>NC_072798.1:65722824-66378895 GCF_028583425.1 Eublepharis macularius
TTTGCAAGCTCAAGCCCTCACTATTCCAGCAAGACAGAAACATGGCAAGGGCTCCAAGTGCTGGAAATAACAATGTCTGGTGTACTGCAGCAGCAATGGGAAGATGAGCCTTCTATGCAGGGGGCAGCAAGGATCACTTAGTTAGGACAGTGAGAGCAGCATCTCTCTTGTTTCCTGGGGTCATTTCCTTGTCTTGTCTCCTATTGGGCTAAACAGGGCAATATCCTGTTTCTTCTCTCTCCTGCCTTATTCATTCTCTCTGCAAGATGTAGTCAGATAGCAAGGAAACTACCTCTATCTCTCTTCTTCACTATCAAGTATTTATTTCCTCAAATAAACTTTTTGCCTCTTTAATCAGCACAGCGTAACTTCTCTGCTCTGTTTGCACTCAGCTAATAGGGTTTATGCACCAAGAAACCGGTGAGGATGAACAGAGAGCTCCAGAATAAGCTAAGGGTGAAAAAGGAAACATTCAGAAAATGGAGAGACGGATAGACCTTTAAAGAGGAATATATGAGGGTTGCTAGGTACTGCAGATCAGCCATCAGAGAAGCCAAAGCTCAATATGAGCTGGGTCTGGCCAGGGGGGCTTGCTACAGTAAGAAAAACTTCTACAGATATGTAAGAAGCAAACGCAAGGTTAAAGAGGCAATTGGACCACTGTTGGGTGTGGAAGGAGAAACTCTGGTGGAAGACACAGAAAAAGCAGACAGACTTAATGACTTTTTTGCCTGTTTTCTCCCTGAAGAAATTGAGCCCATCTAGAGATGGTAGTAAACATGACAGGACACCTGGGTGGCTAGTTAACATTAACAGAGAGGTTGTGGAGACACACCTGGCTGCACTGGACGAATACAAATCCCCTGGGCCGGATGGTGTGCACCCAAGAGTGCTCAAAGAACTTTCTAGAGAACTAGCAGAGCCTTTGTCCATCATCTTCAAGGCCTCCTAGAGGACTGGGGATGTGCCACAAAATTGGAGAAGAGCTAATGTTATCCCAATCTTTAAGAAAGGGAAGACCCAGGAAACTACAGGCCGGTCAGTCTGACTTCTGTTGCTGGGAAGATATTAGAGCAGATTTTAAAGGGATTGATCTGTAAGCATCTGAAGGACCGCTTAGTGATCCAGGGAAATCAACATGGTTTTGTCCTCAACAGATCTCGTCAGACCAACCTGGTTTCCTTCTTTGATCGAGTGACGAGCTTACTGGATCGTGGGAACTCTGTCGACATGATTTACCTGGATTTCAGCAAAGCTTTTAATAAGGTTTCCCATGACATTCTAATGGTTAAACTGGAAGACTGCGGACTGGACTATAGGACAGTTTGGTGGATAGGGAACTGGTTAAAGGACCGCACCCAAAGAGTGGTGGTCAATGGCGTTTCATCAGATTGGAGGGAGGAGTCCAGTGGCCTCAGTTTTGGGCCTGGTACTTTTCAATATTTTTATCAATGATCTGGATGAAGGGGTAAATGGGCTATTCATTAAATTTGCTGATGATACCAAATTGGAAGGAATGGCAAACACCCAAGAAGATAGAGTTAAAATTCAACAAGACCTGAATACTCTGGAGAAGTGGGTGATTGTGAACAGGATGCAATTCAACATAGATAAGTGCACAGTATTACATTTGGGCCACAAATATCTGAAGCACAAATACAAGATGGGGGATACACTTCTGGGCAGTAGTATATGTGAAAGAGATCTTGGAGTCAGAGTGGCCTATAAACTAAATATGAGCAGTCAGTGTGATGCGGTGGCAAAAAAAGCAAACTAAGTCTTGGGTTGTATCAACAGGGCCATTGCATTGAAATCGCAGGAGGTCATAGTCCCTCTCTATACTGCCTTGGTCAGGCCGCACCTGGAGTACTGTGTGCAGTTCTGAAGGCTTCACTTCAAAAAGGATGTGGACAAAATTGAGAGGCTGCAGAAAAGAGTGATAAGAATGATCAGGGGTCTGGAGACTGAGCCCTACGAGGAAAAGCTGAGGGCCTTGCAGAGGTGTAGTGTGCGAGGGGGGGCAGGGGGCGGCTTGCATGGGCACAAAATTTTGAGGGGGCGCCTCATCTACACCCCTCCCGGGAGTGCCCCTTAGCCGCTGCCACCTGCCTCAGCACACAGCGAGCCACGCACTCCAGCATGGCAGGCAACCCATCTCCCCGCCCCTTCACTGGCACTGCTGCCTACCTCAGTGCACAGTGAGCTGGGCGCCCCAGCGGCACAGCACGTAGGGAGGCGTGCGGGGAGGCGGGCCACCTCCCTGCCCCTTTGCTGGCGCTGCTGGGTGCCCTGGTGGTGTGGCAGGTGGCGGAGGGGCAAGCAGGGAAGCAGGGAGGTGAGCGGGGAGGTGGCCCGCCCCCCCAATTCCCTGCTTGCCCCTGACCTCTTTGCTGCAGCTGCTCGTGCAGCTGCGGCGAAGTGGTAAGGGATGGTGAGCATCCCGAACTGGAGGAGCGCTCCCGGGTGTGATGATGTCACTTCCTGAAAGTGATGTCATTGTGCAGGACTGGGGAGAAAAAGCACCTCCTGCCCTGGGCGACACTGGCCCATGCTACACCACTGGGGCCTTGGGAATGTTTAGTTTGGAGGAGATTGAGAGGGGACATGATTGCTCTCTTTAAATTTTTGGAAGGCTGTCATTTGGAGGAGGGCAAGGAGCTGTTCCAGTTGGCAGCCGAGGATAGGACTTGAAGCAATGGGCTTAAATTACATGCAGAAAGGTACTGGCTGGATATTAGGAAAAACTTTTTCATGGTCAGAATAGTTTAAAGGTGGAATCAGCTGCCTCGGGAGGTGGTGAGCTCCCCTTCACTGGCAGTTTTCAAGAAGAGGCTGGATGAATATTTGTCAGGGATGCCTTATGGTCATCCTGCATTGGGCAGGGGGTTGGACTAGGTCTGTATGGCCCCTTCCGATTCTGTGGTTCTGTATTTAAAAATAATACTAATCCTTTTAAATGAATGGTTTTGCTGATTTCCAGAGTGAATTTTCTTGACCACCTAGTCTGAAGGAGAGTTCAGTACAAATTGAAACCTTACATACTGCACTGTGGGCTTTGGTTAGAACTATTAAAGGGATTTCTTTCCCTGACCAGAATGGAATATGTAAGCTTTCACTTTATACAGTACTCTTCTTCAGATCAGATGGTCAAGATTTTAAAAAGGAGCATGTTTGTTTCTGGAATAGAGCATAATGGAACATTTGTTTGCTTACTGTGAATTTCCCTTCTCAGTGGTCCTAGGGTGTGGTAATGGGAAGATATTCCTGCCTGGAGGCAGTAGGATCACTAGCCTTTTTTGGTGACCCCTGATGGGAGAGGCTTCTCCTCCATTCTCACAGATTGGTCGAGAAGTGATCTAACTCCCTTAACTATGAAACACAGTAACTCCAAATAGCCATAAACAAGAAACTAAACTTAGGAACAAGTAAAACAGAGAGACACAGGGGGAGAAAACTGACTGGACTTGAACTATTGAAGGCCTGAAGCCATATGAACACACTGGTTCCGTCAGTCCATTCCTGGGTCTCCCTTTGGGACTGCAGTTTCAGATGCATAAGACTTTGTGGGAGACTGCTGCAACTTCAGTTCTCACCCCCACCCCCACTTCCCCAGTCAGATTCCATTTCCACCGCGGCTGCTTCCACACATGTTGGATAATCCACTTTCAATACTCTTTAGTGAACATTTGAAACTGATTTTCCATGTGTGGAACAAAAAACCCACTTCCAAAGGATTGCTAAAGTGCATTGAAAGTGCATTATTCAATGTGTGTGGAAATGGCCCAATACAAGCTCTTCATCCTTCTATCAACTTTAGCACACCTTAAAGTTGTATGAGGTTGGGGGTGAAGGACTAAGAGACTCAAGAAAGTAAGAGAGTCAGAGAAAGGGGAAAGACAGAATGTGAGACTGTGGAAAGGGCAGTGTATGACAGAAGAAAGGAACTTGAAAAGGGATAAGAAAGTAGAGAGGAAGAGGTCAAGAAGTGGGGTAGCAAGCAGACATCAAGAAACGTATGCGGTCACCACACTAGGGATTGCTGGCCTTTTTCTTCCCTTCACCCATGAAAATTATTCCAAGTCTCCAGTTATATATGTTTATTCACAGAGTAAGATTCAACAAATGTGTTTGTCAGCAAAGATATACCATTTTGCAGTGTTTTTGAAACCCGACACATAGGCCTACCAACACTGGAGCATTCCTTGGATGCCACGTGGCCTATGTAGTATTCTTTAAGGAGTGGCCAAGGGCTGCTTTGCATGTCAGAAATACTTTACAGGCCCATAGGCACAATTAATCATCCACAGTTTAATACTTTAATGTAGATAAAGTTAAAAATATACAGAAAAGAAGAAGCTTTGAAACTACTGAAATTTCACAGAGCCAAAATCATGTGAATCTCCTGGCACAGGTTTAGAGTCCATGCTTTGGCTGAATTAAGACTCTAAATAATACAGTATTCTCAAAAAATATCTAGCAAAATTTTGAACATGATTTCTTACAGTAGTTAAACACTGGAACTTCTAATGGTTCAGCTTGCTTTAATTGATACGTGGGATGGGAAGATTCTATCTACTTTGACTGATGCCAGAAAGAACTAAACTTAAGCTCTATCCGATCACCAGAATATCTCAGTGCTTATATCACTATGATAATACAACCAAGACACAGGGAGGATGACTTAGAATCAAGCGCTGCATAAGAAAATAATCCATGCCAAGTCAAAACTACTGGCCAACTTTTGTGGAGCTAGCTTAAGGGTGGGAGCAAGGGCTGGGCTAAGAAGACACAGAAACCACAAGTGGAGTTAAAAAGGCTTATAGGAGCCTTAGTGTTACATGGAGCATGGATCTCAGGATTGGCTCACCCCCCTCAGTCTACCATCTGAGAGGGGGCACCATGGGATGATATTAAGTGTCCTCAGTGAGGGCCCATACCCGCAGGACATTTGCCAAGTATCTGGGTGGGCAGCCTGCACCACCCCCATGAAAACAGTGTAGCCTTCCAACCAGTTGTCAAAGATGGCTCTGCTTCCTCCCCTCTGGACACTTTTTATCCTTCTTAGAAGGAGGGGTGCTCCTTCCATCCTCGGCCTCAAGCTGCAACAAGAACATATTCACATAAAACCATCAAGGATCTGGTTACAGATGGGGGGGGGGGGTCCCCATTATTCCTATATGTGGCAAAGCCTGCATACACAGCCTGAGGCCCAGAGTCCTTAGCCTTCCTACCAGCCCTGTGCCCTATGGCCCATACCAGCAGGCCAGGAACATGGGCAGTAGGGTTGTCAGGTACCCTCCTGGAGGGAGTGGGGAACCCAGCACTTACCTTTGCACTGCTCTGAGAGTGCTCCTTGCCCTACCTGCTGGTTGGAGGGGGGGGGGCTGACAGGCCCAGGGGCTGCAGCCTTCACTGTGTTACTGGGCCCAGTGAGCAGCTCCAGTGTTCTGGACAAATCTTGCAGAGTGCAATTCTCTCCTGCCCCAGCCACCCATCCTTGAACTGGCCTAACAGGCCAGGTGCCCCTCTTTTCTTGCCCTGGGCCACAGCCATGGGAGCTGACCTTATCCTTTGCCCTGGCCCCTTGTTGAGAGCTGGAAACATTTGCCTACCTTGGAGGCATGGCTCATTCACAGCAGCAAGGCTGCTAACAGCCCTAAAAGGACGGTTAGTGGTGGCAGGAAGTGCTGCCTCGACTGTCTGCTAAGGAGAGCAGCTCCAGGGGCAACCCTAGGAGGCTCTGGAACCACTATCCTCCCTCTCCAAGCTGCCACTAGGCCACTGAAGGAGCCTCCCCCCTGCAATCGGGCCTCTGGAACCTGCACCGCCCGCATGGCCTCTCCCAGGCCTGCTGCCACCACACCACTCAGCCAGCAAAACAATTGCTGTTGTTCCCGCCTGACACCAATCCTCTATGGAGAACGTAAGGCCTTGCCACTGCAGGCCACACTGCTGTCACCCTTGCCCTGCGAATGCTATTCTGTTGTCATCACCACCACTGTTCAGCTGCTGCTGCTCTGCCACTGTAGGCTTGCCATTCCCCCGCCGGGGTCGGGGGATCCCCTGCTCCCACCTCCCCTCCCCCCACCCCCACTTACCTGGCCAGTGGGGGGCGTGCCCCCTGGTGGCGCCCCCTGGCGGTGCGGCGCACCCCCAGGTAGTGTGGTGCATTCCCACGCCCCGCAGCTTCTCACACCTGCGCCCTGCAGCAGGCCTGTTTCAGACGAATCTGGCCCCATGGGGGGTGGGGATCCAGCCCTTGGGTGAATGCTGGAGTGCTCCCAGGCTGCCCTTTGACCCGCGTGATGATGTCACTTCCCGGAAGTGACATCATCATGTCAGCCAGGAGCATGCATGCATTGCACGCGCACACAAGGGGGAAAATAGGAGGTAGGAGCCAGCGTCCCAATCTCCCACTGGGAGAGTAAAGGGACCTGACAACCCTATGCCACTGCAATGCTAAGAGGGAGCTCTGCACTCGATGCCAGGTGCACCGCCTGGGCAGCTCCTCATGATAAGCCTGCCCAGCAGACCTGAGTGAAAATTGCACTGCTCAGGTTCACCAGCCAGGCCTGCTCCCCCGGGCCTGGTCAGCCCGTCTTGGATTGGCTGGCCAGGTGTCTTGAATTCCTTGGCCCCTGAGCAGTCACATGGGGCCTCAGGGAGCCTCTTGGGCAAGGACAAAGTGGCAGGAGCCCCTGTAAACCACACCCCCAATGAGTTGGTGGCTTCTAAGAAACTTGAACTGTTTTATGTGTAGAATGAGTTTGCCTTTGAAATATACATTAATGTGAAAGTAGTTATGGGTTAGAGTTCAGAAGGATAATTTTATATAAGAAAAAATGGTTGGTTAAAAGGATTACGGGTGTAGTTGAGGACATAGCTTATTTGGATGCATTTTCTTGTTCTAACTATTTTTTTATTTTGGAAAAAAAGAAAACTCAAAATGAGATGGCTTGACAATAAAGGAAGCCTCCAGTTTGCAAGATCTGAGCAAAGTTGTTAATGTTAGGATATTTTGGAGGCCATTAATTCATAGGGCTGCCATAAGTTGGCACATAACACACACAATCTGGATTTTACTTGGGTGAGAGACTATAAAGGCAGGCAGTGGCAAACTACTTTTATTTGTTTCTTGCCTTGAAAACCTGATGGCGTCACTAAGTCACCTGCAACTTGACAGTACCTTACATATGCACACAATCCAGTTTTCGTATTGCTTATGGTATACCATGTGTTGCAGTTTTATTACATTATTTTCTTATTTTGAATCTAATTTTATTGCATTGCTTATAGTGTTCCTTTTGAATTCGGTTGGATCCAGACTAAATTTTCCACTAATGGAAGGGGTGTGGTAATTTCTGCTTATTCCCCTTTCCTGCTGCAGACCCCCATGTTGTTCCCAAGTATCCCCTGCCCTGCCCCCAGGAGCAGCATTTTGGGGGGATCAGTGGGCTGTAGCCAGAGGAGAGGGAGGCAGAAACATTCTGTGAGTGGAAAATTTAGTCTGGCTCCAACCCATTGTCTTTAAATTTTGTAATCTGCCCTGAGTCTCAGCAAAGACAGACTATAAATCAAAGTAAATAAATACAATGTCATTTTAAAATAAAAAAAAATTAAATAAATACATTTAAATGAACAGTGTCATAAAGATGCAAACTGATGAGCATCAACTAATTTAGATGCCAAATGGAACATGAATGTTAGAAAACTGTTATATGAAATCTTCAAGAAACATACTATTGTTGTTCTATAGTCAGTTACTCAAAGAAATAGCTTATTTTACCATTTCATGCTAAATAGCACATTATTAAAAGTCAGATTGAGAGGAGAAGAGACTATAAAAATAAATGTATTATAGCCAGTCTGACAAGCCTTTTACATGTTTTAATTATTAATCAGCATGTACACGGGGATCCCGCTCATCTGGTGGCTGATCAGAGCCATATTATCTTAGCATTAGCTATCTGCAGCACTAAGGAACTCCTGACTATTCACTGAGGTCTGTTTTACAAGCATGAAAAAGAAATCATTGGTATTTGGTCATAAATTAGTTAGAAAGGTCTTGAAATCATCTGGGAAAACTAATCCCATCTACTTTATAGAGTTCCAGTTTTACCAAAACTCCAGTCTATGAATTCCTTGTAGTTGTTCAAGAATGAATTGACTAGTCTGAGCAGAGTGAAGTGGGGTGGGCATGGGTGGAGATGGTACCTCTCTCTCTCTCTCTCTCTCTCTCTCTCTCTCTCTCTCTCTCTCACACACACACACACACACACACACACACACACACACACACGGCCCAAACTATATGCAACGTTGTATTTGTGCATTGTGCACAGCTAGCATTCTTAGCAATTTAGTGGGATAAACCTCCACATATACTAAAAATAAAACTATTGAGTAATGTCAGTGGAACACATTCAGCATGTAAATACAATCTGAATTTATAATTAGTTTGACCAGAATTTTTCTAAGGTTGTAATCAGGGCTTTGTTTCTGGGAAAAGAGGCGGCGGAACTCAGTGGTGGAACTCAAGACCGCACAATGACATCACTTTGGGTCAGCTGGAACAAGGGGGGAGTTTTTTAAAGTTTAAATTGCCCTCGGTGAAAATGGTCACATGGCTGGTGGCCCTGCCCCCGATCTCCAGACAGGGGGAAATTTAGATTGCCACTCCCCTCTGTCTGGAGATCAGGGGGCAGGGCCACTGGCCATGTGACCATTTTTAAGAGGTTCTGGAACTCCGTTCCACTGCGTTCCCGCTGAAAAAAAGCCCTGGTTGTAATACAGTTTTTTGGAGACCTCCATTTACCGAGCACAGTGGAAATACAATAGAGAGCAATGGCATGCACAATGGTTTGCATAGGTTTGCAACCAGCCGCTGAGGGATACTGCTGGTGAGTGTGTGGCTTCTTGCCAGCATTGTTTTTAAAGTTCTGTAGCAATATTTCCCCTTATGCACACCAGGCACACCATTCACACATTCTTTCCTATGGTTAGGATTTGATATGGGGCGGGCTTTTGTCAATTCAGACTATATTACTGACTGAACATCATCGTTCTAGATATAAATTTCAAGCACTTTTAGATATTTCAGCAACCACAATATAAAGTCTCATTTTAGGCATAGTAATTAGTGGTTTCCATTTTGACATATATTTCTTGTAGCTATTCAAGTCACCTATGTTTCATATGCAAGAACATATATACTCACATACTGATTAGCCCACAGTCAGAGAAAAAGATCTTTACACACCTTTGTAAACACAGGAGATTGGGTGCATGATTTAGTGCCACAAAGCCTCCCCTCCCACACATGCGCATTCACTATCCACAGAATGTTGTGAGAAAGGGGCTTAGGAAAGGATGAGATATGGGGGAAAAAAATCACGTTACCTGCCCACTGTCATTCATCTGAGGTAAACTGTCATACACAGAGCTGCATTCTATCAGTTTTCCATTTTGCTGGCAGTCCAGATGTACTAAGTCTTGACAGTGAGAGTGGCATGTATATTTGCAGTCTGAAACATAAAACAATTTAGATCAGATTTTAATGCAGGTCAAGGTATGTAATACCTCTGGATGTCTATTATATATTAATGTACAAGAAAGAGTTTTTAACATAGCAACTTGACAGTTTTTTTTGCTATTCCAGATTAGTTTTTCTGTAAGTAATCTATCATTTGGGAATATCACATATTCCCAACTGCTACAGCTGCAGAGGTGGATTAAGGAGGGCAAATTTAAAACAGTTTCTTTTTTTGTTTTGCATTAATAAATTAAAAAATTTAAAACAGCCCCAAAGATTTCAAGCTACTGTGCAAGGATTTCAAAGATTTCAAGCTACTGTGCAAACAAACACTGAAATATTTGATGCATGTACAAAAGGGAAAAAAACCCTCTCTCTTTCTTCTTGTTAATATGCATTGCTGTGGAGTCACTCTCACTTTTATCTGTGAAGTAAAAATAGTCTGCAACCTGCTGTCTCAGACCCCACCTCGAGAGCCAATCTGGGAGACCCGGCTCCCGCTCTGCTTGCTGGGTGACATGGGGCCTAGGGTTACTGTACCTCCTGCCAGCAACCCATGTTGCCTGCCACTGTTGGGTAGAGGGAGAATTTTTTTTAAGTCAGTGTTACATGAGCCATGTCATCACTTCAGGGGGAAACCTGGATGTTAGGTTGGATAGCTCTAAAAATCACTGAAACTCTACAGGTGGCCCCACGTCCCCATCCCCCAATTTCTCACCAGTTGTCAGGTCAGCTGGACAACCCTACTTGGACTGCTTTTACTTACAGGATTGTTGTGAGAATAAAACAGAGAAGGAAAGAGTGTTGTAAGCTACTTTGGGTCCCCACTGGGGAGAAAAGTAGGGTATAAATCACCCACCTCACAGGGTGATAGTGTTGTGGGGATAATAATAACACACTTTGTAAACTGCTCTGAGTGGGCATTAAGTTGTCCTGAAGGGCCGTCTATACATTGAACGTTATTATATAAATCGAATCGAATAAATGAGTTAAATAATTACATTTTACATTCCATTCTTTTTTCATTTCTGTTTTTTCACAAGTTTTGCAGCACATATACTTTGGTATGTGTCTTCATAAAACAAAAGTGCAACAAAATTGCTAACCGCAGGAATAATGCCATTTGGCTTCTCCCCTCCCAGAACTGTCTCTTTCAGTGTGGCCATCATTACACGATCTGGTAGTATCAGAGGAGAAGGGACAGCCATTCCATTCTAGGTGCTCTGCTTAATTTCAGGCTCAGGAGCTAACTGAGGCCCTTCTAAGGTCTGCTTGCAAGGTCTGAAGATCAAATTTAATAAAACTATTTTAATTAACATCCTGATAACATGTCCCCAAGCAATTTGTCAGTAACTGACCTAGCAAGCTCAACATTTGGGGAATGTTGGTTACTTAAGAATACTATTGCCTGGGAATCCATACTGAAAGGTAGAGGTGACACTCAGAGTTAATTAAGGAAAATCTTTAACCTTCAGTCAGAAATAGTTAGGTCTGTGACTGGATGTGCACAGTTGAATGTGTTTATAATTCACTTTAGTGTAATCTACCAAATTTTTTTCCCTCTGGTGCCTGAATAAGATTGTATCTAGGACTGCCACTTTTTCTACTGGGGCAAATATATGGAGAATCACAAGAAAAGGTAGCAATAAACAACAATCGTGAAATCCTGACGAAAGAAAGATTTAGAAAAAGACTAGGAGCAGCACCCAACGCTTTTTTGACTGGAGTTTAAATGGGAGCTTCTGAATACTGAGAATTACGTTGGTGTGATAACCATCTTTGAAAAAGACTTGGAAATGGGACCCCCCCCCCAAATGAATCGGTCGGCCCATTAGATGGTCTTATCCAACCTGCACGTGTCTGGACCTATACTTGAATTCTGACCCTATGAACTTCTTGAGAAAATTCCAAGAATACTGATGGACTTCAGAAATAATAATTGTTCATAGGTGATACCATCATGACTTTGCACTAGCACTTTATATATAGGTCTATATATGCAGACTGTGTGTATTGATGATGTATTGAATGGCAATTGGAATTAGGATATAACAGCAAGAATAGTTTTTTAATTTTTCTAAGTCTTTATTTCGTCAGGATTTCACGATTGTTGTTTATTGCTACTTTTTCTACTGGGCCTAGTTTTGTGCCTTTAAGAGCAGACATTTAGTAATCAAAACTTTTTGTATCATTTCAAATAACAAGGTCACTCATTAAATTTCTGAGCAACCAACTGCTGCCAGTAAAAAAACAGCCTCCCTGTCGCTGTTTTTATATTTACTTGCTTACTGCATGTGTGGACAGGAGGTGGTAATAAGTGAAAGAGAGGCACTGTTGATTGATCATTTCTTGCCCATGTTAGCTGTATCAGAGAAGTTTCTCCTAGCTCACTTCTGTTTACTAGGAGAATCTTGTGGTTTTTAAAGGAGAAAAATTAAAAGCTTAAGTGTAACTCATATATTGCTGCAGCAAGCCCATGTATTTAAATGTGAATCAACCCGATTCCTGTCAAGTATGAAACGTGATTTTAAGGTTAAAAGGATATACAGATAGTAGGAAGTGACCCCCCCATCCCACCCCTGCCCTTTTCTCCACAGAGGGTCTCTCCAGGTCCGTGAGTTCAATACCCCAAGTGAGTCATCCTAGGAGGAAAGAACCTGGAGGGTCATGCTGTAGAGCAAAAAGCCAAAGCACTTCCTTGACCCTTTATATTGTCCTTTCTCATCCTTGCCCTTCCTCAAATGCAAACCGGCATTTGAAAATGTGGATCGGCAGCCACCACATGGAGTTTGGGTTTTGCCCAGTCAAATCTTTAGATATAACAGAGAGATTCCTGAGCAGTTACAAGGTCAGAAAGGTAGAGAAGATCATTTGTGTGTACAGAAAAACTAAAATGCTACAAGGCACAGCCACATTCAGAATAAAGAATCACCCCCACCTCACCCCACACAAACACTGTTCCCTGGTGTGATTAACTTCAAAAATCAGAACTGCTGAACCTCAAGCCTACAGACAATTCATGGTCCCTGATTAGGAAGCACTTCTCATTCCCAGATGTGTGGGTTCTTGTTATAATTAATCAGGAGTATTCTGCCTGTGCCAGAGCAGTCTATCATTATTATATTATATTTTCCACAAACTGAACCCTGACATTAGGGTTGCCAGGCCCCCTCGATCTCCCAGTGGGAGATTGAGACCTGGCTCTTACCTGGAGGGGGGGGGGTGCGCGCGCAGGGCGCGCACGCGTGCTCCTGCAAGCGTGATGACAGCACTGCTGGGAAGTGACGTCACCACGCAGCCTGTTTGGGCGCAGATCGGGCCCGTTGTGGGCCCCTGTGGAGCACAGGAGCATTCCTGCGCTCTGCAGGGGCTCACAACGGGCCCGATCTGCACGCAAACGGGCCTGATCCACGCCCATTTTGGCATGGATCGGGTCCGTTTCGGCGCGGATTGGGCCCGTTTTAGGTCCCTGTGGAGCGAGCATTCCTGCACAGGGGCCCACAACGGGCCCAATCTGCGCCAAAATGGGCCCAATCCACGCCAAAATGGGCGCGGATCGGCCCCGTTTTGGCGCGGATTGGGCCCGTTGTGAGCCCCTGCGGAGTGCAGGAATACTCCCGCGCTCCACAGGGGCCCCGTTTCAGGCCAAAACAGGCCTGATCCTGGCAGTTGCTGTGCGCGGGGCCATGCAGCACCGCAGGGGGGCGCGCATGGAAGGTGCGCGCGCCCCCGCTGGCCAGGTAGGGGGGGCGGGGGTCTGGCAGCCCAACCTGACATCAAAAACAAGTTTAAGGCTAGAGCCACAATAAACACAGGTCTCCATTTTCTTTTCTTTTTGTTAAAAATCACTGCTTATCTTATTAAACAAAAATCTAAGTGGCGCCTTTAAGGCTAAGCAAGTTAATTCCGCCATGACCTTTCCTGAGTCAGAACTCACTTCATCAGATATACTTAGTTTGTTGTGTAAGCTTGATCATACCTTACTATTCTGTGAAATGGGCAGAATGGCAGTTTGGTTTCTTACCAGGATCATCTGTTGATTTTAAGTGTGCAACATAATTTTGTGCTAAAATTCAAGAGTGATAAATTATTTTAAACATTTTTCCAAGAAAGATGTAGCCGAATCCCCAATCAAAGTGGTCCACTGATGGTCCCTGAAATCCTGCTGAGCTGCTCAATCTGCAGAAGAGAAAAGCTTTACCTCTAATTGTAGTTTTTAGAGCTACAGTCAGTGAGGCAGCAGAAATACGCCTGCCTACATGTATTAGTTCAAACTGTTGCTTTGGCAAGCCTGCATCAGAGACGAAGCTGAAGTTGGTTCCCAGTTCCCAGTTCTTCATTCGCAGTTCCTAGTTCCTTATTCCCAAAGCCAAAGACAAATATTGTGGGGAAAATGAAAAGCTCTGCCCCAAAATGAAGCTTGTAGGGGCACATATCATACACCTACAGATTCAGCAGACTCAGCCCTCTAAGTGGACCTATATTGGGTCATCCTACAAAGCCCAGTTCTTGAGTTAATAGCTTCAAAGTAGGGTGCCCCCGGAAAAAGTCAATAAGAAGAAAAATTTCTGCTGCAGCAGAAAAAAAAAATTTGGATCACCGGAAAAACACACAGCTCTGAACACCAGAGACTGTCCCCTACAAGAGGACATGTTTTGGTGCTGATCCAGTTTCTGGTTCTGGAGCTAAGGCCTCCTATTTTGCCTGCCTCCCAGCAGGGCCAGATTGAGGGGGGGCAGGGGGGTAGTCTGCCCCTGGCGCCACCAGGGAGAGGGCCCCAGGAGCAGCTGCTAGCTGCCGGGAGCGTGCAGGCAGCAGCGCAGGCAGCCTCCCAGCCCCCTGTGCTGCCTTTCGCCTGCCCCGCAGGCGAACTTGGGAACTTGGGAACAGTGACCATAATGTTATTGAGTACAACATATGTATAAATAGGAAATTGCCTAATAAGGAAATAATTGCCTAATAAGGAAATTGCCTAATAAGACCAACACAGCCATGTTTAACTTCAAAAGGGGTAACTTTTCTGAGATGAGGGGGTACGTGAAGAAGAAACTGAAAGGGAAAGTAAAAAAGGTCAAAACACTTGGGGAATCTTGGAGACTATTTAAAACTACAATCCTGGAAGCTCAAATTAAATATATACCGCTGGTTAGGAAAGGCACAAATAGGTTTAGGAAAAGGCCAGCATGGTTAACAAGCAATGTAATAGAAGCTGTAAAAGGTAAAAAGGATTCTTTTAGGCAGTGGAAAACTAGTCGGAGTGAAGTTGATAAAAAGGAGCATAAGCTGTGGCAAAAAAAGTGCAAGTCTGTGATCAGACAGGCAAAAAGGGAATATGAGGAGCATATTGCAAAGAACATAAAGAAAAACAATAAACAATTCTTTAAATATATTAGAAGTAGGAAACCAGCTAGGGAGGCAGTGGGGCCCTTGGATGACCAAGGCGTAAAAGGATTACTAAAGGGTGATAGGGAAATGGCCGAGAAGCTGAATGCGTTCTTTGCTTCTGTCTTCACTGTGGAAGATAAGAAGTGCATGCCCACTCCGGAAGCACTGACTTTGGGAGGGGTTTTGAAAGACCTGAGTCACATTGAGGTGACGAGAGAGGAGGTTATGCGACTGCTAGATAATTTAAAAACTGATAAATCACCGGGCCCAGATGGCATACATCCAAGAGTTCTGAAAGAACTCAAGTGTGAACTTGTAGATCTCCTCACAAAAATATGTAATCTGTCATTAAACTCTGCATCTGTTCCTGAGGACTGGAAGGTAGCTAATGTTGTCCCCATCTTTAAAAAAGGTTCCAGGGGAGATCCGGGAAATTACAGGCCAGTCAGCCTGACGTCAATACCGGGTAAGTTGGTGGAAACTATTATCAAAAATAAAATTAGTGGGCACATTGATGACCAAAAGCTGATGAGGAAAACTCAGCATGGGTTCTGTAAGGGAAGATCTTGTCTCACCAATCTGTTAGAGTTCTTTGAGGGAGTGAACAAACAAGTGGACAAGGGAGACCCGATAGATATTGTTTATCTTGACTTCCAGAAAGCTTTTGACAAAGTTCCTCATCAAAGGCTCCTAAGTAAGCTCAGTAGCTATGGGATAAAGGGCCAAGTCCTCTTGTGGATCGAAAACTGGCTAATTAATAGGAAACAGAGAGTGAGTATAAACGGGCACTTCTCACAGTGGAGGGTGGTGAGCAGTGGGGTGCCACAGGGGTCAGTATTGGGTCCAATGCTTTTTAACTTGTTTATTAATGATTTGGAATTGGGATTAAGCAGTGAAGTGGCTAAATTTGCAGATGACACGAAATTGTTCAGGGTGGTGAAAGCCAGAGAGGATTGTGAGGCACTCCAAAGGGATCTGTCGAGGCTAGAAGAGTGGGCATCCATGTGGCAAATGAGGTTCAATGTAGCCAAGTGCAAAGTAATGCACATTGGAACCAAAAATCCAAAATATAAATACAAGTTGATGGGGTCTGAACTGGCGGAGACTGACCAAGAGAGAGATCTTGGAGTCATGATAGATAACTCACTAAAAACGTCAGCACAGTGTGCGACTGCCATAAAAAAAGCTAATGCTATGCTAGGGGTTATTAGGAAAGGGATTGAAAACAAATCAGCCGGTATCATAATGCCTCTGTATAAATCGATGGTGAGGCCTCATTTGGAGTACTGTGTACAGTTCTGGTCGCCACACCTTAAAAAAGATATCATAGCACTGGAAAAAGTACAGAGAAGGGCAACTAAAATGATTAAAGGGTTGGAACACTTTCCCTATGAGGAAAGATTGAGGCGCTTGGGGCTCTTTAGCCTGGAGAAAAGACGACTGAGGGGAGACATGATAGAGGTTTACAAGATAATGCACGGGTTAGAGAAGGTAGAGAAAGATGTGTTTTTCTCCCTTTCTCACAATACAAGAACTCGTGGGCACTCTATGAAATTATTGAGCAGTCGGGTTAGAACAGATAGAAGAAAATACTACTTTACACAAAGGGTGATAAACACATGGAATTCGTTGCCACAGGAGGTGGTGGCAGCTACAAGCATTGCCAGCTTCAAGAGGGGACTGGACAAACATATGGAGCAGAGGTCCATCAGTGGCTATTAGCCACAGGAGATAGATGGTATTCTCTTTGTGGGGAGGTGGTGCTCTGTTGTCTTGGTGCTGGAAGGAAGGCAGTGGGAGGGCTTCTGGTGTCCTGGCCTCACTGACAGTCCTTTAGATGGCACTGGATTTCTAGCCACTGTGTGTGACAGAATGTTGGACTGGATGGGCCACTGGCCTGATCCAACATGGCTTTGCTTATGTTCTTATGTTCTTATGACAGGGGGCAGCTGGCTTACTGCGCGCCCCCTGTCCTGTGGGGCAGACAAAAGGCAGCATGGGGGGCTGTGAGGCTGCCCGTACCATTCGCCTCCCCACAGGACAGGGGGCGGCTGGCCACCCCCTGTCCTGTGGGGCAGGGAAAAAGCAGCACAGGGGGCTGCGAGGCTGTCCGTACCATTCGCCTGCCCTGCAGGATAGGGGGCAGCCGGCCACCCCCTGTCCTGCAGGGAGGCGAATGGTGCGGGCGGCTTCCCAGCCCCGCACACTGACTCCACTGGTGCACCGCGTGGGCAGCACACTCTGCCCTGCACGATGACATCACAAAAGTGATGCCATCACACAGCACCGGGAGTGCACACGCACTGCGCGCACGCGCGCAAGGGGTCAGACTAGGGTTGCCCTGGGCACCAGCAACCCTAGATCCAGCCCTGCCTCCCAGAATGTTCTATTAGACATTGCTGTGAATAAGGAATGGGGAAAATAAAAGCCCTCTATACCACCAAAACAATCTTTGGATCATCCCAAATCACAGTCCTGAACTCCAGAGACTGTTACCCACAACAGAACCAGAACATGTGCTGGTGCTGATCCATTCTCTGGTTCTGGAGCTAAGGCCTCCTATTTGGCCTGCCTCCCAGAACCTACTGTTGTTTTTGAATGTGCAGAGTGCTTTTATTTTCCCCAGTTCCTTATTCACAGCAATGTCTAATAGAAGGTTCTGAGAGGGAGGCCAATTGGAGGCCTCCCTCTGCATTTTGGGGTGCAGAGCTTTTCATTTTCCCCACAACGTTTGGCTTTGGCTTTGCGAATAAGGAACTAGGAACCGACTTCTACTTTGTGCATCAGAGCCGGTTCTAGACAATTCTGTTTTCTGCTCTCACCAATAATGTAATGATAACAAGATTGCTGAGAAACAATCCTTTGGCATCCCATTTATTTTGTATTCATTTATTTTTAGCACTTGATCCCACACATTTTGACAAATCATATTAGGGAATTAGGTCCTGGATAAATAATTCCAATGACAGGATTAATAATCATATTAGGAAACAAGTTCTTCCTCGTCTGTTTTTAAAATCCGTAACCAATTCAGTCCTAGTATTTTGAAGGAAGACACACAAGTTCTTCTTAAGCCAAAACTGAAAAATCACAACAGGTATATTTTTGTAAATCCATGTAATTTTTTGTGTCAAACTGCATTTCAATTAATCCTCTTTTAATGAGCAGTACTAAAAAAAGATGCTTGCTACTTTGTTAAGTGCCATGTAATACTGATGGTGTTATATAAGAGCAACTGCTAATACCAACTTGTGAGGAAGTCTTTCCTAATAATTAATTATTATTTCTATCACAACTTCAATATATATGTGGCATTTTACAAAATAACAAGCACAAAGGTTCCTACATCAAAGAACATACAATGAAAATGTAGCCAGCACAGGAAATTACAAATCTCAGTTGGACATTAATCTAAGTAAGAGGTTACCAAGACATGCTTAGTCATTTCTGTTTGCATTTCTTCTCCAACTCTGTCGTCCTTCCATATTTTTATAAGTTTCTCTGCACTCTCATATTTATTACCCTCCCACCCTTTCTTTCTCACCCAGGTGTCTTCATGGCCATTTCACAGTTGCCCCCCTTTTTCTTCTATCACAATGCAATCCTAAGCAGACTCCCCATCACACCCTTCTAAGTCTATTGATTTCAGTTAAGTGTATAACTCTGTTTAGGAATGCCCCGTCAGTCTCTATTTTCTCTCTCTTTCTGTTTCCTCCCCCTTTCTCTCTGTTCTTGGGAGTTCTATGGAAACAGTGCAAGTGTTGTTTTTAATCCCAGCAATTCATACCAATAATATTTCAGACACAAGTGGGCGGTGCAGCATCCTGTGCAAAGGATGAGAAACCAGTGGCTACTCCATATGAATCTGGGGAGGAGAGGATGGGCACTGATGCAGACGTTCTCTTATCCCCACTTCCACATCTGAAGGGTTTGGGAGAGACTTAGAGCCAAGCTATAAGTGACGCCTGACACAGGTTGGACACTTGTCAGCTTCCCTCAAGTTTTGATGGGAAATGTAGGCATCCTGGTCTTGGAGCTTAGCTCTCCATTTAATTGAAGTTTACAGAGCGGCAGTCTATGGGAGGGAGAACATGCGGTCAGGAGGGGACTGCTGGCGTCGGGCTCTTGCTGGGTGCCCCCCTTCCCCTCTGCTGGGTGTGTGTGTGTGGGTTTCTGTAAACTTCAATTAAATGGAGAGCCAAGCTCCAAGACCAGGATGCCTACATTTCCCATCAAAACTTGAGGGAAGCTGACAAGTGTCCAACCTGTGTCAGGCGTCACTTGTAGCTTGGCTCTTAGATGTTTCCACAAAGATGTTGGAATAATAACAATAAAATGTCACAACCGACTTATGGCAGACCCTCATGGGGTTTTCGAGGCAAGAGATGGGCAGAGGTGGTTTGTCTTCCTCTGCAGAGCAACCCTGGATGTCCTTGGTGATCTCCCATCCAAGTACAAACTGATGCTGACCCGGCTTAGCTTCTGAGTTCTAATGAGCTTACGCCACAAAAGAAAGGTACTTAGAATTTTCCCAGAGGGCAGCACACTAGACCCAGAGGCACAGCTGGCTCATGGGCCTTAATTTGTGCAGGACTGCACTAGAGCCATCGATGCCACAAGCAGAAAAAGAAAATGCTAGGAACGGTCCTTACTTAAGGAGTGTGGATATCCATCACTGGAGTACTTGAGATTTTAATTATAAAAAATTGTTTCTGAAAGCAAACCTTTTCCGATCGTCCATTTGGGTGACTGCACATAAAAGATGTTGGCTAGGATGATATTGAAGTTGAGCACTGCTGTGACAAAAATATTACTGAACTCTTAATAAATTAGTCTGCTGTGATGAGAGGGATGCAAGGATAGGCTGCATCAGCCATCCAACAGTTAGATAAGTACCTACAGTGCTAATACAACTGACACAGGTCTTATCCCCTTTGCTTTTAGAAATATAATTTTAAAAATATATCCAGAAAATACTTTTTGCATCTAAGAATCATTTTTTCAAATGTTTCATTCTTTAATGAAGAATGGCATATAGTAAGCCTTAAAACCTCATCTCTGCATAAGAGTAAATTTCTCTTATTTTAAAGTCTAATCCAAGAAGAACCAAACATACAAATGGCTTCTAATGCTAATATTCTGCCACACCGTGCGGACCTCTCACTTTTATTTTATGTTAGCAGCCACCTACCTGCTATCTGTTTTTTCTTCCTCTCGAGCTTGATTTTGCTTGATAGCTTGTGTATAGCTGTTCCCATCACAGAGCATCTACAACACTGTACAGACAAGCAGATTAACAGATGCTCTACAAGCAGACCTAGATAATTGAGCTGTGCTGGCTCTGATAAAAACAGCCCCGGCTGTTGATGTTCAAGAGCACAAGTTTCCATGTTCTGCCACAGGACCTACTTTTCCAGCCTGTGTATACTGCCTATTAAAAGCCTATTTTGACTCAGCTAATTTGACTTGCAAACACATTGGCATAATGGAGGCTAAGCTCTGAACATAATCAAGGCAGTGTTGAAAATCCAGGGAATAGTTCAGCTAGGAGTCAATGAGACCTCTTTCTTGCCACCTTCAGAATAAGGTTAGTGCTTTTGCACAGGTTTTTTTTCCTACTTTGGCTTCCAAACAGTGTAGTGTTACCTTTTGGGGGGCATCCAAATGATGCTGTACTCTAATCATCCTTTCTCTTTCTAAGTATACTTTTCCCCAAACCTGCTTTGCAGCAATCTTGGACAATCAAGTCCAAGCGTATTATCATCTGTCAAAGTGTGCATATTCTTGCCCAGCGAAGGACCTACCCACATCAGTACCATTTTCCTGCCATCAGCCTCTCGTGGCCATTTGCCTGCAGCACAACTAGAAAGGTTTTTTTTAAAAAAACTGGTCATTGCTACAGCAATAACAATTTTTTTTTAAAAAAAAGCCCTCCAGTAATATGGTGTAGTGCTTAAGAGCAGACATGGGCACGAACAGAAAAAAACCCGAACATGGTGTTCATTGTATTGTCGAAGGCTTTCACGGCCGGAGAACGATGGTTGTTGGGGGTTTTCCGGGCTGTATTGCCGTGGTCTTGGCATTGTAGTTCCTGACGTTTCGCCAGCAGCTGTGGCTGGCATCTTCAGAGGTGTAGCACCAAAAGACAGAGATCTCTCAGTGTCACAGTGTGGAAAAGATGTAGGTCATTTGTATCTACTCAGGAGGGGTGGGGTTGAGCTGAGTCATTCTGTAAGAGTTTCCCAGGGTGTGGAATGCTAATGGCGGGAGGCTTCACTGTATCCTGAGGAGGTTCTTTTGCATATGGATTGGTGTTTGATGTGCTAATCTTCTCTGCAGGGCTATTGTCGGGTGTGGAGTGTTTTGTTGGCCTGGTGTTTTTCAGAACTGGAGCCCATGCTCTGTTCATTCTTAAGGTTTCTTCTTTCCTGTTGAAGTTTTGCTTATGCTTGTGAATTTCAATGGCTTCCCTGTGCAGTCTGACAAAGTAGTTGGAAGTGTTGTCCAGTATTTTGGTGTCCTGGAATAAGATACTGTGCCCTGTTTGAGTTAGGCTATGTTCAGCCACTGCTGATTTTTCAGGCTGTCCAAGTCTGCAGTGTCTTTCATGTTCTTTTATTCTTGTCTGGATGCTACGCTTTGTGGTCCCGATGTAAACTTGTCCACAGCTGCAGGGTATACGGTATACTCCTGCAGAGGTGAGGGGGTCTCTGCTGTCTTTTGCTGATCGTAGCATCTGTTGTATTTTTCGGGTGGGTCTGAATACTGCTTGAAGGTTATGCTTTTTCATAAGCTTTCCCATCTGATCAGTAATTCCTTTGATATATGGCAAAAACACTTTTCCTGTAGGTGACTGTTTTTCCTTGGTTGTTTGATTCATCCTGGGTTTGATTGAGCAATCAAAGCTTCTTGGAGCTCTCCCAGCCTCATCCACCTCACAGGGTGATTGTTGTGGGCATAATAATAACATACTTTGCAAACTGCTCTGAGTGGGTGTTAAGTTGTCCTGAAGGGCGGTATATAAATCAAATGTTGTTGTCATTATATGGCAAGAGAAAAATGTAGATAAAATGGTAGACATAGGAGGCAATTAAACAGAGAACGCCTACGTGGAAGCTCCATTGCTGATGTACATGCCACTGCATTCACAATGGCAGTGAAAGCAAAACATTAATATCCTTGCCATGTGGAAGCAACCTAAGTCTTGACTTGAAACTATGTTTGTATACTTCTGTCCTATTATATTACTCTATGGCCCCATTTCTAAAATAAAAAAGATATTGACATCATGGCTGTTCTAGATAGCCTTCGAAATTGGACTGAGGCAGGAAATTGCATTCCTGAATCAGAAAACTCATGTTACCACCACACCAAAACAAAACAGCTTATAACTTCACCTTGATATCACCATATCAAAATGATAATGTGATCTGGTCCTGAAATTAGCACCACTTGGGGTTTTGCCTGTCATTAGACGTCAAACTACCCAAACTACTATCTAAACTGCATCAGCTTCACAGTTCCTGAATGATTTTTTTCAAGAGTCCTAAGAGCCATGAAAATGTTGATATCGATCTCTTCATCTTAATGAAAAGATTGTGGGCAAAAATGGCTATGGTGGTGGGACTACAGAAGTGAGACGGTTGAAAGCAAGAGTGGCCATATGTGCAAACAGAATGGCATGACAGCAGTAAGTATGAAACAGTGATGACACAGATGCACAACTGGGGGAACAAATAATAAAATGTGAATGGGTCAAATAGGAGGAAATTAACTAGTTTCAATGTGGAAGTGGATGTACCAGATGGAAAAGCCTCTTGTTAGATCACCATTTTTATCATTATATGCTACCTGCTTTTAGTATGAGATAAGTAAGTAATTAAATATAATATTAAATATTAAATTAAATATAAAAATATTATGATCTATTGTTCATGTATCTTATAACCCAAAGCATCTTTGGATGCTAGAAGTGAAAGTCTCTTCACTAAGGCTTATCTACTCTATGAGAGGATGATCACAGATCAATGTTGAGGTATAATCTCTGCATACATAGGTGCCATTTAAATATTTCTGTGTGGGTTTCATGGTGTTCCTGAAACACTTAAAAGACTTGCACCACATGACCAAGACCAGCCATGTATATCCTTATCATGCATCTATCCCATGATTGGGAGTTGGCCTCTAGTTAATGTAAAATATTTAGCCACTAGTGTTTCACAGCTCTACCACTCCACTCTGGAGAAAGGCTCAAAGAAAAAAAACCTGCTGAAGTTATTGCCGATAGTCCTGTAGATTTCATGAAGAAGGGTGTTGATAAAAGCCTGCAGGCCATTGGATGTGATTCTACAAATGTTAACACGGGCTGGGAGGGTGGTATCATGCATTGGGTAGTTGCTGTAAGTTGATATGGTTGGTTTGTGCCCTCCACACCAATGAGTTACCCCCGCAACACTTGATCATAGCACTAGATAGGAAGGCCTTGTCTAACAAAAAAATGGACATATAAAATTGGCAAGACGCTAGACATTGCTACAGAACTTGAAATTGATCCTTCATTCACCAAACTCTCAATTGGAGAGCTTCTTATTCCTCTGAGTGACAGTGTTGACAAGGATCTCTCAACTGATCAGGTGTATGGGTATAGAATTACACAGGCCATAAGCACAGGAGAACGTGCCTCAGATCTGGCCCTTCTTGAAATTGGTCCAGTCAGCCATTCAAGGTGGTACACAACAGCAAATAGGGTTTGCTGCATACGGGTTTCAAAACACGGCCTTACAGGCAAAACATTGTTGGCATGTACTACCCCTGATGGATCAAGATCAAAGTAAAACACTCTTGGGTGGAAAGCCCATGCCACACCATGGCTGTTTTCACACGTGAGAACTGCAGCTCTTACGCAAAATTGCGCCATGCAATTACGCTGTTGTTCCGGGAGCTTGGTGCGATGTTTCATGGCCGGTAAGCAGTGTGGAAATGGCCCTTGTTTCACCTGTGGCTACTTAGGCTGCAAAAGAAGGCCGTAGTGGATGCTGTTTTGCCAGCCATCTTATGCATTCATGATAATCCAGACACTCTTGTGCTCCAATGACAGTGAGCAGCAGAGAGATGGTGTGCAAAAGATTTTTGACTTGAGGGGTGGAGATGATGACACAGTGAGATCTTTCTGTATGTCCCAGGAAGACACCTTCCATCAGTCCCAGTGCGTCTTCCCTGGGGTATATAAACCTCCTTTGACATGCAAAGTGACAACAGCAGAAGTAAAAAGTTAATCGATGAGCCCGTGCAAGTTCCACAGTGGCCCTCTTATGTCAGTCTATAGAGAGGGATGTGAAACGAGTCACAGAGGCAGCAGGCAGGATGTATACACATGAGAAACATGAGAGCTATATCAAAGACCAAGAAGTAAGTCTGCAGCTGCTATGCAAGAATGAATCAAAGCAAGACTGGATGAAACTGGTTGTTTGAATATTTTTAACTGATGTCATTACTTTCTCATGTTGTTTTATGATTACAAGGATATGTTTTATGCATACTAGGATAGGTTTTATGCAGAGAAAATAAAAATTTTATAGCATTACCTGACTTTTTCAGAAGCTAAAATTATTATATGTTGTGTTCTGAGAGCAGTGTATGTGCTTTTCAATCAAACATAGATTTACCATGCTAAATGTAGTCCAATAAAAAAAATAGCAGATCTGAATTCTTGACATTCAAAAATGTATTTTTAAAGCCCCTCACTAAGACATTTGTGAAAATTAATTTTCAGCCCCCAGAATGACACAGCCTAACATTATAGTATTCAAAGGAATGTTTTTATTCTTATACAAGTGTTATTGTTTCAACATGTGTGACTTTTAGTACTGCTAGCAGTACAAATACATGCAGGTATTTGGAAGCACATAAAATCTGTAATGATTTGACTCTGTCCTCTCTCTTCAATACTTTCAGCTGTATAACCTCAAACCCTGAGCATGGATGTGAGTTTCTAGCTGTACCACTACTGTTATATACTATTCCAGAGCTGTTGCTCTGTATAGAACAGATCTATCCATCCCTCTTTCAGCATTTTCTTTTTCTTTTTGCCGCTTTCAGTCACTTCCAGTGGGTTTTCATGGAGTAATAGAGGCTAGAATATTCATTAATATTTGGTGAACTAACAGTGCAACCCTATGGTGAGTTACTCCAGTCTAAGCCCCACTGAAGTCAATGAACTTAGACTGCAGTAGCTCTGCAGAGGACTGCATTGTTAATCATTTAAAGTCTGTAATTCTTTGTTTTTTTCTATCAGGCAAAACTTCCCATGGGAGAGATTTTTTCTGATAATTTTTTTAAAAGTATGTTACATTTCAGAAAGTGCATCTTACAACTTAATAGCAGCATTAAGATGGAGGCTGCTCAGGAAGAGAATCAAAGCATTTATTTTGAAATAAAAACCAACAGCATGACTTTCCACAATAAGTAAATATTAAATATTGGCCTGAATTTTTCCTTATAACTTTGTGTACAAATATGAATATTAATGCAAATAACTGTTTCTGAACTGTGGATCCTGGAATCACTCTTTAATATGAAATTTAATCAAACAGAAAAGCAAGCTAGAATTTAAGTGGAATCAAAAACAACCACCAACAATATCAAATTGGTTTCTCCACATATGGGATTACTTTATAATGGAGAAACTAACAGACCATATAGCACAATTAGAAACCCTAAACCATAAGTCACAACTACTTGAGCAATGGCTCCCAGTTTTGGATTTCCTTACAATCAATGAAACGGTCAAACAAACAATACCGAAAATGGAATATTATAAAACATTAATTGATATTTGTTGATATATAGGCGATACCTCTTGCCCTTTATTATAATGATACTGGGAAATATTATCTGTTGAATGTATGTGTTATTTCATTGCATTAATACGCTAATTTTATACTAATTTGTCTACCTTATTGGTTAATGTTATAGGTTGGAGTTTAGTGTTGGAATGTTTGTATTATAAAAAAAGTTTAAAATATTAATAAAAATGTAAATTAAAAAGAAAAGCAAGCTTTTTAAAAATGAATCTTTTG
The DNA here is from genome assembly GCF_028583425.1 of Eublepharis macularius. Taxonomy (NCBI): domain Eukaryota; kingdom Metazoa; phylum Chordata; class Lepidosauria; order Squamata; family Eublepharidae; genus Eublepharis; species Eublepharis macularius. The sequence goes on from NC_072798.1 coordinate 65,748,820, forward strand.
CTTTAGCACAGTGTTTACTGATGGAGATACTGCCCTCTAGTGCTAAATGTACAACATAACAGAAAGACTGCACTGATTCCCTGCATCAGGTTTATTTGCTGTTTATTAAAATAGGTAAGAGCAAGAATGACATTATAGTTTGTCAATAAGATTTAACAGAATTGCAGAAATGATATCTTAATGCACTGTGTGCCTGCTGTAAGATATAATGTATTTTCTATTAATTGGGCTCTGGAGAACACACAACTGTCTTGTCAAGAAAACAATCCTTCTGAAAATAGGGCCCACCTATTGCAATCACGCCTTTTTCAGCAACATCAGCAGAATAGCTTCTATGTGTTCAACATGTGGATATGTATATAGTATCCAAGCAACAAAATAAGGTAGAAAATACTGCATCAAAATAGGGCCATGGTCAGGTAAAATTCACAGTAGGAAAATGCTTGTTTACGTATTACTAAGGTTGAATGTCAAGAGGACAACTTTAGACAGGCATTTGAGTGATTTTTCTCCTGAGTGCTGGCAAGCAGCACATTTTCAGATTCTATTCTTAGAGAAAAACAGCCATAGAACTGCTTTGCAGTGGCATGTGTCATTGAAGGCCCCTATAACCCAGAAATATTGTTTTATTTGCTGAAAGATAATGATTCTAAGATTACTTTGGAGGTAGCAAAAATTGCCTCAGTCCTTCTATCCATTGCATCCAAAAAACGAATAAGAACTTTTTGCTGCTCAAGATTTGTTAATCAATGGACTTCTAAGGGAATAAAAGGAAAAGAAAGGTATCATTGAAGGGGGTTGGTAAAAATTAGTATGATACAGTGCTTCATATGATGCTTATTACATACATAAGATGCCTCTTTGTACTGCATAAGTAGCTGTCCTAGTAGAGATGGGCACGAACCGGGAACAAAAGAACCGTGTAGTTCGTAGTTCGTCGCATTTCACGAACCACAAACATTCATGAACCTGTCCGGGTTCGTGAACCGGTTCGTTTGGTTCGTGAAAATGTCACATCCAGGTCAGCAAATCGTCACTTCCTGGTCAGCAGAAGGTCACTTCCGGGCCAGCAGAATGCCACTTCTGGGTCAGCAGAAAGTCTGCAGGAAATCCATCCCCTGTTGCCTAAGAAACTGATTGATTGGTGCCAGGCTGTCTGCAGTGACGAACCAGAAAACGAACCAAACGAACCAGCCTAAAGTTTGTGGCAGTTCATCAGAAATGGGCTCTGATGAACCATTGGTTCGTGTCGTGAACCACAAACCGGCCTGGTTCGTCACGAACTTTGGTTCGTATTTCCGTTTGTGCCCATCTCTATGTCCTAGTCTAGGAAGAGAGAGAAAAGGAGAACATGAGAACTTACCTATGATTAATTCTTAATCTTGGAAAACTTAAAATTTCCCTAGTCGCTCCTAACTATGCAGTTGTTGCTGCCATGAAAAAAGTATGTATGAGGAAGCAGAAAGGAATATAAAATGGCATCATATTAGATTTCATCTAGTTCCATATAGTATGGATTTTGTGATTCTAGAATTTGGGGTCATCCGGTTTAAACCATTGGCAATGAGTTTGGTCAGGAAATTGTATATTCATAAAATGATTAATGCATTATATTTATTAAAACAAGATAGTGGCCATTTTCACATGGCCATGCACCCGGAAGTTCATGCGAAACTCACGACATAAAAATGTCTTCCTAGCGCAATTTCCTGGCACAATCCCGTTTAATGGCATTTTTTCTGATGTCATTGGGCCATTTAAGGGGATCATGCCGGGAGATCGTGGTAGGAAGACGCTTCATGCCATGAGTTTGTGCGATCTCCCAGGGCGCATGTGAAAACGGCCATAGTGCAACATTTAGGTTGCTTTAAGAAAAGTTTAGATACATTTAACAAGACATATTAAAGACTATCAGCCTTCAACCAGATTCTGGAAATGACCATTGCCTTCATGGCCTACTTGTGAGCTTCCAGCTGGCTGCTTGAAGCCGAATGCTAGACTATATGAATCTTGGTCTGATCTAGCAAAGCAGTATTTTTTAATAAATCAGAACTTAAAACCGACAACGGTAACTTTCACAATGTTGCATGACTTTGAAGAAATGCATGAAACAGGATAACTAGGATTTCAAATGATTTAGTTTACGTGTCCAAATAATTTCTATGATCATGATTCAAAGGAAGACAAAACTGCACTCCATGGAGCTGGGGGTTCTTGAAGAACAGCTCCATATGCGTAATGGCATATTTTGGGAAGTTTTCAAAGCAGTTTATGGCAGGAGTGACAGTTTGGTTTAAAAGGAGAAAGAATAATCCCAGTGGGCATGCTCCAGACCACAGAGATATGAAAAATAGTTTAACAGTTTTCTACACTGGCATGCAGACAGCAGTGGAAAAAGTCTCATTTCTATAAAAACAAATTATTTCTCAATTTAATTCCAATGCTTAAGAAAGATTGGGGGGGGGGATGCTGAGGAACTTACCAGAAGACTTCCAAAGAAGTTTGATTTTCCTCCTCCTTGTGCTACCTAGTGATTTTGGGAACCAATAAAAAAACTGTGCTATCCTCCTGATGGTTTTGTTCAACTCCCTTCTTACTGCCATAGCTAAAAGGTTTCTGCTGCTCTTGATGTAACTATAGAGAAGTAAAGAAAGGAAGAAAAAAATTCTCAAATACTGACATACTCTAAATAGCTGTGACTAGAACATCAGCCAGAACGTCTCAGGACCACCTGCCAGTCCTAAATCCTCCCGTCCCCACTCAGCGAATGAAAGACTTCTATATTTGTATATGTATACAAATAGTTGGTTATAGAAGGAGGAATTTTTCAGTATCGTATTCTAAATTTCCATTTAAAAATCTCTCTTCTTTTTCCAACACATTTCCCCAAGTAATAATCCTAAATTAATCAGGTTTATCCAGTTTTCCTATTAGTAGTGCACTAACTGAATCAACTAAATAAAACTTTTCAATTAAAATATTAGGAAATCATTTTTTACCAGTTGTTATTGTTTAAAATTTGGTCCTTCATAAATGAAACTCTAAAAAAGTAATGTTGGAGTTTCTAGAAACATCTGCTTATAAATAAGTTCAACTGATTCCAAATTTATTTCTAAGTATACACATTTAGAAAAGAGCAATAGGGCTTTGAATGTGATAGTCATGGCCGTGAATTGTGCACAATAACTGACGGGAAGCTTCCTTATGTTGTCCCATAGTTAAGAATACAAGAAGTAAATAATATACTTTTAAAAATATAAATAAAAATGCTTTTAGTGAACCAAGTCTGGATGGCGATAACCATCAGGGGTGAAATCCAGGCATTTACAGTATTTTTTGTAAAATGATAGCATTCATTTGAAGCATATCCCGCCCCTTCCCCTTTTTTTGCATTTTCTCCTGTGCAGTTATCTCACTCAGCTGTCTATCTCGTTTTCTCAGCAAAATACAGCCAAAATAGCACACTGAAATGCTATGGAACAAAGGCCTTTACTGCCAAAATTGCAGACTGGCACTAAAATGTGTGTGTAGCACTGGCAGTGGCTAGAGTCTTAACTGTTCAGCAGATATTTATATTTCACTCCCACAGATTAAAACACGTAAAATATTTAACCCCCACAATCAGATATTTTTAACTTACTGCCCTTGCCCAGACTTAACTTGGCTAGATTAGTTTTCCTGGGTCAATATGTCCTGAAAAATGCAAACATTTCCACTTGTACCAGATATGTCACAATGCATCAATCAAAATCAGTTAAGGATATGTAGGATTAAAGCGGCAGTTTTAATACGATCATGAGATCAAGGATCAAAAATTATCTGAAGTTTCTCCAGTCTAGTCATGAGACAGATTATGAATGCAATAAACAAACAGGAGTGCTTAATATACCATCAGATTATCAATTTCAATTTAAAGTTTTAAATGAGAAGTTTGGAAAAATCACAGGCCTTAATTCCACCAGCACAGTTGCAGCTCCTCCAACTGAATAGTATTTTTTTTCTGCCTGCAGAGGAAGGGAGAGAAATTCCTGCAGATTACTCCTTTCCACCCCCTATTTTGTTCCTCATACTATTTTCTTTGAGCGATAGACATTAAGATTCATGATTTGTGGGCGAAGAAGTCTTAAGTGAGAGAGGGGAGAAGTTGCCCTTCTCTAGCATGATTCTGCTTGTTCTGCTTAGGACCCAATCCATTAATAAATAAGGACTTACATATTCTATTCATTTATTTAAAACATGTATAGATCCACCTTTTGTGGGATCCAAGGTGAGCAAAAACAATGAAAGCAAAAGACTATAAAAATATCAAAAAGATACCAATTAGCAAGCTGAGGGGAAATATTCAGATTATATCCCTTGAAGACTAACTTGTTGATCTTATGCCAGACACTGGTTTCCTATAGGTTCCTGGGAAGGATACAAGGTGCTAATTTTGATCCACAAAGCACAGGGTTTTGTCAGTCTGCCAGAGCACATGCTTAGCAGTTAAGTCCCTGTTGTCTCCAGTTAAGGATCTAAGGTGGCAAAGATAGACAAGACGACCTCTGCCTGAGACGTTGTAGAGCTGCTGCCTTCTAGTCAGACTATGTAATATTGATCAATATTGACCAAACAGTCCAGGGCAGTCCAGGGCAACTTTATACGTTCAGGACTTTAGCCTGTCTAGAGCTTTACAGTATACCGATGCCTGACTATTTCAATTGTATTGTCTGACTAGAGCTTTTCAGATGTCACGAACAACCTCTGGCTCATTTTTGAAAAGAATTAGCCCAGTTTATCCTCAGGCTGATGTGCTCCTTCCCTTCTCCCCTTACACATTGATCTTACATTGAAGACCATCAATCCTGGTTTAGAATCTCAGATTGTAAATAAGAAACAAACTACAATTTGTTCAAGTGCCTGGACTGTGGCATCTCATAAGAATATTTCTTCTGTTTGTATTGTGGTGTTTTACTTAATCTACGTCAAGCTGTTTGAAAAGGTACCAAATACAATTTAAATAATTTCATAAATGTGTGGACAGCATTGTGTAACCTTTGATTTTTTAATGTTTATATATAAGGTTAGACCCAATCATGCTAAGATTCCTTCCTCCCCCTTCCTGCTGTGGAAGGAAACAGCTAATCCAATCTATTATTTATTTTAAATAAATATATTTATGCACAAAGAGAAATTAAAACACATACATGCCTGAAAAGTGCAGATTGTATCATAATCTTACTGATTGCTATAAACTAAAGTTCCATTATCACTGATTGCTAACATCAGTGATAACAGAACTTTTGTTTATAGAGGCATGAGGTTTAGTACTGTACTTTATACTATTTAGGATTTGAGAAAAAGAAATGGAGGCAAGGAATATGTGTGTGGGTATAAGGTGCTGAGGAATCTTGCAATATTATCTGACATATAATATTATGGTCATTGGGTGACAGAACACCTTGCCTGAAGGCTTTGGTTGACTGTAAGCCAAAATGAATAGACTTCTCTTTTGTATCCTGCATTAAGACATTTAAACAAACAGGCAGGAGGAAAATACCTGACCCAGTCATTCAATTTCATGCTTAATGACTTAGATTTAGTGTTTTAGATATTGTTATTTGTGCCTCACTTCTCTGATTGGTAAGGAGTTCCAGAGGCTAGAAATGGACACACTAGAGATTTCTGGCTTTGTTTACAATGGTTCAGGTGGAGGCACAGAAGTGTTCCTACAGGGCTCCTCCACATCAGATCCCCAGAGAGAAAAGACCCTGGATCCTGTCAAGTGACTCCAGCAGTGATTCTCTGCTTCTTTGCCTTTGTCCTGTCCTTCCTAAAGTCTCCTCCAAAGTCCTTTCCCAAAGTCTCTCAAAATGTTCCACAAAGAACAGACAACTTCTTTTACAGCCTTCCAGATTCCTCCCATTCTTTTTCCTAGAAAATCACATGCCAGACAACAAATGGTCCCTAATGCTCCATTGATGACACTTAGGTCAATAAATAAAACAGAAGCAGTGGAACTTTAAAGACAAATAGAATTTATTCCAGCATAGGAGCTTGCATGCATCAGAGTTAGAGTTGCCAACCTCCAGGTAGGACTTGAAAATCTCCTAGAATTACAACAGATCTCCAGACAATAGAGATCAGTTCCCCTGGTGAAAATGGCTGTGAACTCTATGGCATTATACCCCCTGAGGGTTCCTCCCCTAACCGCACCCCCTCCAAGCTCTGCCCCAAATCTCCAGGAATTTCTTGACCCAAGTTTGGCAAACCTAGCAGAGCTCCCTTCATGAAATCAGATCAAGTGTCATAGGAAAAATTCCTTTGTTCTTTTGTGCTGTTGGCATGGCTATCACATACACACAGGTAAATTGCCCCCCCCCCCAGCTAGGCTCATGGACTGAAGGCTAGAAAAAACACTTGATCTGCAAACTTTGATCTACTTAGAAAGGAAGTTCTAGCTTAACCTCTGAGCTTTCACAAAGGGTAAATTAAACCCAAGTCTGTTAAAGTATTATAGTTCCAGTGCATTTGTTTAAAGCTTCAACTTACAGCTTTGACTCATTGTTAAACATAAATATACGCATTTCCTGCATGGCACAATCACTTCCTCCATTTCTCCAATCTCCCACAATTTATTCTCCATTCATACCTTATTATTTACTCATTCCCCGAATACTTTCCTCTTTCCAGACACAGAATATTTGTTGATGTTCTCATAACAGGTCTTTAAAATGAGTGAAACTGGACTATGATAAGACCACAGAAAGAAATGTAACTATCTCTTTTTTTTGTTATTATCCTTTTACGATCGTTTTCACTGCCTTACTTTCCTCTCTTCCAGTCATGTTTTCCTCTTATCTTATTATGATAAAATATTTGAAAAAATATCAAATTTAGAGACACTAGAGAGCAAAATCATTAACTATTCAAAGCAGGCAAGCCAAGAAAAACTCTGTGTTCCTGGAAGCAAATACATAATTCAGAATCAGACCAGATAAACGAAGCATAATCTATCTCTTCTCTCTTCCTGTTTATCCTACTCACCTCCTTTCTATACTTCCAGAAAAACTCATCTAATCTAGCACAAAGTCACAAGCATATTATCAGTATTTAAAAACAGAGGATCCTGATAAACATAAAATGCAAGTATGGTTTATGACTACATTAAATATATTATTTTGAATGCAAAAGAGAATATTTTACATGGGGACTGTATATTGTGGATAAAATATAGCTCACAAAAGAATTCCTTTACAGTTTGTTTTGGGTCAAAATCTAGATCCAATAGCACTTTAAAGACCAACTAGTTTTCCAAGGTATGAGCTCTCAAGAGTCTAAGCTCTCTTCATCAGATACAAGGAGTCGAAAAAGGAAGTCTTTATAATCCAGGCAGCGGGTGAGAGGGTATTAAATTAGAGGATCAGGAAGCTATAATACATGTAATTAGCTTAGTAAAGCAGGGGTGCGAAATGCAGAAAATCAGCATGTCAATCCTGGGGCGGTTCATGGTTCCAAATTCGCAAATAAACTCAGTTTCAGGAATTGTAATTTCCCTTTGAAGTTTCTCTGCTTGAGAACTGCTACTATTAGGTCAGCAATGGAAAGTCCTTGGAATGTTCTCCCACTGGTTTTTGAATATTGTGATTTTTTTAATATCAGATTTATGTCCGTTCATTCTTTTGCAAAGGGACTGACCTGTCTGTCCAATATAGGGAGCTGAGGTGCATTGCTGACACTTGACGGCATATATAACGTTGGAACATGAACAAGTGAATGAGCCTGAGCTGGTACAGCTGGTGTTGTTTGGCTCAGTTGTTGGAGTAAATATGGGGGCAGAGTTAGCATCTTGGTTTATTGCAGACCTCAGTTCCAGAGTTTGTGTCTGTGTTGGGAAGTGCATTGCTATGTTGTTTAAGGTTAGTGGCTGTCTGTGGGCAAGAAAAGGTTTGCCTCCCAATGCCTGTGAGAGAGCACTGTCATTGTCCAGCATGGGTGGCAGGTAAATAATGATGCTTTGAACTGGTTTGAGCTGGGAACTGTATGTGACCAATGGTGTTCTACCGTTGTTTTGTTTGGGTTTATCTCGTAGCAGATCATCCCTTGGTATCATTCTGGCTTTGTTTTATTACTACATCTGGTGGGTACTGTAATTCCAGAAATCTCTGTTGTAGATCACACAGGTGAGAATCTGCCAGAGGGATTGGAGCAGAGCTTGGCTGTAGACGATGGATTGTTTGGTGTGTTTGGGATGATGACTGGAGGCATGTAGATATGTATGGTGACCAGTTGGTTTTTGGTATAATGTGGGTTTTATGTTTCCATCATGTATTTGTACAGTGGTATCTAGAAAATTTACTTCTTGTGAGGATTGATTCATGGTTAGATTGATGGTGGGGTGGAAGTTGTTGAAAGACTGGAGAAATTTCTCCAGTGCTTCCTTCCCATGTGTCCAGATGATAAAAATGTCATCATTGAATCTCAGATACAAGACAGGTGTTAGTGGGTGAGAGCTGAGGAAGCGCTGTTCCATGTCAGCCATGAAAATGTTGGCATATTGTGGTGCTATGGCTGTGGGTGCCCGGTTCTGCTGAATGAAATTTTAAGTTTATTTTTGTGGGACCTTGAAGGAATGGGGTAATTTATGGAGCAATTATATATGTGATTCTACTCTTTCGTTGCCAGTATGAGTTAATTGCTAAAGAGCTCATAACAATCATGTTCCTTTGCAAACAGAAAGCTTTAGAGTTTTACTGTGATTTAGTAGCATGTTCATCCTCTTGCGTGAGAGTTTATATTAATCCTGCCTTGTCTATCTAACAACAGTTTGTCAGACTTCACCAGGATCTTGCTTTAAACCAGCTTCTCTTGGTAACATCTGTCCCCAGCCAAATACATGCACCATTATGCATCGACATAACGAATTGCACATTCCAGTACATCTGATGAAGTGAGCTCAGACTCACAATCACAAATGCTTATGCTGGAATAAATTTTGCTAATCTTTAAGGTGCCACTGTACTCCTGTTTTAATTTGCTGCTACAGACTAACACAGCTATACATCTGAAATTATCAACATATATGTTGGTCAGAGAAAAATAACTTAAACATTGTACCTAAAGGTCTCTTTCCACATAATATCTCTGTTACTTCAACACCTCTAGTGAATGAAGACATGTAATACGAAGGGGTCTCAGATTTCAAGTCTTCAATACCTCTAGTGAATGAAGAGAAATAATACAAGGGGGGACTCAAATTCTCTTCATTTGCTGTCTGGGAACTTCACCACATTGTGCTATTTTTTTCTACTCAAAATGGATTAAAAGGCATGTGGACTTTGTACAGAAACAAATCCTTAGACTTCCTGTCTCTGATACATAAATTAGGTTTTCAAGTATAAAAAGGCACCCTCCAAAACAGCCATCGGTTTTAAAAGACAGAATTTTTCTTTTCCCCTGTGCAACACAGCAGCGTCAAACAAAGAGCTTATGCGTGGGTGCAGAACAGACACCAGTGTGGTTTGGTATGGCCATTTGCCAGCCTAAGAATCAGGAAAATTAGAGGTCCTGTATTCACTTGCAAAAAGCCACTTAAAAATGGCTTTTTATAAGTGGGCCAAAACATGGTATCTCCTCTACAGTTATGCTGTTTTAGTTTCTAAAATTATTACAGCTAAAATCAATACAGGTCCAAGTACCTCAATGCCAACAAAGTAATACAAAGAAATGTATCTCTATTAAATTGTGCAGATTACAGACCTGATACTCAGTTTCATTTGATCAACAGAATAGAGTTTTCAGGAATTGCAGAACCATAGAGTCTTAATATGCTAACTATTTCATAGCATTTTACATAATAGAATTCTGTGTTTGCTAATGTTTGAGGTAAAACTATTAGTCTCTGATCTATGTAGATTACTCCTATCCTAAACCTTTTCAGTTTTGCCACGTCAGTCCACACACAAGAATTATGCATTCTTAGAATGCCAACCAGGTTACAAACTGAGAAAACTAAGAACAGATGAACAGCCGGAGGCTAGCTACTGGGTCCTTAAAAATGAATGACTTTCCTTGAAATGTGACACATAGTTCTGCTGAATGGCAACAGGCAGTTCATATAGCACAATGTGTTGACAGTGGAAAGTAGTTCACTACATAGTTGTTAGTGTTGGTGTCCCAATAAAAACTGACTCCGTATTAATTTTTTTCTACCCAAAATTTAATCTAAGGAATGTGTACTTTGGTTCTAGTGCCTGAGAGGGTTTGTTTCTTCTTTCATCACTATGTTTAACATTAGATCCTTTTAGCAGTCAGACTTGTCCCCACAATATTAGAAGTCTTATGAATGTAATTATGCCATAAGTCCCTTCTCGGAGCATTAAAACTACTGCCCAAGCAGATAGAAACATGGAAACCAGCACCCGGCTGGGAGATGGAACGTGTAAACATGAGGAATGACAGACAAGGCCAGCCCACCCCCTCCTACATCCTGGAGGCACGCTAAGGATCCCGATACAAGCCGGCTTTCCATGAGTTCCTGAATTAATCACCACAACACACCCGATCGATCTCCCCTAAACCGCTTTCCTGTTCTTAGGCAATTCAGGAAGCTGCTAGCCTCACCCATCTATACCTCACGGATTGTCAGTCATTATTGATAACTTCAGTTCCATCCAGGAAGGACCTAATCAAACCCTCCTAGTTTGTTGTCAGACCCCGGAGACGGTTTGCAAGCTCTTTGTCTCACCTCAGAGACAACCTCTCAATCCTTTGTCCCATTCTGGGAAGTCTTTGTTTTGGGGGCAGAAGATGCGTTTGAGCTCTTCCGCCTTGACGCACAGGTTGCTCAACACTCTCTCTTCCAGACGCCTTCTTTTGGATGGTAAATATCACCCAGTCCCTTGAACTCTATCCAACTCTCACCACTGCTTTCCAGTTAGCTCTGAGTGTGTGCTGTGTGTGTTTTGTGTGCTGTTGATCTTTGTTATTTTCAATTAAAATCCCCTTTTTTGTTGAAACCTCTGTCTGGTCTTCTCTAGTTGGGACAATCCCCGTATACGTTGGTGGAGATCCCTAAATTATCCCCTCTCACTGCTCCCCTTGCATGCTAATTCCCCCAACTTGCAAGGAGACCTTCCCATTGGGTAACAATGCGGTTTACCTAAATTAGTAAATATATGGAAACAACCAACAGATCAAGCAGAAAAACCCTAAAAACACTAAATGAATACAATTCTGAATGGTATTTATTATTCAGACTTATATCTTTCCATTCTGAGGACTTAGGACAGTTAACAATTTAGTTACATATATCAATGTCCTTCAAGGACCCTTTCCCACTCTTCTACAAGCAGAATTAATTGCTTTTCCCAATAACACTTTGTTCTAAAAGCACTGTTTCTCTCCTACTACTTTCTCTTTTTGATAGGGCACAGCCACATCCTTTCCCCTTTCATAGGATTCATTTTATTCTTTTTTTGAAGACGTTAGTCTCAAATGGGTAGCTGTGTTGGTCTGCAGCAGATGAGCAAGGTTTGAGTTCAGTAGCACCTTAAAGACCAACCAAGAAGTTCCAGGGCATAAGCTTTCAAGACTCTGATGAAGAAGGGACTCTCAAAAGCTTATACCTTGAAAACTCTTTGTTGGTCTTTAAGGTGCTATTGGACTCAAACTTTGAAGAAGTATAATCGATCATCCACACTATCACATAATTTCTCCCATTTTTGGTGAGAATTTTATCCCATTATCCTCTCCCATTTCTGCATTTTCCTCCTTTTCTCTCCTGTGTATCTTTGTGAATTGTGAATTGCGAAGGGAGTCTCAGAGCTAAACTACAAGAGATGAATTACATGAGGACATGCATGTGAAGGGAGTCGCAATATTAGCAGGGAAGCTGAGTTTTAAAAGACAGTTAGGAAGGCTTTGTCAATTTCCCCTCTCTACAGAGCCAGCAAAGAAGTCTCCTCAGAGGGTTTGTTAATTTCCTCTTCACCTCCCCTTCTAAGAGGCAAAGAGGAAATAAACAAACCCACTCCACAGAGAAAGGAAATTGCTCCATAGAGAGAGGTAATTGACAAAGCCTTCTGGTCTGTCTTTTAAAACTCTGCTTCCCAGCTAACCCTTCACATGAACGTCCTCATGTAATTTGTCTCTTGTAGTTTAGCTCTCAGTTCTAAGAGCCTTGCGTACCAGGCTCATCATGGAAACAAAGATGGAACAATATTATTTGTTTGCAGCTACAGGGGATGAGATCCATTTCCATATCACCCAGTGAAGCATAAACTCCCATTTGCTAAGTTTTCTTCTAGACACTTTGAATTGCAGATATTCCCAAGTTGATAGACTGCCTGATTTTCAGAGAATGTCCTATTATTTCAGTAGTGTTATCTACTCTGCTGTCATAATCACATTTTTCAAAGCCTTGTGTGTTCCTGAAAACTCTGAAAGCAGGGTGATTTGGAACTAGGTTGATAGTTCTGCAGAATTTACTTGGTTATGAAAAGTGTTTGAGTGGCATTTGTCTATGGTAGTTGCTTAAGTTTCCTTATTTGATAATCTGATCATTCTATCAACTGCTTGTCGGGGTGTGAAAAGATAATTTCTTTCTCAACTTCTTTCTTCAATTCAATGTCTTTTGAATTGTAAGAAATTAATGTAGCTGAGAATAAGACATTTGGAATGATTAGCTCCAAACTGCCCTAAAGTAATACAGAGTAACTCCACAGCAACATACATTGAATGTGGTAAGCTTTGGTCCAGTATTTATAGACATTTTCATGTTTATTGAGCGGCAATCCTATGCACATTGAGAAGATGACCAACTAAAGTTAGTATAATTTACTTCCAAGCAGGGCTTTTTTTCAGCTGGAACGCGGTGGAACGGAGTTCCGGCACCTCTTGAAAATGTTCACATGGCCAGTGGCCCCACCCCCTGATCTCCAGACAGAGGAGAGTGGCGTGGATGACAATCTAAAATCCCTTCTGTCTGGAGATCAGGTGGTGGGGCCACCAGCCATGTGACTATTTTTGCCGAGGGGAATTTAAACTTTTAAAAACAACCCCCTTGTTCCAGCGGACCCAAAGTGATGTCATTGTGCGGTCCTGAGTTCCACCATTGAGTTCCACCACCCTCTTTTCCCCTAAAAAAAGCCCTGCTTCCAAGTAAGTATAATGTATAGAGTCTAGACTGATCTTTTACATGAATTCATGCTGGAAAATTCTCCAACATGGCAATGCCCTGCAAACTCCAAATATATAAGAAGATCCTCTCAAACATTTTATTTCATAAAATTTGAGATTGAATCAAATAATTAGTGGAGCTTTGCTGTGATATTAGTTACCCACAGAATCATGAGAGCTTTTTTCATACATAATGGCCCACAGATAAATTTCCTATCAATTCTCTGGCATGTTTTTTGCTTATTACTATTTATCAAGGACTGGTGATTTTAAATTTAAATAACATTGAGAGCCAGTTTGGTGTAGTGGTTAAGAGCGGCAGGACTCTAATTTGGAGAGCCAAGTTTGATTCCCTACTCCTCCGCTTGAAGCCAACTGGGTGACCTTGGGTCAGTCACAGCTCTTTCAGAGCTCTCTCAGCCCCACCCACCTCACAGGGTGATTGTTGTGGGGATAATAATAGCACACTTTGTAAACTTCTCTGAGTGGGCATTACATTTTCCTGAAGGGCAATATATAAATAGAATGTTATTATAGTTATTATTATATTATTTCTGGAATGTTTTTCTTTTAAAAATAATTTTCTATTTTAAATTGCTATCTTCTAAATTTTAAATCATTTTAGCTGCAAATTCCTTCTTACTATTGTCATGTCTGTTGGAGAGAATTTTTGTAGCCGTTTCATGAAAGACAAAAGCATTAGAAGCGTGTCTCTTTGTTAAAGTGCAGACTGTTCTTTACTGCAGGATGTACTATAATGTTTTCAGATTCCAGTCTCTAATGTTTGAGTACAAAAATAAAACAAATACATTTTAAAGACTTGTAGTTCCTTAGAAATTATATCTGGAAAAAATCCATGGCACACCTTTTCATTGTGAAAGGCACAAAACATCCAACTTAAAACTAGCAAAACAAGAATGAAACATAATGAAAGAACCTGCTGTACTGTGACAGAATTTCCCTCAGTCAGAATGTTCCCCTAAGATTGACCCTACCTTGAACTTCAAATAACAATTGTTAATGTTTAAAAGCAGAGTTATTTAGTCATGGATGCCAATACCCAGAATCAAACTCAACAATGTAGTTTTATAGTGACATCATTGTTCTTTAAAGTGAACCATAAAAAAGTCACCTAATAGAATTTTAAAATGTCTGAAGGAAAGCCATAAAGCTGAGAGATGCCATGGCAACATTTTATTTTGTATGACTGGGTCATACAAAATAAGGGACTAAGGAGGATGTACAAGAGAATTTGAAAAAAACAAAAATTCCCAAGAAACGTCAAATTTCTAGGACTCAACCATATCCGACCCTCATTCTGGATGCACACTTTCACACTGCAGCAATAGGGAGGTTTGATCTCTGAGAATCAAACACAGATCAATTGGTTGTCCTACATGACAGTAGCAATACTGCATTTTAAACAAAGGGCTGGTGAAGGATTTATTTTATTTATATGAATACATGATGCTGTCTTATAATCAGACAAACCACTGGTCTATCAAGATCCACTGACAGATACGGAGTACAACTAAAAGAAAACTGCATAGAGAGGCGGGAGAAGCTGCTATGAACATAAAGGTAGTTACAGGTCATGGATGAATCATACTGACAACTACACTTAGAGGCACTGCGCTCCACCCTGCTCCCATCAACAATAAGAACGTCTGTTTGATGTTTTAAATCTAGACCTCTTTTCTATCTAACTTGTATCAACATTAAAACAATGCCTGCAGCAGTTTGGCATACTATAGAAACTGATGAAGAATGAAAGATAATGACCATTTTAATGACCTTCAAAACATCAGCAAGTTCTTCTTGACACACAACCTACATTTTTCTACTTGTAGTTTACAACTCATAATTACACTGGAGTTTCTAATAGCATCCTAAGGTTACTCCTTTGTTGTGAAATAACATTAGGTCCTTTATTAAGACACTGAAAGGAAGAAACAAGCTTTGCAAGTTTACCAGAGCTTTTTCAGTTGCATGATAATAAATGAGAATTTTTTAAAAGGAGGGGGGGTTGGAGAAATTGTTGGCCTTTTTGCTTTGCTTAACACTAATCAGACAAAGACTTCTAGTGACTCTGAAACTATGCTCGTTATTTTGTCATGTTTTAGTTGGTCCTAATTAAGGTACTACACTTTGCTGCTGTTTTTGTATTTTTCTCACACACCAACAGAGCTACCTGCACTTTTTTTCTTCCTTATTCTTGCAATCAAAGACTAGTAGTGAAATGTTTGCACAACTTATCTTCACAACACTTTCAATGTCAGCCCTTCATATAATCTTTGGGGGGTGTATAGATAGATGGGTAGATATTTCAGACTCAGGTTTGTCTTTTTTTAATTATGGCAATTGTGCTAAGCAGGGCTTTTTTCTGGGAAAAGAGGTGGTGGAATTCAGTGGGTTGCCAACACAGGGGACAACTCTTGGTGGGAGGTGGTGCCCCTGGTACCACATGCACACGCGCAAAGTGCACACACGCTCCCAGGACCACACAATGATGTCACTTTGGGTCAGTGGAACAAGGGGGGAGTTTTTAAAAGTTTAAATTGCCCTCAGTGAAAATGGTCACATGGCTGGTGGCCCCACCCCCTGATCTCCAGACAGAGGGGAGTTTAGATTGCCCTCTGTGCTGCGACCATTTTCAAGAGGTGCTGGAACGCTGTTCCACAGCGTTCCAGCTGAAAAAAGCCCTGGTGCTGAGACAAAAACTCAGCTGAGTAGTGGGGGACATTAGTAAGTAAAGAAGCAGGCACAGAATGGTGTGGAATTCTGAATAGGTATGGTTGCCAGGTCCAGAGTTTTAAAGGAGCAACTTCTTGTGTTAGATTTAAAAAATGCACTTTGTACACTAAAAATATGATACAATTTAATAACAATCACTAACAATAGTATAAGCAGCAGCATCCAACAGCCCTAAAAGCAACTGAGTTAGGAAAGGGGAAACAAGAAGGGAGACAAGGCCAATGAAGGGGAAAATACATGAAATACAAAGCAGAAACATAGTAAGTAATAGAAAGTGTGCAAAAGAAAAAAAAGAGGGGAAATTAAAACGTAATTTGGGGGAAAAGGATATGAATACATGCCTCCAGATCTCTTAACACAGAACAAAATGCGCCATAACAACCTTTCTTACTGATGTAATAAGGACAGGCGAGGGGCTTCCCTTCTTTAAAAAACGAGGCTTATTGTGGTGAATTTTGAGGTTCCAGTTTATGGAAATGTTAGCCTTTCTTTGCGCGGCGTGAGCAGGAGAGAAGAGCTCCCGAGTTAAAAGTGCCAAGGGTGGCAGCAGGCAGGGGACCAAAGGCAAGCCGGGAGGAGGAAGAAAGGGGGCGGCTGCTGCTGCTGCGGCTGGCTGCTCACCGGCGCAGCGCTGGCTGGTCGAGAAGATGTAGCGGCAACAGAGGTCGCACCACGTCCTCGCCCCTCGCTCGGGCCGGAAGCGGTGCGGCTGCCTCAGCCGGGGCTCTTGCGCGAGCTCGGGCTCGAAGATCGTCCTAACGTGACGCGGCCGGTGAAGCGCCTGCCGTCGGCGGCCCAGCAAGGGGCAGAGCGTCGCCGGGTCGCCGTCCTTCCCCCGGGGCAGTGGCTGCGACGAGGCGAAGAGCTCCCTCGCTTGGGGGCCGGGAGGCCGAAGGGCGCGCGGCGCCTTCAGCAACGGCCTCCGGGACGCACGCCGCCTCCTGCCTCTGGGGCTGAGGACCGGGAGCGGCTTGGCCGCTAAGGCGGCCTCCGCCATGCTAAGGCTCGGCCGGAACTCTCAACAGCCGCCGCTTGTAGTCGTGCGGCGGGGTATCGAGCAACAGACGAGTCGCCTCACGGCGCCCCGTGGCTACAACACCTGGCGGGCTTCCCCTGGACCGGGGTGGCCACGGAGGACACCGTCCACGCCAGAGAGGCTGAGCAAGGCTAGACGCAGCCACTGGCCTCGCCCGAGTAGAGAACTTAGGGTGGGGAGGCCGCTCAGACGCCACATCCATTGACGCGTACTGATCGAATGACGTGCCTCAGGGGCCCGAGGCGGCTGGGCCATGAGAGGAACTCAAAAGGTGCTCCTAGAAAGGCGGTGTTACAAAATAGGGTTGGTAGCTGGGCATAATTGCCTCATTGAGAATAGATTTTTAAGTGTGTTCAAGGTTGTGTTGTGGCATGTGCGCTTCTTAATTGTTCTTACTACCTTTTCTCTACACCTACACATCATTAGATATTACTGTTATAACTGTACATGGATTCAGACCTCAACAGAAAGTCTTGTGATTTAAAATAGGTCAAAAGGTAAACCTCAATTTCTTCAAAAAGTAGCATTCTTGGTTATTGCTTGTTTAGTGATTATCTTTTAAGGTGCAACTGGACTCAAATCTTGCTCCATTAAGAAACTGGCAGGTGATTTAGGGCCACTTACTCTGCCTAAAGTACCTTAAGGGTTGTTGTGAGCATAATATGGAATAGAGGGGATTGCCACTGGTCTGGGGTAGCAACAAACACAATAGGCAGTTGCTGAGCAAGTGAAGCAAGTTAGCATAGTGCAACTCTTTGTAAACTAATGTAGTTGGTGAATCTTCCAGACA
This sequence comes from Eublepharis macularius, assembly GCF_028583425.1. Taxonomy (NCBI): domain Eukaryota; kingdom Metazoa; phylum Chordata; class Lepidosauria; order Squamata; family Eublepharidae; genus Eublepharis; species Eublepharis macularius. The sequence goes on from NC_072798.1 coordinate 65,766,558, forward strand.
GCTTCCTCACTTCCCATATGATAAGAATTCTCCAAATTGTGTGGCATCTTCATAGATGACCTCATACAGCAACTTCATACAGATGTTAAACAATTTAGGGTGCAAGAGGAACTCATAGAATAAATCCTATGGAAAGAAAAGTTACCATGTTGTGAGAGCCATCTTTCAGGAAGGGTCCAGGTTCAGTCCTCAGTTGTTGCTAAATCTCCAGGTTCAATCCTACAAGATGCCCCAGAAGGCTGACAACATACAGTTTTACTCACTGAATACACCACAGCACCACAATCTCAGTTCCAAAAATTACAACATGGATATGTTATATGTCCAGTTCTTTGAAAATTAGGGTCTTTTGTTTCCATCGTTACTGGAACCATTTGCTGCATCTGGGAAACTCTTCTATTATCTGTTCCTAACTACACTGTATTCAAGGGCTGCTGTTAACAGGAGTAACAATGTTCAGAGCAAATCCTTGTAATGAGGCAAGATCCATGAACACAATCATGCTGCAAGTTCTGTTGTTCAGCAACACTTGCAGCAACTCTGGTTTTTTATATTAAATTGAAGAAATTGAGGTTTACCTTTTGACCTATTTTAAACAATTTAACAATCCTAAATAGGATACTGGTCACAACATTAGTCTGGCACGTGTGCATGTTTAGTATGTGTATTTAGCTACTGCTACAGCTATTATCAAAAATTAGAATAAAGTTGAAGAGAAATCCTTAAGGAATCATAGTGCCAAAATATAATTTAAGTAACGTTCTTGAAGTATTTAAAGACCGTGTAAAGAACAGATTTGCAATGCTAAGTTTAACTGACATTAACCAGAACAACTATGGGCTGAAACCAGAGATACTATCAAGAATGTACAAAGACTATTCCTGTAGCCTAAAGAAAGGTGAAGCCTAAATGGATGGGGAAACTCTTAAAATTGCTAAAGACAGATAAGAAACAAAGGTGAGAGAAATAGAATAAATTCTAAATGCAGTTTAGCGACCTGCATTCAGAGACAAAGAAATCTATTATGATAACAAGTGCAAAGAAATAGAAGAGAACAATAAAAAGGAAGAGCAAGAGATCTGTTCCACACAATCCAGGAAATCAAAGGGAAACTGCCATCATCTTATGGGGAAAAGATAAGAATGTCTCTCTGGGGACCAGGATCAAGAAAATCCAAACTATGGTATTCCCTATTGCTACGTATGGATGTGAAAGCTGGACAATGAAGAAAGCTGACTGGAAGAAAATTGATTCATTTGAAATGTGGTTCTGGAGGAGAGTTTTGCAGATACTATGCGTGACCAAAAAGACAAATAAATCGGTTCTATATCACATCAAGCCTGAATTATCCCTAGAAGCTAAAATGACAAAACTGAGGCTATCATACTTTGGTTGCATAATGAGAAGACAAGACTGGAAAAGTCAGTAATGCTAGGAAAAGTGAAAGGCAGAAGGAAAAGGGGAAGACCCCAAATAAGATGGCTGGACTCAATAAAAGAAGCCATGTCCTCCATTTTGCAAGATCTGAGCAAGTCTGTTAACGATGTTTTGAAGGTCTTTCATTCATAGGGTCACCATAGGTTGGAGGCAACTTGGCAGAACATAGTAATATAGCTTCTGCTCTCTGTACATTCTACATGAAAATGTCACATAGGAAAAAAATTAAAAACACAAGACAAAGTAAGTAGTAGATACTGTATTTGCATAGAGAATCACTCGTGCTTTTCTATACAGAATAAGAGGATAGGCTTGTTCTAAGTGAATACTGCAATGTACTATTTTACCAAAACACAGCTGTCTCATTTTAAAATTATCTTTCCATCTATTTTTTTCTGAACATGATTAATAATATGACATTCAACATAAATATAAGCAGTCTTGACTTAAAGCTTCAAGTGAAGTACAGCTTACATGAAAATATAAATTCCTTTTTTCACCAATGAAAAATAATTACAAATGTGAAAATTTGGGTTTTTTCTTTTTACAATAATTTGCAGTACATCACTCCTAAATGAATTATAAGCCCATATGCTACTGATGCAATTACCTAGCTAAAAACAAGAGGTTTTTGACCCAATACAGTATAAAATATAAAATGTTTTAAAATATGCAAGCTGTTATACATAATAGCATATAAACCAAGTTAACAATTAAACTACTTCTTGAAGACAGGCTGTATAAAGAAAATAAAAAATCCATTTTTCCTCCTCACCCCAGTTTCAGTGAGCAAAAACAATGATTCTACTGAAGTACAAAATGATTTCATAAAATTACAGAAATGTAATTAAACAAATGTATTTATATACAATATGACAGCAAGATTTCACAGAGTTACTGTCAATGAACATGGTATTAAGTTCATCTTGTGAATCTGTAAACTTAGCTCTATATATCAATAATTACTATAAATTACTTTGGACCAAAGAAGATACTGTACTTAGATTTATTCAATGGGGTTAATTAATGTGATTTAAATAGCCTTCATAGAGGATTGCAACCTTGCTCTTTACAGAGTCCCTTTTACTTGTAAAGAGTCCAGTAGCACCTTAAAGCTTAACCAACTTTATTGTAGCATAAGCTTTCGAGAATCAGTTCTCTTCGTCAGATGCATCTGACTAAGAGAACTGTGATTCTTAAAAGCTTATGCCACAATAAAGTTGGTTAGTCGTTAAAGGTGCTACTGGACTCTTTACTATTTTGTTACTATAGACTAATATGGCTAACTCCTTTGGATCTTTTACTTGTATACATCATAATGCCGCTGTTTCCAAGAAACCTGGATAGGTAACCTGTACTGCTTCACTGTTATTAGTCTGCTCAAAATTGAATGAATTGAGTAAAAAAGTTCTTTGGTCCAAAGACTTCATGTGCCTAATATTGGGGCAGTAATGCTTGAAAAACCTCTCTGTGCAACTTAACACAACTTCAGGACGTTTCCATGTAAGGATATTTAAGTTTCTTGCATGTTAAACTGTTTGAGACAGAAGACACAATTCACTGGAAACCTCACCTATGCAAGCCACAGTGAAAACAATAAAGGCCACAGTCCTCAGCCCTCTTAATTCAGGTACAGTCTCAATAAATCACTTGGTCTCTTTCAAGTCTGATCTGGAATAAATTGGCTGACAACTGCAGCCTTAATGCCCTGTCTCAGGTAAACACTCAATTCCTAACATCGATAGGACTAGATTCCACTTAGAAGTGAACTGGGATGCATTTTATCGCATAAGAAGCACTAGAGGTAAAAAACGAAGCACTTACTTGTGCATAAACACAATTGTGCTAACTTTTGCATGCTTTATTTGTTATTGCCAAACATTTTAAAATTGAATTAATAAAAAGAATTTCACTGATTTATGCAGGATGGAAATTGTTCTCACCGATCTGTTTGCTTTAGATGACAGCCTTCATCAGAGAAAGAACCACCACTAGTATTAAATTATACGTCACCCACAAGGATAAGCAACACTTTACCTGTGATTTTAGCAAACTAGAAGATTGGATTCATGCTTGCTTGCTTAGAAGTCCCAAGTAGGCAAATTATAGTTTTGATAAAGGATTGATGCACCAGAAGCAGACATGATTGAAAACACAGCACTTCCTTTCACAGTCAAAATTAAACACTGCCATTTAAGGTACTGGTGAGAATGGATTTTTTTTTTTAGTATTTAATGACACATCTGTTCACAGTGAATAAAAGCAAGCAGGTTAAGTCCAGATTATCCTAACTGAAGTATTCAGCATTCAGATGGCTGAAAAGGTAGTCTAAATAGCAGACGAACTCAACACCAAAATCTCCCCAGCGAAGTTCACCAGAAAGTGAAGAACCACATTCAAAGTAAATGCCTTGTACCCGTGTGCTCACAAATCTGCAGCCACAATTAGTTTTGTAGGGGAAATTCTAGTGTTTCCTAAAATGTTAAGACCATTTTTAAACAATACCAAAAGTGATATATTTTACTGTATTTACAGTATATACATATTTACATACTTTTGTTAAATACTAGGGAGAGGGAGCCGAGTGCAGAGTATCTGCCTGTAAAGGCTCTTTTTGTGTGCAAAGTCATCAAATTGTGTCACAGTAACTATACAACTAGATACAATCCACATTTTGTGGGCCACCATCCATAGTCAAAGCTCCAAACCTAAAATAAAAAATAAATTTTGTTTAGGCATAATATTCAACATCTCTTTTGTGTGTATTAAGTCCTAGTGAGCTTGCAGTGCTATGGCATTTCTGAAGGTTAGTTTAACCAGTGAACAGAGTTCCAAGTTGCATCAAAAACCAAGAAACCTGGAGCAGACAGGGTGATTGCAGATAAAAGGAGAAAGGTATTTTTACAATTACTGCAGCACTTTTGCCTAGATATTATGCTCTCAGGAATGATTGTTGACTGTATCTTTGATTTGTATGTTGAAGTCTTCCATGTGAATGTGATTTGGGGATGGCTAGGGAATCTCTCATGTAGAAGAAAAATACTGTGCAACACAGCAGTGCAACTTGAGCAGCGCAATGCTAAGCAGAGTATTAAGTCCAATGAACTTAAATGGCTGTTATGCAGTTTAGGATTACATCATCAGTGTATTAAAAAACTACAATTCATGTAGCTTCAGAAAAACAAATATAAGGTAATGGGAATACATTAATAAGCCAATTGCAACTTGGGAGACCCAGCAATGAAGTTTTATCTTTGTTTTCAATTTATCTGTCATTTTGCCTCTTGTTGCCCATTCTGCCACTAACATCCAATGCTATGAACCTAGTGACAACCAGAAGACTTCATCTCAGTATTTAATTTGGGAATCTGTTCTAGAGGCCACAGAGTCATTCCAATATTTACCATCAATTATGAAAGTATTCTAAGCACTCACAGCATTTTTATTTCCACCACAATCAGATTTCTATAAAGTCATGCAAGAACTGGCATTTGTTCCAACAATCAAATCAAATCACAAATGAATGTGGACTGACAAGTGCATAAACAAGCATAGAACCTGTTGGTGTGTAGAGAAAATATACTGCGAATAAAATTATCATCTGCCTGGGGCTTTTGCAGCAGGGTGCAGTGAGCTGCTTCTTGTGCCTTCTGTAACAGGCAAAGAGCTCATGGACTCCTATGTAAGCTATTGTCAGATAATGTGCACAGCTACTTAATTTGGTGAATCCATTAAAATGCCAGAATGCATTTTGAAAGGTAATTAAAGTGCTTGCTTACCTTTCCAAAAGATGATTATTCTCTGTTAATTCTTTAACAACACCTTCCATTTCTTCTTTCAGTTTCTTCATGCTGCAAATAAAAAAATAAAAAAGAATATACCATTTTATGCAAGTTTTTAGTTAGTACTTCAAGAAGATTGTTTCTTCAGTTATAATAAATCTAGTAGTGAAACAGATCTTTTAAGATACCCAAACAAGGGACAAGATAAGAATTCAAAGCAAGTCATTTCAGTAACCTGCAATTATGGTGGAACCGTATGTAGTGATGCCAGAATAAGATCCGTTTTCTTGCTATCAAATTTGTGGCTTTTAGCCACTAAAAGTTCTGGTTAGAAGGCAGAACTAAACTGGGAGGATCCTTCAATTCTTTTCTTGATGAGGTATTTGCTTGGCCCTGCCTTCTGACTCAAATCAAGAATCAATTCTTCTTGTATATGGAAGGGAAAAAACTTCACAGCAAATCAATGTCCCTTCCTACAATAGCAGTTGTAATGATCAGTCGCTGCAGTGTGGCTGCTTGCACAGGAAAAGCTAATGATAGGTCACAGCCTAAAATGGTGAACAGATTCTTTTCATGACACACAAGAACTTCTCCCTTTGGCCTGTTTTAAGAGCTAAAAAATGCACCTTTGCCAAAGAGACTAAACATTTAAATCTTGGAAAATGTTAATTATGTAAAAGGCATATGCAAGTATCATAGCAATTAAGGTGAAGAATTCTTACCCAAGAGTCATTTCCACCAAAGTGTTTGAACTAGGGTAAACTGGATTAATTGAGTGTTTGATCCCACTGGAAACTGCCATCATCTTATGGGGCAAAGTTTCTTGTAACTGCAATAGATGAAGAAGTTGTGTCAATTACAAAACAAGATATCCCTAACAGATGGTCAGTACAATCAGCTCTGACGATCCCAAGCGCTGGAAACTGATTCTAAACCCTGTTTCCCTCTTCCAACTGATGATCCCCAAAACCAACAGCAACAATTACTTGATAAAGCAGATGAGGACAAGGGGCCCATTTTTTCTGAATTAACCATTGTGACAGGTGAAGCAGAGAAATTACCCCAGCAATACAGATACCAACGAGAGCAGTGCTCTAATGCAGCCCATAGGAGCTGTGAGCCTGGTAATGGGAGTGACAGGTGAAGCTTCAATTAGCTAAAGGCTGGGAGTTGGCAGGGAGGGAGAAGAGTTTGAAAACGAGTTAGAATGAGAGTGGTAAGGGACAGAGTTGTGGGACTGAAGCTGTTCTAAATCTGAGATGGCTACTGAATTACAGGTGAGTGCTGTGGAATATGTGTAGCATTTTATTAACAGTGTAAGTATTAAAGTCTTCATGGGAAGGGTCTTTCTATGCTGTGTCTAAATACTGCCACCCCACTTCTCTAAGTTCCCTATTTATATTTGTCTCTGTGTGTTTTTAAAAAAATAAACTTCACTCAATTTAAAAAATAAAACCATCTTGTATTTTCCAATTTACCTCATCCCTCAGATATCAAGCTAGTTTGGGGTGGGTTTACACCCAGTCCCACAGTCTGTCTCCTTAAACCTTAATTTTCTGCTGACATTTCCCTGGGAAGGGACAGCAGAAAGGGAACGTGACAAAAAATCCGCTGGTGAGAAGTCATACTCCAGAAAACAACATAACCATTGAGGCTAACTCTTTCCTTAAACATTTCTCACAACAGTAAACACATCCTTGAACTCCAATGATTTCATGAAATGGTGGTGGAGCTAGCTATGAGTACAATAGCCTTCAAGGTGCCCTGGAAATGGAAGCAACCAAGATGGTCCCCAATTAGGAAAAGTTACCACAAAATCAAAGGCTCTGATTATTGGGACCTGTTCTTCAAATACTAGGTCAGATTATATAAACAGTTGCTGATAAACTATCCCTGTCTTAATCATTTTTAAACGACTAAAGAGACATGGAATAATCAAGGAGAATGTATACCTCATTTACAAAGACCTGATATCTGGATACCTCTTCTTCAATATCAAAGCACTGCTTTCTGAGAGTCAGTAACTGTCTCCTTAAGTGGAGCATCTTCCTAGAAAGATTTTTTTTTTAAAAAAAAAAACCAAATCAGCACCTGTGGCTTGTCTGCTGTTAAACAGTATACAAACAAAAATAAACAGGAGTCTTGCAGCTCTTTAAAGTCTAACATGTTTTTATTCTAGCTTAAATCTTTGTGGTTTGGAGCCCGTTGCTCTTTATGTTCCCGTTCTCAATGGGCTCTAGACTGTGAAAGCTTATGTTTGAATAAAATCTTTAAAATACCACAAAAGCTATAATCTACCACAAGACTCCTGTTTATTTTTGCTGCAATAGACTGATATAGCAACTCCTCTGAAATTTACTACAGAAAAGAACCTTACCTCATCCAGTCCTCTGCCTTGTTCAAAAATATTTTATACTTGCTGACACATTCTTCATTGAACAGAGTCATGGCTTTTGTGGCATGTAAACAAAGCTTCTGCCTATATGACAGAAATAAGAATCCACATATTGGCTTCTTTTATTTACTTATTTTGTTACTGAGGCTCAAAGCAAATCACACAGCACAAGACAATTTAAACGGTACTTTTAATAATGCAACAGAGGTTTGGATTGCAGACAAAATGCAAAAACATAATTTTATAAAAAAATCATCAAGATTCAGCTTGATCACTCAAATCCTGTGTTACAGAAATCCAGTTTGCTTCAACAAACGCCGGTTTCATCACCTTTGTTCTGCTGCTGGGGAGGCACTTCTATGGAGTAAGTCACATCACACAAATCCATAGTTAGCACTAACTGTGATTACTAAACCAACATCGTTTCAGATGGACCATAACCAGCTGATGGACCATAACCAGCCACAGTTAATTTACTTAAACAAGAGTTTCATGTGGTATTTGAATTGAGCCAGAGTTACATACTTTCCAGAGATTCCTCTCATCATCTAATTCTTTTTTTTAAAAAACTATACAATGAGCTACAGAACAGGAAAGGGCAATCTTTTCACTATGGAAAACCGAATGCCTTCTTGTTTGGTATATTCAATGTTTGGGATTTCACTAAACTAGAACGGGATTGTTTTAATTTGTTTTCATTCACAGCATCATAGTTCAACAAGTTTTATTTCTTCTGGTTTTACAGAGCATTGTTAAATGTTGCTAGGCACTCTGAGTCATATAGGAAAAGTACAAATATCAAATTTATTCTGTTTTAAGATAATACACATGCAGATTTAGAAATTTTGAGAGTTGTAATTTTTGAGCTTCAAGTGCTTCCCTATTTCTGCTCCTTTGGCAATTTTTTCACCTTCACATTTTCAGAAATACTTTTGTAAACTTGAGAGCTAGAACACAAGGGCACAAATGACTCTGCTGTGACACGGCACATGCACAATCCCTACTGGGTTTTTAAAAATTCAGTCTGGGAGTCTCACGTTTCTAACACACAGCAAGCTATACAGATATGCCTTATATAATGAATGAAACTCTTACAACTTACATGGATTAGCTTTGCTGTAGAAGACTTCAGACTAGAAGCACCTCAAAATGTGTTGCAAAAAGAAAATGTTTATACTATAAAGACTTACTTGTCAAATTTGTGTATTTGTTCTTCATTATAAGGAAGTCCTTAAACAAGAAAGAAAAAATAGAAACTGTATACTTATCACTCATTTAGTAGCATTTATTTTCCTGAAGATGTATTAAAAGTATAAGTTACAATGGTTTCCATTAAGTGTAGCTAAATGTTATTTATTTAGAAAATGCTTATGCCACCTCTGTAGGGAACTCATCCCAGACACCTTACAAAATAAAACCGTAATAAAAACATAAAACATTAACGTTGTTAATTAAAATTAGCATTGAAACCAAGCCAGAGCATAAAAACATGAATCACTCAACAGTTTCAGGCTAGAAGCACATTATAAAAATAGGGTTAAAAGATCAACCTCTTAAATTAAAAGCCTGGGCTTGATTCCAGACTGAAATGGTTCTAGATTGTCTACTCTAAGACTACCTGAAGCTACCAGCTGCTCAAGCATCTTGCCCCAAAAAAGGAATGTTGGCCATCAGGCGGTAGTCGTTTAAGGTTGGCAGGGGGCATGGACGCCTTCTTCAGGAGGGGGTCTAATGACTTCCTCCTTCAAGGCGGCTGAAACTACACCCTCTTGCAGAAAGGTGTTTATTACCTCCCAGACCCACTCAGTCACCAAGCCATGAAGGCCAAGAGTCAAGCCTAAACTTGGTGGGCCACACAATTCGCAGCAGCTCATCTACTTCATAGGCCTCATCAGCCAACTAGAACCGGACTCCAATAACATCCCAAGACTGAACTGCACCAATGGTGGAATGAGTCATGGTGGATGCGAGCAGAATTATCTTCAAAATGCATTGCAAAAGCATCACAGCAGGCCAAATGTATATCCATCCAGTTATTCAATACTTGGTCTAGAAGATGTTCTATTTGTTTTTGTTTGAAATACTCTTGTTTTTACAGTCTCTTTATGTCCAAACAATATAAAACACACAGAACTCCATGGTAACATTAAGCTAAACCAAAAACAGGTTTAAATAACTTACTTCGTTCAGTTTTGTCTTTTTTGAACTGGTAATAAATATCTGATATAGAATTCAGTAGTACTTGTAATCTTTCTGGGCTAGAAAGGAATGAGAATAGATTATATAAACACTAATACATGCCAGGCCACATTACATTTTTAAAAAGCAACACCACCACCACATATAAAAAGCATTCAATAAGAAATAGTCACTTACTTTCTGTCTTTTGGATGTGTGCCTTCCTGGTTAGCCCAGCCATCGGTCAGCTGGCCATTAGGAGAGAGTTTGCTTTTAATCTCCTGAAGACTAGACTCTATGGTTCCCCGTGAATTGGAAAGCTACATGAATGCAACAAATCCAGCTTTATACAACAAAAATCATGTATAATATCCATATGAAAGGAGTATTAAACATGTACACCACCTTCAAATGGATTGATCTATAGAGAGCAAATATATGTAGACTAAGATCCCGATTACTATAAAAGATTGAAAGGTATTCAAGTTTTTCTTTCTAGATAGTAAATTTTCTAGGGCCAGTATAATGAGGCTATTTATACAAGCTCATTTTTTATGAATTTGGCCAGTTGAGCTTGATGAAAAAGGCAGCAATAAATGAGCACATGAAATTGTCTTATACCAAATCAAACCACTAATCTATCAAGGTCTACTCTGACTGGCAATGGTTATCCAAGGTCTCAGGTAGAGTTCTCTCTCATCACTTACTACTGATCCTCTTAACTGGAGATGCCAGGGGTTGAACCTTGGACCCCTTTCAGGAAAAACTCTACCACTGAGCCACAACCTCCACCCCTAAACCTGTGTAAAGGACCATGTGAATGCATCCTGTGGATCCATTCCACTAACAGCAGTGCTTTCGTCGGGCACAAGGAGCCTTTTATTGCTGCCTCTTGTAAACAGAAGACTCCTTAAACCAGTTGAACATTCTGCTGATAGCATAAGGATCTGCTGATGCAACTACATGGATTTAACAGAAAAAATTACTCTACAACTACACCTGGAACTTAGCATAAAGGACCTTATTTTGAAAACGACACTGTTTCAATGTAAGATGCTTACCCGTAATAGCTTTGAGTGTATGTCTGAAATTTTATCTCCTTCTGATGGAGCGAGATTCATCTGCCTCATATCTTGATATCTGTTTGCAAGAACTAAGAGTTAAAATCTGGAGTCAACAGTGGGCTACAGTTCTGTTTAGCATAGTGACACTTTGGTGACATTCCAATGTAATTAAAACTCAAAGTGATTTGACTGGGCACTAAAAAGAATTCTTGACTGCTGAACAGCTGCTGTTAAATAAGACTGTCTTCTCCAAAGACTGGATAAAAGAAATCTCTGCAGAAACACCTACAGGTGGATAGCTGTGTTGATCTGCATTAGAACAGCAGGAATTGAGTTCAGTGGCACCACAGGGACCCACAAGATTTTCAGAGTGTAAGCTTTTGAGAATCAGAGCTCCCTTCTTCAAAAGAAGGTGCCACTGGACTAAAATCCTGCTGACCTACAGATCTTGACAGCAGTGTCACTGAAGGCCAACTGTAGTACATTTAGAACAGCAGATCAGCATTATTTACTGATGTACTTTCTCCCCAGTGACCTGTCCTGTTGCTCCTTACACAGAGGACTCAAAACATGTAAAATGGCTAGACAATAACAGGTGTGTAAAATGATAATCAATTTTCACTAGTGCTGACTGACTGTAGCATAGTTTTTCAGGTATTATGACAGTAATGAAGCAAGCCTTCTCTACTGCCATTCTGTCTGCCAAAATGCCATCCAGCAGAGCTCCGTCAAATTAAATGGGCTGGAACTGACAGCCTACTAAGATGGCACAGAACTGTTTTATAGCAACCACTGTACCACAGCTATGAATCCACACAAGATTTTGGGAAACACACTTGTACAATACGAAGGATAAAAATTCACATCAGAGACCTTTTTGTGAAGTACTAAGCTCCTATTTACAACATGCATTAAATTAACCTCAATCAGTAAAATGTTAACAGTTACTATAGATATGAAAAGTGCAGATCATAATTCCCAAACTACTCACATTTTCCCAGCTTTCTCTAGACTTCTGTTGCAAAATTCTAACCTGATGACAACCTCAGTCTTTTCATGCACTGTTTCATTGCAATCTTCTTTGATTATTTCACTGGAAAAAAACCCAATAGCACATATAATACACACACACACACACACCCCTAAAACTTATTTTAAAAAACAATGTTGCATGACTGTGTCATGTAAGTGTACTGACACAGTAACATCAGTTTACTAAAGGAGCAAATTTTTAAAAGGTCATTATTCATATGCAAAATGCATTAACTTGCTATTGAAAGTGGGCATGTTGAAAGGCTGCAATCTTTTCCAGACTTATTTGTGAGTAAGAATGTCACTGAACACAGCCCAATAACATTAGGTTGCAAGGTTGTAACCCTAAACATCTTTATTATTCTATGTTCTTCCTTAAACTCATGGAGACTTGCATTTGACTTGCTGTTAGGACTGCACTGTTAGCAAATTATACAAGCATCTATAAGGTATAATTGAGTCACTTTATTTGCAGATTCTTATTGTTAATTGTTTCTTTTTCATGAGTTATGTTTTATTAGGAAAACCTGAGATGCTGATATCTCGGGGCCTTTACCACCCATATTGTGTGAAGTAACATCATAGCTAGGTGTTACTATAGATTACAAGTTAAAGGCCTTCCTAGGCCTTCTCTTCTTTCCAGGTGACATTGATTATCCAAGGTCAGAAAAATATGTTATCAGAGAAAATCACACAGATCACAGAAAGGAGCTGAGCCTCACAGGTAAAGCACCTACTCTGCACAAGAAGTTCCCCATTTCAATCCCTGGCATTTTCAGTCAAAGGCTTTGAGGGGGGGGGGGAGATTCTAGGCAAGATTTTTACCTGCCAGAGACCCTAGATAGTTGCTGCCAGTTGGAGCCAACAGTATTGTGCTGGATGGACCATTGGTCTGACTCAGTTTTAGACAGGCCGCTACGTTAAAGGTTCAAGTGATCCCATTACTCACATTAACCATCGAATCCCCTTTCGCATCAGTTCCTGGTAAAGCAATAAAGCACGGGCAACTCTACAAGCGTAACATACAACACCTGTCACTGTCTGAAATAAAAATAAAAAGCATCAGTATTACAGTTATTAGCAATAAAAGGTGAACATTTTTGAAGACTGTAACATGGAAAAGTAATTTGTCATGCAGAGAGGAATAGTGGTCAACATACTTATTACTGAGACAATATTTAAATAGACTTTTCTAAACTTCAGATTAGTATTTCACAATGGCTTAGATCCTATGGAGGATTTTGCAGATGGAGAGGAAGAGGTCATTTTCAGCAATTGCCCACTTCCACTGCAGACATCCGAAATCCCCCATGCTGTTTCCAGGGGTGCCCTTTACCACCAGGAATAGCATTTCACAGGAAGGGCAAATGGGAATGCAGGAGGGGAGATGAGGAAGAATCATACTGGGAATGTCAAAGCGGACCACATGGGAGGTCCAGAGACCTTAGTTTGAGAACTGCTGATGTAAATACTTTTGTCCTATATTATTTAAGTTTGGTATTGTAGATATATATTTCACTTCTGAACAACATCCTCAATACTAGTTTATTTAAGTTTGGTATTGTAGATATATATTTCACTTCTGAACAACAGCCTCAATACTAATTTATTTAACTTTTAGCGACACCCGCGAGGGCAACTAAAGAAGAAGTAAAAAGCGCCATTTTGGGAGTCCGTCGGGCATCTTCAAAATATGCAATGAAGCGGCAGCTGCCTCGTGAGATTGTTATTGAGTTTTCATCTAGGAGGGTCCGGGACACTATCCTATATAACTCATATAATGCGGACTTGGACTTTCTGGGAAATAAAGTCAAGATACTGAAGGACATTCCATTTTTAGTTCGGAAGAGAAGACTTAAGTATAAAAGGCTGGCAGCTCTTTTGAGGGAACGTGGCATAAAGTACAAATGGCTATTTCCGGAAGGAATCAGGTTTAGTTATAAAGATCAAGCTTACAAGATTAATTCGGAAGATCAGCTAAGGGATTTTGTGGACAAAAATCAAGAATTTGGGCAAGACACCAAGCAAAAAGAAGAAGATGCGAAGCCTGAAGGGAGGGGGGAGGCAACGAGCGCTGCAGCTGCAGCTGCTCAGAGAGAACTGCGTCCAAGGCCGAGGGGAGGGAAAAAGATTTAATTTGAACTGTAATTTGTATTTTGTAAGATTAACCATTCCATCATTACTTTATTAAGCTTTATTTTTTAATTATGGCAGTATGAATGGAAAGCACTGAAGTGTAGTGTTTAGTGTTTGTATGTTGCCTTCCCCTTTTTTCCACCCCTCCTTCCCCCTCTTTTTTTCCTTCTTTCCCTCCCCTTGCACTATTGTAGTTTTTTGTAGTTTACTGTTTTAGATGTTAAAATAAAAAAAATCATTAAAAAAAATACTAGTTTATTTAAGTTTGGTATTGTAGATATATATTTCACTTCTGAACAACAGCCTCAATACTAGTTTTAGTTAAATACTCACTTTAGCCATACTTGCATCACTATCCAAGTCATAACGCTGATGGACCTTAGGAAGTGAAACTGAAACACAGAAAGTCTTATTTAAAACATTTATAAAAATGCAGACAATGAAGCAAAAATAAATTACAACAACATAAAATAATGTTCCCTTTCCCAACTCCCCCCCAATGTATTGTCTTAAAAATATGATAAAAGCTCCAGGAATACAGGTAAAATAAAAATTCTAGGTATCTTTTTCAGGACCCTCAAATTAAAAAGTTGTCCTGTAGGGCGGTATATAAATTGAATGTTGTTGTTGTTATTATTATTAAAAAACAAAAATTCACTCTCTGCTGCTTTGAAAGACCAGAGAACTGCAGCCAGCATTAAGTGACCTTCAATGAAATCCTAAGCAGAGTTACTCCAGTCTAAGCCGATTGAAATTAATGGGCTTAGACTGGAGTAACTGCTTATGACTTATCTGGATACAAGACATTCAAAACTTAACAATGAAAAAACAATTCTAATGTCAATGTAATGAGGATATAATAGCAAATATTTAATCCTTTCCTTTAAAAAAACCCTATAATGATTAAATAGTGAGAAGAATTAGCATTGTTACAAACTAAACATTTAAAATGTTAAAGAGTTAAGAAAGAGACTCCACCATACTTTCTTCATAGAGTAATCCTATGATGTTCACAGGCTCCCTGCTTACTACAATTATAGGATTTTCTTCAGTAGTTCTGGGGAAATGTTGTGCCAATCGACTGGGCTCTAGTACTAAACGCCGGCCTTCATATATCAGTTCTTGATTTAGCAAGGCTATTTTTGTCTGTTTGTAGACCAGTTCATGAAATATGGCTGCACTGTTAAGAAAACAACATCGTCAGATTTAGGAAATCATTCCTAACACAACAAAGGACAGTTCCTTATCTTTGATACAGAGATCTATTTGCATCTGGCTCAGAAGGGTCTGGAAAAGAATGGTTCAGATGAATCTCCCTCTGACCTTGATGTCAGAGGCAGCCAATCAAAGACCATGGGGGAAACTACACTGTCATGATCCACTGCTGGTATGTTTAAAGGGGTTTGACCAGTTCATGTCTCACTTTTCCCTTCCTAGCCATATATTCCATATGTTTTTCTTGAGTCGTAACAGTTCTCTTTTTATGGACTTGTTCATTGCTAGTTCATGCCAGGAAAGAATTTTACCACATCTCCCAACTGACACAGAAGGGTCTGAGTTTTTGTTTTCCTCATAGAAAGGTAATGTCCGTAAAATACAGTTTGGCAGGACGGTTCTGTTCACTGCTTGGGCACAGAACAGAGATTACAACTTGACAGTAAACAAAGGCAGCGCCTCACAATTCTCCCAAAAGAAAGGCCACCTCATGAGGGGTTGGAGACATGCTGGCTGACAGTTACCCCTTTGGCTAGGTAGATGTATACGGAGTTGTGGGGCACCTTGGGGGCCTCTGCTTCTCCTGGATTAACAACACATACTCTTGGACCATAGCCTGGCGTCATTTCATGGGCTGACAGAACATCGTGGAGCCCCATATGCCAAATTTAACGGAAGCCCTAGTAATTGACCTGTGGACAGTTCAGACACAGGTTTGTGAGGTCTTTTCTTTTCCTCTGCCAATGAAAATTTCAAAATGATCTATATAAAAATATTCAGAGCTAATGAGAAAAGCTATTGCGTCCCCGGGAAGCTGGCTCATGTCAGATCACAGTTCTAAATGCTAGCTAGGAATAAAGATGAGAAAATACAGGAACACTTACGTATTATAGTTGTGAATATAAATTTTGTGTGCAGTCATTTGTTGCAGAGAGAATACATGAATAATAATCCGGTGGAGTATGTCACTAGTCTCTGCAAAAAACTGATCAAATCCCCAGCATTTCTCTTGATCTGCTTCAAGAATATTTGCAAGAACAGGCGTGAGCAGCACTTGCAGGCCTCTAAAGAGACAAGTCAATATGATTGTTTTATATTCTGGGAAATATGTTCTTGTTTCTTTTCTCTCTGGCCAAGATAGAGTACATTTATTTTATGTGTAACAGCACAGTGATATCTTGGACACCTTGCTGGTAGAACAGGCAGACAAGGAGTTGGTCAATAATTTTCCCACCCCCCATCTAAAGTGGAGGCATCATACCTGGCCAGATATTTCAGCACTGCTAGTCAGGAGAAAGTTTTTCAAATTACCGTGCATTTTGCACAATGGAAAGTGTACGCAGGCTGCTTTCTCCTGATGGCCAGCACAGGTACCAGTAGTGGTATGATTTGCTGACCTCTCTCCCTCTGTCATTTTACGGCAAGGTATTTTGTGGAGATAGTGTGGAAAGTGCATTTGTAGATGGGCTGCAGTAAACAGCCAAGAATTCAACACATTTATTTAAGAGCTCTAGAAGGATAGTATATTGTAAAACTAACACAATGATAAAGGCAGTCCTGCCAGAAAAATTCTGTATCAGCTGCTGGTATGAACATACTTTAACTCTAAGGCTGCAACACCAAAGGCATGTATTTTCAAGCAGATTCTAGTGAAATCTATAGGATTACTGCCCCCAGCCCCCCTATGTGAATACTGGCTTGGATTCTTACTATATTTTCAGCTGACAAAAGGTACTTCCACCAAGGCAAAAGGGAGGAGCAAGAGGTGAAAGTTCAGGAAGTTCACATTTGTGACTACTGTTAAACTGCATAATATAGGATACAGAGTAGAGCTTAGCTTCACAGTTCAGCCATTAGGTTGCTATTAGGATCTTCACTAGGTTTAAGGCAACAAACCAAAGTTACTGCTAACCATGTCTATATTTTGCCTGTAATAGACTAAAATGTGTTAATGATTGGGATGCAGCCTATCAGAGAATAATATCACCAGTTGAGGGGAAATTCTTCACTTTGACCTGCTAAACCTCAAAACAGTCCTCTCTCTCCCAGTTAGAATAAGCAATAACATTCAAATATTGATCATGCTACAGAAATATCTTATTTCTGAGTAAATTATGCTAACAGTATGGATGTGAAAAAGAAATAGTTATTATTCTACAAGTTCATAATTGATATAAGCAAAAAAACAGAACAAAAATGTTTAACCCTGGTAACACACTACTAAATATTAAAGATTCCAGATGCATGCTTGCATCTGACGAAGAGAGCTGTGGCTCTTGAAAGCTTACGCTACAATAAAGTCGGTTCGTCTTAATGGTGCTACTGGACTCTTTACTATTTTGCTACTACAGACTAACACGGCTAACTCCTCTGATACACAACTAAATGAAACACAAGGGAACATGCACTTAGTGTCATTCAGGTAAGTCAACAAGTTTGATACAACTTACTTAGAGAGACTGCAAGAAACTGGCATATCCCGGCTCCATTCAATTGGACCATTTTCTGCTTTTTGGACTCCAGATATTGCACCAGAAGGCTTTCCAGTTATAATTTTATACCTTTGTTAAATATATTGAAACACAGTAAAAATGAAAACACAGTTAAATCCTCTAATGAAACTCTAGATGCAAATTCTCATTCTGAATTCTTTCAACAGAATGCAGTTCAGGAATGAAGTTGTGATCTATTAACCGATTTCCAATAGTTTACTGTTGTTGAAAAGCAGTACTATTTGCCTTTGGAAAACAGAACGCAGCAAGATATTCCAGCCTAATTATTTTTATCTCAATAAAGATTAGCAAAAAGACACATATGCTTCGGCAACTTTAGGAAATTATAATGTCTTAGAAAACAAATTTTATTTTTTAAAATTAACTGTTACTACTGGTCCAGAATGACAGTGCCCGTGTAAGTGAACACTACGATGAATAACAGAAAGCTTAATTCATGGGAAAGCATATACTAAATTCAATTTAAGCAGATTTCATCAGAATGTGCATTATGTACATCAAAAGAAGTCCTAGATAGAGCATTTGTGAATGCAAGTTTTACCACTATGTCATCCATTACTGATAAACATCTCAAATTAAAAGATACAGTTAGCAAAGCAATATTCAATTATTTAGTGGCATGATTTTTTTCAGAGTCAGATTTAAAATTAATTTGTATTCATGAATGCAGGAAAAGCTTATATATGAATGCAAGAATGATATCAGTAAAAATGAACTAGCACTGCATCACTGATGTGTAACCTTCGACTACATGCTGTTAAAGAATTAAACCAAGGGCCAAATTACATTTTGTTTTACAAGAAATCACCATGGGAACTTGCAACCATACTGCAGCTTTGTGCCCCCACTGGCAACTCCTATGTATAAGTGCAGCAGGGGCCCGATTCAGATCTAGACCATGACACAGTGGGAAGTGAGGCGTCTGCCTTCCCCCCTGCACCCTTCTCAGGGGAGAAATGATCCAGAGGCTGCACTGGGGGACTATTATTTGCCTCATCAAGGAAATGCATATATACTGTTTGTCATTTTGGCTCCTCAAATTGGTGGGCAACCTGCTGTGCTTTCACATGGGAGCTGCCACCAGGGACTTGCAGCTGCAATATAGCTGCCAGTCCCCACTGGCAACTTGTATAATGTGTAACGTCAGCTTGGCCTGAAGGGTATGGTTTTAAACTTTATGTTCCCACACAGTGGCCACCAAAAATGATTCTATAACACTAGGCAGTGTTCCAGATGATAGGCATGCTGTTTATAATGACTTCAAACCAGGTACCCACATCCTCCCTGACAACTAATGCTACCATGAAGGTGCTACATGTGTAGGGGCCTTAAAACATCTGAGCTTGCCACACAAATGCTATTGCCACAGGAAGCAATTTTCAGCCGCTTTCATATGAAGGACAAAGCCTTAAAAATCTGCCTGAAACTGCCATCATTTCATTGTTGGCTACAGAGCTTATCTGTGGAAAATAGCCATATCTTAATAGTCATCATTTAAAAACTTTCTATACACTAAAAACAGACATTATATTTAAGAAAACAAGTCTAGACCCCACAAAACACAGCTGAAAACATCAACTTTACTTCATTGAAAAAAACCTTTCAAAACATAAATATAGCTGTATATACAATACAAGAATAAAGAAATGGCAGCACACATAACAAGATAGTGTATGAAAACAGTTTGGTGGTACCTTAAATACTAACTAATTTATTGTAGCATAAGCTTTCATGCTCATTGCATCAGAGGTATGAAGTAGGTTCTTAGTTGGCAGATATAAACACACCCAAATAGTGGATAGAGGAAAAAATTGTGAAAAGCCGATGAAATGCAAAATGTATAAACTGTGACATTTCAATTAAACCTGAAATGTCATTTTTGTTCTTAAAGACTTATCTGGGCTGTCAGCAGAAGAGTATGTATCTGTCAGCTAAGGATATACTGTTTAAAACAGGCAGGTTCTCATTCACAACTAGCACCACAATAAATCTGTTAGTCTTCAAGATATCACAAGATTCCTTTTTTGGTTTTGCTGCAACACGCTAAAAAGGCTACCATTCTGAAATTTGCATAATCAACCACTTTGATTATGTGGTTGAATTACAAACAAAAAACCCTTTAGACTGTATTTTTATTGTTTCTTGATTTCAGCATTTTTATTTACAAAAAACAACAACAAAAACCCAACCCTGTGGACAGAGTCTCCTTCTAAAGTTACCTACATCACTTCTTTGTTTCTGCGAGGTCCTTCAAAAGGCCGAAAGGGTAAACTTCCAGTAGCAGCGTGGTAAAACGTCACCCCTATGCTCCACAAATCAACTGTTGCACCATACTTCTTTTGGTGCTCTTTCCTCAATACTGCTCGTTCATACATGTCAGGGTGCTGGAGAATGTGAAAAAGAAAGGCTACGTAAGTATCAGTTGCTTTATAAACAATTAACACAAAATACTATAGATAGAAAGTAAATGTTCCCCTTCTGGTCACAGATGGGCTGGTCCTTGCACTAGGAAACTGCCAAAATTAAGCGAAATAAACCTCAAAGCTATTCTACCACTTGTACAAAAGATTACATAAACCTCTTGTACATACGTATACAAAAACACCTGGTATAAAAGCTACCTGTTATAGCACTGTGTAATAAATATCTTGAGAAAACTCTTTACACAATTATTTATGGAACAATATTATTGATTACTTCTTTCCAATCCTTGTTCTTTAGATAAAACCATGCATGTTCTAGTGTGCTATGCATTATTTGAAACAAAAGGTGAAATTATATAAATGAAAGCAAGTTTCTAGAGAGGCAGCATACATTTTCTAAATAATTAAATTTCTTCTGAAAGACTGCGTTAGTGGTGGAGCATATGCTGAAGCAGCCAACTAAACAAGATCATCATAATTATGCTGGTTTTTGTCACCAACAGAAATAATCCACTTGCTGCCGTCAAGCGGCTTAATAAAAACAGGTGGCCAGCTAATGACCAGCAGATAAGTTTCCCATCCAAAGTGAAAATCTTGAAATAGTAGCTTGGACAAAAAAATTCTCTCCCAGGCAGCCTTCCTCTCAATTTAGCAATCCCTGATACGCCAACATTCCATAAAAAGTTCATAAATCCATACAATAATGATAGGTCTTCTAAACATAGTCATCATCAATAGATCAATGCATTTCTTTCATTAATTACAATAATTACTAAAAAATGGGATGTTTTGTAATTATTGTAATTTATATGATACAAATCTACCATCTGAACAGCTTGATTTCTTTCAAATGGTTCTGGTTTCTTTTGTTACTGCAGTCTCTACCTCTATTGCTTTCCTTTTTTCAAAGCAGACAATATTTCTCTAATAGGGAAACAGAAAGTCTACAGAGTTTCCTCAGGAGGAAACGAGGGGGGGATGAGAGACGGGCTCTGGGCTTTGTTGACTGACAGCAAGCAGTAGCCACTAGGATTACATAAATGTGGAGGTACTCCAATCCTGAAGGATATGAGGTGCGACTGTGCTTTTCTCCTAATGCCTGCCTGCTGCACCAAGTCTCCCCTTGGAGTCTGCACTCCCCTGCTTGCCTACAGCTCTCCAAACCTTATTCCCAGTCCCAGCAAATCTACCTCAAGCTCCTCTAGCTGTTTCCTGCCTGCCTAGATGTCTTGCTCTTCTTGTGTCATCAAACGCCCATGCCTTGTCAGTTTCTCTCTTCCTCATGCTACCGTTCTTCAAGCTAACTATTTGCAGTGCTGTCCGTTTTACTGCTTGGAATCTTTCCTAATCAATGCTCCTGTAGACTTTGCCTCAAAGGGGTGGGGGGTGGGGGGAGCTTTACTCTATCTGTCTGAACATTGGCAATGAAGGTACCATGAAGACACAGACCCGAGAAAAGAGGTCTTCCATTGAAACCAATGGAAAATAAGAACAACGCAGAATTACGAAAACAAAAATAACAAAAAATAATGAAACAGAACCATAAGAAACAATCCAATAATGTAATTATTTCCCTTTTGGGAAAACAAATAATAACAAAACAAATTAAAAACTCCCATGCACAAGTTTAATTATCACTATATCTAATTCTCAACATGACCCAATCTGTGGATACTTAAATCCAAAGACTGGATCCACGAAGAGATAAGACAGATCTTTCTACAAAACTGAGAATAGCCCCAGGTTTGCAGAAAAAATTAAATCATTAAAAATGCACCAGTTTAAAACTCTCAAGAATAATAGAAGCAGCACCTTTACCTTAAGAAATTAATGCCTTCTGAAGTGGCCATGATGGGGATTGCTAGGCAACTACTACAATACTGCTAGCCTTCAAGCATTTGTTTCTGTCAATAAAAGGGCAGGAAGAGGAAGCGGGATGCTTTCCAGGCCTGTTTTGGCCTTTGAGGGAAAACTCAGGGGGGGGGGGTCAGGCCTGCCAGCCACTACTGTTCAACAGCAGCCACTGTACAGTAGCCAGTGTGGTGTAGTGGTTAGAGTTTCAAACAAGCATCTAGGAGACCCAGGACTGAATTCTACTCTGCCATGGAAGCATGGTGGGTGACCTTGGGCCAGTCTCTCTCTCTCTCTCTATCTCTGTGACTAACCTACCTTGCAGGGTTGCTGAAAGAGAATAGAGCTGCCAGCCTCCAGGTGGGGTCCGGAAATTTGCCAAAATTACAACTGATCTCCAGATGAAGGAAATCAGTGAACCTGGAGAAACTGGCTGCTTTGGGGGTGGGCTGCATATCATTGTAACCTGCTGAGGTCCCTCCCCAGGCTCTACCCCAAAACTCCAGGAATTTCACACCTAGAACAGGCAACCCAAGAAGAGAATGGTGTAAGCTGCGTCGGATCCCCATTGTGAAGAAAGGCTGCACAGAGAGGGAGGATTAAATATATCCCATCCTTTATGAAATAAAAGGGGTTTATGAATCTCCCTGAGCTATCACATCTAGTGAGGTGTAGTGATCAGAGTGTCTGACTAGGATCTGGGAGACCCAGATTCAAATCCCACTTCTGGTACAGAAGCTTGCTGGGTAACCTTGGGCCAGCCACATACTTTCAAACAGAACTACCTCAAAAGGGAGAACGTGAGGATAAAATGAAGGAGAGGAATATGATGTAAACTGCTCTGGGTCTCCCACTGTGTAGAAAAAGGGATATAAAGTAAGTCAATAATAAATATAGCTAAAGATGTGGTGCAGGTAAAAGGTAGGTTTGTGATGCCCCTCCCCCAACAAGTCCTTGAGGGTTCCCCGCTGCATAACTGGGCCTGGCTCCGTCTACACTGGTGCTTTGCAACTCAGCCATAGTTTTCCAGAGGAGACGCTGCCAAAGGGCAGGAGGGAAAGTTGAAGACAGGAGATCTACAAAGGTAGATTGGTTGGAGGGCGGTAAGGAGATAAGGAAGCAGGAAAAGGGCAGGGGCTATGGGAGCTACCAGGGAAGGGAAGAAGCTAATAGCAGGAGAGGGGAAATGAGATGCCCCCTGCAAGTCTATGCAGGTCCCCTGCTTGTTTAATATAATGTTTGAGAAGAAAATATATCTGGAAAATAACTCTGAAGGTGCAATCCTATGCAGAGTTGCTGCAGTCTAAGCACACTGGGTTTAGAGTGGATAATTCTGTATAGGATTGTACTACAAATCTCTTGATTTTATACTGAGGGTATTACTATGTTTTAAGCTGTCACTGCAAGAAGTTGTTGGAATGGTGGTAGTCATGCAAGCCATCCTCAAACTATACTCCAAACTTTTAAGATGTCTAAGATTAAAGTGCTTACCAAGTATTCTTCTGTACCATAGAGGGAGACAAACTGTTCGTCATCTTCCAGTTCCCTAGCAGCCCCAAAATCTGTCAATTTATAAACAGATTGACCATCTTCACCTATAACACGCATTATATTTCCTGGCTTAATGTCACGATGCACTATTCCATTCTCTCGAAGATGATTCATCCCAGCCACTTAAACATAAAGGCAGAGATAAGTATATGAGTATTTTCAAAGAAATACGGTGCCTGTAACAGAAAATTAGTCAGTAGCTTTTTTCCTGTCAGTGCCAAAATACTATCAAGTTCAACCCAAAACAACTGATGGTATCTAAGATTAGAACAGAATTTTGGACTCTTTTTGTATAAAAAAATCCAATATCCTGAGCTGTTAACAGTACAGAAATGGGTAACTTTGATTTCTTCTGCACATTGTCTTGATATGAGATATGGTATTGTGTGGCGATCCACACCATATGCCAAAGAATCATGTATTTAACAAGTTATAAGTTTATATTCAGTAATTGCCAGTAGTTTTAACACTGCTGATATATTCCCACTATTTTAACTCCTACAATGAGTACTTACTGAACATGTAAATACTTGATAGTTTACAAGAACAAAATATTCACAAAACATCATTAACAACATAGTCACGCTATTTATACAATTACCACTGTAGTGTAACCACACCTAAATATTGTTTTTACAGAAACTATGTTATCATTAGCATAACTGCTGGTATTATGAGGATGTATTCTTCCTAGACACTTATCCTCCTTCCCCAAAGGGGAAAATACAGCTAGAAGTAATCTCATAGCACCAGTACAATTTAAATAAACATGTTCAGATTTCTTCTAGATTTACATCTCACACATACAAAGCAAAAAGCCTTTAATTCTGCAAGGTTATATTGCAGACAAAACAGGAACAGAATTATGATTTTGGAATTAGAAAGACAGATCAGATATGTGTAGTAGATGCAATGAATATATAATGGCATCTTTTTTCCAGACAAGAGTTAACCTGTAAGAGGTAAATTTCCCTCTGTATGCTAACAGATGACAAAGCATAGGTGTTTTCCTGAATTTGTTAACAAATGCTACGCTCACACAATCCCTGACCAGTTTTTTCACACATGTCCCACACTAAACTACTTCCTACAATAGTACTTAAAATTACTTCCCTGAAAATTTTAATAGGACATACATAAAGCTGTTTCAGTTAATCCAGCTGAGAAAAGCAGAAGTGGAGCAAAAAACATGTAGGTTTGTGCATCTGAGTCCCTGCATTAAGGGTCAAACAGACGATTCCTAAGATATTGGAAAGCAGACAGATAACTCTATACTGAGGCCAATCAGGCTGCCTGGCTCACTGGCAAAGTGGATGTGTGTACAAAGAATAGGGAAACCTCTCTCCTCCCTTGCACCAAGCACCCACTGCAAAATCTCAGTGTTTAATCATCCACAGTATGAACACAGGGAACAGATTCTTCCTTGTCTCAGTTTTCCCTGACAACTGTTTTCACTGTTAGGAATAAGCTATTGTTGTATTCCTGGGTACAGACATATGAAACCAATGATAAATATAAGACAGGCCAACACAATGTTTCTACAGCACAGAGTCTGCACTTAAAGGAGTTACAAATTAGGTTAAACTTTTGAATACAGTGACATAACACTTAAGATAAGCTGAACTATACAAAGTATGTTCCACATACCAACATCTTTCAACACAATCAAAAATTCTGATTCTGGCAAGCCATACGCATTAGATGGCTCTTCTAAAACTGTGTATAAACTGCCACATGGACAAAATTCCATAACAAGAACTTTATGTCTAGAGGTTGTCTGAAAAAGAAAAACAAAGATTTGTAAATTACATGCAATAAGTAGAAGACTTTGTTTCGTTTGGCATTCCTTCCCTTCCCACCCAATGTTTTTTTGTTTGTTTTTGTATGTATTTTAGCTCTGATTTTAATTCTTTTAATGGTGTTTTTTGTTAGTTTTAAATATGTGGTTTTTATTATATGTTCTTGGTTAGCTGCCTTGGCGGCACTCAAAATAGAAAAGTGAAATAGATCTGTAAAAGAAAAAACGTAGATGATTTCCCCCATGGTCAAACGTTTTGTATACCACTGGTACACAAGTAAAAGCATCTATGGAATCTTCATGCAAGCCACTTTCCTGGGACTTTCAAATTAAAGCAACATTATCTTAAGCTAAAAAAAAGTTGATCATTTTGAAGTTATTTCACATTTCTAAATGAGGGATAGGACATTGCTATGAAAGATTCCATACAGGAAGAGATCCACCTTTCAACTTCATGCCAAAATTGTCAGGTTTTTTTTCCCTTTAGTATACCCCACATATTACCTGGATGCTCTGGTGTGAAGCTTCCAGGTTCATTTATGACTACTGCATGACTACTGGAACAGACTACAAAAAAGATGTGAGTCCAGTATCTGACGAAGGGAGCTTGAGTCTTGAAAGCTCATACCCTGGAAACTGTTTGTTGGTCTTTAAGGTGCTACTAGACTTGAACCTTGCTCATGTACTGCAGACAAACATGGCTACCCACCTGAAACTAGCGACCAAAAAGTACCTCTTACCTGGGAGATTAAAAGGGCAGTCTTTAAAAAAGGGGTTAGAACTAATTATAAAAAGCAATTAACAGATTTTTCATAAATGGCAAATGGTTTGCCATATATAATAATGTTTAGATGTTACAGTTGTACATATGCACAAAAATCTTGTACTGTCTCAGTTAACTACCTCTTCCTCAACTGCAAACAATTTTACAATGTTCTTGTGATTCAGTTTCTTTAATACTTCAAACTCTCGCATCTGAACATCCTCAGGACGAAGGAAGCTGAAGTTATTAAATACTTTGACTGCATACAAATCACCAGTTTTCTGTAAAACAAATATTGATATTATTTAAAAATTAAAAAAAAACATGTCACAAAATAATTTTATCAATGAAATCATTTTATGGTCTTTACAAATTCTATAATAATTTTTTTTTAAATCAACTAACAGTGCAAAAAACTCTTTACACAAATGTGATCACAGTGAAAGATTACCAAGTACATAAACACACATGGTATTTGCAGTATTACTGTTACTTTACAAATAGGGTTGACTCTGAAAAACAGAGTAAACGGCATTTTGTAAACACTTTAGCGTAAACATCCAGAACCATTACTAATGTAAAACACAGAGAAAAACATTGTTTCAGTCATTTTCCAAAAGAAAGACCAAACTTTCAGCTTTAGTAACCTTTGTGGTTACTAAGCAATAATTGGCAAAAGTCTTTGATAAAAGTTCTCCCTTACCCAGTCAAACTAGATGAGTTTCTGACATATTGCTCTGTTCATCATATCATGTCTTCTTAAAAAGTAAGGAACACACAAATTCAGTGCAGAGAGAACCTATGCATGTAGTGGTCAGAGTATCAATACTATGACTAGGAAAACCCCAACCCGCTATGAAGGTGACCCTGTAATAGTCACTCAAAGCTTATTCTATCTCACAGCATTGCTGTAAAGATAAAATGGTTGAAGGGAGAACCTTAATGCAGTACCATGTACTCCTTGGAAAAAGGATGAGATAAAAATGAAACATAGATAGATCCATGGTGACTAAATAATGGGTCTATTTTAACATAATGTTGATAAAGATATTCTCCTACTGGGTAGTTTCCATGTGGTTTAATATGCTGTGTTCAAATTACTTATGGTTTGTTTTCAGCAATGTTTCATCTCTGTATTCTTGTATTCAAATGTAGGTTTCTTTTTAAATATCAGCAATACATATCCTATTGTACCATTTATTGAATGTCCTAGCTGGTGATCGTATTGACTTACACTATGTAATCTGTCTTGAGTATTAGTGAGAAAAAGCAAACTATAACAAACAATCAAACAAACAAAGCACTTTCATGCACATGGATAGGATCTTTCTCTATACAAACCTTGTGTCGTCCGCGGAAAACATTTGCAGTAGCTCCTTGTCCCAGGATGTCTGATACAAGCCAGAGATAATTTGGAGTGCTCTGCATGTTTGCTCTTGATTAGATGACTCTTATTTAAGCTTAACAAAAAAATAATAATCTTCAGTTTTCAAAATTACAAAAGCAACTTTTTTAGTTACAAAGTTCATTTTTACATGATAACAGCGTAACATGCATATAAGCTATATACTACAAATCCTCTTTCTCAAACTTCTCTCTTCTTACTGAGAGCTCATAGGTGTGACCCAAGAGGTATACTATCCAAAGTGTGTACTTCCATACAAAACTCCTCTCAACACACTTTACCCATCTATTTGTACTGTCCAGGTATGAGCAACTTATGGCCACTCCATCAAGGGTTTCAAGCCAAGTGAGAAGCAGAGGGGGTTTCATTACTTTCCTCTGCAGAGGCTTATTTGGTGGTCCCCCATGCAAGTACTGACTCTGCTTAGCTTCCCAGATCTGACAAGACGGGGCTATGCCATGCTACCTTCCCTCCCCAACACACTTACAGCACTGTTTAAAAGAAATTCTCTAAGTTCATGCCCCAATGAAAAGCTCTTTGCTCATGCAGCAATTCTGATGCACTCAGAACTGTCAAAAGCATTAGGACTCTCCCCTATTCACTATAGTGTTAAGGAGCGCTCCATGCACACAGCACTTTGCAGTAAATGAGAAAGCCTGCATGACTCAGGAGTTCCTATGCAAGCAATAAAATGTCTGCGGAGCTCTGGAAAGGTGGTCTCTATTCATAAATCCTCTATACAATATGAGCTTCAGAGGGGGGAAAGTGTTTGTTCCTATTTTCCTTACACAGTATTTCCAGTAGTAACATTTTGCACTGAACTAGTACTGGTTGTTCTTCCCGTAATCATAAATAGCACTTAAGTACAATTGATTTCTTCTACAAATGGAGCAAGCTCATGTGCAAGAGAGGAGTTATTTCTATCAATTCCTCCTTCCTACTCTATCCCCCCATGATACATGCCATGCCATTTCTTGGGATCCCCCCAAGCTTCAGAAACAGTTCTTCAGGAGATGGATGGCTGCAATGAAAAGGGGGTAATCATCAAACAACCTTTCCATGCATTCTGTTTCATTCACACTTTACTGGATCCAAGCCTTTGTACTGTAAAGGTTGTGCACAGCATAGATTAAAAAGTAGATAAACACCACCTGACAGCTCACGTAATAATTTCACATCACTTGTTATAATGCTGAAGGATGGAGGCTGGATTAAAATTCTTAACGGTATTTATTAATCCTTCATGTGCAAAATGTTGTACCATGTAGACTGTAAAACAGATGGCCTGACAGCTATGTTCCAAAGTATTTCTATTCAGGTCATGAATGCTGTTTAAACATCCATGTTTTGACTTTTAAAAACCCCTCTCCAATTTTTTACATTTATTTCCAAGAGATGCACCAAGTTTTCACATCCGAGGAATACAATATGGAAAAATGTTATGCTGGGCTTACATTTCAATTATGGATTTAAGTCCAAGTATTAATTGCCCATCTACTTCCTGACATTCAATCTTGAAATATCTTTTCATGTGAATGTGACTCTGAGTACTTGCTTCTTCCAAAATACATTCAATTTCTGACATATTTACAACTGTCTTGATATAAGCATTCTTCTTTGTCATGCATTTAACCTGCCCATATGCAGAGCCACTGTAATCAATCAGCAGAGCAATTGATGATCAAGTAGCAGGGATGTTTATAAATGGGAAGGGGGAGTTCTAGCCTGCCACTTGGAACAACACTGGGGCATCAAGTACCTTGCGGTGTAATCTTAAACAGAGTTATGCCCTTCTAAATCCGGTGACTTCAACAGACTTTGAAGGGTATAACTCTGTTTGAGGTTGCACTGCTAATCTCTCATTTCAAGTAGCAAGGCCATACTGGCTTGTTGGCACTCAGCTTATCCTTGCAGCCCAAATGGACAGTGGCAATGGCCAAGTGTAAGCAGTGATGAGTTTTCCCAACTACTAGGTGTTTTTTTAATCACTTGAAACATTTCCTACTACTCTTTGTTTGCTCTCTCAGCTTTCAGTCACCCATATTAAGATCCCACTCCACAGAACGAAATTTTGTAAGTCCTGGAGGTGATTAAAGCTTGAAGTGATTTCTGCAATCCTCCCCAATATCAAGCAGAAACAATGAGTGTTTCAGCCAGGCTGGGTGAACCTCCAAGCTGCCTCTGCCAGAATTCGATAAATCCATCCATGAACTCAGTGGTGCACTACTGAGATGGCACTGACCTCTCCTGCCATGTGGTCTTGAACTGGAAGAAGAATGTAGTCTGCAAGACTAGGGCTAATCCAGAAATACAGAAATGGAGGAGGCTGGCCCTGTTTTTGCAAATAAGATTTTTAAAAAAGTTAAATAACCAATCACTGACAATTTTAGATTTTTTAATAGGAAACAAAATACTTCAAAGTAACTATAGAATGCTTTTGTTACTTATACTTAGGCGAATCCCACACTTAAAAGCTTTTTATAGGGAAGGCTTGAATCTGGAAAGCCACAATTGTACTTTCTTCCTTAAGCCTTGTAAAACACTAGATACATCAGATATCTGATTCCCAGAAACAAAACTTCTAAGAGGAAAAGGTGCATTGTTTACAGAAGGCCTTTAAAACATAAGGCTTGTATACCTACTGTACCCCTCCCCCTTTTCTTGCAGCCTTTTGGGGAAACTTCAGCTATCTGTTATTTGATGTCTTTCCCATATTCCTGTAGAAATACCTGTCTGCCCAAGCTCATCAAAAGTTTGATGCCCAACAGAGATTATCCAGCAAAAAAAATTCTCATACAGTTTATTCATACAGCAATGGCCAAAGCTTTAGTATAATAAACACGGTCCAAGGCATTGTAAGTATCTTTAAAAAAACTATTAATCAGTTCTAGAGACTGACTTTCACTCCCATTACTTGTTCCCTTGTCTAACTTATTTACGTAATTATTTCCAGCTATAACTGTGGCACTTTGTTTAAATAGTTATAAAACTTACCTCTCCATAAAATTTTTGTATGTAGTTTAGTAGCAGATTATTTTATTGCTGCCACATTATAACTTTTAGCTTATGATAGGCTGTTTATTGTTTGTTTTTATTTTTAATAGGCGGTTTAACTGAACTTTAAATCTCCTGATATATGGATCCATACAAAGTCAAGCTCTAAATATTTTAAAGAACAGTTTCTTCTATGGCACGTGACTCAAACTGCTTAGAAGCACGTAGTTAAACAGAATGTGCTTCCTTCTTCACAAAGATTTTTCTCAGCAGCTTGGAGGACTGAGGTGCAAATTACCAAAAGTTGCTACACAGAAGGGTTAGTGTACAGTTTTTTAACCATTTGCCCTCTTCATCAACTAATGAGTGATTTGAGAATCTGAACCCGAGTCTCAAACCCAAGATCAACAGCTGAAATACACAACGGAGGCGTTAACAATCCTAACAAAACAGTCTTAATAATCAGTGGAAAGTCTGAGCCACGTTACTGTCCCTAACAGGAACAAGCAACGACAGAAGGACAAGAATGCCAAGTCATACTATGCACATCACTACCTCACAGCCGAGCCCATAAACCACCACCCCTGCAAAACACTGCGCTAGAAAATCGGGCGAAACAACGCAATCTAGAAACTCGCGTTCCTGAACGCCCCTTCGAAAGAAGCGTAGGGTCCTCGAGGCGCAAAGCAGGCGGCCACAAGAAAAGCAGCGGAAGAAACAGGAAACGGGATCTGGAGAAGGAACGAGGCGGCGGCAGTCTAAGGAAGAGCTGAAGAGTCTGGGGGAGAGGACAGAGAGACGCCCGGAGAACTTGACCGAATGCACTGGGTCAGATATGTTTGCAAAAGCGGGAAGTTCTGATCGCTACGGCTGAGCTGGAGAAAAGCTGCACCTGCCAGCGATTCCCGGGCCCCCGAGCCAGAGGCGCCTCCACGCTGCACGCGCTGCTTTCTTTCTCTCCCCCCCACCCCCAATCCCCTGGCCCAGCAGCAGCTGCCGCCGCTTCGGGTCAGTCCAGCGCCGGGAATTCCCCTCCCTCAGGCCTGCAGGATCGACCCAGCCAGCCTCGAGCCGAGAGGCGCAGTTCCCTCCCCCAGAAAGGCGTCACGCGCTCGGCTTGCCCAGGGAAACGAACCCGGGCGCCTCGTTTCCTGCGGGCCTGTCGCTCGGCCTTACCCGCTCCGTGCCCCCTCGGACGGCGAAGGCGGGGAAGGCCCTTTCCAACCTCGGCCGAAGCCCCGCTCCAGCTCCCGCCGCCTCTCGCCAACCACTTTCCCTCACTCCGCTCGGCTCCCCTGCCTGCTTCCGGCTTCCTGACGCGTAGGAGGCGGGCCAGCCCCACGCAAGGCCGAGGCGGGTGCATTGGTGTGACTACCAAACCCCGGGAGGACCGAGGCAATACGCCGCGCGAATCAACGCACAGGTCTCCATCTGCAGCCCCTTATGCGCCTCAGAAAGTTCCCGTGGTGGTTAGGCTCGAACTAGATGATCTGTTCTATTACACGTTTTAATTCCGCTCTTCCTCCAAAGGTATACCAGGATATACCCATCTCCATTTGATACTTCCATCAACCCGGTGAGGTAGGCTAGGCAGGGACAATATAACTGACAAAAGGTCTCTCGTGGACTTGGACTTCTCCACTCCCACTCTAACCCTTGCAGGAGATCCGTGATGGGAGCCCCCCTATGTTTTTATAGCAGCCTCAATTCAGATTAAGGCAGCAAAGGGTTAACCCTGTTTTCCCAGTCTCAATTACATACACACACACACACTCCTGACGTTTTTTGCCTCAGTGTACTGGCAGATTGTATTTGCTTAATGGGGCAAATACTAGCTGTGGGTCAAAGAAGATGGAAAAGTGACACGTGGGAAAGGGTTAAATTCCCCATGGACATGCCATGTACTAGTCTGAATGTAGGATCCCTAAAACCTCTGTTTACCAGTGATGTTTGGGCAATCTCCTAGTCTCTGGTTTGGTTATAAGAGTTATGCTTTCAAAAAAGAACTGTCATCTGTGACATCCATGATTTTAGTCAAGACTAAAGAACGAACAGTGTGTGAGTTGGGCAGAGCAACAGCTACTGTTGTCTAGGCTGGCAGAAACCAGTTAGAAAGTAGAGCTCTAAGAGTGGGGATATTGGGTGGGGGGGACATACTCAAATATAGTGAAATGTTTAACTCAAAGGACAAGACTGATACACACGTTTTTAAAGGAACTGTTACATATCTAGCAAATGTAGCAACATCATTATTAAGACAGTTACAGTTTTATTAGATACCAGTCTATGAAACAGCATTCATTCAGCCACACTGACTTTGTAATATCCCAGCCAAAGTTCTAACAAAAAAAGCAATGCTGATGTATTACGGTGTGAAATAACCAGTAATCCTTCTGTTCTACAGGATTCAGTATTAGGTGTTATATCATTACAGAAAGGTTTCCTTAATTAAAAAAATGCTGGCAATAGTACTGGGATGCACAAGGTTGCATGAACTCATCTATATAACTGGAAACACACCACAGCCTTTCTATTATATTTTGTAAAGGGTAGTAGCAAACATCAGCCTTTTGCTTCCCTGCTCATGTAAATAGTAATTTTGAAGAGATTAAGTTGGTTTAAGTATTATCAGAAGTACCTTCATGAAAAGCAGCTATTGTTACCAGAACTGCTCTTATTAATGGGGGAAATTAGCTTTAGCAGTCTGTAACTTAAATTAGCGCGGATCTTAACCTATGTTTACGGAGGTCCCGATCCCAGACACTCTAGTGAAAAAGAGGCAGACTACAAATAGTTTCAATCACGTATATTTGCTAACAATGTGGCGTAAGCCTAAACTTGCACAAGCATACAAGAGAACACACAAGATCTAAGAAATACAGAGTAGGAAATGCAGAGACTTTCGCATTAGCTGGTTCCCAACGATGGTGGGGAATACTCACTTATCCTGAAGCGAAGCAGAGACACAACAGCGAGGTGGCCCAATGCCAGCACTGAGACCACAGACGGACAGCAAGGGATTCTGGATAGGATGGCACGCGCCTGGCTGGGACAGGACGGGAATGGCACGAGCACTATGCGGTCTGAGAGACCGGCTTAAATACCCCAAAACGTACCCTGGGGCTGGTGCTTTACTTGGTGGTTCTCACAGATTAAAACAAAGGGTCTAATG
Source organism: Eublepharis macularius (assembly GCF_028583425.1). NCBI lineage: Eukaryota > Metazoa > Chordata > Lepidosauria > Squamata > Eublepharidae > Eublepharis > Eublepharis macularius. The sequence continues at coordinate 65,800,267 of NC_072798.1, forward strand.
GGTTACTGAATGGCTTGGATGGGCCACTTTGGTAATCTGATTGTGATAAGTGACACCTCAGGAAGAGGGGACAAAAGAGGGAGGGGGAAATCCGAGTGGGCTGAATGGATGTTCCAGCGGACAGGGCTTGTCCTGATGTCATCAGCTCTGGAATGCGGAGGTTTCTTTGAGATGTATTCTCTAAGTGCTTGGGATGGTCGGTACTTAGTTCCTTCTCTGGGGCGGCTCCTAAGATATGCAGAGCGGGGCGAGGTACTCTCGCTGCGGACGTGGTGTGCCCGCTTCGCTGAAATGGCTTCCCAAAGCAGGCTTCTTCCCTGGGCTGCCTAAGAACATGGATGCCGGCTGGGCATAGCTGGGGCTGGTTTGCAGGCTGCCCGGTAGCGAGGGCAAGCTCGGGGACCGACCCGCGGGAGTCTCCAGGCGGGAACTGACCAGGGAGCGCCTAGCCAGGCTCGCTGGAGGTTTCCCCGGCAGGCGCCCGGCTGCTAGCAGCGGCTTGGGCCCAGACGAGGCAGGCTTCCATGGAGGCAGGGGGAACAGCACTTTAAAACACAGTCCAAGGCAGGGAACAGGCACGGTCCGTGGCAGATGGCACTGCAGGCACGGGGCACACTTGTAATAAAGTCCAAACATACACTGGGAAATCCAGATACAGGTCAGGGCAGGGCTGCCCAGAAAAAGAGTCCTTTGTGCAGTTATCCAAGCATGGAGTCAGGGAACTACACAGTCTATTGCAGCAGCAAGGTAATAAAACAGCAGGCAGGAAACTGACACATGTAACAGAACACACACGTGCAGGGCAATCTTTGCGTAGCAGTGAAACAGCAACGCAGGAAACTTTAACACAGTTCATGGCAGGCTTTAAAGCAGGAGAGGGGGCAACAATTCCCCCCCTCGGGGAGCAGTAGTGGCTCCCCGAACTTGACTTCAAAGGCGAGGTGGTCGGCAATGTCCGGTGGTCGAGCTTCGAGCGAAGAAGGAGTGGGAAGGGAAGGAGGGGGAGGCGTCACTCAAAAAAAAATTTAGTTTGGAGAACCACCTACCCAAATAAGTGCAATTTGGATCAGCCAATGGGCTGCAGGTCTCTGGGTTCACACCAGGAGGTGTGCTAAGTGCAACCGTCAGAATAAATAGCAATAATTCATAAGCAATAGCAATTCATAGTGATATAAGCAGCAATGTGCAATTCATGTATATAAGCAGCAATAATTCATATTTGGTCAACTCATAACTCGAGATAATTCATACTCAATTCAGGGTGGATTAAAAGCACTAAAAACCAGGAGCAATTCATATACATGGATTAATTCATAAGCATAGGGTTAAAAGCAAAGACAATTCATGGTTCAATTCATGAATGTAGGAGTAAAAGCAATTCATACAGGATAAAAGTGAAAAGTGCAAGCAAGGCATAGACTAATTCATGGATACAATATTGGAGTAATTCATGGGCGGTTAAAATAATATATATGTATATGTAAGGTTAAAAGCAATCGATGGGATAGAACAATTCATAAGAGATTAAAACCAGTACATAAATAAAAGCAGCAATAATAAAAGCAAGCGCGAGGAAATAATTCATGAGAGTAAGCGGCGGAAGGGCTCATGGGGGCAGAAAAATAAACTTCGCAATTAAGAGGATAACTCATGCGGCCAGATTAAAACCAAATCCATAAAGTTTAAAATCAGTAATTAAATAACCTTTAAAAGAGACCGTTCAGGAGTGGTCCCGGTTAAAACCAAATTCACACGACTGATAAATAGGCTAAAATCACTTCGGCGGAGGGATTCGGGTTAAAAGGCAATTCATATAGTTAAAAGAAAATTCATAGGAATAAAATTGATAGGGGATGATTAAAAGATCCCAGTTCATGGGAGGATCATAGGCGCACTTGCAATAGATAGAGTGAGGGATTACTTCGGGGCTAAATTCATAGGGGTGAAATTCATGAAAGTAATGGCAAGAAATTCATGGAGAACTAAAACAATAGAGCGGTAAAAGATCACAGACGGCTCAGTCCGCAGTGCAGCTGCTAGACTGGGTTGCATATATACAGGAACAAGCAAACTTAGTCCATGTGTTCCAAAACACACTTCCACCCCCCCTTGCTGTCTGCGTCAATCCGCAGAGCAGGGTCGGTGAGCGGCGAGAAGGGCTTCAGGCACACAGTTCTAGTCCTCATGGAGGAAGTGCCGCTGGCGGTCGTTTGTAGATGGGCCGTGGGCTGGGAGGCAGAGAAATGCGTCCCCCCCTAGTCCATAAGAGGGCCTCGGAGCTGTGTCCAGCAGCAATGCGTCCATGGGGCCGGTTCAGGATCCGTACACATAATGAAACATAAGCATAGTTCATAACACCATAAACAACAAAATAAGCAAGGAATAGAAATGGGGCGCCAAGAACAACCATTAAGGCAGAAGGAGGTCGGGGTTGTATCGATCCAAGCGGTAAGACAGCTGGAGTTGCTGGAGCTGTCGGCGGCTCCAACAGCCCAAATAAAGTAGTGAGGCACACAACAAAACTTGAAAAGCCAAAATAACAACGATCGGGTGCAAAGCCAAATTGTAAATTCCAGTGGCAGTGGGGCTCCAGCCAAAGAGGGTTTCCCACCATGAATGCTCTCCGGTGGTCTTGATCCGCTGGGCAAGATCCAAAATCTCCTTGCCGTTGTGGGACACAACCAAAGCAGTAGTGTCCCCGTCCCTCTGGATGCTCTGGAGGGTGCGGTGGAGCTGCGGGTGGGTCAGGAGCTCGTGGATTAGCTCCAGACCGATGCCAAGGGAGATGGGCTTCACATAACGCTAGATGGAGGGTGCCACCAGGATCTCTTCTTGGGTCCAGACCGGTACCGTGTAGGTGAAGTCGCAGGCTGCCACCGAAGACAGGTTGCAGAAGCAGCGATTGACTCCCGGGATCACAGGCTTAAGCTGGAACGAATTCAGGATCACGAAGTCGCAGGCCGTTCGCACGCAGGCACATCCTTTCCCAAGGTAGACCACAGCGGAGCTGTTCTCCCGGACGACCTCGAAGGAGCACTCGTTGAGGGCGTCAACTTGCGGGGCTACACAGGGGTAATGCGGTGCAAAGGCTTGGTCTTGGCAAATGAAGCCGGTCTGGTCTCGATGCTGGCACCCTTGGAGGCTGACGAGTTGCCATCTGGTCGGGGTGAAGTGGGCCCAATGATCAGGGTGGCGGGCGTAGAGGACTTCGGTGTCGCTGACTTGGAGTCCCAAGGCACGACTGGATACACGTGGAATGACTCGTGCGCACTGGCCGTTAATAAAAATAATTTAAGCTCCTGGGTGGTCGGTGAGAATGAGGAATTTACGAGAGACCACCAGGATTCAAGCTCCAGTTCTATGGGTGACAATTTGGGCATAATCAATCTTTTAATTTCCAGGGGCAAGTGCCCGTCCGTGGCTTGCCGAATTAGCCCCATGGCCACAGCCTGATTTAATTGTTGGGCTTGCATACATGCCATGGCTACTGACACGTTGCGTTCAAAAGACTGTGTTCCTTTGAGCAGCAGAGAAAAATCTCTTTCAATTTGACTCTCCCAGTTAACTAAAATGGAGCTGATCTCATGTTGCCCATTCGAAATGGAATTTAGGGACTGCACCACCGGTTTACCTAAGTCGGAGATGCTAGTCGTGACATGGGCAAACTTATTAGCGAGAGTCTCAATGTTGACCGAATCCATGATTGCTAAGCCTCCGGCTGCAGGAGCAGTCCAGTCGGCAATGCTTCGTCTGGCACGCGAGAGAGAGGGGGAGGGATCGATCCACAGTTGTAGCCATGCATTCCAACCCTTGCTACCGGCCTCCAGATAGGGAGCACACTGCGGCAGCCTCTGGGTTACATTTAGCTCAGCTAAGTCTATGCGGATCTCTTTTAAAGACATTTGCGGGCGGACTAGAACTCTCTCTCGAATGTCAGTTTTCAAAACATGGGAGCCCACTATATGCGTGCCACCTTGGCTCAATTGTTCATTGCTAACAATCAAAGGGTCAATTTGGATGACGTGGGTCTCCTGGGTCCAGATCAGCAGGGAATAATTGCCTGGTTCGTGAGTCAAATTTACAAAGAGCAGCCCAAGCCGGTGAAATTTCTCTACTAGGGGCTTGGTTTGGCATTCGGGCGTCTGTTGAACCAGTATCCAATCAGGTGGGCTGTGTTTGGCTAGGTCTTCCTCTTTTACAATCCAGGTCAGGTTCTCCCAGTGTTCTATAGCAAAAGAGAGAGCTGCACCTGAAGGGGGCGTGACAGTGACTGATGCAGATTCAGTGGTAGTAGTGCCTAGTAGGATGGTCATTCTAAAGGGGTCTCCTGCCTTCCATACTGCGGCTGACACTAGAATAACTTCACAGTATGGTCCGAAAGCCTCAGTGACAAATGGCGAGGTTTCGGGGTTGGCAGGGGTGGTATATTTGTCTACCACCGGGACTGCGGTGGGGGCTGGCCTGATGCGGGGGAGAAACATACATGGAATCGGAGCGAGTGGTGAAACCGTATCGGTAGGTGAATAGCATACTAGTTCTTGGGACATGGTTTTTACTCCTACACATAAAATAACAAGCTCTGGGGGTCGGATCCACTGCTCTTCGCAACTGCGGAAGTTTGTGCGATCCGTAGGGGTGGTCATATTGCTCTGCTGCACAACTTTGCAGACCATCATTTCATTTCCTGCCAGGGTATTAATACATCTCCAGTGGGGGTAGGGCATTAATTTGGACGGGCGTCCTTCTGTTAGGGTGCCTGCCAGCACAAGCAAACACAGAGTAGCCAGGTGTCTCATCTCCCGGCCTTCTTTTCCTTTTTGTGGCGAAAATATCCTGGGGAGACCTGTGGGTATAAGTACAGGTTCCCTGAGTTTGTTGCAGCAAAATAAATGAAGTGAAGCGGGGTAAAAAGGGAGGGTGTTTTTCTGCCAGCACAGTATATTAAGCGGGGTTCGAACGAGGAGTCCCAGGGCACTAAGCGAGCCTTCCAGCTTGTTGCACTGGGGAACTCCTGTGCGGGGGCTTCTTCCTAAAGCATGTATATTTCAGAGGGTAATGTCCTTACGTCGAGCGAGGGTCGGCTGTGCGTTAGGCGGGATTATGCAAACTCGCCCCAGGGGTCCCTGGGTGCCTAGACTATGTGGCCTTCAGGTGCCCCTTGCTCGGTGGCGGGCTGCTTTTATTTTGCGGGCTGAGAGTTATCGGTCCGGCTCGGCCTGGCCTTGCCGTTTGTTTCGCCTAAGATGGGCTAGAGAGCTGTTTCCAGTAACCATAAGGGTTGCTGCTAAAGGAGACCTTTGTCTAATTTTTCTGAAATTATTTTTTTTTTCTGCAGGACGAACAATTTTTGGAGGGGCTCCCTCGGGAGGCCCCATTTTTATGTTAAAAGAAAGAAAAACACACAAAGCAAAAGCACACGGGTGCGGGGTACTTTCAGGTTGCCCTCACTTGGAAGGCCTGGCATGGCTTCATTATATCTTCAATATGTCTCCCCCCCCCTTCTTTTCCCTTATACGGTACCGGCAAGGGAAAAGATTACATTGGACGGGGCGGGCGGCTGCTGGCGGAAAGGGCCGAAGTAGAGCCAAAGGCGCTCGGCGGCGTTTATCGAAAAGCGGCGAAGACGGCGGAAATCTTTCGGCGCCGCTGGGTCTGGGTTGTTCGGGGGTCATCTTTGCGCGAGGGATCCTGGCTATGTAAATGAGGCACGCTGCCCCTTGTGCGTGGCGAACGCACCTCAATAACACATTCCAGGGGTAACATATTTACAAAATACTGGCGGGTCTTTTACCTTTGCACTAAAGCGTACTAGATGGTGGCGCCGTATAGCAACTCACCATGACGAATATGAACATTAGTAAAAGAGGGGGTTGACGGGCTGGACGGGGGTTTCCGTCAGGGGAGGCATGGCCCTCAAAGCCAAAGCCGACCATCATGCGAAAGCGTGGGTCTGGCAGGTGAGACCCCGAATCTACGTAGATGCGGGATCTTCACCAGCACGGCGGGTGAAACATTTTCAAATACAGAGATCACCTTTATTGGTGCATCTACAGTATTGGAAATCACCTTTGGGCTAACGCCTCTCCAAACACTCGACACACGGCAACTCTCTTTTGCCTGTGCAATTTTTTTCCGAACATGCGGCTTAAAAATCCAATTAAGAATCACTTTTGGTGGTGGTCCTATTTGGCTTTGGTTGCCGTGTTTCCCCCAAGGGTCCCAACTGTGGGGCCCGCCTAAGAAAGTTAAAGAATAGAACTGAAAAAAAAACTCTTAACATTTATATATATATATATTCTGCCGTTACTTTTATACTAGAGCTAAAAAGGTCTGGTCTAAGGGGACATAGGGTGTCTCTGGCCCAGGGTGAAGGGCTATCTGGCGAATCACTGGGCAGAGGGGGGCTGGACTGGCGGCTGTTCCCCCAGGATCATACACAGGCGGGGCGGTTTGGAGCGGCTTCCCTTTCCATTCCTTCAATTGGGAGGCATGGAAGTATTTTAGCCAAGTGCCTCCTGTCTTCCTCTGGATGGCTACCTGATAGACGGCTGGGGAGTCTCTTTTCGTGATTGGGACAGGGCCTTGCCATTTGGCCGCTAACGAGTGTGCCTTCTGTGAGAACTTCCTATATAAAACGAGCTGTCCTTCCTCCCACTGCCTCGGGTTCCTGACCCATCCTAGCTTGCAGTCCATGTCCTTCTGGGCTGTGCCTAACTTCTGGGCCACTTGCATGTGGACGGCGTGTATGGATGAGATGAGGTCCTGAACCCAGGCGTCATTAATTACTATGGGTTGCATATCAGAAGGGAGCTGCGTGTCTAGCTAGAAGGCTTCTGGGAGCTGCATTTTCCGTCCTGTCATGACCATATGGGGTGTGAGTCCGTGAACTGCGGTGGTGCCTCTGATGGCCATTAGAATTATGGGGAGTTTTTCATCCCAGTCTCTCCCGGAGGAGCGAACCATCTTGCGGAGAGCCTCCTTGAGTGTCCGGTTGGTTCTTTCTATGGTGCCGGAAGCCTGGGGATGGCCGGCTATGTGAAAGCGTTGTTGGATGCCTAATGCCTTGCAAAGTTCCTGGGTGACCTCTCCAATAAAATGTGAGCCCAAATCGGAATCCATGACTCGTGCAGTGCCCCATCTCGAGAATACATTGTTGAACAGTAGCTTGGCCGTGGTGGCTGCAGTGTTATGCTTACACAGGAATGCCTCGACCCATTTACTAAAGGGATCTATGACAGTGAGACAGTAGCGATTGCCGCGGGGAGTGGGAGGAAGGGGGCCGATAAAGTCGATTTGTATACGAGCCCAGGGTCCATCAATTCTCTGATGCTGGAGGGGAGCTCTAGGTCCAGTTGGGTCTGCATTGACCATAGCGCAGGACAGACAGTTGTCCACCCATTGTGCTACTTCGGTACGCATGCTAGGCCACCAACCAACCTCTTTGACCCTCTCCAGAGTCAGATCCTTGCCTCGGTGTCCCTGCTCGTGGACAAACTGAATCAGGTCGGCCCTGACTTCCAGTGGCACTACCCAGTGGCGTTCCCCGGCTGCATCTACTGCCCAAACTATGCCTTCCTCTTCTCGTATCACTAATCTTCCTGTCTGGTCTCTTCCTGCGGCTAGGAGGTCAGCTACTTCTGGGTCGGATGTCTGCAGTTGGGCTAGGTCTAGTGTACCTGCGGTTCCCTGAGCCTGGCTGCGGGCTTGTGCTCGGGTGGTGACAGGGTGGAGGGGACAATCTGGGGCTGGGTCCGGTAAGGGAGCATTTTCAGTGGCAGCTGCCTTGGCTGCGAGGTCTGCCTGGTCATTCCAATAGGCGGTTTCTGAGTTCATCTTTTGGTGCCCTTTAACATGTGTAACCTGCGTTGGGCCTGTGCGAGACTGAAGGAGCGCGGCTACTTGCTGCCATAGCTGTAGGTGAGCTACGGGTTTCCCATCGCTAGCTCTCCACCCCTGATTTTGCCACACCGGGAGCCAGACTGTGGCGGCTTTGGCCGTCCAATCCGAGTCTGTGTAAATGGCGAGTGGGCTTTCTGGGGGCTCAAACTCAAGCAGTGCCAACGTGAAAGGAGGAGCCGTCGCAGAACCAGCATGTGAAGCCGTTCAGTCGGGCTTCTTCTAGCGGGACTCCCCAAGTGACTGGCCAAACAACCTGCGGTGGCGGGTCCAGGGGGCACTCGTGCTCGGTCCCGGTTACTAACAGGCCATAGGGGGCTGGTGGCTCAGTGGCTTCCTTCTTAAATTCTACTCCGCGGTTGACCAAGACTAGGGTCCATTGTGCTATGCGGGCGTTAGATACCTGCCCGTCCTGTATTTTTCCAGATAGGATGTACTTGAGGGGCGTGTGGGTGGTCTGAACTATCGTGCGCGAGCCACCTATGATAAATTCCCAATGGGTCAGACTCCAAACTAGAGCAAGGCAAGTCTTTTTGCATGGGCTGAACTTGGTCTCTACTGAAGTTAGGTTACGAGAGGCATAGGCTACTACTCTAGCGGCTCCCGCTTGCTGCTGGGTGAGCGTGGCTCCTATGCTTTTGTCCGAGACTGCTAGCTGGATAAAAAACGGCTGGGTGACATCCGGATGGGCTAGAGCTGGGGCTGCAGCCAGACTACATTTCAGTTCGGCCAGGGCTGTCTGCTGATCTGGTCCCCATTCCCAGGGAGTGTTCTTTTTAAGTAGGGCATAAAGAGGGCGAGCCTTATCTGCAAACGACTCGATGAAATCTCGGGAGAAGTTGAAGGTTCCTAGAAGGGCTCTAAGGGAGGGGACGTCGGTGGGTGCAGGCAGCTTGGAAATGACCTCCATTCGCTGGGCGTCCGGGGTGCGACCTTCGGGTCCCAGGGTCAGACCCAGGTACTTGACACTGGTCTGAACCAATTGGGCCTTTTCCCTGCTTGCCTTGAACCCAGTCTCGCGGAGGAGTTCTAGGACTTCCCTCATGACTTGGCGAGCTAATTCTTCTGTGGGGGCGTGGACCAGGATATCGTCCACGTAGCTCAGAACATGGGGCCTCGAGGAGGGTTGGAGGTGTTCCCACATCTGGACTACATGGGCATGGCAAATGCTGGGGCTGGAGTGGAAACCCTGGGGTGTCCGCCTGAATGCGTATCGCTGGCCGTGGAAAGTGAACACGAACTTGTACCAGCAAGATTCATGCAACCGGATAGAGTGGAAGGCATTGGCCAGGTCTATGACCGAGTAGAACCGGGACCCAGCGGCAATGGCCGTCAGGATCTCGTTGTACTTGGCCACAACCGGGGCAACTGGAGGGGTGGTGGCATTCAGGGCACGGAAGTCGACCGTCATTCTCCAGGTCACTCCATCTGCTTTCAGAACCGGCCACAATGGGGTGTTGCCGATGGACTGCATCGGGAGTATGACGTCCCACTCAAGGAGTCCTTCAATGGTCTTGGCTATCCCTGCCTCGGCTTCGGCTGGGTACTTGTACTGTCTCTGGGGAGGGGGGTCCTTTCCTTCAATTAGGATGCAGGCGCCCTTCACTATCCCACACTCGGCTTTGTCTGTCACCCAAACTTCGGGAAAGTCCTGAACCCAGGGGTCTCCTGTGATGGGGGCGAGAGGCAAAGGGGCCTTAAGGGCTGCACATTGATGGACTGCATTGACAAAGTCTGGGCCTCCTGGGATGCGCCACAGGAGCCCGTTTGCTAGGTCAATGGTCAGTCCCTCGGCTCGGAAAAACGGCATACCCAAAAGTCCGTCATCTTCTCCCCGGTTTGCGCATGCCGAAATCCGGGTGGCCAGGCTCCCAACAGAGAGGGGGATATCCTGCCAGACCGGGGATTCCTGCATGCCGCCTCCAAAACCGGCGAGCTGCATGGTAGTAGAGGTCTGAGTTCCCTTTGTAAATAAGGTGGGCCAGAGTATATTAAGTGAAGCTCCGGTATCTATGAGGAGGGTGGCAGGCTTCTTCTTTTCCCCGGGAGTCCCGATCCCTGCCTTCACTGTCGGTCTCCCCCATGTGTCCGGCTTTAGTCTGGCAACTATGCCCACGGAAGGAGACTGGGACTCGGGGCGGCCCTATTCTGATCCTGCGCCCTGGTCGGTGGAAGCGGTGCTTCCTCTAAAGGGGTTGTTGGGGCTCGGGCGTTCCTGGACCGCAGCTATCGGGGGACCCGGAAAGGAAAGGTCCGGCGGTAAAGGGGGTGCCGTCGGGGGTACCGGAGGTTGCTGCTGGTCTTCCCAGTCCATGATCGCGTTCATCAGAACGGACGTGGGCTTTCCATCGAATAGCTCCATGTTCGCTCCGATGTTTTTAAGGTGCATCCAAAGTTCCCAACGGAGGGGGTCCCTGGACTGGGGCGTGTTGCCGCGGTCCTTGTAGCCCTCGTGGTCGCCCTGTGGTGCTCCCCAAGCGTTAGACTGATCTGGAGGTGGGTAGACCTGATGGTTGTACGGGTGCGATGCTCGAGAATGGGAAGGGGCTAGGGGCGCATCTTGCGGTCGGGGCTCGTGGGGTCCCTGCTGGGAGGAGGAACCGTAACTTGGGGTGGGTGCAAAGGAAACTCCCGGGCGGTAGTCCCTTGGCCCTCTTCCCCGGTTGAAACTGTTGCTCCTTCCCCTCAGGATCCCTCCCCTTGCCTCCGAGTACGAGTTGCGTTCCTGAGGCCGGTACTGAGAGTGGGGTCCATGATTGGCATAAGTGACTACACTAATCGGTTCGCTCTCCTTCCTACGGGAGGCCGGGGACTTCACATGGCGGATCGCTCCGGTCTCTCGCAACAGGCCAGCAATGCTCCTGATGCGGGATTCCAGCTCTCCCCATGTAATGCTCCCGGGTTCAACTCCTGCCAGGGCCAGGCGAGTGGTACTGTTGAGACCATCTATGACTGCTCTCCTAAATTCTAAGTCATCGAAGTCAGGCATGTCGCTTAAGTCTAAATCTACCTTGTCTGCTAGTTCGGCTAGGAGCTCTTTTCTGGCTAAATATGCCTCTGGGTCCTCTCCGGGTTTTTGAGATTCTGCTATGTATAAGGCTTTCAAGCTCTTAGTAGGCTAGAGGAAGGCACACAACTCCTTCATGGCACCATACTGACTGCGAGTGGCTAGTCTCCGGTTGGAAATATATGCGTTAAGAGAGGTGACTATTTCGGGGCTGGCGCAATGGCGCGCCAGCTGAGCCACATTGGAGCCACTGGCAGAGGGCTGGGACATGGTCACGTGTGCGAACCATTGTATAGCTGAGTCCCGGTTCAGGGGTCCCATGCGGTCCGCTATGGCTTGGAGTTCGTCGGGCCTCCAGTTGCGGGTTTCTTTAACTATCCGGTCCGTCTTTCTGCCATCCTCGTCTGTGGAAACGATCTCCTTGGTAGCTATCGGGCGGAGGGGCTGCGGGGCTTCCTCAGGCTGGGGTGACTGAGGTGCCCAGCTATCCTTACTATCTTCTGGGAGGGCCAAGAGGGCGGAGGGGTGCATGGCGGAAATTACGGCCTGCTGCATCCCCAGGTGCTGTTTCAGGGCCTCTAGCTCCCTCTTACAAGCGGAGTGGTCTGCAGAAGCCACCTTGGAGTGATTGTGCTCCGCCATGAACTGGGCAGCATGGGTTAATTTGGCAATTTTCTCCTGACCTTCAATTACTGCGTGCTCAGCCATATCAGCGCGAGCGGTGGCCGCTTCAGCCTTGTGCTGAGCGTCCTGGAGGGCAGTGGTTAGTCCTTATTTTTCCAATATGAAATTGACGCGTTCAGCACGCCACTCAACTGCCTTTTCCTCATGGTCTCTTTCCTGTTCGACTAGTTTGGCCCTGAGGCTCTGGATTTCTAGACGCAGGGCGTCCTGTTCTCGCTTTGCTTTTTCCTCTAGCTCTTTCCTCTCTTTGTCCTGGGCTATTCTGAGCCTCTCTATTTCTTGCTCACTATCTTCCTGCGCTATCTGTAATTTACTAATTAGGGACACGCTGTCCTGCAGGGCAGTGAAAAGTGCCCAAGCTCCGTATCTGTCTTTCTTACTAGATCTAGGTTTCTCCTTGTCACAGAAATCCTGGAAGGCGCTTCTAACTATCTGGAGCGGGTCGGGTCCCTTGAAGGAACCGGCTTCCCAAGGGCAATCTCCCTTCTTAACTAGCCACTTCTCCAGGCGGGGCACGGTGGGGTTTGCCCGGTACATTTTACTTTCATTTAGGGCTGATCTCAGGGCGGTTTAAAGAGTGGATCAGCGACACCAGGGGTGGGGCGATTAAAAGCTCCCTATAAGTTTTCCCGTCTAGGGGCCGTTCGGAGGGGTATTTTCCTTCGGGTCCTCGGGGATTCTTACACTGGATTCACAAGGGTTTTAACAACTTTTTTTTCCTCTCTATGTTCCTTTGGGAGGTTTATCCTTCCCTCGGGTCCTCAAGGATCTTTAAACTGGGTTCTACACAAGGTTTTGCCAGGGGGTTTTAAGGTCCTACTTTTATGTTCACAAGGGTATTTAAGGGTCCTACACTCGGTTCTTCTCCACCGGGGGAGAAGGAAAATTCCTATTCCCGTTTCAAGCTTGCCTACAAGCCACGGGACCAGGAAAGGTTTACTGGCTCAGAAGGTGCTCCCAAGCTCTCCAAGCCCAGGAACCAAAATGCTCAGTGCTTCCAAGCCTCTGCCTAGAAGCCAAAGCTCAGGGGTCTCCCAAGCCTATTGCTCAGAAACCCAAAAAGTGTTCCCAAGCCTCTGCTCGGAAACTGCAATTAAGGGGTCTCCCAAGCCTATGCTCAGGCAACCAGAAATGCTCCCAAGCCTCTGCTCAGAAGCTACAATGCTCTCAAGCTCTCTGCCCAAGAACTAAACTCAAAGTGTCCCCAGGCCTCGTGCTAAGAGACAAACGGTTAAACTGTCTCCAAGCCTCGACCAAAAGACTAAAGCGCTCAAGGACTGCCTCTGCACGTCCCCAAGCAAAAGTGCCCAGGAGTAAAACTACGGTACTCCCAAGCGAAAAGCGCTCAAGAGTTCAAACAACTCCCAAGCAAAAATGCGCCCAAGAGTCCTACTAACTCTCAAGCGAGGTGCGCCCAAGAGTCTACCTTAAAACTCTTAAGCACGGTGCGGCCGGTTGCCGTGGGGCTTCAGGAACCTGGCTTTAGATTCCCAAAGCTAAACTAAAACGAACGGACTATCGATCCCTTCACGTTTCCTCCGGAGCGGGGATTGAAGCCTAAGTGCTGGCAGGAACGGGGTTTGGACGGACTTAGGAGAGACGGGGGAGGGCGGAAGAGAATTTTATATGTGCTGCTTTAGGATGTATATATATAGAGCCTACTTCTGGGATCCCACCCACATAGACGCGTTTAGGCGGCCCGGAAGGTGGCCAGGAACTTCACCAGTTCAGAGGTCCTCACCCACAGTACACCGGTTATAACGGCTGGAGGGCCTCGCGGTGCACCACAAAAGGCAAGTAGTCCAAAGCTGGCTGAAGGAGGAAATGGGGAAAAGCCAACCCACAAGATAGAAATGCTCGCTAGAGCCACACACACTCACACTTTTAATTCCCTGAGCTAAATTGCGCTCTTTACACTGAGGTCTGGAAAATTTTCCTCTACGGCAGTTCGCTGAAAACACACATGTCGACTCACGTGGATTCACACGAACCGGGTTATGCCCGCATCCTCCACCAGTAAACTGTTAACAGAACTGCTCTTATTAATGGGGGAAATTAGCTTTAGCAGTCTGTAACTTAAATTAGCGCGGATCTTAACCTATGTTTACGGAGGTCCCGATCCCAGACACTCTAGTGAAAAAGAGGCAGACTACAAATCGTTTCAATCACGTATATTTGCTAACAATGTGGCGTAAGCCTAAACTTGCACAAGCATACAAGAGAACACACAAGATCTAAGAAATACAGAGTAGGAAATGCAGAGACTTTTGCATTAGCTGGTTCCCAACTACTCACTTATCCTGAAGCGAAGCAGAGACACAACAGCGAGGTGGCCCAATGCCAGCACTGAGACCACAGACGGACAGCAAGGGATTCTGGATAGGATGGCACGCGCCTGGCTGGGACAGGACGGGAATGGCATGAGCACCATGCGGTCTGAGAGACCGGCTTAAATACCCCAAAACGTACCCTGGGGCTGGTGCTTTACTTGGTGGTTCTCACAGATTAAAACAAAGGGTCTAATGGGTTACTGAATGGCTTGGATGGGCCACTTCGGTAATCTGATTGTGATAAGTGACACCTCAGGAAGAGGGGACAAAAGAGGGAGGGGGAAATCCGAGTGGGCTGAATGGATGTTCCAGCGGACAGGGCTTGTCCTGATGTCATCAGCTCTGGAATGCGGAGGTTTCTTTGAGATGTATTCTCTAAGTGCTTGGGATGGTCGGCACTTAGTTCCTTCTCCGGGGCGGCTCCTAAGATATGCAGAGCGGGGCGAGGTACTCTCGTTGCGGACGTGGTGTGCCCGCTTCGCTGAAATGGCTTCCCAAAGCAGGCTTCTTCCCTGGGTCTTCTGGCTGCCTAAGAACATGGATGCCGGCTGGGCATAGCTGGGGCTGGTTTGCAGGCTGCCCGGTAGCGAGGGCAAGCTCGGGGACCGACCCGCGGGAGTCTCCAGGCGGGAACTGACCAGGGAGCGCCTAGCCAGGCTCGCTGGAGGTTTCCCCGGCAGGCGCCCGGCTGCTAGCAGCGGCTTGGGCCCAGACGAGGCAGGCTTCAATGGAAGCAGGGGGAACAGCACTTTAAAACACAGTCCAAGGCAGGGAACAGGCACAGTCCGTGGCAGATGGCACTGCAGGCACGGGGCACACTTGTAATAAAGTCCAAACATACACTGGGAAATCCAGATACAGGTCAGGGCAGGGCTGCCCAGAAAAAGAGTCCTTTGTGCAGTTATCCAAGCATGGAGTCAGGGAACTACACAGTCTATTGCAGCATCAAGGTAATAAAACAGCAGGCAGGAAACTGACACGTGTAACAGAACACACACGTGCAGGGCAATCTTTGCGTAGCAGTGAAACAGCAACGCAGGAAACTTTAACACAGTTCATGGCAGGCTTTAAAGCAGGAGAGGGGGCCTACTTTGCAACACTATGCACATTTGAAAAACTGGGTATAGAGAACGTAAGTTTTTGGCTTCGACATGATGCATGAACTTGGGCTTGCTCATCTCCCTATTAGTAAAAGGGAAAGGCGTTCTATTCTATGCACAGACAGGAAACATGAGCTCTGTGTGTAAAAACAGGAAACATATCACACTGGTCAGCATGGTAGCTTTTTGTTAATTTTAAGGTCTCTTGCTTCCTTCAAAATCCCCGGAGTTGCTACTGAAATACTGAGAGTATGCTAAACTGATTTGAAGGAACTGCTAATTAAATACCGTTAATCAATGGATAGTTCTACTATTTGCAATTTATTTTGCTGTTTATATTTATTACCTTTCAATTTATTACCTGAATTATAATTTGGATTTTTATTGGATTATTTTCAGTCATAGGCTGGAATTTTAATGCTGCTCCTGCACATAAATTTGTAAAGATAGATCAAGATGGGTAGCTGTGTTAGTCTGTCTCTAGCAGTAAAAAAGCACAAGAGTCCATGAGCACCTTTAAGACTAACAAAATTTGTGATAGGGTATGAACTTTCCTGAGTTACAGCTCACTTTTTCAGATACTAATGTGACTCACAAAAGCTCATACCCTACCACAAAATTTGTTAGTCTTATAGATGCTACTGGA
The DNA here is from genome assembly GCF_028583425.1 of Eublepharis macularius. NCBI lineage: Eukaryota > Metazoa > Chordata > Lepidosauria > Squamata > Eublepharidae > Eublepharis > Eublepharis macularius. The sequence goes on from NC_072798.1 coordinate 65,815,930, forward strand.
CTCTTGCTCTTTTCTACATAAATTTATCAATTAAGGCCAATTTCTGCATTACCAAGTCTAAATGGCAGGTACATGGACTAACAGATGTGCCTGGCATTCCACTATACAAATTCAATCTCCAGGCAGAGAAACCTGGCTCAGATCAGGAGCACAGCATGCTCCTGCTGCCATTTTCACAATCCTAAACAGCCCCAGGGACTATTCGCCCAATTGAGGGAAACTTACATGTAGCCAACAGCACACATTTCCCCCTGCAGAGCAAATAGCAGCTCTCTGGGATCAATTTAGGTTAGGAAAATAGTGAGGGTAGAAGGCTTAAGCCCCTTCTTCCTATACACTATGGTCCCAATTCAAAAAAGGGCTCCCACACACCTTAGAATTGAGATCCCAGCACAAAATCGCCCGGTCTCTAATCTGCCCTTTCTGGGCAAAGTGATTGAGAGCAGTAGTTGGCCAACTCCAGATCTTCTTGGAAAACTCTAGCGCTCTAGATCCTTTCCAGTCTGGATTCAGTCCAGGGCATGGGACAGAGACAGCACTAGTAGTGTTAGTGGATGATCTCCGTCTGAATATAGACAAAGGCCATGCCTCCTCATCGCTTCTCCTGGATCTGTCTGCAGCCTTTGACACAATAGACCATGCCATCCTGTTGAGGCATTTAAAAACAGAAGTGGGCATCAAAGGATGTGCCCTGGACTGGCTTAAATCATTTCTCATGGAATGGACTCAAAGGGTTGCTGTCAGAGATCAGCTATCTCCAGAATAGGAACTATCTTGTGGGGATCCGCAGGGCACAATCTTATCTCCTATGTTATTCAACCTCTACATAAAACCTTTAGGAGAACTCATTTGCAGCTATGGAGTGGGGTGTCATCAATGTGCAGATAACACCCAACTCTGTATCTCACTATCCAGGTTCCCACAGGATGGAGTAGAAATCTTAGATCACTGCCTGACAGCTGTGGTGAAATGACTGAAAAATAAATTGAAATTGAACCCAGACAAGACTGAAGTGATGCTTGTTGGGAAGGCAGAGATCTTGAAAGACATTGTACTCCCCACTTTCAATGGAGTTTGTTTGGCCCTTGCAGACTCGGTTAAGAGCCTGTACTGGATCTAGCACTACTACTAGAAAAACAAGGCAGCCACAAAAAATGCTTACTACAATCTCATTCTAGCATGGAAGATGGCTTCTTACCTTGACACAGCTGACCTGGCCACCTGGATCCATGCTATGGTAACATCAAAACTTGACTATTGTAATGCACGATACATTGATCTCCCATTTACGTTAACTAGGAGGTTCCAATTGATGCAAAATGCTGCAGCTTGACTGTTACCAGAAGGAAGCAGGAGCAGGAGCATCACTCCCATCCTACAGTCACTATCAGTTACCATGCTCAATTCAACGTATTGCTTATTACATACAAAGCTCTTCATGGCTTTGGCCCAGCATACCTATGGGACCGCCCCCACCCCATGTCCCTCCACGGCAGCTTTGCTCATCTGAACAAAGTCTCTTACAGGTGCCAGCCTGCACATGGGTGAAATCAACAGTAGCCCACACACAGGCTTTCTCTCTGGTGGCCCCTACCCTGTGGAATGGCGTGCCTGAGGAGGTCAGGAGAGCCCCCACTCTCCTGGCTTTCTGCAAACGATGCAAAACTGAATGATTCAAAAAGGCTTTTTACTCACTTGATCTTAGCCAAAAGGCCGAGAAGTGGCCCGGAGAGGGGTGGACAATGTTAGCCTATATTCCCAGTTTAAGACTTGTCCTCCTAGCATTTCTATTCAAACTTTACCATATGCTCGTTCTTCAAAAGACCCTAAAGCCAATTATTCAGGATTTCTCCTGACACAAATGGCATTTCGAAACAACTTATGCATATTGAATGGCTCAATTTTGAATGATTACCCTGGCAAATATACCTATTGGTCAGGAGATAGAATGAGTACAATTGATTATATTATGGTTTCAGACAACCTTGTACAATTTACCGAAGACTTTGAGATTGATCCTTACTGTGACAGTGATCACTTACCACTTAATGTGAAGTTAGCTGTTCCAATACATAACGCAGATGTAGGAACACAAGGGGAAAGCAAACTGGTCCAAGGTGAGAGATTCTGCCGGATTAGATGGAACACCAACCTAAGTAGGAACATATCTAAACTCCTGAGCTCAGGGAGACTTAACTCCAAGTTACAAAGATTTTATAACTCAGGGGATCCTGATTCCTGCTTTGAAGAATACGATTCTCTGAGGAATTTCAAAAAATCCTGAAGGGCTCAAACACCAGGAATACAAGGGTAAACCAGAGACCTAATAAATCCTGGTTTGATGATGAATGTAGAAAAGTAAAAAAACTCAGTGTTAGCTATTTTAGATATAGGTACGAACCAGGGACAGTAACCTTGGATGAATTAAAAACTCAAAAATCACAGTATAAAGGAGGCGGTTGCTCTCGCATGGGAACAATTAAATCAGGCGACAAAGAACAATTCTACCCTATTCTGGAGATTAATCACACAACACTCAGGCAGTGCTCGTAAGATGACAGACACCATAATAGTCCCAGAATTATGGGGGAAACACTACAAAGAGCTGTATAGAAACTTGGCAGGAAATTATCATCGGACAGTAGACCTTAATACCCTTCCAAAATGGCAGCCAGTGAATTCCACAGAAGTGAAGCATCTTATCGAATCATTAAAGCCTGGTAAATCACCTGGCATTGATTTGATCCCCCCTGAGCTAATAAAATATTGATTGGTGGGTTCCTTTCTTGACAGAACTATTCTCAATAATAGACAATACTGGAGGAATCCCAAGGGACTGGGGGGCTGCCATCATTATTCCTATTCATAAAAGGGGCAGTAAAGATGACCCCTTTAATTACAGACCTATTAGCCTTTTAAGCTCTATAAGTAAGTTATATGCAAAACATCTCCAACGGAAACTTAGGGACTGGATTGAGGAAGGGGGCTGCCTAGCTGATGAACAAGCTGGGTTTAGGGAGGGGCACTCAACACTAAATCAATGTGTATTCTTAGACCACCTGATCACAAAATACTCCTCCAATTCAACAGTGTCATTATATGCAGCTTTCATTGACTTAAAACCAGCGTTTGACTCAATTTCTAGAACCATTCTTTGGGAAAAATTAGAAACTACATCAATAGATAGATGCTTATTATTTCTGCTTCAGGCCTTACATGAAAATAATACGAGTACGATACACTCCCCAAGGCTACTTGTCAGATTCAATAGACGTAGGGCAGGGAGTCAGACAGGGATGTATACTGGCCCCCCTTCTGTTCAATCTATATATTAATGATATGGTATCCTATTTAAACAATCCAGACTTCCATCTCCCGAAAGTTGGGAACAGGCATATTCCTGTGCTTCTGTATGCTGATGACGCAGTCATACTCTCCAGGACTCCTATAGGTCTGAGGAGAGCTTTGCGCTCACTTATGCAGTATTGCCAGAATAACACTCTAGAGCTCAACTATGCTAAAACAAAGATAATGGTCTTTGCCCAGAGACCCAGAACTTATTCATGGAACCTGAACTCAGTCCTCATAGAGCAAGTACGATGCTTTAAGTATTTGGGTGTGGTCTTCCAGGCGACTGGGTCGTGCAATGCACATATTGCCCATGTTGCCTTGAGTGCTCAAAAGTCTGCCGGAGCGATTCAAATATTCTTTTGGACCAAGGAAGGCAGATGCCCGACAGCTGCGTTTAGGTTATTCTCTGCAAAATCATTAGCTCAATTAACGTATGGAGCTCTGCTTAGTATTAAATCCAACTGTACCCGGATGGAAATAACACAGTCAAAATTTCTGAGAGGTATTTTTCAGGTCCCCCCTTGTACTACAAATGCTGCAATCCGACTGGATACAGGCCTGATAACAGTAGAGGCCAGATTATGGATTGCAGCAATTCTTCATTGGTTAAAGCTAACCTTTTTCCCTACAGGACTTGTAAATCTAATGCTAACTGATCATTGTACACCATCTTGGGCTAGCAAGATAGATAGTAAACTAGCCTCCTATGGCTTATCACAGCAATTCTTGCTCAGTATGGGTTATAATCAAGCCAAAAAGGCCATTAAGTAGAGAATAACAGAGGTCGAGAGACAACACGACTTCAACAGATTCAAGGTGTTACTGTTTGATCCTGACCCCATGGTTAGGCTAACTCCTATGGCCTTATCTTTTCAATCTTGCCAATCACGAACACAGGAGAACCTTTATGTTAATGCGTTGGGACGCTCTTCCATCAGCTGTACTGGAAGGCAGATACAAAAGAATGCCACTGGAAGAACGCCTGTGTCCATGTGGTGATGGGAAAATAGAATCACTAGAACATGTCATCTTTGACTGTAAATACACATGCAAGTACGAGAAGTTTACATAAGGCCTATACTTTCTGCCCATCCAGGTAGACATAGAGCTTTTCTACTTTCAAAAATGCTCTCGGATAGATCCCAGGACATAACACATAAGGTTGCTAAGTTTGGTTGGATGGCAGTAAAGGAGTTTGTTCACTACCCACTAAAGACTGTTTTGTTTTATGGCTTTACGGTACCTGGTTTTTATGCTGAAATTTAAATTTTAAGTATTTTTAAATATTTTAATTTTTTGTAATATTTTGAATATTTTAAGGCAATGCAAGGCAATGTAATCTATTATGTTACTGAGGTATCTTTTAATCTGTATTCTCTAGTTTATCTCTGTAACACTGATCGTTCCTGTTATTCTTTCGCTGGTCTAGGACCGTAATAATAAATTTGATTTGATTTGGCTTTTTACTCAGATAGGAGGGAAGTATTGTAGGGAGGGGATCTCCGATGCTTCGCTAATGAGTTAGGGACCATAGACTTTACCACTATGTTGCCTTGCATATTATGTTTCTTTTAACATGTACTCCTATATACTACCTATGCTTCATGTTATCTGTCAGTTCTAGAATTATGTTCTGTTTCAGCAATTCAACTCTGTATTGGATCCTTGACAATGCTGTTTTTGTAAAATCCTGTAACATTGTTTATGGAAATGTCGACACTGTATGGAAATGTCCTTGATACTGATTGTACTAATCTCATACTATGTAATCCGCCTTGAGTCTCAGTGAGAAAGGCGGACTATAAATGACATAAATAAAAATAAATAAAAATTCCTGACATACTATCACATAGACTTTGTAAGATGTGAATAGTCTCTGAGAGGCGCTAGGTTAAACCTATGACTTGACACTGTCAGATTTATACCACCTAGACTTGACCACATTGTTATCTTCTTAATCTGAAATAATCTACCCCACTTGTCAAGTATCATAGTGTCAATAATCTCCCTACTTCACCCATAATCAGGAGGGGAAACCTACGGATCCAATCTATCTCTTGCTGCTGTTTCTGAAGGTTTATGGGGTTCTGTGTTACTTTTGAACAGCTGTCCTCAAAAAATTCAGCCATCTTATTTTCTCACCCCAAATGCATGCCTATGCCATTAAAAACGTGAATCTCGGGCTTAAATCAAACACAACGTCAGTGTGGCTGAATGAAAAGCTGTGTTCACATCACATCTGCTCAAAGACTAGTATGGCCTCTCTTCACATGTCCTTAAATCGGAAGAAATTTATACATTTGTTGTGAGGAGTAGCTAATGCATGTGGTAAATGTTTAGTAATAACAGAATTAAGCTCAATGCTGGAGTCTGTTACAAATATCAGCTGAAGTACCAAAATTTAAGTTTTAAAACCTAGGGAATTGACATTTGACTCTAGATTTCTACCTCTACTGTGTACCACACTGAATCCCATAACTGGTAAAAGAAAGACTATAGTTCTAAGACTGCAATTGTTGCATAGTTACCCAAAGAATAAGTCTCAGTGAAGACAGCAGCCCTTTTAACATTGAAAATATTAAGCTGCCTTAAATAATATAGGACAAGATTACCATAGTGTACAATGACCTGCAATAGTTCCAGAAGATACAGTTTTAGATTGAATGGTTTTGAAAACCTCCAGGTATACTTGAACACATTTGCACTTTTTAACTGTGCTAGTTAGGCCCGAGTTAAATGCAACGCAGATAAGGCAACACCAGGCTGCTACTCATGCAAAGAGGCTATACATGCTTAGATTGGATGGAGTTGAGCAGCCATACTAAATAAGCATATGCAGAGTCCTTGTTTGAATAGCAGTCCAAATTTAACCAAGATGCTGTGCAAGAACAAAGTCCATGGGTAAGTGCTTTTACCTTGCCAGAATCATGTTTAAATAAATGATAAGAAACATATTTGTGTGAGAGAGGTGTTTGCCTATTTTTACAGCAATACCTTATTTACCTGGATTCTGTCTATGCCTCTGCAGCCACCTTGGGATCGGTCTTCCCCACTGACAAAGGTCATGTTAATGGCTATGGGCAAGTTTCTTCAATGGGCCCTGATGACTTTGGACACGTACCCATCAGGTTTGGAAGAGGTAGGCTTAGCTGCGGGGGGGAGGGGAATAGCTGGCTCTCTGAAGAAGTAGCATGGGAGAGTGAAGGACAAAACAGAGAAACAGCTATTGTTGAACAGATTGAAGCATTTGGTGAGTACAGGACTTCCCTGTGCAGAGTTATGATAAAAGGTTGTATATCTATTGCCTTCTGCACCTCTACTTACCTCTCCCTGGTTGGTACAAGCCACCACTTACCAACCATTGCTTGAAAAGAGGCAGATGCATGTTTCTCATACACCCAACCAGCTACTATCTCTCATGCCTACTTCATGTGAATAGCCAAAGACTAGCCATGTTAGGGAACAATGTCATTGAGTTCTAGGCAAACTCTGTCCTATGGGTATAACAACATTCATGGAGGAAGTACATTTTATTCTTGGTAGTTTGTGTAGATGTTTCTACAGAATCATATACAAGTAACATTTCTTTATGGAACTACACAAATGTCACACACTCTTCTACCCCTTGATGATTTAGGGTCAACACAAAGAAAACAACCAAATGATTCAAGACACTTTGTAGATTTCATTTAATAAAATTTATTTTTCTGTATAAAAATGTAGACTCAGATCCTATTTTTGATCAGATCCATTAACAACTCTGCTCTGTAGCATACACTTCAGCATTAAGACCTCTCCAATAAAACGACTATCTACAAAATGGAGTTTGATTGTTTTATTTTATATCACCATACATGAACAAATGATTTTTTTTCTAATCTGCAAATATTTTACTCAGTATTTAAAAATGTACACAATTTATAATCATTGCTAATGACCTTGAAGGAATTTATACATTGTTAAACTTCAAAATAAAAAGTAGGTAATTTATTTTTGCTGTACTAGTTACAGCATACAATATCTTACAGAGTGTTGTAAATAGGTATGCAAGCAAGTTGAGTTTGTCCACATACCATAATGTGTATAAGCCAACACAATGCAGGAGGTTTCATTTGCACTTTTACACCAAAAGGTGAAAATACATACCGATGTAAGCACAAAGTAATGTTGTTCAAAAGAAAAGTCAGTCTGAATGGCACAGAAGTTAGCATTCATATTAATTAGTATTTGGAGTTCCTGATTATGGGAAGCAGGCAAAGATTCCAATAGACTTCTTAGGGTTTTGCTCTTTGAAAGAATACCTGTTTTCATAAAAAGTATATATCATATTAGACTTTAAAAAACAACAACCAGCAGTAAGACAAGGATCAAACAGTCAGTAAGGATATCAGATTCCAGCCCCCTAGAAATTTTTGTGATGGGCAGTACTTCAGTAATTGTTAAGGGGTCCCTCTTCTACTGAGATAGTATTATAAGGTCTTATGATTTACTCACTCAATACACCTAGAGTTGCCCTTATCCCTAGCTACTAAAGATGTCTGCTATTTGCATCTCCTGCCCACCCTGATAAACTGATAATATGCTTTGACTTTATTATTTTAAACAAGCGATCCATTCTCAAAAATTCCAACAACCAAGTTGATATCCAGTTAAGTAACATTAAATAATTTGATAATGTTATTACATTGGAAGAGTTAAAAATACTAAAATCTGCACAAAATCTACCAACTTCTCAGCCATTTGTACACTATTCTAAGAGTTTAAATTAGTATTTTCAGATTTGTAAGTGATTGGAAGTTTTATCTCAATATGATCATGTATCCTTGAAAAAATATTACAAGACTATAGGCCTGCTGTCTCAGAGAAATATACCAGAGGAGTGGGAAGAAGGGATGGGGGGAGAGAGAAAATGAAAGAAGCACATAGGATGGTCTGGGTTCAGATTAGTAGGGTAGCTTTTCTGTAGCCTGAAATGGTCTTGATATACTTCTTTCTGGACCACCACACGAGTCAGGATCTGATGCTTTGTTCATTTCTACTCACTACAAAAGAATTACCCTAATAAATCTGAGCCCAGTGCATCTCGCCTCTGCATCAAGTCGCCCTAGAAAGGCCATCAGTTCCGACTTTAATTTTCCTTTCCAGCTCCTGTACTTATCTTACAGCACTGTACTTTTCAGTGGCAGCGTGAAAGCAACAAGGAAGATGGGAGGTGGCCACAAGCAGAATAAGCTGTTGAAGTGTACCACTAGAAATCATGACACACTGAAGGAAGTAAGAGCAAGATACGTGCAAACCAACTTAAAGTCAAAATGCATTCACCCATGCATATACACACACTTTTAAAACTACAGAAATTTACCTTTAAGTAGTTTTTAAAAACTTTAGCATCAGGCTGCTGAAGTGCTTGACAGAACTCCTATAAAAAGGCAAAAGTTTAACATTTGGTTATACTAGTATAATGGTCTCCTATATGCTAACTACATTCTTAGAAAACTGAATGCATCAGAGATGGCTTCTCTAGTGACCAAAGATAGGTATACTAATGACCAGAGTAATCCTGCACTGTTAGATGTGCCATGTGTTGTCTCTCTGCATTGACTTCTCTTATGCTGAATTTTTCAGGCTAGATTACTGGCATACTGTTGTTCTACAGTATATTTCGCTCGAAGAGTACAAGTATCAAACTCATTAAAATCTGCTTGAGTAAACCTCAGAAGTTGCCCAAGTAATCCCATTAGAAGGAATTCCTACCTGTATTATTTCAGGCGCTACCTGCAGTGAAGGTAGATATTCTTGCTGAAGATACTGAATACATTCAAGGCCCTAGAAAAAACACATCTGGTGTTTAGAAAGTGGTTGGACATATTTTCTTATTTTTAATCCTAAACTATATAATCTTTTTTTTTTGCTTGAACAATGATAGGTTAGGCAAACTGGCCAAAGCAGAACATGAAGGAAGATTAAGAAGTAACCTAGAGATACCCCACAATGCAAAGCAAGAGAGAATATTCTGGATAATATGGGGGGGATTGCAAAGTTAGTTATGATTAAAAATTGCAAGCCACCCACTTCAATGTCAGAATGTTTGTAGCATCAAAGCGCTTGCAAAATCTGAACCACCTTGCTCCATTATTCTAGTAGTCTTACCTCCTACCTCATCCTTCTTGCTTATCCTGAAGTCTGGAACACCGATTTCCTATTTATCAGCCTGCTTCTCTTCTTTCATAACATTCCTCAACTATCACTTCAACAAAGTCTTTCTTGGTGACTGAAGCCTTATGTTGCATGAACAAGCAGTACCACCTTTTTGTCCCCTCTGACACACAGTCTTCATCCTCCTCTTCATTTAACATACTCTGTAATTTCTCTAGCCAGAGTTGCAGAGAAACCTGTACCCTAGTGGTGCTAAATACAATGATAGTGACATAATGTAGCTTTCATATGCTTCCATATGCTCAGTCTGCTATCACTACACATTTCCCCCTTCTAGCTCTTTCAGAGATAATGGTAAAGGTGAAGAATTTTAATTCTGCAGGAAGCTTGGTAATTCAGCAACCAACAAACTTACAAAAGCATGTGTCCAATTCATGCGACTTATTTCAAGGGGCCGCGTTCAGGAAGTTTGGTTGCAGAGGCTCAAAAGAAACTTGGCAATGATACTGCTGAATCAAGGGAGCATGTAGGAAAAAGAAAAGGGGCATCCACAAAGACCAGCATTGCTAGCCTATGAAGTAATGATCCAAATAACAGCAGATGTCAGTCCAGGCCCTGGGGATAAGATGTTAAATAAAACAGCCTGCATTGTGCTAGACTTACCCTTTTGAGATGAATTGTTTTTAATGTCACTGCACACTCAGATAATGCCTACAAAAACGAAATAGGAATACCTTAGCACAAACACATTAGAACGAAGATGATTCAGTGCTACATTTTTACTTCACAAAGTCATTGCATTACAGGCTACATTTCTCAGGATCTCTTCTAGATTGTATACATCACCCTAAGCATAATTCAGCCTGTGTTCATTTAGCAAATATCTCAAGGTAAAGAGTGTTATAAAATACATACCAATACTGTCTGTGCATCTGCTAAGTCAAAGGTTTGCTTTAAAGGTGCTAAGAAACAAGCAGGAACAATGTGTTTGTAGACAAAGTCAGCAAAGCCAACAGGCCCATCTTTGCCTCCTATCAAAAACAACAGAAACAAACACCACTGAAACCTCTACCCACGTGGTTATCACAAAGGTCCACTCACACCACAGCAAAAAAACCCTGGCAGTTGGGGTACCGCCTACACCAGCAGTGAATACTGTAATGTTTGAAAGGAAAAACATCCAGCAAATAAACACTTTTTATACATAATGCCATCATCAGTCTAAGCAAACTTACCCCAAAGTTCCACCAGTTTTGAAAGAATAATAAAGCAGGTTTTCTGAGCAATAGGGTCTGGGTAGTCAACAGCTCCTTGGATGACTGTGAACAATACATGTTCTACGTTCTCTGCACCTAGAGAAAGGAAAGTTCAACTATAAATCTTATTTGCAGTAAAGTAAGAAGAATAAATTCTTCTGTTTCAGTCTCCAGTTGACAAAAGAAGCCAAAATGCAAAGCTGACCATATACAGAGTTTCAGCCTTATACTTTCAAGCGATACATACCTAAGACTTGCATAGGTTTTATCTAAAACCAAATCATTTGAACAATTTTCTGCAATTTTGAGCTACCAAAACTGTAGTAATTTGAACTAGCAGATATTCTCTATGATGGAAACTGTCAGTCACCTGGAAAATGAAATTTGTTCTCAAAGAGACTTCCAAGTCAGAGACTCAATAACTCACTGAAGCGAGAATGTCAACGTCAAATAGGTGAGCAGACACAGGCCTCTCTAACAGTTTTACTGCCCCAAGACCACATCTTCCACTCATCCCCCACTACCCTACCTCACCAGTCGCTGTCCTAATACTACTGAGCATGAGTCATGCTCTGTGCCTGGGCATGCTGAGTTGGCCTCCCTCTTCCCCCCAAGAGGAAGGGAGAAAAGGAGGTTGGGTGGGAAAGGGGAAATGGGGTGAGAAGGACTTGGAAACTGGGACTCAGTCGTTTCTTGCTGATGCTGTATACACCTTTCTAGCTAGCCACAGAGTGTTGTGTCTGCCTCCTGCCAAGGGGGAAAAGGTGGGGAAAGGAAGGAGAGGGCTTTCTGGAGACAAGCAGAAAGTTCCCCAAATGGCTGGAGAGGTAGAAAAGAACCCAATGCAGCGGACAGCAATGCAAATTGTAAGGAAGTTGCTCTGAAGCAGAGTGAGTATTGCAAGTACAAGAAGAGCAGTTTCCTTACAGACTTATACTGCTACCCATTGGCTTGGTTTCCTGCACACCACTCCCAGGCTTTTTAAGTACTCTCCCGTGCTGCGTACTGCTGTCCAGAGATACCAGAGTAACAGGCTGAGCAGCCATTTTGTCCAACAAAGGTTGCTCTGTAGGCCAGATGAGTGGTCTTGGTAGAGGGAATGTAACCCGTAGGCCATATGTTTGACACGCCAACTGTAAAGAATCTAGGTATATTCAGGAAGTAATGCTGAAGGCATTTTGCTTCAACTCAAAAACTTTGCTTCATAATCCTTCAAACCAATGGCACTTCCAAGTAGGAAAACCTCAGAACAGGCAAAATAAAATCCTTTTGATTAAATCAAAATTATTTCCATTTCTATCACTGCTATGGAATGACACTTGTTTTAAAACATTCATATCTACCAGGTATGAAATCAAGAGCCATTCCTCACCCTGATTAGCTATGACTTCACTCATCCCACTGCCAGTGACTGTTTGTAGAAAGGCAAAGTAACTCCTTCGTAACATCTGTTTTTCCAAAGCAGCAGATTGGTCATTTTCTTCCGCTGGACGGTGTAGAACTTCAAAAATAGCACGCAGCAGTGGCATAAACATTTGTTGCAGAAATGGGGAGACTTGGATCTATTAAAGGGTAAGGAAAGCCTGTCAGTTATCAAAACTGTTAGAGGCATAAAAAAAAAAGAAAAGAAGCTACAATTCTTAGTCTGATATCATACCATTAACTCAAGTACAAGGAATTTCAATTGAAAAGCCATGCCAATCATATATAAATATGCAAATCATCAATAAAATACAGAAGTAATCTTTCAATTATAATTTAGTTAGATCAGGGATTCCCAACTATTTCAAGCCTGTGGGCACATTTGGAATTCTGACACAGTGTGGTGAGCACAGCAACAAAATGGCTGCTACAGCTTACATTCTGTAAGTCTCTGTAATGCCTACTAAATCATATTGTTCTGACTGGATGTTAGGAAAAACTTCACATTAAGAGTGATTCAGCGGTGGAATAAGCTGCCTAGAGATGTGGTGGGTTTCCCCTCATGGGCAGTCTTCAAGGAGCAGCTGGACAAATACTTGTTGTGGATGCTTTAGGCTGTTCCTGCATTGGGCAGGGGTCGGACTAGATGATCTGTAAGGCACCTTCCAGCTCTGTAAGTCTATGACCTTCAGTCACACAATGAAGATCCTTGTGCTGTAGAAGCAGCTTCTGTCAAAGCAATGTTTTTAAAAATCTCCACAGCCAATCAAATCTTCAATGACTAACCAGAAGCCCTGCTGGGCAAAAGCACCACCTGGCCCCACCCACTTTCTAAAAACACTTGGCAAGCACCAAGAAAGGTGTCAGCAGGCACAACTGTACCCAGGGGTACCATGTTGGGGACCTCTGAGTTAGATCAATAGAAACGTTTCAACACAAACAGAAAAGAACAGGGCATCTACATTTAACTCTCTAGTTTTCCAGAGGAGGTTTCTGGAGCTGAACTACAAAAAAAAATTCGTATTTTAATCATCATGACTTAGAAGACTTTTTACAGTATAGGGACTAGACAGCCCCATTTCCATGTGTGTAATCTTAATTTGGTTAACAGGCTCAGAATACCAAAGCCATAAAATAATGGCTGGTGGCACACATTTTTAAGGAACACCCACCCACTTTGACCTTTGAAACACTGGTGATAGAGTGGGACTTTTGTGGGTAAAAAGCCACAACACATGCAGTTGCGCTGAGGAGAGGAAATGAGGCTGGTGCTGTTCCTGTGCCAACCAAACATCTGCCGACTGAAGGAGGGCAAGTTGCCCGATTTCCCCCTCCTCACTGCCACATGATTTTTGGTCCACAGAGATCTTACAATTTCACCACCAGCATTTTGGAGCTTTCAGGGAACTGCTAGGAAAGGGGGGAAAGAATGATGACTCTATGTGCATGGCCTACAGGACTCAAGGTGTTTTATTTAGGTTCCTAGTTGTCTCATGTTTAAAAAACCTTTGTATGGAACAGAAGTTTTCGTAAAAAAAAAATGCAAGCCAGCTGCTTTACAGCTGCTTCGCATTAATCTACACAAGTGTCCCATGATGTCAGTCGCTATACCAACTTTTTAGAGGATTAACCTTAGCTAAAATAGGGAACTGCCCAAGGTAGACAATAAGCTCAGAGATCTGAACCAAGAGTTCACATATTCCACTTCAGAATAATTCATTGGCCCATACTAGTGACACTATTCTTAGCCACTGCAAATCCAGCACAAAACTAATACTAGTTTTGCCAGCATGATAGCATGGTCCATAATAATTTCAGCAGTATTACCCTAAATAACTGTTTACAGACATTCTGTGGTTTTGCATTCAGATTTTCAAACAGCAATTCACAGTGAAAAGTGCACTGTTGGACTGCAGCTCCAGACAGTAATTTACTTTTCTCTAAGTTACTTCAGACATTTCTTAATAGCACTATTTGTGAAGCCCATGTTCAACCACATAAGTTGTCATAAAGAGATTAAGAAAACATTATTGTCCTTCTCCCATTTACCTACAATGTTCTGTATCCTCTATCCCTTGGGTTCCAGAGTACGGCATTTATGGTGTGTAAAAGTTGCTGTCCAGCCATGGTTTCAATTAAGAGAACATCCCACCCACCCCCCATTTTTAACTCTTAAGATTTGCGCTGCTAGGAAGTTCTGAGAAAGCAACAAGACTTTGTATAACAGAATCATTTCTTACCCCTTTGTAACCTGTCTCTGCCAACACTCATACATTTAAACACACCATTTACAGATAAGAAAGAGATATCAGTCCAAGCCTACTCAGTGGGTTAACACTTGGGTAGAGCCACTCTGGTTTTTATGTATGTTTGACATCTCTGTTCCATATGCCTCTTGAAACTTTCCATGCTTACCTAATTTGCATATGCATTTAATCTGTATACGTACCTATAAATCTTTGTTATAAAACAGAAAAAGGAATATACTGTTCATCATCTTCCAAGCAACACATATTAAAAGTTAAGCCATAAAACCATTATATTTCAGCGAATATTAGTCTGCCAATACTGAACTACCTAATTTTAAACCATGAGGATGTCTTGACATTTTTAAAGCTGTTATTCTGAGAATTTATCAAACATTTCATGACCACTTCTGTATTTCAGAACATACTGATAGTTTGCAAATAAGTGCAGTAACAGTTGTAATCACTTTTCCAAATTAGTCTGAAAAGAAAAAAATTAAAGGAACTGGCACAAATAGGAAAATCATGTTTTTTCTCTCTGAAGGTCCCAAAGATAAAAATTCTCCTTAAATGTTAAGCTTTTTATTCTAAAAATGGAATTGAAGTCCTACCTTGAACTTAGCTGTGATTTGGTTTATGAGAGGAATGAATTCTTGGACATCTTTTGCTTCACAGTCCTTGAGCATATGTTCAGAGGCTGAAGGGATGAATGGGAGAACTTCTTCCTCTAAACAAATAATCATTCGGTGAAGAAAGGTGCGGACCCCACTTCTAAGAACCTCCTTCTGTAAGGGACAGCTGAGAGCTGGTAGAAATGTTTGCAAGCAGTCCAAATAAACTTCCGAGCAGCCACACTGTTTTACGGTCTGCTTATTGCTAAAAGCTTTGCTGGTTCGGCTGAGGAAAAAACAAAACAAATGCAAAACCATTTAAACATTTAAAACTATCCCACTTTCTTTCAAGGCAACTTTGAAAGTCTGATATAATTTCTAAAACACTTTAAGCAATTATGCCATATTTTAAATAATGCCATTATCTACATTGTGCGTCTGCACTTTGGATTAATGGCAAGTGTTCTAAAGAGATGTTAACCAATTTTTGCATTGCTCACATTGGCTAGCTAAATAAATATGACCTCCCCACTGCAGTAATAAATATTTCCCTTAAATTGTGAGACAACAGAAGCCGGTTTCCAAAAAGGCTGTTTTTTAAAATTTTGGCAGCTCCCAAATTTGGTAATTTACTTTTAACTGAGTTCTACCCTCGTTAGACCACCCAAGCTTTACTCCTGTAACAAGGAGTAGTAAGAGAAGAAACCAGTAGGCTGCAAAAAAAATCACAGCCAAGGAACGCTCCTTCATTGACAAATATATGATGTGTCCATTATCACCTGTGGGTTTACAGACTCATTCAGACCAATTATCTTATTCAAAATTTATTTAGAGGCAAATGTTTAAACAGTGTTGCTCCCACCTTGCAAAGCCAACAGCATGATTCAGACAATCAGCCAATGCCATCTGTCTGTCCTCATCTTGTGCCATCATGAGCTTTTCTAACAGTACTTTAAACTTCTCCATTAGAGGAGTCAAAAGATTTCTCATTAATGCCTGCTTCCGTTCGGCAGAGTAGTCGCTGTTCACAATTAATACTCCAGCTGTCTCATAAATGAACAGCTGGTCATCACTGCTTAACAAAGCCTGGTAACCATTTTCCTGGAACCAAAACAAAATAATAATTTGCCCTTTTCTTCTAATTGAAGAATTCTGAAGTGCGAAAAGACATATATGTACTACAAACACGATTAGTGTCAGAAAAACCACAAAACCTTAACCCCACCACCCTCCCACAGAAAGCATCTATGTAGATATGTGGAGGGGCCATGGGTCAATTGTACAGCATTTTCTTTGCATGCTGAAGGTCCCAGGCAACAGGAAGCGGGTGGTGTGAATCATCTGTACCTACAATTCTGGACAGCCACTGGCCGTCAGTCCACAAGACCGACAGTCACAAATAGATCAACCATTTGATTCTGTGTATGGCAGCCCCATAACTTCTTTGAGTGTGTTCATTTTTGATCTGCTGTATCAACTTTGCACAGACATCATTAAGCTGATGAGAAAAGCCTCGGACACCCATCAGAGCAACAGGGCATGACATTAGTGCTAGAGTCTGCAGAACCACAGAACAATCTCAACACAGTGATACCAAAAAGGGATTAGAAGCCATCTGGATGACTACAATTTCTTCACACAAAATTTTGCAAACATAGTAAAGCGGCCAAAGCAGACATGTAACTGGGTGATTTCACTGCATCCTACTTTTGAGAATCTGCCTGAAACTACTACTATGTGGTAATATTCACCGTGGCATAAAAGGTACAGTTTAAGATGGCAGCCAACTATTCAATGAACTCCAGATCATCCAATTATAAAACAGTGATCAGTCTAGTCTGAAACTGGAGAATGTAACTCTGGAGGGCCTCAGACAGTTTCTATGAATCATTATTTTTGAAAAGCCATATAACTTTAAACATTTGGGTGACTTGTGATGGCTCAAGTCCAAGATCTATAACCTGCTGCATTTTGCAACATGCAAGGATACTTTCTGAAAAAAGAATTAAGCAAGGCCTATCAAGGCAGGACAAGGAGGAATGAGCAGCTTAATCTATTGAGTTGAATTGCTATCAGAATATGGGGACACGTACATGCACATTCAAATGCTCCACATATATGATGCTGAGGTGGACACATTGCACATCTGAACTGTGGGTTTGCACTGCTCATGCTCAGGAATGAAAAATACTTACTGGTGGAGAAAGTTCTAGTAGATCTTGTATTCTGTTCAGAACATCTTCAATAAAAGGGTTCATTTGTTTGCTGAAACATAAAATGGCAAGCCAAGTTTATATCTTTAAACTTTATAGCTGTTTTATTTTATAATTAACTATTTTATTTGCAAGAAAGTCTTAAACAGTTAGTTGGTTAACATCAAGAGGAACTATATTGCTTATCATTGATGAAAATCTCACCTCACACTACAGAGCACAGCATGAATCCTCCCTTATGCATCTCTTCTATTTACTATAATGAATTGCATGTCACATCATTATATATTAATTACAATAATAAGAAAATGCTAATCCAAAAACAATAATAAAATGCTAATCCAAAAACACTTTTAAAACACTGGATTTGGACACTGACTTAGACATTTCAGGAACGTGCACGACAGAGAATAAACAGTCTGGAGGGAATATGGTGAACTAGTTGGTAGAGCCAGGGGCCCACAAATCAAGTGTACAGGCTTATGTCAGATACGACAAGCAAGCCTTGGCCTTCTGAGCCTCCTCCCTATCCCCAGGTCTTCTTCCTTGTGCATCTCAAACTCCAACTTAGCATTTCATCTGATTTGGACATTCACGACAAACAGCATTCCCCCCCCCCAGAACCTGAAAGTCTACAATATCTGAGCCACATGGTTGAGTGGGGTGGGGGTTGGGGGGAAGAAAAGTGGACAGCCAGAGATAATGAATTACATTTGAACGAATTCAGGTTCTGCACACACACACACACTGTTTTAAAGAGACCCTTCTGCACTGTTCTCCCAACTTCATGTCATGATACTCTGTGACTATGAGAACAAGACATGTTTGAGCCTATCACTAATGAAGGAGATCTAAATGTATGATATGTGATGCACCAAGCTCTACATTTTCTGCATTTGCTTCTGAAAAAAGCCAGTTTTTCAAGTCCTGGAAATCTTTTAAGTAATTCACTCGTTTTCAAGCAGCTTACTTGAGAGACTTGACAAATCTGGAGAAAAGGTAAGCTATTCTGCTTCGAACTTTTGGATTAGCATGGCGAAGACCTCTGTGATCTAAGAAGGCCATCTGCAATGAAGATTGGAAAGTTTCATAAGCAATTAAAGCCCCAGGAATTTCTTATACAATGGAAGAGAATATAACAAGACAAGCAAACATCATATTTTTTGCAACTTCTTTTAAAAAATACAGGATAAACATAGCATCATGTATAACCATGCATAACCATATAATTTTTTAAAATTAAGGATTTAGGATGACACCCCATTTATTTCAAAGAACTCTAATATGGGAAATAGACTTTTAAAGAAAAAGTGCAAATTAGTACAAACAGTTAAAAACGTAAAAGAAATCCCACATTTCAGAAGAAATAAGGATTCACATTTAAAACAACACAGATTTACATTTTAAAAAATAGCAGTAGGCATACTTCATAACTGATTCAACACTGAGTTAATAACAGTAGCTAGAATTTTTAGAGCAGTCAAAATATATTCAGCAATAGCCAAAGATATAGTTTTTAATTCCATACAAAAGATTAAGTAAATGATAGTCATCAGAGTGGTTGGGGAATATTACAAGAAAAGGGATGATCAAGGAGGCTCTTGAAATATCACAAAAATTTACATTTAAAAAGTTTCAGGATTTCAAGTCCAGAGAGACTGATCCTCCAATTATGTGGAATGCTGGAAAATCTACCATAAAAGTTGGCAATTAGTAGCACATTAAAGCAGTCTGGAGAAAAAAAAGACAGTGGTAAGAAGGAACTGTAATGGAACGTAAACATTTATTACCAGCAAAGGGTCCTGAAAAAATAAAACCCAGCTGGAGTGGAGAACAAATTCATTTGGCAACTAGCTCAAGTCTAATAATCTGAGCAGATTTTTTGCCAGGGTACAAGCCTAGTGAGCTTTAACTCAAGACAAACCCAAAACAGAGAAACCTAATTCTGCAATTTTGGAATCTAACAACTGGCTCCAAGGACTTAAAAAGGAATCAGAGTGTAGCCAGAGTAGAAAAGAAGGAAGGGGTCTGGAAAGATACAAAGTGAATATGAACTTTATGACAGTAAACCAAGGAGAATTTACATGCTACCGTATCATATGCTATAACTAAATTCTATCTGTATAACTTTTTATCTTTTTAGTGTAACAATTCTGTAATTTGTTCCAGCCTATTTTTATGTTATTATGCCATTAAAGGTCAGATTTGGATTTGCACGCTGTTTTACTCCAGCTTCTAGGCATGGAACTGAAGATGCCACGCCTCTAGGAATACTGAACAGTGCACAGAGGAAGCATGACTGAATAACTTCCATATTTGAGTCAAAAGCCTGGATCCAAACAGGAACCCCATATAGGAGTTAGGCTGCGATTTCTGCCCAAAACACCTGGAAGGCTGATGGAATACGTTGCCTAATGCCAGGGAAAAAAACTCTGGATAGCTGCCATATTGGTTGTAGTTCCTACTAGAGTGCAACAATAATGGGGAATCTATGAAAGAGAGGCTTGAAATAACAACAATGTGCTTACATACTGCCCTTCTGGACAGATTAGAGCCCACGCAGAGCGGTGAACAAAGTCAGTGTTATATTATTCTCCTCACAATATAGCTGGGGCTGAGAGGGCTTACCCAAGGCCACCTGCTGAGTTAATGGCAGTAGCGGGAGTCAAACCAGCAGGGTGCTGATTTGCAATTTGACCACAGTATATGACACAGTATAGTACTGCATGAACGAGTAGACCTGCTAAAGATGATGTTTATCTAAAAACCAGGACAATAGTTTATGCTGTTTGGATTTGGAGAAAACCAAACTTTGAAAACCAACACTTTGAATTTATGATAATTTGTATAAAGAAATTCAGCCACACAATAAGATGAAAACATTTTTCAAAGATACTGCTGAAAGACAAAATAATATGGCATCATCAGCATAGAGGATAGGCACTGGATGCCCTGCCAATTAGGAAGCATATAAATCATTTGCAAAGGGTTTCATAGGAAGGTCATAAAGATTAAAAAGTTGTGGGGCCAACATGCATCCCAGGCATACTCCCCAACTGGGCTGGTTAAATAACCCTGGCAGTTATATTGCACCCTCAATTCAGAGGGTGCATAAAGTCATTTAATTAAATTGAAAGCCCTAGGTGTGATTGAGGGGGCCTCCAGTTTTTCCCAGAATCCTCTGCAAGAAACTGAGTCAAATGCTACTTGCAGCATACATTTTAAAATGCTGCTTACAGATCAATAAATGCAGCATTTAACTTTCCTTTCTTATAGAAGGTATACTAAGCAGCCAAACAAGCCAAAACATTAATGTGGTGCAATAGCAATTTCCCTTTTTTAAAGACAATCTGTTCAAGGCCCAGAGCAGAGGAGTCCTTCATCCATATTTTCAGTCTTAAGAATAGATGGTCAACTTATAATTTGCCCAACAAAGAAAGCAAGCTCATGGGATAGTTATCTTGAAGGACCCTTATTACGGACATACATCAAAAAAGTCTGGAAAATCCGGATCTGCGTTTCAGGGATCTGAAAAAATCCAGGATTCCTGAAAGTCAGGAACTATTCTCCAGTCTGCAACTTAGCCCAAATGAACCCGTGTCACTCACAGAAGCAGGCACACAAGGAGAGCTCCTGCACAGATTGGCCACTCACTCCCCCCTCCCTCCTCTCCCTCTCCTCTTAGGGAAAAAAAACCCAGGAGATGCCCAGGAAGGAACCAGACAGATGCTGAAGCCACATTTCTCAGATTTACTTGGGTGTCTGGATCTGGGTTCCTGGATCGGATCCCAAATGCTCTGATTTGATTTAGGAAAGTCAGATTTAGCTGGACTGCAAAAATCCAAGTTTTTCCCCCCTGAATCCGTATTGCACACCCCTAATCCTTATCATCACCCTTCTTGTGAATTGGGACTGCAATAACGTGCCTCCATTGATGCGGAAAGTTTCCAGATGCATTTTTTGCTGTAACAGTTTAGTGAACATTGGAGCCCATCAGAAAGGGTCAGCTTTGAACAAATCTGGAGGAATATAAATTGTCTTAGAAGCCTTACCAGCCTTTAAACAATTTATTAGTGAGATAATGTCATCCATTCAATGAGGCAAGCTGTCAAAGAGAGCTAAGTTGATAGAAGGGAGACTGGCTGTAGAATCATGAAATAAAAATTGGTAAAGCGAGCCTGCAAGCAGCAAAGGTAATTTGCAAAATATTTGGGACCTGGACATTTTAAGGCCATTTGAGACTATCTGCCAAAATGTTTTGTGGTCTCTGCTTGCAGAGGTTCTTTGCAGCATGGATCAGGTTGCTATTCTGTAAGACTGTTAACAGAGTTTAAATCGATCCCTGTGCAGACCTTTAGCCTTTATTTAGAAAGCAAAAGAAAGGCTAGAATCAGAAGTAGGCCCTTGACCTCTAACCTTTCAGATGTCAACACTCTCCATCAAACCATCTGTTTTTGGAAGGGATGTAGTTTTCCAAGTGTGAACCCAGGGCATAGTGTAATCATATTGCAGCACTTGCATCATAAAAAAGAATGAGTTGTGGCTCTCTCTTGGATCAACAGATGAAATAATCTCATTTTTCAAAGGCCCTAATGAGGGGGGCATTGAGACTGGATAGAATTAAAGTCTTTGTTTTAGCATTAGCAGATACTAAAACCAATGGCTCCACTAAAACATTCTTGAAAATCCTTAGTGGAGGAACTCCACAGCAATAAAAGTAATCAGATTTAGAAAAAAATTAAAGCTGGAATTATAGGAGAGTTGAATGTCAGAAATTCATGAGGAACAGGTAAGATATATACTGATTTATAATCAACTGCATGATGCTATTGTTTTGCCAAAAGATAAGACAGATGTTTTTTAAAAACCCTTCCCCCAAATGATTATCCCATTTTGGGAGGTATCCAAATAGGGACAAATAATCAGGGTTATCTGCCTAGGGTTTAAAATTAGGGAAGTCCACCCTTTGTTATGAGGAGGAATACATATTTCCCTTTTCCCAAGCGAGCTCTTTCATTCACCGTTTGCGATGATACATACAGTTTGCTATGGAAGGAGGGGTTCAGAGCAGTGATTTTACTGCCAACTTGTTTAGTTTACCATAGATGAACTTACTAAAACATTTGGAATGTGTTGAGGTTCAATGGTGAAGAATTTTTCATATCTGACCACAGTCTCAAAGAATTCCAGTGTAACGGATGTATGCTGATAAGCACTAATACCCGAGGTAACCAACTATAAGAGGAGAAAATAAGACAGTCAGGACGAGCACTTTGATTAGCATTTTCCTTCTACGTACATCTTCATCAACCATGCCTGCTTGGTGTTGTACTTACAGTCCGCATCATGTCCTGCAGAGCGCTAGCTTTTGTATCACCTGAAAAGTGAGCACCATGAGATACTGGAAGGGCCTCAGCCAACATATACAGCAGCCTTATTGCTACTTCTACTTCCATAAATGGCTTTGCCTGCCAATTTCTATAAAACAAAACATGTCAAAGTAAATGCACTGCAAATGAACTTGAAACATCCACAATAATTTTAGGGATCTTCTGCACTATAAAATGCTCATGCCCATAAGCAAGGAAGCATCAATACGTAAATCCTCAACTACTAGGAATTACAAAGATGGTTTACAGACACATTTTGTTTTTTATGATACAAATAAACACTACCGAAAGCTGGAAAGGGGTATAAGATTACAGTATTTTTCCTAGATTGTTATGGCTAGAGTACCAATTTTAGAATGGCTGGTTAAACATGGGGCCCAGAATATAGTTTGGGAGCATCAGATGCCATTGTACTACTGCAGCAAACAGGTGTGGACCTCAGCAGTAATCTGGATGGGAGATTCAGATTGGGAGATCCAGATTCCTTCATGTAAGAGCTGGATCTACATTAAGATTTGGAATGCCTGATTACATGCTTTCCCAAGAACCCAACTCTTATTTTCATTGTTTTATACTCTAGTGAGTTTATAAACTTTTATAATGCTCTCATTCATTTAGCCCTTTCACTTGACTTTGCCTTCACCTTACTTTAGCTGAAGCAGCAGTGATAACAAGGTAAGGGAGACTACTTCCTTCTCTGATAAAGAAATAAAAAATGGTTGCATTTAGTCAGCTATTCTTTTCTTGGGGCCTAATGAAGCTACATAGATTTGTGGCTTCATTAACTGGTCTGCAGAAGATACCAAGAAAGCTGCGAAGTAACATATCTTTGCATTCCAAATCTAGGCATCAAATGATCAGAATGCTACTGTTCCAACCAAAGCTGCTGACACAGAGAAAAGGAAGAAATGGTTAATACAAATTAGCAAAGGCCTCTAAAGAAGCCATAAAATGAAACTTACTGCAGCGTAGTGTTAAAAACTCTGCGTACGGAAACTAACAGTAATTCAGGTGAGACCTGTGCAAGCCTGTCCAACAGCAGCTTTAGCTGTTTTCGGTATTCTACAAACATTGCTTCATCTTCACCCTGGCAACATATGCAATGGGAGACCATCACCCAGTATATTAATGCACATTCTTTGTTTAATATATACAAATAAGATGCAAGCCAATTATTTGACGGCTGGAACACAAGTCCTTTGATTATATAATGCAGCAGTAACTTAACAAAGCAATCTTATCCATGCCCCAGCAAGGGGTTGTCTCCTGGTGCTGACAAAGGCTGAAGATGTGACAGTTCACACCAGCACAGCACTACTGCCGTACAGGCAATACCTACTGCCAACAGACCCCTTATACTGGCAAACCACCACCAGAACAAGGGGGGGAACAGGAAATACTCAGGAGTGGTTTAAAAAAGGGTGCAAGTATTACATGACACTAAACACTCCCTTCTCCATCACAAGAGCCATGGCAAAATGGGAGCCTCCCTTAAAGAAAATCCTGGCAATCCAGTGAAACCAGTACACATATATTCAAGGTTGGGCACATATCTGAAGTGCATCTGTGGACCTGATTTCACATAAAGGACTCTCGCGTTATTGCCTCCAAGCCCTGCTATGTC
The DNA here is from genome assembly GCF_028583425.1 of Eublepharis macularius. Classification (NCBI taxonomy): domain Eukaryota; kingdom Metazoa; phylum Chordata; class Lepidosauria; order Squamata; family Eublepharidae; genus Eublepharis; species Eublepharis macularius. The sequence goes on from NC_072798.1 coordinate 65,840,199, forward strand.
TCTGTTCGTCTTAAGTCTGTTAATTAGCATGAGTAAATTGGGCCAACAGCATTCTTGGGTCTTGAGTTGTCAGGAGAAAGGTGAGCTTATAAATATTTTAAAATAAATAGTGTTCTGTATTGCTTGTAAAATTATAGCCACAAGTACCTCCTTCACACCAACCACATTACATCACACGATAAAACAACGTAACCTTTCAATTGAAGCCAAAGTAAAAGTACATCCTGCCTGAGCAATCAAATGCCTTACAATTCTAGAGGCCTATATTAGGTGCCACTGCACTTTTGGCCTCTGTAGGGGTTGCCAAATATAGTAGGATTTTTCCAACAGGAAAAAGGTTTGGGCTTAAGTGATATGGGCAGGGCTTGTCACACCTGGGATTCTGCAGGAGCAGAGTACGTCAAAAGTTGGATATTTAAGAAAAAAAATTTCCCTGCAAAACTGAAGTCTTACTTGAACAGCATCCACCTAAACTAGCATTTTGATGAACTGAGCGAATACCGAGTGAGAGGAAAGGCCCTCTGGATAAAGAGAGGCTCCTTCTTCTAAGGAAGCAGGGCTTTTTTTCAGGGGGAACGCGGGGGAACGGAGTTCTGGAACCTCTTGAAAATGGTCACATGGTTGGTGGCCCCGCCCCCTGATCTCCAGACAGAGGGGAGTTTAGATGGCCCTCCGCGCTGCTTAGCGGCGCGGAGGGCAATCTCAACTCCCCTCTGTCTGGAGATCAGGGGGCGGAGCCACCAGCCATGTGACCATTTTCTCTGAGGGCAACCCACTGAGTTCTACCACCTCTTTTCCCAGAAAAAAAGCCCTGTAAGGAAGGATAACCAAGAAATGAAGCCAGAAGACAGTCCAAGATCAAAAACTGTATGTAGCCTAGCTCATTGCAAGTAGACAGGAAAATCCTCTTTGTGATGCTACAATGAATGAAAAAACTAAACAGAAACATGGGGCTCTGTCTAATCAAAATGTGTATATTTGTCCTCTGACCTCCAGACGGGTGGAGCCAATGCCAGAAAAAGCCTTTAACCTCAGCTCTAGAAGTTACTGAGTGATATTCTACATGGCCTTGAATGTTCCTATACATGTGACTGCACTACTATTTCCAGGCTGAGCCTGGCAATCAGAGGGAGGGCTGGGGACAAGGGAGCATGCAAGTGACATGGGCAACATCACTGGTTTTTGTTTTATTTTTCTCCTGCCATCACTCTGAATGGTGGCCGGCAACGGGGCTTGCCTGTGGGAAACCTGGAAAGCCTAGACTGCACAGAGGCCACAAAGAATAAGGAGCTTCTCTATGGCTCCTCTCATCGCATGCTAAAAATGCTTTGGCTTCAAGTGATATGCACTTGAACCTCTGTGCACACATGCGAGTATGTGTCTTCATGCATTACAATGTACATTTGTTGTTACTCATCAAAATTAAAATTGGCACTATGGCCCTGTATGTCCAAAAAGAGATTCTCCTACACAGTATTAAATAACAGCATTAAAAGCTTCTTTCAAACGTTACCAAGACACTCACACTATTTCTATAACAACTGAACTTCCTCTATGACTAATTTGCCCTTAAGAACATCTTACCTCATTTTCAAAATTGTATTCCTCATCATAAGTTAATTTCTTCATAACTGCTAACATAATTGCCTATGAAATAAAAACAAGTTTAGCTTTCTCTCAAAATCTTGCAAGAGACACAGCAAAAGAAAAAAAAGGTTGAGTGCAACATTGTATTGATACTATTTGATGTGGACATGCTTATCTAATTTAGTAGTCTTGGACAGACTTCTAGGAAAGTGGTATTTAGTCAACAAAATCCAGCCTCAAGGACAAGAGGATCTGCTGCACACACTTGACTGAAGTGCAAAACTAAAGTTTAGCTAGCATCACATTTGGGCTACAATGTATGCTATTTATTATCAAGTATTTTATGTTTCAAGATATATATCCACAGTGGTTTGAACCTTGGGAGGGGGGAGGTCTTCCCAAGAGGGCAAAATAAATCACTAGTTACATGGTAAGCATAGTGAGAATGGGGGGAAGAGGAAGTATTTGTAAGTTCCTACCTCTACATTAGCTTTCTGCTGTTCTGAAAGCACAGGAAACTGCAAAACAACAACACACACAATATACTTTGGAAGGTATTCCCAGAAGCAATTTCCGTACATTAATGCTGGTCATCAGATACAAGACAAATCACAAATAGTTCAAAATCAGATTCTTCTCCCAGGAAAAAAGGATTCACCAAGCCACACTGCTAACAAATTTCTTAGGGAACCTATCTTGTAAACATTTAACAACATAAGGACTTTTAACTACCTGCTTCAGTATATGTAGATACTCATAGCAAAACCCAATAATATTAGAAGAGATATCATCATCCTCGTGAATCAGGAGTTGCAACATCAGGGCCACTTTTGACTCAATAGCTTGTAGAGTATCTTGAGCATTCTTCATATCTTCACTTTTAACTAGTTTAGTCCAACTAGCTATCAATGCCTGTCCCATTCCATTGACCAGTTTGGAGAACCTGGCTAGGAAATCTACATCTTCTTCCTGTGAAGAAGATCAGAACGATTAACATTTGAAAGTCATTGAAACAGCCTAGTTTTTGGAAAACCTGTAAGAAAAGGAAGATCAAAATCAACATTCACATTATATGAAACTTTTGCACAATAACCAGCTTGAAGACACTTGAACATTTTACCTTTCCTTTACTGAATACCCATCCAAATCTATCATTCCTTCTCCAAACTATTACATATATGACTTAAAGAGACTGAATAGGTGATGACTATTTAAATAATTCTACCTTAACAAAAAAGACCTATTCAGCCACACAGCAGCCATGGAAGAACTAAAAATGCAAAAGCTGCAAGTAGTGAAGCACTAAAATTGTGTCTTCTTCCACTCCAGAAGTCTCTTATAGCTCTCAGGTTCTGCTAGTATATTTATCTAGTGGAACTGTCAATTCCTACAGAGTAGGACAAGGGCAAAAGCAGAAGGATGAATTCCAAAATTCTATCATGTGTAGATATGTAGATCAGTCGATCACCTTCTACATGCCTCAGGAGGTGATGGCAGCTTCAAGCATAGACAGCTTCAAGAGGGGACTGGATAAACATATGGAGCAGAGGTCCATCAGCAGCTATTAGCCACAAGGTATAGATGGAACTCTCTGTCTAGGGCAGTGATGCTCTCTATTCTTGATGTTTGGCGGGGGGGGGGGGGGGAGGCAATCAGTGGAAGGGCTTCTAGTGTCCCTTCCCCACTGGCAGACCTCCTGAGGACACCTGGTTTTTGGCCACTGTGTGACACTGAGTGTTGGACTGGATGGGCCATTGGCCTGATCCAACATAGCTTCTCTTACGTTCTTTTTATCCCATCCTTCCTCCAGAGAACTTGGGCAAGCACACAAGTGTTCTTTTTTATGTTGTTAAACAAGATTTTTACCTTCCTTGCTGCCCCAATAGGGCCACCAAGGCAGCTAACAAATTTAAACATAAAGATTAAAATCAACTTAAAAACTAATACACAAATACGTAATTAATTTAAAACCAGAGCTTAAAACAAACACAAAACAACAGTTAAAACATTGGGGAGGAAGGACCACTGAGGGAATGCTAAACAAAACAAGTCTTCGCCCACTGGCAACAGAAAGGGACTGGCCAATCTCTCCAGGGAGAGAATTCCAGAGTTTTGGTGCCATGACCCTGGCAGTCAATCTTGTGAGGGAGATCCGGTCGAGAGTGCAAGACTGGATCAAGATCACCCAGAGTGTTTCATGACAGAGTTCTAGGTTCAACTGTGCTATCACCATACAACACTGGCTTCAAGGCTTTTTTGGAGGAGTATGTGGAGAAAGGAGTGTAACATAGTAAGAGTAGTTGTAGCAGAGATAATCAGTCAATCCAGAAGGAAAATGCATCAAGATAGCCTTTTGGCAACCTACTAATACATCACATCCCAGGCTGTGTTACTATTGTTTATCTTCTTATCAGTGCTCCAGTCCAGCAGGTTTCTTCTTATGAGATAAATAACTAACCTGGTCAATACTGAAAAGGCCAGCAGACTGTAATACTTGACACAAAGTCTCAACCAGCTTTGTTTTATCAATGGGATCCATTCCTTTATTTACAATTTCAAATAAACAGTCACATGCTTCCTCCCGTAGAACCTCTACAGACATGTGACCTAGCAGCATGTTTATAAACCTTAAAAAAAGATAGAAAGACAGAGGCTTTACTCAGTACATGTTAACTGAAGCACAGGCATCTGTTAGACCATATATATCTCAACTTGTTCCTTATTTCTTAAAAACAAACACAAGCATCTGCCATAGTGATGCTAATACTGTTCAGGTAGCTGGTCATTTTTGACATCCTTACTTGAAACAAAACTTGCCCTTCCTTAAATTTCCTAGAGACTGCTACAGACTGCTATAAACATTTGCTAGAGTGCTAACATAGTACGGGCTTTCAAAAACTTATTTCTAATGCAAAAAAAGCATTACCTTTCATTGGCGATGAGGCTCAATTCAATCCAAGAGACATACGCACCCACTACTTCAAGGCACTGACATGTCAATTCTGAATTAGTATACTGATAAGTTTGTAAGATTTGGTACCAGGATTCCACTAAACTTGGAATGCATCGTTCCCTCATGGTATCTTTTAATAAGGTATTTCTGCGAGCCTCCTATAAATACAACAAGCATGTTAGTCAGTAAACAAAACACTGGTACCACTTTGGTTGCAAGCTGAAGTGCTAGGAATACAAACAAGACACTGGCAAGCACAGTGGCCCTTGATTTTAACCATACAATATATTTTATATGACAGGACTCATTTTGGGTAGCTTTTCCAAATTCAAAGGATTTTTTCATCTTTTTAGATCATTGTGAATGGTGCTCCCGTCAACTGCTAACAGGTAACCAATGCCAGTTGACTGTTCCAGATCCTCAACTCCCTTATCATGTTATTTCTAGGGGTCACCCGTCCTCCACAAGCATCCAAAATTTCACATTCTGAGCTGCAGCATGAGCAGAGAAGCAAGCATATCATGCTCCAGAGACAGAAATCCCTTCTGCCCGTGGACATTACTGGTGGACTCAACTCACATTCTGAAGACTTCTTTTGGCATTTTATTATGCACCAAATCCACACATATTAGATAAGAACACCAGGAGGATATTTTTAAATGCATACAGAAAGTGCTAATTGGTACTAAGACTTCATATATATTTTGAGCAAAATTACATTTGAAGTTTGTAGACACAGCAACTGTAAAAACGGAAGCATTTTAAAAGTGTTATTCTGCATGTGAACTACATGTAAATTTGTATCATAAAGAAAAAACTTGCCTCAGATGTATGAACAACATCTCTATCTACCAGTTCAGCATCAACTGCCATGAGGATTCTGAGATACAGATCCACTCCTCGAGGATTAAGGCCTACTACTGACAGAATGTCAAAGAAGAACTTGGGCCATTTTGTGAGATATTCAGTTACAAACAGCAAAGAGAAGACTTGAGCTGCTTTGTTTCTTATAAACGTCTTCTCTGGTTGAGAATTCACCATCTGAGAAAGGAAAAATTATAGTTACCTTCAAGATCCAGACTATGCATAAGGACATATGGGAAATATATATGGGGAAGTTTAATTTGGGGTAATTTAAGAACAGACGCTTCGTGACAAGATAATACATATAGCTGTGACGAATCCTCGGTGGTAGAGCATCTGTCTTCCCATGCAGAAGGTACAAGTTCAATCCCCAGCATCTCCAGTTAAAAAGATGAGGTAGTATGTGATGTGAGAGACCTCTACCCCAAACCCTAGAAAGCTGCGGCCAATCAGAGTAGATAACACGGTCTCTGATAAACCAAGAGTCTGACTCCGTAATAAGGCAGCGTCTGTGTTCAAACCTACCTGTGCTTGGAGCCATGTTATGAGTGTTTCCCTAATTAGCTGATGTTGTACTTCACTTAACTGAGGATACCTAAAAAGAAACAAAAGAATACTTAGCTTCATTTCAGTTTTAAGAAATTTAGTAGACTATGGTCCAATCTATTAAAAAGTGTTTCTTCTAAGATTAGCTTAGATGATTACTTTAAGAAAACAATTTTCAGGATGTGATGAAGCTGAACAAAGCAAAAGATGAACAATTACTGAGGGTGCTATTGCATGTTCTGTAGCAGGGAAATAATTTCATATAAAACATGCCAAAATAATTACAGAGCTGGTTAGAGTGTTGGACTAGGATCTAAGAGGAAACCCCACTTTGCCAAGGAACTCACTGAGTGACCCTGGGCCAGTCACTGTCTTTCAGTCTAACCTTCCTCACAGATTAGCACAGCTCAGGTGGCTGGCTTCCCCAAAAGGCTGAGTGAGCAGTTAGAAAATGTCAACACTCAAGCACTATGTAACTGTGAGGAGAACACTGCAAGTCATACAAACTGTTTGGGCCTCCCACTTCTGCAAATATTAGCAAGTTTTGGGCCCATTTCCACTTATTAGTCAAGCTCTGATAATCCTCCTACTGTTTCTGGAGGGATGCAATTGATCATGATTGGAGGATCACTTGGAGATAAAAGAATTTATTGTTGCTCAGCTTTCCCTCCAGTTCTTACCAGTAGCAGTACCAGTCACCCAATTCGTTGTCTTTTCATTGCACTTATTATACAATGAGACTGTGACAAATACAACTAAATTTCAAGCTATCTGAATATTTAAAACAAAATAATTTAAGAATGAAAATAAATCGACACCCCATTAGTATAAATTCCCTTTCCCCCCGCTAAATTTCTACAAATATGAGGGACATTTTTACTTGTATTTGATTTGATGCTCCAGTACTTGAAAGCAGAAGAACTTGATGTGATCATCACTGAAACAAGAAGAAATGTGATTTTATTTAAGAACTATTGTGCTGGGTCTATGTGCATTATCTTAACACTGACTACAAGCACCAATAATCCCTAAAAAAAAATTAGAGACTCAACTTGATATCTTAGCTCAAAGCTTTTATACATAAAAGCAAGCCAAGACACACAGCTGACCAGCATGTGGGTAATGTCTGGTGAAGTATCAGTAGGATTTTGTCAATATGAGGTTCAGTGTTTTACCTCCTGACTAGTACAAGCAAAAAAAGAAAAAATGCACATGTGCTTATTTATTTCACTTATAAGCCCTGCTCTCTCACTTTCTACTTTTCATGGGAACTATGTTTACATAGGACTGCCCATCAATTTCCCATCCAAGGAGACACTGAAGACCAGAATTCCTTAGTTTCAATGGCTGACCAAAGTTACAAGCCTTTAGGCCACCCTCTGCTTAACATATAAGGTAGAAATATAAAAAACTGAAGTCGTGGGATGATTTTTTTTCTAAAGAAAAATGGAAATTTTGGCAAAAATTTAAGTACATGCAATACTTACTTTCCAATCAAGTCTAAACTTATTTTACTGCTCTAACAACATCAAGCACATCACTTATAACTTCACTAGCATTTTCCAGGAATTTAAAAGAATAAATGCCTTGGTTTTCTGTGACCAAAATTGCAATTTTTTCTAGTGTTCACATCTCTATGACAAGTTGCAGGATTTAGCATATCCTGGTGCACCATTTTGACATCTTAGCTCTAAGTACACACAGCAATATGTACCAAATCAGCAACAAACTCATTAAATCAGATAGGAAGAAACTGTCCATCCGGGGATTATACAGCAGAGCAACTCAATGTGCTAGAATTTAAGCCACACCAATTTCCTGTGTGTACCTGGTATGTGTGTGTGTGTGTGGGGGGGGGGTTAAAGCACAACATGGGTGCTGAACCCTTTTCTTGTATACACTGCACTCCCTGAAGCTACATTATGGTTTCAATGCCTTCATCCTCCCACTTTAGAAAAGATCAGCATGACCCACATTTTAGACACACAGACTGTATAGGCACAACACCTATCATAATACCAAGTCATCACCTGCTTTCTCAAGATTACAAAATGTGACAAGAGACTCTTTTAATTCATACATACACAACAAATATTTGTCTAGAAAGCAAAACATGGTTCTGTATATGCCATGTCAGAATGACTATAAAAGTCTACTATGACTGTTTAAGGCTACCCAATAGCCACACAATCATTACAATAAGATTTACCTGATAACATTTCCAGTACCAAGAATCCTGCAACTGCAAAACACTTCCAGATTAAATAAAAAATTATTTTAAATTTTCTACCTGTAAATTCTTTGGGCTAAAGCTTCAGCACACACCTGCCAAGCATCTGGAGAGATTTTCAGCTGCTCAAAATAGGCTAATGCCTGAAATTATAAATACAGAGAAAAAGGCTTCATTCAAAATGTAGCAGAGCAGAGAAAGTTGCCAGAGTAGTCTGTAATAGACCCTTCTAGGCCCATAGGTTATTTTACATAACTCTGATATAAGCAAAGGGAAAGATAACAGCATATTCTTAGAAATTGCATCAGTATTATGACATCATTGAAGCAAAGGAATAAATACAGATAGTGGTTGGGAAGCTGGAATGAAGGATGAAAAGGGAAACCGAAGGAGCAAGTTAAACAAAAGCCAGTAAAAAGGGGGGGGATGGGGGAAACCTACAAACTTAACACCCTATGTGCTAGGTGAGTGTTGGGGGGAGTATATGGCTGGAAAGAAGAAGCATCTGGTGAAGAACGCAGAGCCCAGAGTCAGGGGTGAGGAGAATTAATGAAGTGAAATAGGCAAAGGCTTAGGAGGAAAAGGAGGCATGGAGATGAGGGGAGTTTACCAGAGGGGGAAGGGAAGGGAACTGGATGGGAAAAACCTAACCCAGGGCTAAGGAGCAAAATGGACGGCATGAACCCTGCCGCCAGCAGAGGACACTGAGCTGGGACACCAATGAAGCCGCAGACCAGCAAAGACCTCAGTCAAACAGCCACATACCCATTTGAATGGGCTTTCTAAATCTTTGACTGCAGGCCTGTAATTCTTATGCCAGCATGGCATTCAGCAAACTACCTGCAGTCACAGTTAAACTTACTCGTTGCCTGAAGTCTAAATCAGCATTTGGATTTAATCCCAAAAGAGCTTGTTCATCCATTTCTACTGCTATGCTCCAGCTTCCTTCTCTTTCACAGGATTATCCCATTCACCCCTGGTAGAAACTGTATACATCTACAGAGGAAATAAAGACAACAGCTTAATTAAAACCAATTAAAACTTTTGCTGTATTATTCTGTATAAAGATAGCTAGCCAAGTTCATGTTAATGTCTGTTTACTGGAAGGTATCATTGAGTGTTCCAAGCAGTTAATTCTTATGAAAATGTCTCCTCATTGTTTGTCCAGACAGGAAAACCAAGCATCCCACTTTAAACTACTTTCATGTATGTGCATTACTTTCACCTGCATGTTACTTTCTCCCTGAATATAAGGACAGAAATGCCTTCAGTCAAATAGCAAAATTCAGAAGTGCTCTCTTCTTTCCAGGTTTTTAACAGATACTGTTTAAGCATTCCACAACAGGTCAACATCAGCTGAAAAAGTCCCACAACCAGGATATTTATTTTATTTGTTTAAAATATTTATACATCCACCTTTCTCCTGATCATCTCAAGACCCAAGGCAGTAACAGTAGAAAAACTATTTTATAACAACAAACATTAAAATAGCAGATATAAAAGTATTAAAACCAAGCGGGAATTTGTCATGATACCTTTACTCATTTGGAAGGCATGTAACTATTGTAGTTGACTCAATCCAGATGCACCGTTGTGACTTATACATTCAAAAATATTAAAAACAAGTCCAAAAGCACCTTATGCGCCCTCCACAGCTCAGCTAATCTCTCTGGAACAGCAGTTTTGCAGACTTGACAGAAAGCCAAGAGGACAGGAGCCCTCCTGACCTCTTCTAGGAGGCTGTTCTAGAGGCACAGGGCAGCCACTGAGAAGAGCCAAGCCCAGGCTGTTGCCATATACACCTTGGCCAAGTGATGTACTGACAGCAGACCCTGCTTTGATGAACAATACATATCTCACAAGACATGCAGGGAGAAGCAGTCCTTCAAACATGTCAGCCCAAGATGATAAAAGGGATTTAAAGGTAAGCACCAACACTGTGAATTGGACATAAACTAATCAGCAGCCAACGAAGGGGCTCTAATAGAATACAATCTGCAACAGATAGCCACTGTTCGTTTTCCCTCAATACAATCTCAATGGAGTCCAATAAACTCTCCAATATGGCCTCTGTTGGAACAATCCTAATCTAAGTTCAGGAATGGGCTATCAGAGGGGCTGCCTTTTGTGTTTGGCATTTTTATTAGTATCTTGTCTAGTCATTTGGTGGTGTCAAAACTCACCTTTCTTTAACACAGTCTGAGAACAATGTGATTTCACCTATTTTGACCCTATATGAGTTTCTCAGACCTGGCGAAGCAGGTTTTCTTTAGTTCCGAAGCACAGAAATTAAATCACATCCACATTTTAGAGGATAGTTCTAATAGAGTAAATTTCTTTCTACCTTTTGGGGGCCCTCAGTCACAAATACATTTTTCCTAAACTCCCTGCTTTCTAGGTCAGTCAACTTGACATTAATAGCTGTTCTCTGCTCTTGTATAAGAAAATGACCCAAGATTTTTGTCTTTCACTTTGGAAACTGCTTTATGGGGTCAGAATAATTCCTTCTTGGTCTTCAGGGCATAGGGTATCAGACAACCTAAGCAAAAGGCTGTGCCACCATTTTATTCAGCTCCTTGCCTGATGTTCTTTTTTACCTTTTTGTTTTACAAAGGTGGAATTTAACACTCACCTGTAGTACCTACAGGCATTTGAGAGTGTTTTTTAACTAGTTTTACCCGCTTGCCTGCTGTGCTGCCTACTAGAACTCTGAAGCCTAAGCAGCCGAAAGCATATACAGAAGGTGAGAGGCACACATCCTTTCAGCTCAGCATGCCAACCTAAAGTCAAACTAATTGCAACTATGCCTATTAGAGATGGGCACGAACCGAAATATGAACTAAAATTCATCATGAACTGGGCTGGTTCACGGTTCGTGAACCAGCGGTTCATCAGAACACATTTCCCACGAACCGTGATGAATTTTAGGCCAGTTCGTTTGGTTCGTAACTGCAGACAGCCTGGCACCGATCAATCTGTTTCCTAGGCAACAGAAGGGGAGGGACTTCTGCTGAGCTTGGGAATACCCTGGTAATGCCCCTAGGAGTGACGTTTTCACAAACCAAATGAACTGGTTCGCAAACCAGGCAAAGTTCGTGGCAGTTCGTGGTTTGTGAAATGCGTCGAACCACAACTCGCATGGTTCTTTTTTTTCTGGTTCGTGCCCACCTCTAATGCCTATACAAAACATTATATGCAAACAAAACTGTGTTCAATACTATAATTAAATGCATTCATGGTATTTTTTAATGAACAAAGCAAATATATCTGAAGCTGTTTCAGTGCACAAAAACACACACTACTCAAAGATTCAAGGTCTAGTTACCACTGCTTGCAAGACACTTACTTTTTCATCCCAAACAAACTGAATGAAATGAAACATTCTAAATTTCACATTTTGATTTTTGTATTTTACTAACTGCTTATGGAAGGCAGTACACAACATTCCCTTAATCTAACTCTTTTAAGACAGCATTTCATTTAGTTCCATATATTCTTCAAAAGAAACCATCATACTACATATTGTCAGTAGCCTGAATACCCTAAAACTGACCTCAGCTCATCAGAACTCAGAAGCCAAGCAGGGCTGGCCATGGTTACTATTGGATGGGAGACCACCAAGGAAGACAAGGGTTGCTACACAGAGGCAGACGAGGGAAAACCCACCTCTGAACATCGCTTGCCTTGAAAACCCAGTGAAGGGTTGCCATGTGTCAGTTATGACTTGATGGCACTTAATTTGTAGTATTATATATTTTCACAAAATCTCAAACAGGTCTGCATTTCTACACTTGTACCAGAGCTCAGGGAAGCCAAATACAGATTCTAGGAAACTCTACATCAGGGATACTCATTCCACAGCTTGTGGAGAGCCAATTTACAATTACCAGCAACTAAAAGAGCCACATGATGACTGTATGCCCTGTGCACCATAACACAAAACACACACAATAATATTATTAATAAAGAACTATAACCTTTTAAATTACATGCAAGTTTGCCTCACCCCACCAGCACTGAACTTGTGCGACCTTTACTTTGCCTTCCTGTTGTCTCTCCAACATGTGGCACAGCGGCTCAAGTGAATGAAAGACTGCCAAAGCTCCCAGAGGAAAGCAAGCTGGCCATGGAGGAAGGGGAATAGATCACCCACTGTGGCCAGGTTACCCCTTTATTGGGTTGCTGCCATAGTGGTAATAATGTTTTTAGTCTCTCTTCTCTGCAGCCATCTTGCTGTTCCTCCTAGCAGCTGCCTGGGTGCTGGGATGAAAGCACAGAGCCTGCAGAGAAGGGGGAGGGGGTTGGATAACATGGACTGTCTACTTCCATCCCTAGCACAGGGCCCTCAGCTCAGAAAAGTTCACTGCTTACCCATCCTCCAGTAACTCCAGCAGCAGCTGTTTCAAGGTGAAAATCACCTGCCTACCACAAGCTCCTTAGAAGAGCCACAGTCAGCTCCTGAGCCATTGAGTATCACTGCTCTACACTGACTATTCTCCTTCTTGCTGGAACGTCACCTCCTTATACGAATACATGACATCATACTTTTGCAATTTAAGTGTTACACACAGCAGAACTGCAGCACATTTTTGAATGACTGCACACAAGCATGCTTACATTTCATTTATTTCAAATATAATTTTCACTGGACTGTATCTCATTATTAAATAAAATCAAATGGTCAATACGGGCAGATGAATCACATTACTAAGCTAGCTGCCCAATACTTTTAACGCTTGTCACATTCTTATCTTGTTTAATCATCTTTCTATAGAAAGATTTCATTTTAGTCCCAGAGAACTTAGAGTGATACCTTTTTTGGCAACATGTCTTAAGAGAATATATGCTTTGGGTTACACACAACCCTTTTCTACTTGTTGAAACCATATCTGGATATTTTAGCTGGATATCAGTACCACACTAAGCTAGAAAGACCAGCTGCTGAACAAGAGCAAACATTGTTATCCTAATATGCCCAGGTCAAACTAAAAGTCTCTCCTCCATTATCATAGAGGCTGATTCAGAATGACAAGCTTTCTCTGTCAGTGCTTGGATAAGTGCATTCTCTGTGGAGCAAAAACTAAGTATTTGCACAGGGTTGCAAGAAACAACCAATGTTTGCGTATTTTACTACTGTAGCAGCTCACTGTTTGCAAAACATGCCAAACCAGACAAACTCTTAGAGCATATAGGATTTTGTGTAATTTTAGTTCATTCACACACTTGGAAGAAAAAGGACCACACTTACACCTTACAAAGTCATTTTCATGGTAAAGTCTGAAGACTGAGGATTATGGACATTTATCTCAGAAAAAGGTGTTATTTACCACTTTACATCAAAAACTTTTAAGGCAAATAATGAAACACAAGGGCTTTAATATGTTTTCCCATCACTTTCCCACCTTACAGGACAAGTCAAATACCCCTGTATGTTGCTGGGTAGATAAATGAAGTAGTATGCGAGATATCCCATTAAATCAGCCACGACACAGAAGAGTTTTCTAAGAAGTTTTTATCTTCTCTTTCAGAGACTTGCTAAGAAATAGTTGTCTCTGATCTAATTATCAGAAAGACACTATGACCATTTCCTGTACAATCCTCTGAAGAATTACACTTCTCTACACCCATTGTTTTACAATGGGCTTAGAGGAGAGAATATCCCGTTCACCATTATTTCAATATGTGCAAGATAATGAAACAAGAACATGCATATACAAGGTCACACAATTTTGCTTCATATCATTAAATAATCACAAAAGCTTTAATTGGGCTCCTATTCTAAAGTGAAATATAGCATTTAAAATAGTTAAAAGCCTTCCTTCATTGCAAGCATGTTAAATAACAATTTGTTTACATTAAAGGCATCAGTGCTTGTACATTACTTGACATCTTGGCTATTTAGCATCTGATGATTCACACGTGTGTGTGTGAACAGTCATGAACTGCCTTTATCACAAAATATGGTGGTTAAAGGGATATGAAACTATACTCCAACAGTTCTCTCATAGATGCAAGTTATTAAAAAGGCAGCGATACTCTTTACCTGTGATGGGGGAGTCTTTTGGAACGTTCTTAGAAAGAACGCACTCCTACACGGCATTAGGCACAGCACAGCCTTACTCAATAGGCTCTGCAGCTCCTACATGTTCATCAGCTGACATTAAGTGATTACTGCATGAAAGCATGGGAACAAGGTTTCCTATCACCACAGAGAATTCTCAATGGATGTTAAGTGATAAAACACATAAGTATGAATCAATCCGTAGCGTAACAGCAGGATTTAAGTCCGGTGGCACCATAGTGACCAACATAATACCTGAAGAAGGGAGCTCTGACTCTTGAAAGCTTATACCCCGGAAATCATGTTGGTCTCTAAAGTGCCACTGTTCTGCTATGGACCAACACAGCTACCAACTTGGAAGCTCTTAGTGTAAATCTGATGATCCATCAACAGATGTACCTTCACAGGAATAGCAAAAGTCACCAGAGCCTCTCCAAGAGCAGATTCCAAGCCAGCTACTGACTCCCTCCCTCTGGTGAGACTCGGTATGCCCACCCGGTGGCACCTCACAAGCTCTAAGGGTTCGTGTTCAAGATGGCTCCATTGCCACCAAGCTGCTTCTTAACCTCCCTCATCCCCCTGACACTTGGCGTGCTAGAACTGGGGGGCTCATTCAGTCCCTCCCCGCAGTCTTTCAAACTGACACCGAAGCACGGAGCATTCACTCGCACTGGATTTTTAAGTGAGTGTCGTGTCATATTCAACGCACGTACAGCTGAACGGCATGATTGCACAATCCCTTTCCCCAGGTACTGGTCTGCAGCGTCTTTTAAACAGTGAACACACGTGCAGGATGGAGGCGCCTTCACATAACACGGGAACAGGACTTATACGGGCGGGGGGCGCTATGCTGAAGGAGGGGGCGGCAGCTTCTTCACACGAATGGGGGCGGGGACGAAGAGCGTAGCGTCTATTCCGCGCACCGGCCCGCCTGCCTGCCCTTCCTTCTTTCCCGGGCGATGGCGAGGATTTCCTTACCGGGACAGGAAACGCGCCCCCAGCCGAAGTTGCCATCCCGCCCGCGGGAGCACGAGGCAGCCACGCACCGCCCGCCGGGGCCTGCCGAACCAAGCGCACCCGCCTCCCTCCCAGCCGTAGCATCCCGAGCAGGGGCAGCCGCCTCTCCTCGCCCGACCTCCCGCTGCTTGGGCTACCCCGGAGCCCGCCCTCAGCCGCCCAGAGCCCGCTTCGTTACCTTCCCCACTACTCCATCCAGGAAGGAGACCCCACCGTCCCCCGCTACAGCCACGGGTCAGCGCTGGGGGCGGCCGCCGGGTGCAGGACCCACGGGTCGGCGAGATGCTGCCCAGGCAGGCTGCGTGTCGGGGGGAGGGGAGAGAGAAACGGCGTCCCCACCTACTGTCCCCTAGTTCCGCCCGCCAGACAGCCCTTCGGAGACTACAGTTCCCAGCAGCCTTCGCGACAACGCTTTCGAACCGACTCAAGGATTCGCCGCGTCGCATGGACGGCGCAAGGGAAACCGGGATCCTAGGAACAGGGTTCTCTGACGCTTCCACCAATTCGGGAACAGAAGCGCCCGGCTGGCCAGTGGAGATACCGCTCTATATGGAGCGCACGGCATGCCGGGACTCGAAGTTCTGCGCCCTCAACTAGTTGCCTCGCCGCGTTTCTTTTAGTTCTCCTGGCTCGAACGGTTCTCCCTGGTTGTTTTGAACTTTCACCGGAGAGTCACACGCCTGTTAAACTGAGCCGCTTTTCTCTAGAAACGGTTCAGGCGCGCTACTTTCATGCCAGCCGCATGTGATCAGATTGTTGCCAAGCTCAGGCGTGCCAACGTTTATACACGTTTTGCTTTGACTATCATGGCCTCCTTCAAGGATCTCTGGGAATTGTAGTTCTGGGCCGGGACTCGCCCCGCAGGAAGCTTCAGTGAAACTCAGGAGAGTAGTCGCCTTCGTCTGATGCAACCCAAGCACCTTGTGGTACTTTCGGGGCTAACGAGTTTTAAATCAAGATTAATAAAACCTTCCAGTGTGTTAGTCGTTAGGGTCCCACAATAACCGGTTACTGTATCAATAAAATGCTACCCCCAAGGTTTCTTCTGCGGAAAACCCCAATACTTGATAGAAGGTACACCGGTTTCAGTGGAACATTCCTGGCAAGGCGATATGCCTAGCACACTGCAGACTTAAACTTCCGTCCAAGGGGCTTCAGCTAGAAAACAATGCGAGGCAAACTTGAGACTAACGCTAGAGATCAACCGGAGGGTTTCCCCCAAACAATCTTGCCTGACATCTCAAAAGCCACATCACGCTGTACTGATCCTTCTGTAGCTCACACAATGCTTATCTAAATAGCAAATTGGATATAACGGGATTAGGAATTGTCACAATCCAGAACACTAACAGCAGCATGCCCCGACCAGGCAAGCCAGATCTGATCAGATCTTGGAAGCTAAGCAGGGTCGCCCTTCATTAGTAATTGAACAAGAGACCTCCAACAAAGACCAGGGTTGCAGAGGCAGGCAATAGCAAACCACCTCTGTTAGTATCTTGCCATGAAAACCCCACCAGAAGTCACCATAAGTCAGCTATAACTTGACAGCACTCTCCACCAACACACCAAAAGCATAAATTACACCAGAACTAGTTAAAACTTGTCCCTAATGATTCCACCAGAAGTCCCCAACACCTGACTTGTGTTGAACGCTGACAGTTAAATGTCTGCTAAGATGTCCCCTCAATTTTACCCTCCTTCCACAATTTTACTTACATATTTTAGAGAGCAATGTTAAGCAGTTGTACTCTGAATCCACTCTACTCAAGTCTATTTAATAGAAAGTGTTCTTGGAATTGCACTGTTAGACCAAGCACATTTAGAACCTTATTATTATGACTATTGTTTAGAATTTATCATGATGATTATAAAAATGGAGCAGAGCAGACTGGAGAATGATGTAAGCTGCTTTGGGTCCCAATTGGGGAGAAAGGTGGGGTGTAAAAATTATTGCGCAGGAATATGAGGAAATGTTTGAAGCTTAATAGAGTACAGTGAGGCATGGTCCAAAGCTAGGCAAAGGAAAAACTTAAGCCACACAAGACCATTTCTCAATCCATTGTGCAAATTAAGAGAACATTAACGGATTGAAAACATGTGGAATTAAATAGGTCAAATCCAATGGGACATACAGATTTAACCCCATGGTTGGAAAATGGTTTCTTAAATCCAGGTCTTTCCCCTCAGTGCATGCTAACTTGAACTGTGGCTCTAACTCTGTAAAAAGGGAATTTTACACTGATCTCTCTCTGGCTTTTGTTGAGGATGAAGGATTTACTTCCACTTGGCCATTCTTTAATGAGGCATCCACTGTATCATGCGGTAGTTCACTTTCCGTGGCATCCTGGGGCTTAACTTTCATAGTATACAAGGAGTGTTGGTCCTTTTGATAGGTATGAGAACAGCTGCTACTAGCAATAATGCAAGAGTTGGAAGGTGGCCTAGAATCACAGGTAGTGCTTTTCTTATGCAGGTGACATGAACCTTGTCTGGTGTTGACAAGATTAACTCATGGCTGAAATGTGTGCTTACTGGGTATGTGGTTGTTTGGATGTAGGATATCAAGTAGTTTGCAATCAGGTACAGTGACAGCTGTCTCCATCCCAGCATGGATCTATAAACTTGCATAAACTTGTTCCTGATGCCTAGGTAAAGGACTCCATATAAACTCTGCTTAGATCAGTAAGGAATTGGATATATATACCTGGAATATGTATGGTACTACAGTAAGAGTTTTATTACAACTAGAGTAATGGTGATAATTACATATTTCACAGAACCCAGCATGCTATTATTACACTGGTTCTTCCTCTGTAATTTACTAGAAGAACTTGTATGTGTTGGGAAGTTCTATAAAATCATCACAAACCAAGGCCTTTTGAAATTATCACCTATGCCACATTCATAAAGCTATATTAAGCAGACCCTGTTTACAAATGTAGGGGGAGGCAAAGGACCACAGATACAGGATTTAGATTTATTTAGATGAGAAAGCATTGTAATTGGCTAAGATGAAGTGTAGTCAATCTGTTCTTATCAGTTCAATAGGGCAGCATGTCCCCCATTGGCTGGTGGTTCGGGTTGCACATATGATCTTTCAAATATACAGTTTCTCTTGACTGCAGTGAGAAGAGGTAATGCAAACATTAGCTTTTGTCTCTTTGAGGCAGAGTTAAGTCAGTCTGTTCTTATCAGTTCAATAGGGTGGCATGTCCCCCATTGGCTGGAGGTCAGATCTCACATATTGTATTCAATGTTATTCTCCTGTGCTGTAATGAAGTGATGCAAACATTCTCCAATAAGTCAACTTGTTCTTATAAGTTCAATAGGGTGGCATGTCCCTCACTGAATGCTGGAGAGGTCTCACCTATGATCTTCTTGTATTTACTGCTATTCTTTTGTGCTGCAATGAAGCAACACAAACATTCTCTACTAAAGTCAATCTGTTTTATGTACACAAATATATAAGCAAAGCACATTACAAACAAATAGATTTCTGTGACAGGCAGCAAAACTTTTAATCTTGCATCAGAGTCCCAAAGAAAGTAACTGCTTGGATCACTGAGTCCCACAGGCTGCTTCCAGTCTAGATATACTGTCTTTTCTTGTATGTATGCAAATTTAAACTCATAACTGCTTTCTTTTCTTGCATACCCAATCCTACAGAGCAGCAGCCTCAGATCCCCTGACCCTATACACATTTAGTTGGATTTTTTTAAATTTCACTTGAAAGATGAAGGGGAAAGGCTATGTGCCTCAGATCAAAGAATGTCAATAGACAAAGTTGACATTAACAAACTGTAAAAGTGTCATACAGACAGATTCTCATTACCTTTAGCATATACAGCCTTTATGAGGACAATTGTATTTTGTATAGTTCAATGGTAATAATAGTTGTATTTGTGTAATATTAAAGTGTTCATGCTTCTGTCAGTGATATCCTAACACTTCCATGGAAATAAATCCCTATTGAATAGACTTTAGCAGGATTCTGAGCATACTGGTTTAGGATTGCACTCTGTGTCTTTTTTTCAGAGTTCTCCATACAATAGAAGCTCAAACAACAAAAGGTTAGAAAAGTGTTCAGAAACTAACTTGGAAGTCTCCCTGGAAACGTATGGAACAATGTGAGATACAACTTTGATATTTGCTTGTATTGTTAGTGGTTTTATTCCTTTATGTTATATCATCATTAACTTATCTTGAAGTCCATTATGTATGGAAAATATTGAATAGAAATTAACCAAATAACAATATTGCAAGTCAAAATGATTACAAGATAATTTCAAATGGATAATATAAAGCTCTAATAATAAAAGTTCAAGTAATACAGCTGTGATGTAAAGAATGGCTCAGAGTGATTCTTTGGTAAAGCCACAGGGACTGTAGACTATTCTACTGGTATTGTCTGTTGATGTAGATATGCTCCTACTGAGTAGTTTCCACATCATTAAATATGCCATATTTAATTACTTATGCTGTTTCAGCAGTGTTTCTTCTCTGTATTTGGATGTATGCTTGTTTTCAAATTTCTGCAAGCCATACCCTATTATATTTTAAATTGCATGTCCAGCTGTTGTTCATGTTAACTTGCACAGTGTAATTCAACTGGAGTCTCAGGGAGAAAGGTGGCCTATAAATAAATAAATTTTAAAAAACAGTTTTGTTCATGTCAGAAATCTGAGTTGGATTTGGAGGCACCTCCACTATCAGAGCCTAACAACTGGGTGGGAAATCTACAAATGGAGGGAAAACGAAATATGAACGTTTATAATAAATATGGAGTGTATTCATGTGCAAAGTGCTTATAAATACTTATGTTCATCTAATAAATATTCATATAAATATAAATTTCGAATATACAATGAACATCTAATTTGTATATTGTAAATTTATATTGATATATTAGATGAACGTATTTATAAGCACTTTGCACATGAATACGCTCCATATTTATTATTATAAACGTTGATGTTTCATTTCCCCTCCATTTGTGGTTTTCCCACCGAGTTGTTAGAAATCTGAGTTGGGCTTCAATCTGGAACATTCCACTTACCTGTACTGGAAGATTTCCGCAGCACTGGGCAAGTCTGTCTCTCTAAGACTCAATAGAATGGCAATATTAGGAACTAACATTGTAAGAGCAATGGAGGAAGCTATAGAACGGATAAACCGTAGCAGCATTTAAGTAGTCCTGTATGGGAGCCAGGTGATGTAGCATTTAGGGAGGTTTAACTTCCCCACTCAGCCATGACGTTCACTGGAGGATCTTGGGCCCGCCTGACTTCCCCCATCTAACCTACTTCACAGGGCTGTTATGAGGTCAAACTTAAGAAGGGGAGCGTGCATGCAGCTCTCCTTGGAGGAAGGGGAAATAAAAAATATTACTAGATGCTGTAACAGACTGGTGTCTTAGAGGCTTCCTTCCTCAAAGAAAAGGCTCAACTTGTAATGCGTATAATTATGAACATCATTGCCTGCATTCAGCCCCCTTTTGTAATTCTGAAAAGGCGAGCTCTAGAAGACACTCTAGCGGCACGCGGATCACTCTACCACAATCGCACAGACTAACCCTACTTGAGCAGGACAGATATTTTCCGGGCTCGGGACAGATGGCCAATAGGAACGCGGCTCTTAAAGATAGATAGGTCTCGTAACCAGTAAGAATGCTCTACGAAGAAACCAATGGACGGCGGCTGCTCTCAGGGTGGGCGGTCCCTTACAGCCGTCAATTGGGGACGCCAGGGTTTCGCGCATGCGGTCCTTCCTTTTCTGGGTGGCCGCGAGAGAGGCAGCACCATGAAGGCGTCGGGCACTGTAAGCGCCGGTGGCCCGGGATAGCTGTCTGAGGCTCGCGGTGGGGCTTCCGGTAGCTGGAGGGAGGCGGTCCTGGCAGGAGTACGGAGGGGCGTACGCGGGGGTGGGGGGGTGGGGGGCTTCTCTAGATTTCCTTTTCGTTGCCACGAGCGAGCGCCCAACATGGCGGCCTCAGCGCCTCCTGGCTCTTACAGCATGGAGACTTCTAGAGGTGGGCCTTGGCCTGGCCGTCTAGTTTGTCCACCCGGCAGTTATTTCTCAGTGTTTAAGCTCCCATTTATGCTTAGCGAATAGAATCGGCTTACGTTTTGGGTGGGTCCAGGGATCTCGGTTCACTTTCTTTGAAAACTGCTTAACGAACGGCAGGGAGATCTGCTTAATTATTATATTAACATTATGGTCAAGCTTGGTTTCATAGAAACGTACATAAACGATATGATCGTTTTCTTTCGTTTCAGTAAATGATTTTTAAAGGAATTTTTAAAGAATTTCATTTTCTGTCTGCACTATAATAATTTTAAAATTACCAGGCGTTTCTGCAAAAACATTTTAAAATTATTTTTTAAAAACATTCTGCCCTTTTTCTCATGGTAGCAGGGCCGATTTGAACCTGAATTTCCTAGATCCTAGTCTAATAGTCTGACTCCTACACCACACTGGTTCTTATTTATGTCATTAATCCTTCCTTACAACTACTCTACAAATTAGGCTGATAATATCTTTAGAGGGAAAAACAATGAGGATGAATGGTAATTAATCCAGTGTTGCCTGTTGAGTGTGGCTGGGGGTGAGAATGAAAATAAAAACCCCAATTCATGCATACCTGTTGTTTATTATTGACAAATGCTTTATCACAACTTTACAGTACAATTTCATACTAACTGCCCCCACACCAGTAATTTGTCCTGTTGCCTTTTTAATATTGAGGGGTGGGTAGGATGAAAAGTGGCATTCCTAATACAGCCTAAATTCGTCATGAGACGGGGGATACCTCGGATGCTCTTGACAGATTTGGGTATAGTACATATGCAAAAATTAGAGAGACTAGCATGGTTACTTCAGTGCATTTCTTCATGATTCAGATATACACATAGTTTTGTGATAGTTTGACATTATTTTCAAACCATCTTTCTGGTAAAAGCTGATTCTAAATGAGGAATAGATTTTCTCACTTTGTCTTTTTTCCCTTCAAAGCTTAGGGAATACAAAGTGGTTGGGAGGTGCCTTCCCACTCCAAAGAGTCCAACACCACCCCTCTATCGAATGCGCATCTTTGCTCCTAATCATGTTGTTGCAAAGTCCCGTTTCTGGTACTTTGTTTCTCAGTTGAGGAAAATAAAGAAATCTTCTGGGGAAATTGTGTACTGCGGACAGGTAGGATGATGTGGGAATTGAATGCTTTTAAAAATTGAAAACTTATGTTTCAGTTGAAGCACTTGATTGCATGTTGATGCCCTTGTCTTCCATTACTTGAACCACGTATATGAAGGCTTCATTTGAAATTAAGAATATTTTCTCTAACAACATGCATGGATGCTGGTTGGAGTTTTCCTACTTTTTCTGTTCCTGCAGCCCCTTCTGACTACTGAAATGATCATATTGAACCTTTGTGGAATAATTGTTGTATGGATGGAGGAAGCATTGGAATTGTCCTCCTTTCTCCCCCATCAGTGGGTCTGCACTTGCAGGAGAAACTGAAAGAGCAGTTTCATCTCTTTCCCTGTCTTCATTTCATACTCACATAACTATTCATCCATTTCTTCACACAATCTGAAAGGGACTGCGGGACTGGCAAGGAATGTGGACAGATCAGTGTTCCATGCATGCATTGTTGATACAGGCTCTCCATTTCCATGTTTTTAAAATGCTGGTTCTCTCAAGGTTTTTACTATTGAAAAATATTTTTCTTTATACCATTTCCTCCACCTCAGTGATCTGCCTCTGTATTATGCTATAGCTGAATGGACATTGTATTTTGCAATTTTACATGGTTTTTGGAGGGAAAGGGCAGGAGAAAAGATGTTCTTTTATCCTAATATTAAACATATGGGCTTTTAATGAAACAAATAGGGTTTTTTCTCGTTACTAAGTTACAAATAGACAAAAATAAATAAAAATTAATACAACCTAACCCACCAACCTCACTACTTCAGGATTTGACCACTAGTATTGATGTTTGTTTAAAAGGATTAGACACATCCATGGAGAATAGTTTGTACAATGATCTGAGTTTGCTACTTGGAACTTCTCCATATTTAGAACATACATACTTTAGAAAGTAGTCAGCTCTGCATGACAACTATTTTATCTTACTAGAAAGGATAACTTTAAAGCAATGTAAAGTATTCTAAAATGGTTGCTCTTGAAACTAGGTTGTGATGGAGAGAAAAAGTATGGAAATAATGTGCAATTTTATGCTTAATGAAACAATGAGGTTTCACACATCTAGCACTTTATGAAGAATTTTTTGTTTTATTTTTAGTAAACCTGGATACAGCATACCATTATCATATCTCATCAATTCTGATTCATTTCTTCTCAGTTTTACATGTTACATGAAAATCTGATGGCCTCTAACCTTGCATTGTTTTGATGTTGATTTAACCTAAGGTTTATGAGAAGTCTCCCCTGAAAGTTAAAAACTTTGGTATCTGGCTGCGCTACGATTCTCGCAGTGGAACTCACAACATGTACAGGGAATATAGGGATCTGACAACTGCTGGAGCTGTTACACAGTGCTGTAAGTACACAACTTTTGACATACCAAGTTTCCTTTTGATATTGTAAAACACAGATTCCATTTATTTCTGAATAATTTTGCTTTCAACTTGGTCAGGTTTTCATTAATGATACCATTTTCTAGTTATCAACAGCTTTTACAGCTGTGTCCAAGAAATACGGTTGAATTGTATTGTTACAATCAGTTGCTTGTCATCTTTTTTAACTTATGTGAACTAAACACAGTTCCATAGCCAGTTTAATAATAGCATATAAAATCCGCCTGTTTAACAGCAATTGGTGTAAGCACATGAGGTTCTAATTTTGGCTCGTAAAAAACTTTTTAAAATATATGGACTCTGGCTTGAAATGTGTATATGTATTCAGAGACTGTCAATGAGGTTTTTTCCCTTAAACCACAGCATTTTGCATATTGATCATAAGAAACACTGAGTGGAAGCATGTACTTTTGGTCTCAGTGGGCCTTCATGGTAAAGGATTGGATCCAAAGAAGTCCTTCTGCAAGCACAAAGTAGTTTTTAGACTTAGTTCAATGAGCTATATTCAACCCAATAGCTAGCTGAAGACGTTGGTGGATATGCATTTCCCCATTCCCCTTCCTCCAGAAGCTCTTTTTACCCCCAGAGTTATGATACATGGAACCATGTTGGACAAGTGAACAAAAATGCTTGTGAATTGGATGGCTGCAGTGACAAAGTGAGTTTCCAGGGATCAGAAGTCCCTACTGGAGAAAAAGGAATGCCATGGAAATCTGCACTCATTGGGCAGGTAGTAGGATAATACACCACTGTGGTTAGGAGTAGATAAAAACCTAAAGCCCTGCTTGAACAAACCATTAGCCCATAATTCAGCATCCTTTCTCCACCACAGCAAGTACATGCAGGTTCTATTTAGCCCTTGTGGTCCTGTTGTCTGTGAAATTGTCTGGTCCATCTTCCATGGTAGCAGCATGGATAAAAATAAATTCTAAAAAATTAAAATCAGATTTTTAAATTAAAATCAGATTTTGTTTGATACAATGCTTTTTGAGGAAAGCTCTTGTCTAAAATTGGTTTTTTGTTTAAGATACATTATAGTCCAAAGGGTTTTCATCATGAAATATGGATTAATTTTGAACTATGTAGTATGAGACTGTATATTCATGCAATGTTTTTTTTTAAAAAAATGCAAATTAATTCCATTAATTCACTCATTAGGATCCCATTTTCATGTTCTCCCATAGGTTTCTGTAAGATTATTTTGGGTAATTTTTCTGTCCAGAGAATATCATCTCAGATGCTTGGTTTTGCAGTTCTCAAAACTCAGTTTGTGTCTACAGAGGTAACATGCCTCTTCTTAACAGTAAAAATGTTCTTAAACATATAGAGTTAGAAAGCGACGTCAATCCTATTGTTCAACCCTTTACCTCTTAAGTGTTAAGTTTTAAGAAGTTCAGGGAATAGAAGATTGTTTGGGGTGGAATTGATCTGAACAAACTGGAGATGTCAGGAGCTTAAAGTGGGGAAGGAGGGGGCAAGCAGTATAAATGAAAATGAAACTTTTTGCACAGAATAGTCCAGAAGTCTTGAGATCTTTGTATCTTGAGGTTTATCATATTATTCTCTCCCCTGAAGAGAAGATCTATAATGGCAGTAGACCATAAAAGAGATCCAATTTGGGAATATTTTTGTTTAACCACATTAGTTAGCAAACATGGATGTTTAAGCAACTACAAGAATACATATGCTATATAATTTTTTTTAGTTAAATAAAACAATTTAAATAGTAATTGTTATTTTTAATTATTACTTTTCTCCTTCCAATAAAGTTCAGCAGAAAAGTTGTCCAAATATGAACAAGTAACCTATTAACTCACAATTATTTCATAATTTATTTCAAATGGTGAATGACCAAACAATCATTAGTTTTCTAATATAACTGTAAAACTAACCTAAGAAGTTATTGTTATAATAATGAGACCTTCATCTGGGTTGTAAATATTAAGATTATAACAAGCAAGAATGAGGCTTTGTGTAAAAAAACATGATTTAAATAGAGTCTTAGTGACTAGTGATTTAAATTGCTATTTAAATCATGATTCAAATCAACTAGATATCTAATGGCAGCGTGGTCAGCAAATTAACTGTGTATAGTTTGGAGAAGTACTTTGTCCCGAGCCTATTTCCTATCAGTTTTATAAAATGCCACTGAGTTCTGATGTTTTGGAGCGGAAGAAAATATTCTGTTCACTTTCTTATCTCTTTCCTAATTTTATAGTTTTATCACACGCTACCCTTCTGGTGTTCTTTTAATAATTTTGGTTTCCTTTTTCCAGTTCTGTGATGCCCTTTTCGTAATGGGCATCTAAAAAAAGTTGCTTTTATATAAAAGCATTGTTTTTCATTTGGTATTGTAAGATTTCAAGATTGCAGAAAGCAGCTGCAATTTTAGTGACTCAGACTCCAAATATTTATAGAATAATTGAAAGCCAGGCTTCAACTATCTGCTACTGTTACAATAAACTTTTACTTAGATTCAGAAAATTTGTTGCTAAGGGTGGTACTTAAGTAAATTTGAGGACAAATTTAACTGCCAGCTTGTAAGATACCTAAAATTGTAACACTTTGAATATGAAACTGCATACAAACCCAAAGAGCATTGTAGTGATAAAATGTTCTTGTCATGTATGCAAATATAAAATGCACCTTGTCGCCTTTCGAGAGCTGATGTGTCTTTGAAAGTGAAATTGAAGGTGCCACAATCAGATATTCAGCAATGGCTTGTGCATTTCTGTATGTCAGTGACACCAAGTCATGGGTCTCTTTCTGGTTTCTTTTGCTAAAATAGTGTGTAATTGTCTGATATATTGCAGATCGCGATATGGGTGCCCGCCATAGGGCCCGTGCTCATTCAATTCAGATTATGAAGGTTGAAGAGATTGCTGCTAGCAAGTGCCGCAGACCAGCTGTTAAGCAATTCCATGTAAGTTGAATGAAGTTAAATATATGCTTTTGGCAATTTACAAAGTTGGAAGATGAAATATTCTTAATTCCTGTGATGTTTGTAAAATATTTTCCATATATCAAGAACTGTGTTCTCCTACATACAGGTATATTAATATCCAACAAATATTCCAAAGTACTAGAGAATGTCTTGAATGTAAAAATATCCTGTGGATCTGAAATATATTTGATGATGTCAAATACTTCAATTTTTTTTGTAGTAATAACATTTTGTAACATGTTTAAGAAGTTCCCTTTTCTTGTGTATGTAGTACAAGGATAAATCTCTCTTGTTCTGTTGATATCCAATTAATGTTACTGTCTAGTTTTTAAATAACTTTTACATTATTGTTGAAAACTTAGTTTTGCCAGTTAGCTGAAATGAAAATTCATTCATATTTGTTCTCTGCCTACAGGATTCCAAAATTAAGTTTCCTCTGCCACACAGAGTTCTGCGTCGCCAGCATAAGCCACGTTTCACCACCAAGAGACCAAACACATTCTTCTAAATACTGGCTTAGTTCATGTGCTCTGGATATCAATAAAGTTCTTGAACACTTGATTGTTTCTTATCCATTTTAGAGTAAACACTACTCCAGCCTAGGCTGCATTTCCTCTCCCCTTCCAGACTTCAGTGACAGAACCACTATTACTGATGTACTGCTTAACAGCCCAATGTTTACAGTGCCTGCTGCTTTCCCTGCAAATAGCTTCTAAAATTTTGTCCCTCTCCATTCAGGGGGAGAAGCTAAGCAAGTGTAGATTGGAAGATCCCGACAAAGCAGCATTCTGAAAGTTGCAGTGGTGCTTTCTCTTTTCCTGCCATAGAATTCATAGAACTAAGGCTAGAGACCAGACAAGCAGTATCACAGAAAATACCGTGTTAAAAGGATAAAGTAATGATCCAGCAATTAGGGTTAGCTTTCAACTGATTTGACTATCTTTTCTACATACCTGCGTTTTTACATACCCTTCAACATTTCACATCTGAACACGAGGGGCTCATAACCTCTTTTTATATAAGAACAGGATTCTTGACTCCCATTTGCAGTTATTCCACATAGCTCTCTGATGTGTTCAGTTACTTTCAACAGTCTGCCTTTCAGTGATTTAAAATTCAAGAAGGTGTTAGTTCTTGTGATAAGAGCTACTAGAAGAATAATGCAACCATTTTGCTTGGCATCCAGGTCTAATTCTTTGCCCAAGGAACCCTTGAGATGCTGGCCAAGGCTGCTGGATCTCTGGTTTGTGCACTCAAGTGCCATCCTGATTTCCCTCCACCTTATGTTTGCCGACAGAGCAACATGTTTACAAGTCAGTGTGGTACACACTCGGACCATAAAGGCTGCCATACGCCTGCTTAGGTTGATAACGTGTATTTTAGAGATGAAATCTTGCTGTGGATTTCATATATGATCGATGTCAGCTTGGCCTAAGACTAGTGGAGTCCCAGGCTATGGCAAAAGAATGAAGTGTCCTTAACAACTGAATGGGGGAGGATTGTTATGAAATAGTTCCCTAAAGGCTCTGCTCAAGTATTCATCTATGTTTGGGGAAGATGTGAGTTAGGTATGTATGAAGAAACTGTTAGGGTTCTGTAAAAGAAGCTAAGGGACACTGGGTTGGCATAAGTGCCTTCAGGCACAGGATCTCTCCCTGGGGTGATGGATCTGCAGTTCTGTGAGAATGTCTGCCTTCACATCTATTTGTATCTGAAGAAGGGAGCTCTGACTCTTGAAATCTTATACCCTGAAAATCTTGTTTAAGGTGCCATTGGACTCAAATCCTGCTGTTTTCGTTCATCTGTGTGCTCTGTACATACAGCAAACAAAACAAAAAGGGCACAAAGCTCTAGTGCTCTCTCTCAGCCCAAAAGGAACAAATCCAGGTAATATGGTCCCTTGAATTCTCACCACTTCGAACAGTGGGAAGTGTGTCACAATATAGTATTGACCCTCTAGAAGTACTTTTGAAGGAGCTGAACTCTGAAGAAGTGTTACTTCCTGCAACTTTCCAAGGAGGCATCCCAAAAGACAAAATGCTATATAGGGGCAGTTAGGATGTATGCTGTTGTGTTTTGAAGTGGGGCCCGCTTGTAAGCTTTCAGCATATTTTGGAATCCACTTGTAATCTATTTTTGGGAGTCGCTGAATGTTCATAAGATCTTATAGGCTTGCCCCTCCCCCCTACTCTTTTTTGCATTGCTATAAAGGGGTAAATACGGCCCCGCCCGCCAGCGAGCAGAAGTCCCAATCCTTTCCTTGAGGTCTCCCCAGGGCCCAGACCAGCGTCAAGTTCCTGCGCCTCTTTCCTCCTCCCGCCCCCGTCTGCCACGTGGTCGTAAGGATTCCCAGGCCGCGCTCCTACGATTGGCTTCTAAGAGGGAAGGGGCGGGGCTTCCACATACGGGGGGCCACCTCCCTCCTCGTCATGTGATTGTTGTGGGAGAGCGAAGGCGAGCGGGAGGCTGCGGGAGTCGCGGCGGCGGGCGGATGGGGGAGTCGATCCCGCTGGGCGCGCCGGTGCCGGTGGAGCAGGCGGTGCTGGAGACCTTCTTCTCCCACCTGGGCATCTTCTCCTATGACAAGGCCAAGGACAATGTGGAGAAGGAGCGGGAGGCGAACAAGAGCGCCGGGGGCAGTTGGCTGTCGCTGCTGGCCGGACTGGCCCACCTGGCCGCCGCTGAGAAGGCCTATCATAGCATGACCTTCCTGGGCCAGAAATTAGGTACCCGACCGCGGCTGTCTGCTTCGGGCCTTCCTTCCTCCCCGTCCCCACTCGCGCTCTCTTTGCTGGCTGGGCTTGCCTTTCAACCGCCCTCTGTCGTCTGGGTGACAGAGGGGAAGAAGGAGAGCGCGCGCCCGGTTCCTTATAAGCCTCCACGTGTTTGCTTTCCCAAAGAGCGCTGAAAACATTTCTCGTCTTCCCATGCCTTAGGTCCAAGATTAGCTGGGCGTGGAGACCGAGACTCCATCCCATAACCTGCTTTTCCCCTTTGTTAGAACTCAGCCTTTATACATACAAAGTGGAGTGCCTTCAGGCATGTGCAGGATGCCTTTCCATCCCGATTTAGACACACAATTGGAGTGAATGTTGGTGGGTCTGGGTTGTATACCATCTTTCAGTCTAACACATCTTTCCTCTTTTTTATCTGGCCTCATCGACTTCTGCTTCTAATGCAATAATTTACTTTTGTGGACTCTTTTAGTCACATAGGAAGATCCAGTTACAGGTGATTGATATAGCACAATATCCAGTGATATGTGGATGCAACTTTGACCTGCTCTCAAAAGTTAACCACTGAGGATTGCTTTACTGATCAGGTGCATGCGTAGCAGAGAAATCATATCTGCCGTACTGAGGTGGCTGTTCATAAGCAGCACATTCCTACATCTTGCCTGATAAGTAAGAACAGTGAGAAGGTTTTTACCAATTAAAATAAAATGAGCTGGAGCCCAGGAATGTGAGAACTTTCTAAATAGAAACAGTCTAAGAAATTTCAGAAAGAAAGGAGTACAAATCAAAAGCCTGTGAATGAGGGGATAGGGTTAATTGACATAAACAATTAGGTTTTTGTAGCATCTAATTTGCAGACTTGTAAGACTGCAGATGCTTTTTATAGAGTGAAGCAGTGGCAGTCTGGCTTATGTAAGTGTGTATCACTAACATTTTGTGTTTTTTCCGTTCTGTAGTTTTGTTGTGCTTCCTCCTTTTATGTTGGTGGGAATTGGTGTCAGCATGGAATAGAAAAAACAGCTATTATTCTGTAGTGATGGCCTTTTAAATTACAGCTGGCTCCTGTTAGGCATGACTGTGTAATGTTGTCCTACCTTCATAGTCTCTATTCTAAGCAACTAATTACTTAACTCTGTTGCCTTCTCTTAATAGTTTTTGGCAATCCCTTCTGGCGTGATGAGGCAGTTGGGAAAATACATGTTGGTGCTTTCCTTGTTTTTAAATAATGTAAGATGTGCTTGTTTGTATGCTTTTATGGACTAATGAGCAGTTCTTCAAACGTACATGGCACTTTTAATCACATTTGATTTTGCAGTCAGGCATGTTGTTGGAGCTGGAGAGCGCTGATATATGTGAATCTACAGTTACATTTTTGTGCTGCTTTAAGAATTTAAAGTGTTTTGTTAAAAAAAGCAAAATTTAAAAATCTAGAGTTATTACTGTCAATACAGATAATTAACATTTCATAGTGGCATTGTTGTTTTAATTCTCCAAAGAGGTTGCTTCTGGGTTATAGTGTTCTTAATTGCAAAAATAAGAGAGCTTAATAATACTGAGATTTTCATGAAAACAGGAAACTAGGGTTGCCAGTTCCTGGTTGGGAAATTTCTGGAGATTTGATAGGTAGAGCCAGAAGACAACAGCATTTGGAGAAGAGAGGGATTTTTGCAAAGTATAATGCCCTAGAGTCCACCCTCCAAAGCAGCTATTTTCTCTAGGGGAACTGATCTCTGTGGTATGGAGATCAGTTGTAATTCGGGAGATTTCCAGCCACTACGTGGAGGTTGGCAACTCTACAGGAAACAGGTGGTGGGATGAGATGAAAGAATGCTCTTGTTGAAAGATTAAAGGGGGTGGGAGCCAAATCAGCCCCAAAAGTATATAACTTCTGTAATGTCAATATAGTGAATACTTCTGTTTTGAACAGGTGGACAGTCATTCTTCAGCCGAAAGGACTCCATACGCACCATCTACACATCTCTGCATAATGAACTGAAGAAGGTGGTGGCAACGGGCCGGAATGCTTTAGGAGGAACTGCACCTCATTTAGAAGAACTGCTTTCTCACCTTTCTGAGCAGCTGTGCTTTTTTGTTCAGGCTCGGATGGAAATTGCTGACTTCTATGAAAAAATGTACAGCCTTAGCACCCAGAAGTTTATCAACTCTGATGAACTGGTAAACATCTTGGAAACTATCTTAAAGAAATATAGCGCAAGGTCAGTCTGTGCACTGCATATATCATTTTTTCCCCTGCGCAAGAGGATCGAAAAACCTGTTTTAGTAGGATCTTTTCAGAGCAGTGGTTAATTCAGAACTCAGAATATGTACATTGGGAGCCTGCATGGAATAGTGATAGAGTGTTGAACTAGGATCGGGAGAGACCCAAGTTTGAATTCCTGCTATGCCATGAAAGCTTGTTGAGTGACTGTGGGTCAGTCACACACTCAGGCTAACCTCCCTTAAAGAGTTGTTAGGACAAAATGGAGAAGCAGAGAACAATGTAAGCCACCTTGAGTCCCTATTAGGAAGAAAAATGAGGTATAAGTGAAGCAAATAAATAAATGTTAAGAGAGTTTGAAGAAAATAGTTTTGGTGTGAACAATGTCTATGAAACTTCTGGAGTTGGGGGATTTCTTGCTGACTGCCGTTAATTATTTTAGTTGTTTTATATTATTTTACTTGTGTTGCCTAGGATAGATTTGTTCTAGAGAAGCAGTATAGAAGTGTGCTTCATAGGGATTGCATATTGGCAATATTTATTTTATTAATTTATTAGACTTTTGTTATGTTCAGTTCAAAGTGAATATCAGTTTGGGATGCATATAATTTACTGTTGAAACAGTGTATTTCCAATATGAGTACTTGTCTGAAACATGGATCATTACTTTTTTTTAACCTAAAAATAATGTGGAAATACACAACTGCTTCTGCAGTACAGAAGTATAAGATCTGCATGTAAAATAAGTCAAGACTAGGGCTGTGCTATTCGGGTTTTGCTTCGGGTAAAGATACCCAAAGCAGACCTGATTTGGCAAGCTTCAGTATTCCCGAAGCAGGGCCAGCATGCTCGGGCGGCATGCTGGCCCTGCTTTGGAATACCGAAGCAAAGCATTCCAAAGCATTCAGAAATGCTTCGGAAAGCTTTGGGGCTTGTTTAAACATCACCCCTCCCCCCACCTACCTTGCGGTGGCTCCAGGCCAGCTCCTCTGATGCCACTGCGCTGCCGCCCAAGCCTGCGGGTGGTGGGGAAGGCCGGAGCTGCCTCCTCTGGCCCTTCCTGCTCCTCAAATGGCCGCAGCCCTTCCTGCCCCTCAAACGGCTGCGGCTGCCGCAGCCATTTGAGGGGCAGGAAGGGCTGGAGGAGGCGGCTGTTGTGGCCATTTGAGGGGCAGGAAGGGCCGGAGGAGGCGGCTCCGGCCTTCCCTCCCACCCCCACAAGTTCGGGTGGCGGCACAGCAGCGGCAGAGGAGCCGGCTGGCTCCAGGCCATGCTGCTTTGTGCTGCTGCCGCAGCCCGCCACCCACCTGATAACCCTCCGCTGCCAGGTAAGTGGGTGGGGGTTGGAGGGGGTCTCCCCAGGGTTGGGTGGGGGTGGAGGGGTCTCCCCAGGGGGCTAGGGGGTAGAGGGGTTGCCCCAGGGAGGGTGGTAATTTCTCCCCCTCACTTCAGTATGCTCCGAATCTTCATGGAGCATACCGAAGCGATTCCCGAAACCCAAATCCAAAGTGGCTTGCCGCTTCGGATTTGGGGGTATTCCGAATTGGTTTCCCACTTCAGGTAAACTCGAAGCGGGAATACCGAATCTCCCCACCTGTGCACAGCCCTAGTCAAGACTATGCTTATACCCTTACACTTCTTACTTGAAATCAATATATTCCTAGGCACTTCATCTGTAGCCTAAAATATGTGCCTTTGTTATGGCTTTCTTCAGTTTCAGACTTAATTCAGGCCAAATTGAACATGCAAATTTTGTTTGGATAGTTCTGCCAGGTTACAACCTAATGCATATGCTGTATATGACAGTAGAGTTGTGCTTGATGCTGATGATTTTGCATGAAGGGCAAGTTGTGCACCAAGGTGCTGCTGTACAGAGCAAATATTTGTTTTGCATCTAAGCAAAAAGCTGCAGAAGTCTGTTTTTCTGACACTGATTTAGAATGAGGCTTGTGTGGAGGAGAGTACAATAAGAGTTTAAATACTGGTTGTAAAAATCTCACTCTTTGCAGTATTCTGCAAAGTATTCTTGACACTTTTGTGATGGAGAGCTTCATTTAAAACAATGTTTTCTGTATGTAACTATCAATTCAGTTTTGTACCAGGGCTGTTTCAGATTTATAGCCTTGTGTAAGATGTCCGCTTTTAGATTAGAAATCTTTTAACACATTTTGCCATATCAGAAGAAATGAATGAACTGCCATGATGCAGGAAGGGAAGTAAAAGGTTGTACATTGTGAAATTTGCCTATTAGGAGAAGGTTTAACTCCTTTAATGTAGTGACCTTCTCTGATTAGACATGGGCACAAACCGCAAAAAAACCAAACCGTGTGGTTCGTGGCATTTTCATGAACCAGGAACCACGAACTCCCACAGACTGGGGCAAGTTCACGAACCAGTTCGTGGTTCATTGGGTTTAAATGCCCTTTTCCGGCTGCTTAGCAGCGGGAGTGAAAGGGGCATTTAAACGCCCAGATCAGCTGCTTGTCGGGGAGATCCCCGACAAGCAGCTGATCAATTAAACGGGCTGTTTAAATGGCCGCTTGGAGCAGCGGGGAAATGGCCATTTAAACTGTGAGTGGGGTTTGGCTGGCCAGCCGGGAGTTCCTGGCTGACCAGCCAAGCCCCACAGTTTAAATGGCCATTTCCCCACTAAGCGGCGGGGAAATGGCCATTTAAACAGCGGGGCTTGGCTGGCCGGCTGGGAACTCCCAGCTGGCCAGCCAAGTCTCACCCGCTCTTTAAATGGCCATTTCCCTGTCGCTTCCACAATGAGGTTCCACAAACCAATGGTTCACGAACTACGAACCGGGCTGATTCATGGTTTTTTTTTGGTTCGTATTCAGGTTCGTGCCCATCTCTCTCTCTCTCTCTGATACCATCTATATCTTCTTTGCATATGTCCTACTTTTCTGGACAGATAGAAAACTCAGAGCAGCTTACATTATTAATTACTGCCTGTTGTATTAGACCATCAAGCTTTCCAAGTTAGTATTTCAGTCATTTCTTGTGTCTATCTTGTACCTTTAGTGTTTTGAGCACAGCAAGGGACAGTCAAGGACACGGTATGAAAGGAGGGAAAAATCAGCTCCTAATTCCAGATGTTAGTCCTTTGAACCAAACTGAGGAGATTCACATAACCTCTTACATTTTGGGGAATCAGGCCACACACATGTCCCTCAGTTAAAATATGGTAGTGTGTGTAAAAGTTGTAGGGCTTACTGCTGTGAGGAAAATTTTCTTGTGTGCAAGTAGAATTCTGAGAATTCTGAGGCGAGAGTTGAAAAAGAACAACAAAGGTGGTTTTCCCCCCAAGAATCAAATCAAACTATTAGATTTGCTCATCACCAGAAGTGGACTTAAAAACTAGGTGTCGAGTCCTCTGCTTGAGGTAAAGCTTACCCCACTCTGCACTCTTTCAGGCAGTGCTATACACTGAACTGTCTGCTATCTTCTTGAGGTAGGCATGAGACTGTCAGGTACTGCTGTCTCCCCCACCCCATTCAATCCTCTCAGATTTGATTGGATGTTAGAGCAGCATTCAGAAACTAACAGTCAATTGGCTGTTACACCTTTCAAAGGCAGGCAAGAGAGCCTCCTGTCCATCACAGAACCAGCTCAATGTATGTCCGTGAGCACACCATTACTTTTTCCCATAGGTCTCTTACAGGGAAATACACTTTGCAACAGCACTCTTTGATACAGCCAAAATCTGCCCATCTTCTTTGTCACGGGACAGACTGTTCTTACAGGTATGTAAGACACATTGCCGCATGCCTCCCCCTTATGATTTCATTCTGTTCCTGATACTATTCTCCTGCCTTTCAAGTGCAGCTTCTGGAGAGCATACCGTAGTTACTTGTCAGGCCCTGGGAGAGGGACTTGTTCCGGGGGGTGGGGGGGAGCAGGCTGGCCTAAGAGCAT
This sequence comes from Eublepharis macularius, assembly GCF_028583425.1. Classification (NCBI taxonomy): domain Eukaryota; kingdom Metazoa; phylum Chordata; class Lepidosauria; order Squamata; family Eublepharidae; genus Eublepharis; species Eublepharis macularius. The sequence continues at coordinate 65,875,869 of NC_072798.1, forward strand.
TACCAGAATTGATGCGACTGATGTAGATAAAGCAGAAAACTGTGATAAGTTTGCTGAGTATAGATTGGAGGGGAAGGAACTTCCCTGCCTGTCAAACTAGTTCATAAGAAAGGAACAATAATATATCACATTTTTAAATATCCATTTAATTGTGTATGTAAATAATCCCTCTCCTGATTTCTCCTATAGGTAACAAAAATACATGCATCTGCTGATGAATTTTTAATAGTTCACACTTCAAGACAAAAAAAATATACTTATATTTATTGTCAGTGAATGGATCAGTGAATTTCTTACAGAAAACAGAAGCTGTGGAAACAAATTTGTAATGATGTGTGTGATGCTTTTAATTAGACAGCTTATTTCTCTGTGCTTATTATTTCAAACAGTTGTCCTTGGAGTATAGTGGGGACACATACCAAGTGTTTGTTTCAAGTACAAGTGTAATCTTAGGTTGTTGACTTAATTTGTCATTTGGCCACTGCACATTTTATGATCTATTAGCCTGATTATCTAGCAAAATGAGTATTTTAAAAACACCAAAAATAGGTCTCTGTAGAAGAAGACCATAGTTCTGAGCCAGTCTTCCTTTCCATGGAAGCTCAGTCACTCAGCCTTTTTATCCCTATTTATCCAGATAATTTGAGAAATATAACTAGCCTGAAAGGTTGCAACCACTTGAGAACTCTGTTTATTTTGAATAGATCATCAATGTTTCATCTTGTGAGAGGTTTCAGAGAAGAAGTTGCTCAGTTCCCTTCTGCTGCGTTTCCATTCTGCAGAGCACCATGAGAGATGTGGAAGGGCACAGCGGCACAGACACTGCTGTGCCCATGTTCCACCTCACCAGCTGTACCAAACTAGCTGTACTGCACAGGCACCCTGTGCTTGAGCTCCTTGTTTTTGGCCTGAGTGAGGCAGAGCATAGACACAGTGGCTTATAGCTTTGTCCTGTGCCAGCAGTACCCATACTTGCCTAACAATATTTCCCCCTGTAAAGTACCTGGTCAGTCTGCCTGAGGAACGGGCTGTGAGTTATTTTGTTTCATGCAGGGCTGTTGCAGAAGGTGAAGGCAGCGTGGTTTTTTTCTTGCAATGTTATGCCTTCTTTAAAACCAGATCAAAGGAAGACAGGCTTCTTGTTCAAATCCTCTGCAATTCATAGACACCACAGGGGAGGAGCTTGCGCCATTGGCACATAATATGTGAATTTGTGACACTCCATTCCTAATAGTGTTCAAGTGGCTTCCTACTATTCTTGATAAGCCAATTTGCTTTGTAGTACTTTTGGAGTTTCTTTAGACCCTTTCCTAATACCAACAATTTGTCATATTTCCAGTAGCTGTTTGCCTGTGGAAATATTTAAGAGGTTGTAGAAGCCTCATCTTGTTCAGCTTTGCTGTTGACGTCCAGAAAATCCCGGCTCTGTTTCTCCAGCCAGTATGTAAAAGGGTCAATTAAAATACTGTCTTGACAGAATTTTACTTGGAGTTGCTCTTGGATTGGCCTCAGAATTTCAAAGAAATATGAAAAGATATGGCGTGTGTTTTGTGTGGCATAATTATTACTGGAATTTAATATGCCTAGCTCATCAACTATATGCCCAGACTTTTTCTTGGCTGTTATGTAAGTGCTTAGTTGGCATTTTTCCGGAATTGTTTTCCATCAAAAGGAGTGAATATTCAGTTGACATTCTGCTTCATTTAAAGTATGTGAGCTGAAAAGTTTATACGGGGAGCTGAAGGCAGTTTGTATTCCAACAGGAAATGTTATTTCAGGCAATGTAGGGGGAATGTCCCCATTAAGAAAGTTTTGTTTATTACTGAGATATTCATACAAAGGGGTGGTGAGAACCAGGTGGATGCCTCAGTGCATTCTGAGCCCCACAAGATAACCACGTGTAGATCTGTTGTATGACACGGGCTTTTTTTTAAAGAACTTGAAAACTTGGTATATGCATTGGATTAGTGAAGGGCTAGTTGGACAGGCCCCAAAAGTCTGTAATGACACAGATTGGGAGGGAGCTGTGTAAGGGACAGAGAATCCAACCTATCAAAACTGGGAAGTCTTCTGGTTTCTTTATCTTTGTTTAGGAGGAAAAGCTTTTATATTTTTGTCAAGCTTAGCCATGAGGACCAGAAGCTTTTTTTAAAAAAATAACATTTGTTGAATTCCAGATTTAGACCTGCACAACACACAGTTTGCACTCCTGTCTTAACTTCGTTATCTTTAAAATGGATACCTATTCTGTTAATCCCTGTACAGATACAGAAACATTCAATCCCATGTTCCTTTTTGATATTTCACCTCTGGTGAAACGTGTGAATTTTAGGATAAATTAGATCTCTTCTATTATATGATATATCCCTAGAACAAGATACATCAAGTATTTGGATGGTGTGCACATGGTGAGTGGGCTGAAGGTTGCTATTTCAACTGTATTGGGTTGTGATTGTAATTTGGATTTTTTTAAAGTGACAAAATCTTTGGTTCTGTGCATAGGCGTTTGCTAATAGGATTTGCAAATGATGTGTTTCGCCTTCCAATTAGGAATGGCTCATTTTCATGTTTTATCTAGGTAAATTATTCTAATCTTAAAGTTTGGGATACCTGCATTGCTACCAGCATTTAGATATTAAACTGGTAAAACCAAAAGTCTCGTGTGTAATGATTGATTCTCCTTTTTAAGATTAGTGTCTGTTATTTAAGTTGGTGTTTTATAGGTTGAATAAAAGCTGCAATGTAGAAAACTGGCTGGAGCTTTGTTTTTTGTTTTTCATCTTGCTAATGCCTTGTGTGATTCTCTTGTGGTATAGTGGCATCTCTTATAGGAATAGCCTCATCCTAATATTCTAATTTATTGTGACTGTGGATTTGTGTCAAGGCTACACATTAACCCACAATGGGAGATCCAGTATGATCTGTTGCTCCAAGTGTCTTGTTTTTATTGACATGTTGGTTTACTGTGGCTGCAGTTTTTTTAACTGGAATATATAGGGGTTTATAAGCTGTATAATATGTCTTTTTTATTTACAAAACTACGCTACTCTTGTACTTCATGTGTAAAATTACAAATCACTGCTTGCTTCATGTTTTTTGAGGTTGTTCTGTTAGTTGAGTTTGCACCTTCCTTTTCTATGTTGGTTACTTGGACATGATTATTTTTTATCAGTCCACAGTAATCAAAACATACCATGTTACTAGTACTGGAATATCTGGCTGTTAAACGTTTTGGAGTTTTGTGAAATGGGGACATTACTTGGGTTTCATAATTTTCCATTTGTTTGGTGGAATGTAAAAACATTGATTGTAGAAACATGTACACTGAGGCAACATCCTCTCACATGTACTGAAATGTGTTTTGATTTTCTAGGTTTCATCATCCAATCCTTAGTCCTCTTGAAAGCAATTTCCAGTTAGAAGCAGATGTGCTTGCTCACCTTTTGAAGGCTCAGGCGCAGATCTCAGAGTGGAAATTCCTTCCATCCCTGGTCAACTTGCACAATGCTCACACAAAGCTGCAGACATGGGGACAGATTTTTGAGAAGCAACGAGAAACCAAGAAACATCTGTTTGGTGGCCAATCTCAGAAGGCTGTGCAGCCTCCACACCTTTTTCTTTGGCTGATGAAACTCAAAAATAGTCTTCTTGCCAAATTTAGCTTTTACTTTCATGAAGCACTTAGTCGGCAAACAACTCCATCTGAAATGAAAACTTTGACAGCAAAAGCCAATCCTGATTATTTTGGGAAAATTTCCAGCTTCATCAGGAAATATGATGCCGTTAATGTTTCCTTAATCTTTGACAATCGAGGATCAGAGAGCTTTCAGGGACATGGGTATCATCATCCCAATTCCTATCGTGAAGCCCCAAAGGGTGTAGATCAGTATCCAGCAGTAGTTTCTCTGCCCAGTGACAGGCCTGTTATGCATTGGCCCAATGTCATAATGATTATGACGGACAGAGCCTCTGACCTCAACAGTTTGGAAAAGGTGGTCCATTTCTATGATGACAAGGTTCAAAGCACATATTTTCTGACCCGTCCTGAGCCTCACTTTACCATTGTAGTTATTTTTGAATCCAAGAAATCCGAGAGAGACTCTCATTTCATATCTTTTCTCAATGAAACTTCACATTCCCTTAAGAACTCTAAAGCTTTTGCAAGTCTGAAACCTGGATCCAAAGGATGAGTGACTGCTACTATTAAACTAATATACTGCACTGCAAGGAAATGTGTGCCATCTTTGTGTTGTGTGTCTTTTTTCTTTTTAAAATATTTAATGTTTAATATTAATATTTAATATTAAGCAGTTTTGGAATGAACAGCCACTAAAATAATCAGAATGGTGTTTTGATTAACTACTGTATTTTTTAAAAGTCCGTGACACTTTGTTCTTACCTAAATGGAATATATGCACTTTATGTTTGCTGGTAACACACTTATAATCTGCTGGAAACCTGGTTTGAAAGTAATATTGAATGGGTTTTTCTCCAGAAGTCCATCTGTTTTGATAAGGACTATTTAGTCATACCCACTGAAAAATGTTAGAACTCTTAAATAATTACAATAAATGCATCATGGAAAAGATATTTCTTTGGCAGCTATAATTTAGCTTGATGTTCTTATCTATTTTTTTTTATAAATGCCAAATACAATCCTAAATTTGCTTGATATGCTAGAATTGTCTACTAATTTATTTTTGTATGATTGACATGTGATGAGTTTTATGCCACCTGACATTTACATTTTAAAGATTCAGATTTGGCAGGCTTATAATCCGTTATTGTCATTAGTCAGCGCCATTGTGGGGGGTAAGGATTAGGGAATATACATTCATCACCTTCAGAAATGCCAGTGGGCAGGGAAATTAATACATAGATCTGAAATTAAAAATGCATCTGTAAAGGTGAGAGAATGAAAAAAACTCAAAATGTGAAAGTGATTATAGAGAGGCAATGAACTGGATTATTTTAATATTGGCTGCAGTGTACAGTGACAGGAATTAGGGTTGAGTAAGGAATATTTTTTAAATGCTTATTATGTAAAGACACAGATACTTCATATCTTACAAATAAGATGTAACATAAGAATAGGCTTGCTTCGTTAGACCAAGAGGCCATCTAGGCATGTGTGGCCAGTTAGGAGTAGACATGGGCACGAACCAGAAAAAAACTGAACCATGGAGTTCGTGGGGTTTCTACGAACTGGCTCGGAACTGGCCCAGTTACGAAACAGTTCATGGTTCGTGGGGTTTAAATGCCCCTTTCCGGCAGGGAAAGGGGCATTTAATAGTTTAAAGGACCCTTTCCTGCCGCTTGCAAGGGGCAGAACCCTCTAAACTGTCAGCTGGCAGGCAGGGGAATCCCCCCGCTGCCTGCCTGCTGATAGTTTAAAGGGACCTGCCACTTGCAAGGCAGGACCCTTTAAACGGCCCAAACCTGAGCCCCCAGCCCCAATTTACATAAGTAAGTTGCTACTAATACATTACTTTTTTTCCTTTGTTTTCAGTAATTCATCATAACTTTTTCATTGTTGTAATTCTGCCCTCCATAGTTCATGGGAGGACATAAAAAAGCACTAATGTGATAGATTTCCCTTTTTGCTGTTTGGGGCATGTGAACTATTTCCTAAAGATCCATTCACCTGTTCTATGCTTCCAAAGGAGTTTGGGGCCTGTTTCTTGAACAGCTGTTTCCCATATGGCAAGCCAGTATGGATTTGTGGTTAGTGTCAGACTAGGGTCTGAGAGACCCAGGTTTGAATCCCCACTCTGCTTTGCAAACCTTAAATACAACCTTAAATACAACACTTCACATATCTCAACTATTATGGTTTGGGAAAGACTTAGGCCCATTGATCTGCATGTTGCATTCACACATTCTTAGCAGTATGAATAACCCATTTTTCTTTTTCCTTGTCCATGGACTATGATATGGTAGAAGATACAGCCATAGGAGGAAAAACCATGGGAAATGTGGGTGCCCATTTTGACATTTTGCTGCTGCTTTCTAAATACTATTTCGCATTCCTCAACTCTTTCAACAAAATGCTACTGTAGTTTTCATCGAGTGTCCTGTAATGGGAATGCTAGTGCATTTTACATGACATTTTGTTCATCTTTTATTATATAGGCCACTAAGTGTTGGCAACATGTGCTGATGTCGGGCAGCATTATATCAAGAAATTTATAGGTTTAAGCTATCTCTAAGACACTTCCAGCATATTGATAGAGGCTGAAAGCTCCATATGCAGGCAGCAACACTAGAGTTATGTTGTAATCCTAGCTGTAAATCCTATTGAATGAAGTGGGTCTACTTTTAAATTAACATGTAGGATCAGTCCATATAACAGTGTGTCTACTGTGTTTTGCAAACTTCTGTGGGCGCGTAGCTTCTACTGATGTGTGGCTGATAGCCAGCAATGAAATATGGGGACAAAATGTTGCCTAGAGTTCTTGAGTTTTGTGTTGGCATCTCTTACTTTTTTTCACACACAGATCATTTACTGAGTATTGCTAAAGTTCTTAAAATAACTTCATTATAGAAATAGGCCAAAATTTCTTCATTCTGAGATGTGGAAATATTTTTAGTTTAATTTTTCAAAATCTAGGATATTCCAGCACTGCTTTGACCAACATGGTTAATGACTTTTGCAAGAAAAACTGCTCAGGTAAATGAATGGCTTGTGTGAGAGTATAATGTTAGAGGGGCTGGCTCAGGGAAAATGAAAATCACAATGTATAATTCTCCAGGTTGCACAAATGGAGGAATGATCTTTTCCTCTCTATGTGACTGTCTACATTGGCCAACTGAAGATCACTTCATGCAGCTGATGAAGTGAACTGTAGTCTATAAAATGTCACAATGAATCTGTTAGTCTCTAATTGGCAACTAGATTATTTGTTCTTGTATCAGTTAAACAGCTGATTCTGTGAGTTTTGCAAAATCAAGAGGGGGGGGCAGAAAGGATACACAGGGGAAAGCCACTATTAGATACAGGATTAGTTGTGGTTTAAGGATTGAGAAGCACAGCAACAATTTTAATCAGTTGCTAATGTAAAGAAAAGAGAAAGCACTTCTGTTGTATAAATTGTGTTGTTTATTCTAAGCTTTTGAAGACCTTTCTCATATTTCCATTATGCTAATGGGTACTGTATAGAGTTGTATGTGTGAAGGCAGAACCTCACACCAGCGGGAAAGAAATTATTCTTGGGCAACAGACTCAGATTGTAACTAGACAAGATTGAAGGAAGCCTAGTTTTAAATCTGTGAGCCACTCCAGAGGCCAGCACACAGGGGCTGAAGGTAGAAACCAAGCATTGAAGTCCAGTCAGTCTCATTGGAAGTTACTACCTCCTATCACAGTTGGGCTGGAAAAAATGCTGCTTTGCACTATGACAGGCTTGTGATGGATTTCCTGGAAGCTAGCCACCACCCCAAAGGATTTTTCTACTGTCACAATTTCCTGCCTCTCCATCTACACTGGGGTTTCCAGGCCAGCAGGAATTTAAAAAGGGTTAGTGGAGATAGCATCTGAGCCTTGGTATAAGCACTCCCCCGTCAAAGGGTCTGGATTGATAACTGAGGGATTATGAGGTAAATAGACAGGTGTGAAATGGTTTGCTTTTTTAAATGAACAGTGACACAGTTTATTGGTAAGAAAATACAACCGAGGTAAATATCAGTTAATCAAGTTGTAGGTTGTTTGAGCGTCTGAGCCTTGGCATAAGCCCTGCCCCTGGAGAGCCTGGATTGATAACTGAGGGAAAATGACATAAAGGTTTGCTTTTTATAGTTAACAGGGACAAAGTCTATTTGGAAGAAAAAACATGAGGATTTTGGTTTCAGACAGAATAAGCCTTGCCTTCTCTCTCTCTGCACAGAGCTTGGTGTTTCTCAAGCTCCATTGAGGGGTGAGAGAAAGGAGTAGGCAGGGGAAGTGTGAAGGGAGGCACATGCATGATGGTGGCAGCCTCAGGTGGCATCTTGTCGAGCAGCCTTTGCCTCCATACACTGGCCATTGCACAACATCCTATCCACACAGAATGGTTGGGAACACAGTCTGTTCATTGCTTCCCCCCACCAAAAACTCAGAAAGATAAATACTCCAAGGTTTAGGAGAAAGCCTAGATCTTTCTAATAATTTTTATTTAAAGAGCATTGCTACAGGAGGGAGTGGGGTTAGTGAGGATCTTTGTAAAGTCACATTTGTACTACCCCATGTTGCAACAGCTTTACTGGCTGGTGAATTAGTATTTTCCAAGTGATGATAAGATATAGTTGCATGCTGAGATACTTCAATAGCAGGATGCAGAAACAGTTTTTAAGGGCAGAATATTAATGTTAATGCCGTGCTCAGGGCTTTTTTTCTGAGAAAAGAGGTGGTGGAACTCAGTGGTGGAACTCAGGACCGCACAATGACATCACCCTCGGCAATGAAATCACCCTTGGCAAAAATGGTCACATTGCCGGTGGCCCCGCCCCCTGATCTCCAGGCAGAGGGGAGTTTAGATTGCCCTCCACGCCGCGGTCTGGAGGGTGATCTAAACTCCCCTCTGTCTGGAGATCAGGGGGCGGGGCCACCGGCCATGTGACCACTTTCAAGAGGTGCCGGAACTCCGTTCCACCGCGTTCCTGCTGAAAAAAAGCCCTGGCCGTGCTTATTCAGAAAGGAGGTGGTAAGGAATACAGGGTGTGAAGGATGAGTTTGTAAACAGGTAAGGTTATTTTAGTGGCTACGTATTTCTTATTCACAATGTCTTGTCAATCCTCCTTGAGGGAATGAGAGTTCCTATTGTGCTTATTTAATTAGTTTCTGCCTCTCCAAGTAACTGCTTGAGGGATGATCTATGGAAGAATCGAGTTGTGCAAAGCTGATGTCTGCTGCAAAAGCACTAGCTCTGGACTTATGTAAACTACACGTTGTAGTAGCGTCTAATTTTTTTCCCACTCTATATTCCATTGTAAATATTAAAAAGAAGGCTGCAAAAAGCAGCTGTAGAGAGAGGACCATTTCCAGTCTCAACTTCAGAAAGGAATCCTGTTTGGTTTTAAAATAAAGTATTTTGTATTCTATATGTGGAGGATGTTTAATTCAAGTAAATAGCACTGGCAGTTGAGAATAAAACATACCTCCCCACCACCACCCCAAGCTATCGAGAGTAGAACAACTGAAGTATTGTTCCCTTTGGTACTCTCTGGTTTTATAAGAATAAAACTATTCTTAGTGGCACTGGAGAAGGCATGTCATACATCAGTCTGAAGCCATTTCTGCAGTATAGGCCTCAAGGGCACAGTTTTTATATTGTCATTGGATAATTTCTAGCAAATAAAACAGAACTTTTCAAGTTTAGATTAAATAGCCCAACATATACTGCTTTCCCTCTTGTATTTCAGCAAAAGGTATGTCCTTGAGCCAAAGTATTTTATTCTTTTCTACTGAGCTTAGGGTGGCATGCATGGTCGTTCTTCATCTTAGCCTTACAACAGCCCGTGAGATAGATTAGGGGTGGGGGACGGGGAGTAGCCACTGACGTTCATGGCAGACAGAGGACTGGCAATGACCTCACTCTGAGTCAAGTGATCCACTAATGAGATAGACCATTAGGCTGGCTGTAAGACAGCTCCCTGTATCTATCTATGAAGCACTTGCTAGCTCTCTAACTACTTCAGTTGCTCAGTCTCGTAACCTAAAAGCTTTTCACATTTTTTAATCTTGTCTCTTCAGTTAAAAGTCTACGTCCAAGATGGAAAGCATTAAATGTAGAAAGCATTAAACTCGTGCATTTTTAATGCAGTATTCATACATGCAATGTTTCTTTTTAAAAAACAAAGTAAACTTTCTGCTAACTTTGGAAAATAAGTGGTATGCTTTAGGAATGTCATTATTTCTATGGTGCAAAAAAGCGATCTTCAGAAAAATATTTTTCCTTGCCATTCACTTTGCCTGCATCTAGATTAATATAAGGGGTTTATATCAAAATAGAGATCACATAATCCAAAGGACAAGATAATCTGGTAAATCTTTTGAGATGTTATGATTAGCACCTGCCCTAACTTATCACCCACTTCAAGTCACTCACACCAGTAAACAGCCATGGTTTGTCAATGAAAATAGAAGATGACTGGGCAGGGGGAGGCGGCGAGGTATGGAATTACACTGAATGTAGCATAACCATGAGTTCATGCTGTGGAGAGAGGCAGAGAGATAACCCATCAGTTATCTAAGTTATTTTAGTTATATTTAATTATATTTGTTATATTTAAATATAGCCAAGTTAATGATATTTTAAATTCTGTTTTAATTCTTTGATTGTTTGCCAACTTGGGTACCCTGATTTGGGTGGGAAGTTTGCATGCTAATGTTTTAAATATATAAAACAAGTTCCTGTTACAATTAATAACAGATCAAGACTGGCCAAACCATGTTGTTAGCGTCCCTAACTTGTATTGGTTTAAGGAGGCTGCTGGACAAACTGGGCAATTTCTATAAGGGCGAGGCCTTAAACATCAACTTTGCCAAGACTAAAGTAATGGTCTTTGGGAAGAGACCTTGACTATTTAAATGGTCAATAGATGGCAATTTAATTGAACAATGCAGAACCTTTAAGTATCTTGGGGTGACATGTAGTGAAATCCTCTCACGGAAAGCCCACCTGGCCATAACAAAAGCCTCAGTTTCAAAAACCACTGGGGCCATCTTTAAATTCTACACCTTGAAAGGAGGATTTTTAGTTGAACTGGTCTTGAAGCTGTTCCAGGATAAGGCCACCCCACAGCTTCTATATGGTGCAGAGACCTGGAACTGGAATGAACATCTGACCTTGGATTTGGAACCAATTCAAAGCCTCTTTTTAAAGAAGATTCTAGCTTTGCCTCGTGGCACTCCAGCAGCTTTAGTGCAGGCTGAACTTGGGCTACCTTCTATCAGAGCCCATTTGCACTTGGCATTATTTAGATTCTGGAGAAAGCAAAGGAATCTTTCTGCTAGTCCGCTCTTAATGCAAACCAGTGCACTGCTGCATTCAGATGCTGTTTGCTCCATTGGCATTAACGATATCCTCCGTATTTATTCCCTGATGGATGGCTTTTGGGGTGTTGCCTTGTCCAGTCTCAATATATGAGACTGGATCCTTGGACATTGGACAGAAGTACAACTCTCTGTTCTAAATTTTCTCCCTGGTTCAAGTTGTTCAAGAGGGACCATGGCTGAGCCTCTTATTTGACCAAAATCACCTTTCCTAGTCTTAGAATGGCTTTAACTTCTCTGAGGTTTCAAACCATGCTCTCAGCCATTCTAGATGGCCATTTCAAATACCAATTGATACTTATTTCTGTATTTGTGGAGCTTCAGTCCCTGAGGGACCATCCCTTTTGTTTCGTGGAGCTTCAGTCCCTGAGGGACCGTCCCTTTTGTTTCGTGGAGCTTCAGTCCCTGAGGGACCGTCCCTTTTGTTTCGTGGAGCTTCAGTCTCTGAGGGACCGTCCCTTTTGTTATATCTGGGCTTTGTATACAGAGCCCAGATATAAATTTCTTGGGAAAATCTTTCTTTGTGGTGGAAAAATTAACCCTCCTTCTTTCTGACCTGGATCTACACACCTCTTATAGATCAGTGCAGTTTGCCTTGGCAGCTAAGAATATCAGGGCTTGAGCTGTGCTTAATGGCTGAGACTCCTTCACCTATGTATAACAAAGGTACCAATGTGTTTAAGAAATTTTAATGTGTTTTTAACATAGTTTTATTGTTTGGTGTTTATGTTTTGCTTATGTGTTTTATTTGCTTGCTTGTGATGGCCTTTGGCCACATGCAGTGAATATTCTGGTCTGGACTGGCCAAAGCATTAAAAAAAAAAGTTGAAAAAAAAATTGATAAACAGAACAGTGAGTGGTAGCAATGTTGCAAAAGAGAATAAATGTAAGTATAAAGTAATGCACATCCTAATTTTACAGACATACTTCAGAGGATGGTAGTTACCAACCAGAAGAGAGATCCTGGTGTCATAATGGATAGCTTAGTGTACAAGGGAAACTCTGCTAGGAATGATTAAGAAAGGGGCTGGAAATAAAACATATCATATCATAATGTCTTTGTATAGATCTATTATGCAACTGCAGTTGGAGTACTGTGTACTGTTCTTGTCAGCTCATCTCAAAAAATATTGTACACCTGGAAAAGATACAGCAATGGCAACCAATGTCTTTACAAGGAACCATACTAATTGAAAAACCTGTAATGCAAATTGGGGAAATGAAAGGCAGCAGAAAAAACATTTAGGAGACAATGTCAAATTGAGACAGGATCAAAGAGACAGAGAAAGTTTTATGGAGCGTGAAACTGGTTGAAGGAGAAGCATCTTAGAGTGCAGCAGATCTTTTTAGGGATCTGTTAGTGGGGTTGCAGCCCCTGATAAAAGTGTCTATTTGTGTGCAATAGGATCTACTCATATATTTTTCAATTAATTAACAAAAGTAACTTGAGGCTTTTTAAAGTCTGACCTAGTGGCAGTCGCTTTTTTAGTGGTGTTCCAGTTCTAGCCTTTAGTTCAGGTTATTCAGATCCAGTCCAATGACCATAATACACTAATCAAACATGATAGACTTTTGTAATGCTGTCTCTTGGGAAAGTGGGGAGTGAGTATCTGTCATTCTTTGTAAAAATAATTGAAGTTGGAGAAAGTCAATGCTGTTATTTTATACTTGTAATTCAAAGATGTCTTGTTAATGATTCATAAATTAAAAAAGGAAGTTTCCTAAAAATAAAGATTAAAAAACAACAAAGCTAACTGAACAATGAACTTCACATCTAGTTGCAATACCAGTATACCCTGTTTACATGAGAGGATTCTATTGCTACCTGCTTATAACTAATTTTCCAGATAAAGCGTTGATTATTCCTTCATCAGCAGCTATGGCTCCTCTCAGCTTCCTTCCCACCCACTAAATGGCTCAGTCACTTATAAAGAAACCTGATTTGAGAAATGCAAAACCCATAAGAAAGCAGATGTATCCTGGCACTAAAGATCCCAGCCTGAATATGGAACATTACTTTGTTGGCACAGAGGTCCAGTGGGGTGAGGGAGAATGGAGTAAAATAATAGCAAGCGCAATTAGCAGATGTTACGTTCAATAGATGACCTGGATTGACATCTTTCTGGATGTTCTGTGGAAATGGTGCATGATGGGAGTATGTGAGGCTCTGAAAAGCATGGATAGGTTTAAAAAGCAATAAGCTATTGTTTGTCAACAGGGGATTTTACCAGAACATGTGGAATGTTGTGAATCGCATACGAATTTAAACTACCATATTGCTTGAGCTAATAAAAGACAATCCACAGTTTTGTCTTTAAAATAGTATTTCAAAGCATTGTTATTTAATCCTTTGTTTATAAATCCTTGGCCTTGGCACGAGGTATTTTTTGCTGGCATTTTCTGAAACAACTCTAGTGGACTGTCATTTTGACAGACCCTATTTGGTCCTGAATACCCACTATGAAAGTACAGCCACGTGCTGCTCTCCTGCTGTTGCCCAGCCCTGGTTCATAAAACATTTAATGGCACTAAATTTTTGAAACCATACTTAGTGCTAGTGCAGCATTGCACCATTCACGGGTAAAAAAGGTTATATTAAATTTGAGCAACTCATGGGAAGTAGAAAGGAAGAATTTTTTTTAAATCATCTGACCATATGATCTACTCTGCAGTTAGGCACATGTTATACAGGTCTGCCCTGTGACTCCCCCTCCCCAGGTAAAATAGAGGTATCTTTGTTGAGGATTCTCACACACAAGCCTGCCTAATTTGGAACAGGACTGATGGAGAAAGGGGACTTAGGTTCCCCCTTTCACTGGAACAGCAGCAGGAAGCTGCAATTTACCCCATCAAGGAAACTTATATTCAGCCCATCAATACACATCTAGTTTATCAGTATATGTAAGTCTTCCCAGGGCCATTTCAAGTTTTCATTGAAAAGAAGCTAGGTTGAGCATAAGAAAGGCATGCAGGCAATAGATGGGCAGTATAATTGGTTTGCACAGTCTAATATGGTACAATATGATACATTATTCCCAGGTCATATCCCGGTCAGGTACTCTGCGAATTCTGTGCTCTGGAAATTCTGTGCTCATATTGGATTCATTTACATAATTTATGCAGGATGTAGAATTCAGATTTATTTTGTCATAGTATATGAATGATAATTGTTCTGAATTCTGATTGCTTTTTAAGAGCAAAGCAAACTGAGGGTGTTAGTATCCCCCCTGCCAATGTACTTTATTTCTTATCATCTTCCACTTTGAAGCTAGGCTAATCTATCCTGGCATTCCAGAGGGAGTTCAGGCTTCAGAAGTATGCTAATTTTAAGACCATTTGGTTTTCATACTCATGACACCTAGAAACAGACCTGAACTTCAGTGTCTCCCCCCACCAAACTAAACCCATCTAAGAAAGTACGCTAAGTATGGAATTAGTCTGCCATTTTAGGTCCTTGGCAGCCTCCATTTTCATCTCTCTTTCTTCTATAGAGATGTGCAGGCTGCATACAGATTGGCTACAGGCAGCGAGAACAAGAAGATGATATTCAGATACTCTTACAAAGAACCAGCTCTCAGAAATCAGATCAGCTATACCAGCCTCACAGTGAAAGAACTAAGTGGACTTATAAGAAAAGGATACAAGAAGGGGAATTTAGGCAGATTCTGTTCTAACTAGTGGCAATCAGTTCTAACTAGTGACATCTAATTTCTTCATATTTTAAAAAAATGGAATTGTGGGAAGCTGGGAACCTAATATATTGCTTTTACTGAAACAGGAGGCACCTGAGTAGACACTGTTACGCCAGATAGGATTATAAAGCATATCGAAGAACAAAGCCTGCTGAGGGCAAATCACCGCAGATTCTACAAACGGAAGTCCTGCCTTCAAGTTCTTTGAGCAGGTTAAGAAGCATATGGATAAAGGAGATCTAGGAGATATACTTGGACTTTCAAAAGGCTTTTGACAAGGTTTCTCACCAAAGCTTATCATAGATAAGCGGAGGACTGGTCCTCTAATGAATTTTAAAAATGGTTAAATGATAGGAAGTACAATAAGAACAAATTGACAGTTCCCCATCAATCTCCATTTAGGTCCATTTGGAACAGACCAACGGCTAAGAAGGCCCTTTGGTTAGGCTGAATAAGGCCGAGCTTTCCTTCCTTGAATGCTAGACTCCGTGTAAGAATCCTCGTCTCAGGAGAAAGAGAAAGTTCTAAGAAAAAGAGAAGGAGAAAATGCATATCTAACTTTCCCCTCAGTCAAACTATCTGATAAAACACAAGAATATAGTAATGGCTACCCATAAATGCAAGTGTTAGAAGTGCAGATTCAAGAATGATGGTTTTAGAGCAAGTGAATCCTAGAATAGTTTACATACTTAAGCATAGCTTTCCACTCACATTAGTCAGGGATGGATGGGCAGATCCAACTAAGAAGGTTTACAAATACACTAGATGAATTTATACTTTGGCTAGAAAGCCTCCAACTTGATAGCACTTCTAAAGCAGACACTGCATTAGCAAAATCCACTGCATTCCCTGTAGAAGGATGTGTTAGCAATCAATGAAGGACGATGGCTGATGGCTTCTTCCCGAAGGCCTTGGAGGCCATTTCTGCAATCCTCAGAGTGGTGAATATATTCCATAACTTTTTCTCAGCAGCGTTGGCCCAAAAAGCTGCTATGTAGACAGTGCAAAAAGAATGGAGTTGAATGAATATTGCCTTGTTTGGGAGCTTAAATGAGACTTCAAGTAGGCCCCACAGCTTTTTAGAGAGGATCCTAGTTATTGTCAAAAAAAGCAAATTTAGATACTGGGCCTCTAGGAAACCAGGGAGATGCAGCGCAGAGGCCTCTTTTCCAAATGATATATCACTGCACATTTGGCCTAGGCTAGGCAGTGGCACTTCTGTTTCTACCGCTGCCACCTCAAGGCTGCTGCTGGGATCATCTGCGAAAGAAAACTGTAGGACTGTAGCCTGGTCTTTGAGGCAAACTCAACATTTTCTTCTGAGAAGGCAAGCGCTTAGTCACTGTGTGTTACCAAAACCCTTAGAGGAACGTTAGAAGGGGAGACCAATCTATAAATGGAAGACTTTGTTTCTTGGCCCTGTTGTTTCTGAGTAAAAACTGTTCACTGAAAATGAATAACAGGACATTTTCTGTTGTTAACTGAAAAATCCTCTTGTTCCCCTTCCTCTGAAGGTAGATGCTACAGCCATTTGTTGATGCTGGTCTGCTGCTCAGTCACTCACTTCGGCATTTGTCTGATTGGTATCTATCTACCCCTCCCCATCAGCATCTGTTTTGCTTTTAGGTTTTAATAAAATTATTTTGGAAGTCCATTGAGCAGGTTTTCTTCTAAGCCTAAATTCCAGGGAGCAACGTAATCTTGAGACAGGTTGGGCTTCCATCCTCATGTGTCAGTACTGGAGTAGAGGAAGTGGATCAGTGGTGGTGAGACTGTGTATTTCTCTATGATTCCCATGTACTTTTGGAACAAGGTACCTGAGAAACAGTTCATTTCTTACTTTTCCTTACTCTAAGAGGGGAATCAGAGATGCTCCATTCCTCTTCTAATGCCTATGTGAGATACATAGATGGATATATGCATGGACTTCTGTACATTTACTTGTAAAACAGATTATCTGCTTCTGGATTCAGGAACTCCAGGAAGCAGGTATTTTTAGAGGGGACCAAAGTTTACAAAGTTTCATAAAACAAAGGAGTAAGATGAATCTGAACATAGGAGCAATCCAAGAATTGCCACTAGGGGGAGATGCTAAAATAGAAACCTAAAAGCCTGCAAATTCAGTTTTCTGGAAAGGCATGCTGTTGTAAATGCATGGTAGTGATGTGGAAGGAAAGTGGCAATCCCCCCAGCAAACACGGTCACAAGTTATGATGTGTATATATAGTTGGAAACACAGTACTGCTTCAGCAAGTAACATTTGGGAAATATACCATGCATATAATGCTCCCCCATATCGACTGTACGTTGCCAATATGATCATATATCTGTTGTCTTATGTTACCCTGTCCTTTGAAGAATTAGTATTCCTTTGCATAGTTTTGGAGCATGTATGTGAGACAATTAACCTCATTGTGATCTGCTGTGACTCATTAACATCCTCCGAGAAAAGCTGTTTCTTCCACCTGAGGAGGACTGAACCTGCAAACTTCTGTATGCTCTACCCCTGAATCACAGCCTGCTTCTTGCTTTGTTTCATGCAACTGCATGCAGGACTGGAACAAAATCATATGTAATTCCTTCAGTCCATTTGACTTAGAAGGGTGTAACTCTTGTTTAGGATTGCGCCTCTTCTGTGTTTTTTGTACAGAGGTGTTGTTGGAAAAAACCTTTTCATTGCAGCAGCACAGAACATACTGGAGTGAGGTGATATTTTTGAAAGAGAAGGCAATTTTATTCACTCCTTTTTTCTGTGAAGGATCTTTCTTTATACTAGGGTGGTTCTGTGGCTCAGCAGTAGAGGTACTTCGTATGCAGAAGCTCCCGGAAACAATCCCTAGCATTTCCAGTGAAAAAGAAGCAGGCAGTAGGTGATGTGAAAAACCTCTGCCTGAGACTTTGGAGGGCTGCTCCCTGTTAGAGTAGGCAATATGTTCTTACCTTAGACTAATGCTCTGATCAGGGCTTTTTTTCTGGGAAAAGAGGTGGTGGAACTCAGTAGGTTGACCTTGGTGAAAATGGTCACATGGCTGGTGGCCCCACCCCCTGATCTCCAGACAGAGGGAAGTTTAGATTGCCCTCTGTCTGGAGATCAGGGGGCGGGGCCACCAGCCATGTGACCATTTTCAAGAGATTCCGGAACTCCATTCCACCGCATTCCCGCTGAAAAAAAGCCCTGGCTCTGATTTAGTATATAGCAACTTCACACGTTCATTTGCATGATGAGGTCAGTGCCAACTGGCATGTTTTTTGTAGGTTTTCTATACATTGGGTTCAACCAGCTTCAAAAACTTCCTTAGAATTTTTCAGTCATTAGAACTATATCAGGATTTTTGAATAGGTAAAAGGGACATTTGAATCACCTTTTTATTAATTTAGTGTTTATGCAGTACAATCCTTACATTTTATACTCCAAATTAATGCTTATTGCTAATTAAACAGTATTTGAGAGCCTTCATTTTAATGCCATATTACAATCTCTTTTCTCATTCTTACCACTGCCTCTGAAATAGGTGTGTGGGCTGAGCTGGGCTTAGCAATTGAATGTAGTGTGAATAGTATGAATGAGCTGTAAACCTTTATTAGTGAAATATCTTCAGATTAGAAACATCATAATTCAGTTCTCAGAAAATATGGTAATTTAATATTCAAATCCCCTTTTTGTCTATTTAAAGAAAACTAAGGGCTTACTTATGCTTTGTTTCTGCATTTCTTCAACTCTGTGTTGGATTTTTTTTGCTAATGTTACATCTTTGTAAACTCTATGGCATTGTTTATTGAAATGTTGTTGATATTGGCTGTACTAATCTCACACTATGTAATCTGCCTTGAGTCTCAGCGGGAAAGGCAGACTATAAATGACATAAATAAACTAAGTAAGTCCTGACCTAAATGACCAAGGCTAGCCTGGTCTTGTTAACTTTCAGAAGCTTAGCTGGGGTTAGCCCTGGTTAGTATTTGGATGGGAGACCACCAAGGAAGTCCTGGATTACTATGCCGATGCATACAATGGCAAACTGTCTCTGTTTGTCTTTTGCTATGAAAAACCACATGGGGCTGCTGTAAGTCAACTGCAACTTGATGGCACTTTACAGATACAATAATACAGTATATTGTTAAAGCTTTTTAAAAAACGTTCCAACCTATTAAGTTTTCTGTTGGCACTAGTGGGAGGAATGCTCCTTTAGGCACCTTTATGCTGGTGATTGTAGGATCCATACAGGCAAAACATCACTTTGGAGCTGCTATGAGGAGAGGGAATGTATACCTCTCCTCTTTCCTGGTCAGTGCAAAAGGTGGTAGAATCTAAGAAATGGTAGAAAGATCTGGGTTATTCTGGCTCAAATAAACAGTAGAAATGGATTAGATCAAATTCTCCTCTGATCTAAGAGAGTTTTTATAAAATTGGATCAGCAGTACATCTCATGAATTGAGTTGTTTAGTGTTATAAGGGAACTCACACAGCTTTTTTTTTCTTTTACAGACATATTTTGGGCTTGCCTTGTAAGAAACTTTTGAAAAGAAATACGTAAAATGATTGTGGTAATTTAACTAAAATTTATTTGTTGCGGTATTGAAAAGGGGGGTGTAGTATTTTATTTGTAATGTTTGGAACAGTAAGTCCCACGGCTTATTGTTCCAAACGTTCCCACGTTTGGAACAATAAGTCCCATGGCAATAAGTCCCACGGCTATACAGCCCAGAAAATCCACAACAACCAGTAAGTCCCAAATCGTTGTTTGGCATTATATCTTTTCCCTCTATCTTTTGATTGAAATTGTCATCTCTTGGTGTCAAAGCAGGGTATGTATGGAAGATCTTAACTAACTAACTGCATTTTCCAACTTGTTGGTCAGTGGACCTAGAAGGGAGTAACTCTAGTTAGGATGACACTGCAAAGGATTTAAAGTGACATGAGCAGCTTCCATCCCATCTAGGACAGCCATAGAACCTCTCCACATTCTTATTGCAGGTAATTTAATATGCCACTGATCTACGAATCTGCAGACAAAACTCCTAAACTGGACTGTAAACAGTGACTTAACTTCTGCTACTGTGGGCTTTTGTTATGCTTGATATACTAGGCTCTGAAGACAGGCCAAACTGAAGAACATAAGCTTCATAAATTAGTAGTTAATGCTTCGGATGTTTTACTCTTGGCAAATAGCTGCTATAGCAAAGGAACTATCTAAACAGGAAATGATCACTTTCAGAGAAGTCTTGTCCATTTAACAATGGGTACCATTTTTCCTGGAGTAACACTCAACCAGGATTTACTGGAAGATAATGATATTCAGCTGGTTACTATGGTAATGGATGTACTAGTTGCCATGGTGCTCAAGTATTTTTTTATCCATTTCTTTGAAGACAGCAAAATGCAGGCAGTATCTAAATGTAATCATATTGCACAGAAATGCACGAACAGCCCTAGGTAGTCTAGATATGACATTTAGGTCACAATCCTGGGAGTAAGCCTCATTGAATAAAATGAAACATACTTCAGAGAAGACCTGTTTAAGCTCCGTTCCTTAAATATGTAGTTGTTGTGTCTAATGTGGAGCACAATACAAAGGAAAGACTCAAAGGTAAGACAGGACTGCTTTTTTACTCTCTTTGCCCACTCTGTTACCAAATATGTCATTTCTCCTTGTACTATACTGTGAAAATTCAGTCCTCCCCACCCCTATGTTCAAAAGCTCTAGTTCATCTTCTGCCGTGATTTGGTAACTTTTGAAGTTTTATTTAATGCCAGAATCACCTAATTTTTGCCTAAACCTCTTCTGCAAAAATTATTCACCTCTCTGATAAAAAGATCATGCCAGTGGCTTGGGTGTTGATGTATAACAGAGGTTTCTTTGATAATTTTGCCTGGTCAGAAACCATCAAGATTAATAGAAGATTTAGGATAGGCAGCAGAAATGCTAAAAACTTAAAAGACAGGGTTCTTGGCATTGGATCTGAAGTGTCCAAGAAACATATGATAGACATCAATGTCATGTTAAGATCATGGAGCCATCACTAATAAAAGATACAAAGAACTAGAGGTAGATCCTTAGTACATATGATTTTGGTCAATTTCAGAATTTATACATAATCAGAGATTATCCTATCTGTAGACTGAAGCTTATCCTCCTCAAAAAACATAAGTTATAATCCTACTGAAATATGCTGGTAGCACCTTTCTTTTTGGATTTTAGTGATCACAGTGTTGTATGGGGGGAGCGTATATTGGAAACAGTTCTTACTCTAATTTGTAGATTCTGTTAATAGTGTCAATTCTCAGCAAGAAATATTGGGATCTTCCCCATCTTGATTTATTTTTTTATGGGTAAGGTGATAGGTAAAGTGAGGGAAATCAGTCTGAGCAACTTGGAGAGCAGTTCTACTCTAAGCAGGTTTCCTTAGAATTGTACTCAGATCTATTAAATAGGAAAGTGTTCTTAGGATTCCACTGTTCGTATCAACACCTCCCCTCCCCCACCAAATATATGGGGAAGTGCTTTTGTTTTCCTTTGGAAGAGAATACTCAAAACCCAAAAGTAGGCTTTGGGCATGTTAAAGACTAAAAGATCTACTGAAGTTTTTACCAGCCTAAATTCAGAAACCAGCAGGGCAACCCTAAGCAGAGTTACTCCAGTCTAAGCCCACTGAGAGTAACTCTGCTCAGGATTTCACTGTAAATCTGCTAGTCTCTTAAGGTGCCACAACACTCCTTTAGTGTGTATGTGTGTTCAGAAAGAGGCTAAAAATATGATATTGCATGAAAAAGCATTGGAGACTTTCCGCATCAAACTAAGCTTTCGCTCACAAAGGCTTATACCTTGAAAATTTTTGTTGGTCTCTAAAGTACTACTGAACGTATATTTTGATTCGGCAATATGATATTGTTTCTTTGTAAAATTTGATGTAGAGCATAGGTGGAAGCCTAGAGGAATTCCTGTAAGATGATCTGTCACGAGAGAGAGAGAGAGAGAGAGAGAGAGAGAGAGAGAGCGCATTGTACAAAAGTATTTCTTTTAGCCAACTTACAACTCGCCCTTTGGCTGTGGTCTTGTCTCTTTCAGACTCAAACTGCTACTGCTTCTTCCTCTCCCTCTCCCTCAATGTCATGCGCCATGTCTCCTTTCCTCAGCAGGGTAGAGAGAGGTGTCACATTCTCCAGACTCTGATCCCATATATCAGGTAACCATCTCCCGATTACTAGCTCCCATTGAGGAAAGATCCACAGCCATAAAAGGGCATTAACATTCTTTTGTCACAGGGTAGGACTCCAGTCCCTTTAGGCAAAACTTCCCACAGAAAGCAAAGGCACAATATTATTTGACTTCCACAAAGACTGGAAGTATTCTGTAATCATATCTCGCCTGGCATTTGCCTGACACTGGTTTCATATGTAATATAATAAGAAATATTTCATATTTGTAACACTAAGACAACTTGTTAAAAGTGCAAAAGAACATATGAACCAGATATAAGATGGGAAGGAAAGGTAGAAATGTATTGCCTCCCAGCCATCAAGATGCAAGACTGAATTGCAGGGCAGAAACGCAACTCCACTGTTTTGTAACTTGTGAAACAAAGGACGTTATTTCTGGTAACACAGCTAATGTGGAATATGCACATGGCATCAACATCAAAAAGAACTAAGTGCCCAGCTGCAAGAAATACAATGTGATGAATTTTCTTTTCACTTTCGGATAATTTTGTCCTTGCTTACATTTCTCCTGCATGATGTTTTTTACTCCAGAGTAGGTTTCTTTTTAGAAACTTTGGATATCTAGTAAATATTTATAACACATGGTTCCACCCTTGTTAAAATACTTGAAAGACCTGAGGCCAAAACAACATATTTGTATCCCAAAAAAATGGATTCCAAGCCATGTGGTTGTTGGGGAAACATTATTGTGAAAATTGCAAGCACTGGGAAAGTGCATTCTTCTCCTTTCAGCTGGGCCTGTTCTCCCAACAGCCCCTTTTCCAAAGCTGTTTTGCTTCCATCTGAGGTTGTTTCCCATCTTGGAACCCAGCAAGGGATAAAACAGCTATCAGGGAATGAGTACAGGGGGCAAATGATAGAGGAATAGCTAACCACCCTCCTCCTCCTGCCTAGTGCTTCTCTCCTAAAAGGCCCCCCTTCTTCCACAGCCCCTGTGATCACCAAGTGGTGAATTAAAAACTTGTTTGCTGACTTAATACATCCTTTCTGAGGAATGTTTATCAGAAATTGTGTAGGCAATGGAATAAACTTCAGTACCACCTTCAACACCAACATTTTCTAGTGTCTGTAAGCTTTATATATAATGGTATATAAGAGCCCTGTGGTGCAGAGTGGTAAGCTGCAGTACTGCAGCCCAAGCTTTGCTCACGACCTGAGTTTGATCCTGGCAGAAGCCGGGTTCAGGTAGCCGGCTCAAGGTTGACTCAGCCTTCCATCCTTCTGAGGTTGACTGTGACACTCCTTCAGAGAATTCTAAATGTAACGCTTGGCTTGTTCTCTTTTGACTGGTGTATATTTTCATGCAATTCCACACATTATTCCAACCAAGGGCATCTATAAAAGCAAGTTTGGTGAGAGGAGGACTTGTAAAAGAGGCATAATTATGGCAAAATAATTGGATCTTTGAGCAAGATACAAACCTGAGAAACCAAGTAGAAACAGAGCAAACACGCATGCAAGAGGCATAGGGCATTATGGGGGATTCAGTTTCCTACACATGGTAGTTAGTTATGTGGGACAGCATCTACATGCAAACTGTATCATGAATGATGTTCCAAATGCAAGTGTATCAATCACCAGCTAACTACGCAGTACCAACCTGAGCTTAGGGTTGCCAGTCTCCAGGTAGTGGCTGGAGATCTCCCGGATTTACAATTGGTCTCCAGGCCACAGAGATCAGTTCACCTGGAGAAAATGGCTACTTTAGGGGGTGGACTGTATGGAATTATGCCATGCCAGGGTTCTTTCCCTCCCCAAACCCCACTTTCTCCAGGTTTCTCCAGCTTTCACCTCTCCCCAGATCTCCAGGAATTTCTCAACTTGGATCTGGCAAGCTGCATAGACATGGCAGGAGAATTACTTGTGATGTATAAGATTTGGTACAACTTCACAGTCAGTAATGAACAACAGGATCCTGATTAATGGGCTTTGACTTGCAGTTTCATGCTTCTGGAATGTATTACAGCCACTTGCACAAATGGCTTTGAAATGAGTTTAGTCTGGGTTTGGTTGGAGAAAGACAAACCATATCTACTTTTCTGAGGGCGTTTTCCACCACCAGTAGTTCAGGAGCACTTAGGACTGTTTTAGGAATAGCACTACACTCCTTTATGCCTGCTTGCTTGCTACCTGCTCAGCCCACATACTTGGGGGGGAAAAGACATCACAAAACTACTTATGAAAGGCTTCTCAACAGAGAAGAGTGTGGGGAAAGGGAAGGACTAGAGCATAAATCAATATGAAGTGGATCTTATTTACTGAACAGGAAAAAAAGCCTTTGGAATAATGCACATACAAAACAAGACACGAACAGAGCTATCCTTCTTTATTATAAAGTTACACTATGAGAAACAAATCTGAATGTATATTGAAGCCTGTAATGGTACATGCCCAAAATGTACAGTACTATACATAAAAGTGCATTGTCACAACAGCTTAACAGTACGTTTGCCCCACCCACCCTCCACCCCCCAGGACTGTGCAATTGTAACTTTCCTGTTCTTTGAGAATGGGAAGGAATGCAATGGGATTGCAGCAGTTACGACAGCAGCAGAAAACAAAGTGGGAATGCAACAGTACAAGAGCAAGGCTAAAGCTCTTCTAAAAATGTAAAGGCACTTTCACATGTACATACTACAGATGTACATTGACACAATTAGGTAAACAGTCAACAAGCAGGAAGCTACCAGCACTGCAATCTATCAAACTGACAGTCAAGGACAATACTGATTCAATTAAGTGCACAGACTTTCCCCCTTTGCCAAGCCTGTAGCTGCATCAGTCTTTCCCATTACATATCCATTCACTATACTTGAAGTTGCTATAATAAAACCATCAAACTACACACATTTAAATCTGGTGAATGCTCTAAATGGGATGCATTCACTGTTTCTAGTATTTTCTTCACTAAACAATTTCTAGCATAAGCAATATGGAGGCTGGTACAATTATTTGAACGTACAAAGTTCCCTATGCAATTTCAAGATATGGGCACCCAACTCAGTTATGCCACACAGTATGTTAAAAAAACCCACCACTAGGCTAGAATAAAAGCCAACATAGTGGTTTGTTCCACTGTTCATAGGTTTGGACTAATATAGAAAAATAAGTCAGTGCAATGCTCAACAATGCTTACCGTTATGCAAAAGCTCATGGGCCTTGGTTAAGTCTCCAGGGTGCAATTAAGAGAAATGTGACAGAGTTCCTTTGTACTTTGGTGAGCACAGTATTTCCCAATGTTTCAATCTTCTGTGGCAGACAAACCAACTATGTACACTGTAGCTGAAAGTCTCTGTGTAAATTTGCATAATTTCATTTAGTTGCCAAATAAGGGAATCTTATTAATACCAGCCAATAGATTTCATTTCAAATTCCAGCGTGTAAAACCACCACTCACCTGCTCATATGATACCGATAAGAATTGCCTCCAGGAGACTAGCCAGGGAAGCTTTTACAAAAAGGCTTTCCCCCCATTCCGTAATACAAATTAGCATGGCTAGGCAAACTAATACACATTTTAATGAAAATGTACCTGTTGTGAACTTCTTACAAAACTGTATTTATTTTGTATTTGTATTTATTTTTTAACATAATAGATTTCTGTTCTGTCTTTTTTCTCCACAGAACTTACTCCCCACTCCCAATTTTATCCTTACAACAACCCTGTGAGAGAGCTAACGACTCATCCAACATCATTTAATGAGCTTCATGTCAACAGTGGGAATTTGAACTCTTGACTTTCACTGGTCTTAGCCCAACAACTAGCTGCTACAGCAACACTGGCTTAAATGACTTTGCTGTACCAGATCTCTCCCACTGACCTACCTATTAAACAGCAATGGGAATAAATCAGTCCCAAACAATGACATTAGGTCTCAATGCTCTTAGACTGTTACATACTAATCATTCTGTTCACGAGACCACTGTTTATGATTTTACATAATGTGAAGGAAACAAATGAAAACATTCAGCCAGAAGAACAGTTAGTTCCTGATGTGACACATGCTATGAAAAAAGAATTTCTTATTTGTATCTCATTTTGAGTGGGTCTATAGGTATCAGCTCAATCTTTCCCCCCCTTTATCAAAGTGTTTACATTCCAAATGTAGTATTCATATGATATCCATTAAGTGGCTGCTTAGTAATGTACAATACATTCTCCTGTGGACTGAAGGTGACCTTGAAAAAACATTCACAGAAACGATATGGCTTAGTGGTAGTTTGTGCAAAACAACGGTAGAGTTAGTTCACTTGTAATGACATTGAAGATCCTAATTGTGAAGCTCTATGCAAGTTGATTGCTTTCATTTCCACATAATGCATGAATTACACAAATGGAGAAGAGAATCACGCATAATGCATGAAAAAAAGTGTTGACATCTTTTGGAAAAAGGAAAGAAATTCTGGTAAATTTTATTCAGATTGTCAAGTAGAAAACAACAGCTTGGCCTATGAACAACCTCTTGCCTCAACAGAAGGAGTTATTCCAGTTTAGAAATAGATCAATTCATTTTAGTAAACAGAGTCCAGAAACACACTTCAACACAGGAGGATCTAGCAGCTTCAAACTAAAGGCATCACAATCTAAGTTTGAACAGTAATTAGCCCAAGGAATGTTTTGTTAAAAATAGTGGTTCAGCTACAGCTTTCTACCTGCATAAATATCCACAACAGTTGGCTCAAGATTGTAAACAAGTTTTGCAGTGAATTGTCTGTGAGATGTATTGGTGACTGAAAATCTAGCTTTATTGCAATACTGCAAGCCTACACATAACAGTTAGAAATTACTCCACATCGTCCTAGCAACAGGCTTTCACTGATCTAGACGAACTGCCATCTATACCACTGTTAGAAGCAAACTCACTCCTCTTATTCAGTCAGTAGGCTGTCCTAATACTGCCACCATGCTTACCCACTATTTAAAAGCAAGCATCACCACGATTCCACTCTCCCTACTCACTCCATATAGGTTACTCAATAATTTGCAGATGCCAGTCTTCTTATTCATGTCAGAACCAGTAACACAGAAGTAAACAAATCCATTAATGAATCCAATTTAAGTAACCATTCATAAAGGTTCCTTAATGAGTCTAAAAACTACAGTAGTAAATTATTGTACTACATGAGATTCTGGCTGTGCCCTGTGGTGCTTTTATTAGAAAAGGTGTAGAAGTTCAAGTAAAAGTATGTGTTCCTGTTGCTTTAAAATGACAGACTGAACTGTCCAGTTCAAAAACTGAACCCATGTTCAATGCCCATGTTAATGTTGAGATGCTACATTACAAACAACTTTCCCCATTATAAACATAAACCAATGGTGTTATGGAACTCCAGAGAGCTACCAGCAATCCATCTTCTTGGTGGTTCACTCCATGCTCATCACACAGCTGCTTCAATTTTACATTGTGCAAGACTTGTCTGTTGGACCTTGGGATGGAGAGGACGGGCCTATGCTTGGGTTTGTTTTTGGAAGAACTATGGGTTTGGGCCTAAGCGCAGGTGGTTTCAGCTGAACTCCCATTCTGGGTGCCACCATGGGCTTGAATGTACTCATGGTATCACTGGAAGAGCTAGTGCTACGTCGAATATGTGGCTCAGTGTTTCTTATCATGACATTGTGAATTGGACTTAATGATTCTGTTGAGGTGGTGCTAGAAGGAGAATTTTTCATTTGCTCCAATGTATCCAGTACTACATCTGGGGCATGCTTTGCAGAACTCTGACGCTCCAGTTCCCGGAGTTCATTCAAAGCTGTGTTCATTGTTTCTTCAATATCCTGTTCAGAGGGAAAAGAAATTGCTGGAATTTAATAATGTACACCAAAGAAAGTACTGAGGAAATGTGTGTATAAGTGTATCTATATAACAGACCAAATGTGATCAGCAGTAAGTTAATGATGTCTACGTGCTAGTAAAACCAATGACATGAGTTAGTTATGACTAAATTACGTCCAGTTGCTTTCAATAGGACTTAGCCACAGATAACTCTGAGCAGTTTGGGGCCTCTGACTAAAGCACGAGTCAGTGGAAACAGCCTCAGTGTGGCAGAGATAAAGCAGCTGTGACAGGCAGTGTCTTACTAAAAAGAAATAACTTAAATGCAATTGCAAGTGATATAATTGATATGGCTGTTTGATTAAAGAGTTTAATTGATTAATTTTATGCCTTGTAATTGGTTAATTACATGTAAGCACATGTAGAGATTACTGAAATCTCAAATCTTGAAATTCTGGCTGCTTCTATACAGGGATGGTTGTGGTTTCAGAGGCATTTGCAAGGGCAACGGAGCATCCACACCGAGTGATTCTTGGGTTTTGCATCCCCCTTCCCTTGGGCCCATCATTCCACTTCCCTTCTGTGTGATCAAAGGGGTTTTGCTTGCTTTGAAAAAAGGGGTAATGAGTGTGTCACTATAATATAGCAATTTATTATATTTAACTGCTGTTTTTTTAAAAAGCTGCCAACAAACTTGCCAGTGGCTGTGGGGCAGGGGTGGGGAGGGAAAGAGCTGCGTATAAGGGAATGGAGAGGGAAAATGGTACCAGATGTGTGGGGGGGGGGTTCAGAAATCCACATCTTCCCACCCACACGTGGCTAATATGCTCCGAATATGGTATTTCCAGAAACATTGAATCAAAGCAGGTTCTGGAAACACAAAGACGGCAAACAATGGAAGGGGAATGGGAGGAGGAGGTCATTTCCTGGATGCTCCAAAAAACTCTACTGTAGTTTGAGAGCCTGTGGCTCCACATCCATGTGGAAGCAGCCCCTGATGGAATTTTATTAAACAGTTACTGGTCATTGTTAGAATAAATGCCATGTTCAATATTTTCTTTTTCATACCCTTTTATCATAACACATCAGAACAAAAAATATAGCCTCAAAAAACCCTAAAAAGTCGTGCCCTTAGTCATCACCTTATAACACTGCCCCCCATTACCCACTAAACCAGTTCAAGCTTGCAGCTCAAAGAGTTTGCAAGAGGCTCCATACTAAGGACTGCTTCTGGGGTTTTTTTTAAACAGTTGTACCGGTTTGAACTGTGACAGATACTAATATATGCTTCATCCCTAAAACTTTACAATAAGAATTACAAAAAGCTGAAAGCCAAGGACAAAGGTTGAATAAAAAGGAGCACAGAAGAGAGCACAAGGTAAACAGGTCACAGATGCTGCAAACAAGAAAAGCTCTTCAGGTTGAGGAAAGGCTGTGTTGATGAAGCAGCTTGGAAAAAACGGGAGGAAGCTGGCGTTATAGCAACTTTATAGGAATAGGGAGTGGCTCCAAACAGAGAGCAGAAAGGGAGAGAAGGGAGCAAACAAGCAGGGGCATCAGGAGATGTGCTTGTTATTTCAAAACTAGTTTTGCCAAAACAGAAAGAACACTAAGTGTGTAGCCACTTGATCATAATGAGATACAAATAGATTAAACAAGAACAATACCAGGTGTTTCCTGCTTGCTTGAAGCACAATTCCTATGCTTTAGTTCAAGGGCCTTTGGAGAGAATTAAAAAAAAAACACGTTTCCATATGAATGCTATACTTTATTGCTAGCACAGTCCGGCACCTGTAGCTGGAATATTCTGTGTTTAAGCATAATAGATGGAGTAAGTAGTCTTGCTGCAACTGCAGCCCTGTTGTAAGGGACAATTTATTTAATAAATGATAAAGGAAGCACACATTTTAAATACCAAGCAAAGGTTCCAGAAATGGTGGGCTAGTGCAGTGTGGGGGCAGGGACAGATGCACATTTCAAACTTTTAGGAAAACTAGCACTTCTTAAATGCTTTCGAGCTATGTTAACGAATCCACAAGGAGATGTGTGCACATGCACACAGGCATACGGACAGGGCAGAGAGAGAGAGCTCAGCAGCAGTTATGTCACTGGTACTGTCCTGTAGGAGCCATGATACTTGCTCTCACAGCATGATACATTTCCCACAGCATTCACAATAACCACAGAGGCCCAATTGGGAGACAAATCCCACTTTGTCCAGCTTGCAATTTGCTGAGAAAATGCAATATACTCAGCAACAGGAGAATTTCATTAAGGCCAAGCATCTGAGTTCTATACAAAGAAGGAACTGCAAGTGCAACCCTGATTACAATATTTGATTGCGATATGGATATTCTGAAGAGGACATAAGTTCTGTCTCAGTAAATAATTATTAAGCTACATCATACTTCAAAGCAAAGGAGGCTACACTCTCTTACAAAACAGCTTCAGAATAGATACCTACAAATAATCTACTAACCAGAGAATGTATAGTTTGAAAGGAAAAAATATTCTTGCAGGTTCTTTAATGAGGACTGTATTTTTATGATGCTGATGGTACAACCTCTGTCCACACAAAAGGTCAAGTGCTGTTATCTGAGGGTCGACTTACACACAATATTATTTTATTAGATATCCTAGGAGACTTTTAAAAAAATATATTAACAAGGGTTATGTTATTTGTAAGAGGCATATATCTCTAGTGCTGGAATTATGATAAGGGAGAGCCTTCTCAGTAGAAGTACCAAGGCTCTGGAATGGTTCTGAGGAAAGGTTACCTTACTCTTTCTTCTGCTGACATTTCAGAGGCAAAGGTGGTGCTTTTCAGAATATACTTTGATTTCTGATTATATTCTTTTGTGGATTCTGTTCTTTTCTGCATTTTTATTAATTGTGTGCTGTACTTGTTTCATCTTTTGTTTAAACTTTTTATTTATGTCATTGTATTGTTTTTGCTGATTGTTACTGGCTGCTTAGGAAATTTACAAAGTCAAAAGGTGGGCTATAAGTAAAACGAACAAAAATAGAACTCTGTTCACACAGGTTTACAATCTAAAAAAACCACATATGCAAATAAAAAGGGGAGGGAGCTAAAGACAGACAATAGAGGAAAGGTAGCACTGAATTTAAAAAGAGGAATAATTGGGAAAAGAATGTGGAAACAGGCTAGTCTTAAAACCAACTTCAGGAGAGATGGTAGCCCAGTGGGAAAGCAGCTGCTTGGCATTCAGAAGGTCCAAGGCTCAATCCCTGGCGCATCCAGTAAAAAGGATCAGGTAGTAGGGCCTCTATCTAAGATCCTGGAGATCTGCTGCTATCAGAGGAAACAGGCCTGGCCTTGATGGCCAGTTTGATTTATGTGTTCCATGTGTGCATGTGAGGAACCTTTAAAAGAGAGGGAGGAACTGGATCTTATAAATAGCAAGGGGCAATAAGTTCCCAAAGGAAGTGGAGGTGTGAGACAGCAGGTGTAAGTTTTGATCTAACTAAATGACTGATACCAAAGGATTATAAGGACAGATTTTTGAAAGACAGATAAACGTATAGTTATTTAAAAGCAAGATGTACATTTTAAAAATGAGTATGATATTGGAAAAGGAAGCCAGTGCAACAATAAAAGTAAAGGAGAAACACTATCATATTTACAACCAAGCTGAACAGAGAAAGACAGATACAAGTGCTTTTAGATAGGATCAAAGAAAATCAACAAAATGGCATTAGAAAAATCAAGCCCAGATAAAATAGGAGGATAAACAAGGGTTTCAGTGGTATCTTCCATCTCCTTCCTCTGTCTCCTATCCAGTCATCATGCAAAGACATAGAGGACATGTACACTAACAATGTCACTAAGGCCTGGTCTCATGTACTTCCCTTGCTTTGCGTGGTTGGAGTAGATATACTTTTTGTATATCACAAGCTATAGCCATTACACCTGAATTGGCAAACTAATCTTCCCCTTCCTCATACCAGGATTGCAAACTCTGGTTTATTTATCCATTTAATTTAGATAAAAAATTTATACCCTCCTCTCTGCCCTCATCAGGGTTATCAGGGTAGAAAGCAAATTAAAACAATAAAAACGTATCTTCAAAACCATTAAAATGAAACAAAAACACTTCATTATAACAATTAAATTCAAAGCTAAAATAATGCACATACAAAAGCATAAAAGCAACAATTGAAACAGAGCATGAAAGAGGGATGACTAAGGAAATGCCATATGAAACAAACAAAAAACTTCACTTTGACCATAGTTTGCTATCTTACTTTGCAGGGCACACATAGTGGGGAAAGGCAGTTTAAGATATTTAAAGCAAACAAAACAGAGTTTTCTGATTCAGTCATAATGTCAAAATATGATTAATGCTAAAGTGAAAGATATTAATTCACTCCAACCTCATGAAGGGAAGGATGCATATGACCATATTGCTTATCATCTAGTGCCTGGCTTGGCATTTCATTTGAACCATGGCAGAGATAATCATAACAGAAAATTCCCTTTTAGTGTGGCAAGGTATCATCACTATTCAATTTGGACACAGATGAGTAATTTGGAAAGTAAGAAAGAATGTAAGAAGAAACAGTAACAGCATAAAAGGGTCCTAAACAAAGGTGGCAGCCTTTTTAAGGGCTGGCTATGATATACTGGGTCACAAAAACTCACACTAGCATCTCCTTCACAGAAAATGCAAGAGCATCTGTATTAACAAACAAGGCCCACCTGAGCAATTGACTCTGGGTCCAGTGGTTTGTGGTCATTGAAAACTGGATATTGGCCGGATGACGTTGATCTCCTAATTGGAGGGCTATCAATTTTCTTCAGTGACTCATGCCTACTAATATTGGTCAGGCTGCCATGGCCAGGCCTACGCCTCCTTTCTGGGCTGTCTGTATTAAGGCTGCGGTTTTGAAGGACAGCCCGAGATGTGCTGTGGCTTGCTGGACTGGCGGAACCTAACTCCAGTGATGAATTAGCAAGGCTGTGTGGAGGATGAACTGGACAGTGGCCATCGCTGGTCCTACCAGGACGTCTCCCAGGAAGTGGGATTTCAAATTTCTTGCGTTGCCTGCATGGAAACAGAGGAAAATCACAAGTGAAACTGATCTCTATATAAAGAATTCCTGCCATTACATGATCAAACAATTTGCAGCAGTAAGAGAATGTGAGCTGTGAAATCATTAGGTCATATTGCCTTAACCTTGAAATCTCTCACTGGCCTTAGGCAAGTCATTCAAAACCCTATACAGCAAAAATAAACTCTTGTACATGATTGCTGAAGGGACTACTAAGAAAACATGTGATAAACTCTCAGTTGGCATGCAGTGATGATGTCAATGCTAGTCTCTTATGACTCGGTTAAATTGTTTTTAAATCTGCCTTGAGTCTCAGCCAGAAAGGTGGATATAATAAAGCAACTAAATGAATAAATGTACCTTCCTAAGTAGATATCAGAATGACGATCAGTTGGCGAATTCATATCTTTAGATGAAGACTTGTCCTCTGTGACTGGCCCGCTGCTGGCTTCACTATCTCCCTTCTGGCTCAGTGTATCTGAGAATGTATCATCCCTGAGTAGAAAACATGCAGCATTAGGCTTTAGAAACCCATGTTCTTTGGATGGAAAGAGTAAAACAGGGTTAACATACCTGTAACTTATGTTCATCGAGTTCTTCTGTGCTGACACACATGGGGACTGCGCAGGCGCAGGCCAGCCACCGGAGAATTTTCTAGAGCTTCCATGGCTCCGAAGGGGCCGTTTGTCGCGCGCCTCAGCGACCGTCTTCCCGCCCAAACGGTCACGTGATCCTCCAGCGACCAACGGCCCCTTCCCTCAGTTCTCCCTTGCCGCCGCTTGACCAACACACTCCAGCCATAACACCTTAAAAACACCAATTTCTGTTACAGCCATCACAGTAGTGTGCATTGGAGTTCACAGCGGGGTAGGAGGGAGGGTTGTGTGTCAGCACAGAAGAACTCGATGAACATAAGTTACAGGTATGTTAACCCTGTTTTCATCTTCGTTCTTCTGTGCCTCCACACATGGGAGTGTACCAAGCTTCACACAATAAGGAAGGCGGGGGTGAAGTCCAACACAATTTTATTGAACAAACAAGAACAACAATAAATAGATATGCATATATACATCTATGTAAAAAACTGTGTAAGGACACATAAATACTCAATATTTACATATATACACACCCCCAGGTACATATATACACACTTTCACTCAAGGGTACCCAGCAGGTACGCCAAGAAAGTCATTCCAAAACTCCCTCAGGAAAAAAGGGAGTGTAAGACAGCCTTGGCCACAGATACATCCTGCTCCGCATTGACATCAACGGCGTAATGCCTGACAAAGGTGTCTGCAGAGGACCATGTGGCGGTTTTACAAATGTTAACCAGGGGCACCCCCCTGAGGAGTGCCGAAGAGGATGCTTGGGACCGCGTGGAGTGGGCTCTGACATGAAGCGGGCAAGCCACCCCTGCCAGGGAATAGGCCTTGCTAATGGCCGTCACAATCCACCTAGACAGGGTCTGTGAGGAAGCCCTGTTACCCTTGTCCTTGGCCCCAAAACATACAAACAGGTGAGGACAGGAGCGGAATCCCTTCGTCCTATCCAGGTAATAGGCTAGGGCCCTCTTCAAGTCTAGGGAATGAAGGGCCTTTTCCCCCTTAGAGGAAGGTTGAGGAAAGAATGCAGGCAGTGAGATATCCTGCGAGAGGTGGAAGGCGGACACCACCTTGGGCAGGAACCCGAGGCAGGGACGCAGGACCACCTTGTTGGGATGAAACACAAGAAAGGGAGGGTCAGACCGCAGTGCAGACAGCTCACTGACCCTTCTGGCCGATGTGACGGCCACCAAGAATGCTACCTTGTAGGATAGCATATCCAAGGGGCATGTAGCCATAGGTTCAAATGGAGGCAACATGAGACGTGAGAGCACCAAGGACAGCGACCACTGAGGCACTGGCGCCGACACAGGTGGGTAAAGATTGTACATGCCCTTAAGAAACTGGCGGGATTGTGGGTGAGAAAACACCGTAGCACCCTCAACTCGGGCGTGAGCAGCTGATATCGCTGCCAAGTGTACCTTGAGGGAGGACACCTTCAAGCCCAGGCCACGCAAGTGGCACAAATACTCGAATACAACCCCCAAGGGACTGCTGTCAGGCACCACTCCTCTGGCAAGTGCCCAGAGCTCAAACCTGCGCCACTTGGCCGCATAAGCGCGCCTAGTGGATGGCCGACGAGCATTCAGGAGGACCCTCTGTACCTCGTCAGTAAAGCCTATCGGGGAGGAACGATCCGCCAAGCCGTTAGGTGCAGCTTCCTGGGATCATGGTGGACTAGGCTCCCGTTTAAGAGAAGGTCTTGCCGAGGGGGCAGACTCACATATGTCCGTTGGGACATCCGCAGGAGCTTCGGGAACCAAACCTGCCGTGGCCAGAAGGGGGCCACTAGGATGCAGTCCGTCCCGTCCTCCTCTATCTTGCACAGGACCCTGGGAATCAAGGGGAACGGAGGAAACATGTAGTGCAAGCCCTGCGTCCACGTAAACTGGAAGGCATCCCCAATAGAGAGGGGGTCGCTCCCTGCCCTGGAACAGAACGTGTGGGCCTTGGTGGTCGCCGCAGTGGCGAACACGTCTATCACCGGATGACCCCACATCTGGAAGATCGGCCCAACGCACTCTCCGTTCAGTTCCCACTCGTGGTCTAGTAAAGGGGCCCTGCTGAGGGCATCTGCCCGGGCATTGTCTGACCCAGCCACGTGTATAGCACGGAGCGACACGCCGTTCTTGATAGCCCACTGCCAAGTGAGTGTGGCTTCCCGGCACAGGGCCATGGACACTGTGCCCCCCTGCTGATTCACGTAGTACATGGCAGTCGTGTTGTCCGTCTGCACCAAGACCTGACGATTCCTCAGCAGTGCTGTAAGAGACACAAGTGCAAAACGAATGGCCCTTAGTTCAAGCACATTGATATGGAGGGTCTTTTCCCTGTCAGACCAGACATCTTGCACAGACACATCACCACAGTAAGCCCCCCATCCCAACAGAGAGGCATCAGTGGTAACCGTGATGTCATGGTGTTGATACCCAAAAGGGGTCCCTCTAAACAAGTTGTCATCAGACAGCCACCAGTCCAAGGAGGAGAGGATGACCCTCGGGATAGAGAATTTGAGGGACGGAGGGTGCAACAGAGCATCGTACCTCCGCACAAACCAGTTCTGGAGAGGGCGCATACGCAGCCTAGCGAAAGGCACCACAGAGGTGGCCGCTGCCATATGCCCTAGTAAGCACTGGATAGAGCGCACAGACTGGAATCGGTTCCTTTTAAACATGGACACTAGACCCCTTAGGGACCGAGCCCTCTCCAAGGGGAGCAGGGCCTTACCCTCCACAGAGTCTAACAGTGCACCAATGTAGGACACCTTGCAGTTGGGCACCAGCTTGGACTTCTCCAAGTTCACCAGGAGCCCCAGGCGTTGGCAAGTGCTAAGTACCAAGCCAATGTCCTGCACCAGCCTAGACTCCAATTCAGCCACGATGAGCCAGTCATCGAGGTACGGAAAGATGGTACAGCCGTCTTCCCGTAGGAAGGAAACCACAGGGGCCACACATTTAGTGAACACTCGCGGGGCAGTGGACAGGCCAAAGGGGAGCACCTTATACCGGAAAACCCTTTGCCGGTAAACAAAGCTCAGGTACTTCCTGTGCTCCTTCCGTATGCCCACGTGAAAGTATGCGTCTTTTAAGTCAAGAACCGCAAACCAATCTCCCTGTTTCAGCAAGGCGATCACAGCCGCCAACGTAACCATTTTGAATTTGGTCACCTTGAGGAAGGCATTAAGGCCCCTCAGATCTAAAATGGGACGTAAGCCCCCATCCTTCTTAGGGACCAGGAAGAACCTAGAGAAGAAACCCTTTACAGAGTCCTCATAGGGCAATTCTTCCACAGCACCCTTGGCCAAGAGCGACACGATCTCCGCATCCAGCTCGGCCATAGTGTTATTGACAGCTGTCAGGGGTGAACTGCATCTGGGCAGCTCAACAAACTCCAGCCCGTATCCCAGTTCAACAATAGTTAAGACCCATGAGTCAGATGTTATTGACTCCCACTCAGAGAGGAGTGGACTAAGTCTGTCCGAAAAGTTCGGGAATACGGCTGGCGCGACCCGTCAGTACTGCCTCCCGGCGCCCTGCTGATCTTTCTGCTGGGCCGGTTGTTGTGACGGGCGAGGCTTGAAGGGCCGACGCCTCCTCTGCTGTTGTGCGGGAGGGTATGGCCGCTGCTGGTAGGCAGGATACGGTTGGTAGCCCGGCCGCTGATGTTGGTATCTGCCCTGGTAGTGGTAAGGGCCGGACCGGGGAGCGTACCGTGGCCTGGAGGAGGGCTTGTCCGCTGGAGCCAGACCCAAGGACCGCGCCGTCTGCCTGTCCTCTTTTTTCTTTTTCAGGGTCTCGTCGGTCGATTTGGAGAACAGCGAGTCCCCTTCAAAGGGCATGCTCTCCACCCTGGAACGCACCTCCTGGGACAGGGCCGTAGACCGCAACCAGGAGTGGCGCCTGAGGACCACCGCCGAAGCCATCCCCCGAGCAGCAGTGTCAGCAGCGTGGCTCCCGGCATTCATCTGCTGCTTAGACAGCCGGACAGCCTCTGTTTGCAGCAGGGACACCACAGCCTTCTGCTCAGGTGGAAGGTCCCGGGTATAGGATGCCAACTTCTCCCAGAGGTACAGCTGGTACCCTGCCATGATGGTCTGGTAGTTGGCAATCCTCAGACCCAGCGAAGCGACGATGTACTGGCGCCTGCCCATGGCATCCAGCTTCTTGCCCTCTTTATCGGCAGGCACCGAGGAGTGACCCGACCGTCGGGGGTTGAATTCCTCCGTGACCAAGGAGGAAGGTGGAGGGTGTTTCACCAGTGCCGGCCAGGTACCCTGCTTGATCTTGTAGAGCTGCTCAATCCTCTTGGATGTTGGAGGCTGATCACAGGGCACCTGCCATACCTTCTCCACGATTTCCTCAATACCCTCGAGCATTGGAAACCCAACGTACGCCGGATTATCCCCGTAAATACGTTTGAGGAGCTTGTCCTTGGTCTTCGGGGCTGCTGAAGAGATGTCCATCTCGAGAGCCTTGGCCATTCTTGCCATCTGGTCGGCGTAGATGCGGAGGTCCTCGAATGGGGAGTCCGCAGATGGCACCAGCTCCTCAGCTGGCGATGGTTCGGACCAGGACTCCGACCGGTAGCCGCCAAAGCTCTCGACATCCTCCTCATCGGAACCGAGCTGGGATTCCGGAACCTGGAGCGGAGGGGGAGCCCACGCCGACCTCGATGTCGAAGGCCTCGGTTCCGACACGGAGAAGCCTGCAGGTGCCCCTTCCCACTGGCAACGGTATGGCGAGGGGAGGTAGGAAGCCTGTCGATGCCGGGACGCAGTGGACCGGACTGATCGGACACTGTCCCCGGAACCATGCCGCTCACGACCGACCGGAGGTGGAGACGGACGGACAGGCGACGGACGGCTCCGACGAGGAGACGGGCTCGGTTCCAGCCTCGGCGACCGAAGGGGAAGCGATGGTCGGCTCCGACGGCGCGGGCTCGGCTCCGGCCCCGACGAGAATTCCGCGGGCACCGTCTCGAAGGCCATCGGATCCGGCACTGGCACGGAGATGTCTTCTGGCTCCGGGGAGCCCAGATGAGGGGAAGGCGTGTGAGGAAGCACGATGACCTCCTCTTGAGGAGCGGGACGCGGCGACCGGTGATGCTTGGTCTTCTTCTTCTTCTTTGCTGGTTCCGAAGAAGACCTCGGAACCGACGCGCTCCTCGCCTTCGAAGGGGACCTCGGCTTCGACCTCTTCGCTTTGATCGGGATCGAACCGGTCGTCGGTTCCGACCGGGGACTCGGTACCAGGATCCTCGGTTCCGAAGCTGGTCTCGGATCCGACCTGGTAGATGACGCGCTACGGGGCGGCCGCACCGGTCCCTGCGCTGGAGAGGCCGCTCTCGACGCCGAGGTACTCGGGGGACGCGGTTTCGACCCCGACCTCGCGGAGGCCACTGAGCCAGCTCTCGAATGCCGTTCGGCAGAGGGGCTTGGGCCGGCCTTGGAGGAGGGCAACGGAGCGCCTCCGGACATGACCTTCTGCCACAGGGAGGAGTTCAGTCGGGCCTTGCGCTCCTGCCGGGCCTTGCTGGTGAAGCCCTGGCAAATCTTACAGGCCGTCACATTATGGGTCTCCCCCAAACAGAACAGGCACAGTTCATGGCCATCGGTCTTGGCCATTTTAGTGTGGCATTGCAGGCAATGCTTGAAGAGAGCCTTAGAGGCCATCTTCAGGGGCACGCGAAAGGAAGGTCAAAACAGTCCGAGTCAAATTACCGAGTCCACAACAAAGTCCAAAACGAGATCCGAAGAATAGTCGAGGTCACGAAGTCCGAAGTCAAAAGCCAAGCAATCAGTCAGAATAAAGCACGAAGCACAAAAGCACAGAGCAACGAAGCTCACGTTCTCTCCAAGCGGCGGCAAGAAGAGAACTGAGGGAAGGGGCCGTTGGTCGCTGGAGGATCACGTGACCGTTTGGGCGGGAAGATGGTCGCTGAGGCGCGCGACAAACGGCCCCTTCGGAGCCATGGAAGCTCTAGAAAATTCTCCGGCGGCTGGCCTGCGCCTGCGCAGTCCCCATGTGTGGAGGCACAGAAGAACGAAGATGAACTCAGGCATTTCGTATCAGTGAATTGTTGCTTACATATCCTGAACCACGATGTATTGGTGAGGTACGAGGCCATCAATCCCATTGTGTCTTCCTTCCCACCAGTCATCAGAAGCTCGATGATATAAAAGTAGAGAGGCTCCTTTTTTGAAGGAGAGCTCTCGCGCAGATCTTCCTACGTAATCAAACTTGGCAATAGCTTCTATTGGTTCACATTCTGTGAAGAAAAAGCAAACAACGAAGATGTTAAACCTGAAAAATGATTTTCAGTAGTAAAAAACATATAGCTTGAATGACTATTAAAAGCAAAAAGAGATAAAGGAGGAGAAAAAAACCTGTATTTATCCAGAAGTATTTATCTACAAATCTCAGAAGGCATACAGCCAGCTACCTTAGACATTGTGGAACCCTTTCTGCACATTTCAAATATTTGTAATGAGATAAGCAGAGTAAAAAAAAGTCTTGGGATTTGTAAGACAGCTAGAAGCATGGAACGCTCTAGCGTAAGTATACTGTTTGCTGCCACAGCAGTATACATATAGGGACAAACACATGGCATTCCAGTCAGGTGTGGTTCAAATATTTATGTATGTATGTATGTATTTATTTATTAGACTTATTATACACACACACACATATTGTATATATAATTGTGTGTGTGTTTGTGTGTGTGTGTATCTATATATATCTATATCTATATCTATATCTATCTATATCTATATAAATTGTTGTTATTCTGTCTTTCTCACTGAGATCCAAGGCAGATTACATACTGCAAGTGAATACAATATAATCAACTAACAACAAAGCCCATTGTGGCAAAAAATACAATAGGCTCTAGAAAGGGCAGGGGGGCCAGGCTGGACATTGCCCTCTCTCTCCACACCAATCGCAGCGGGGAGAGGGGAGGGTGGCTGGGCCAGGCATGGACACCTCCCTGCGCCCCGATCTGGGGCGGGGGGAGGAGGGCAGGATGGTAGGGCCAGGCATTGCCCTCTCCCCAGTGCCCCAATCTGGGGTGGGGGGAGGAGGGTAGGGTGGTGGGGCTGGGCACTGCCCCCTCCCCAGCACCCTGATCATGGTGGGGAAGGGTTGGGAGGTGCAAGCGCCTGTCCTGCTGCCTGCTCGCCCCAAGTGGAGGGCTGTGCAATGGGTGGGCCCTTCCCTCTGCCAGCAGATCAGCTGGGGAGGGACGCAGCTGATTCGCCTGCAGCCCCTTTCCCGCTGATCAGCTGGGGAGGGAGGTTGCTGACTTTCCCACCACCCCTTCCCTGGCCAATCAGCAGCTGTCTGCCCTCCGGGGGGAGGGATCGGCTTGCAAGGCCTTCCTTCTGCAATGGCACCCTCTGGAAGCCATATTGGCGACACAGGCACACCGGGGGGAAAGTGCCCTGTCAGCAATACAGCTTGCCTTTTATATATCAGGATAAGCAACTATATTGGTTATTTGGATGTTTATTTGGAAACACTAGTATTCTTTTATGAACCTCCTCTAAATGCTTTTGATTTAGGGTCTGGTCCAAAGTTTCTGGAACATATTTTTCAGATTCAGATCATTTTGGCACTAAATTACAACAGCTTTTCAAAGCAATTTGATGAAAGGTGCCTTAACATCATGACTCCATCTAAATAACTAATTCCGTTTTAACTTCTCTCTTGGATTACAGTTAAAGAACCACTTTTTGTTTCCTTCCATCTATGAATACAGAAGTTAGCATGGTATGCCAATAACAACTCATACATTTCTGTATGAATTCTATATTCACAATTATTCAACCATTGGGGGAAATTCCCTGTTATTTCCTTTTGAAAACAGATATCATCATGAACTGTTTGCTCTACTTGCTGGATGCATCTAATATGCAGTTATTTCACCAATTTGATGAAATTCCATTTAAGTGAATTCACTCCTGAGACAAATTCCTAGGAAAATATTTCGGCCTGTGCTTCACATTGTTTGTAATGCAATTGCATATGATTGCTGTATTTACAGCTACTTCCTATTCTGACCTAAATCTTTGAGAGATTGGAATGATGGGATGCTAAGTTTCTAGAATCTTTAAAGATATACTACAATGAAAGTATTATGAAGTAACTTTTAAAAGTCCCAACTTCTTTAGTAACATTGGAATATGTGATTGTGGCTTCACTCAAAGCAAGTAAGAAAAAATCACTTGACTGTGTATTACAGGAAGAAACATTAAAGTCATAATTGGAATTGTTGCTCAGGGGAATTTCTTGGGGCTGCTGAGGAATGGGAGCACTGTGCCTGGACTAATGATCTTTCCTGTCTGTGTGCATGTTTAGCACAAGGAATGTGGTTGCAGAAGGGGACCGAACCCGCTTCTTCAGGCCTCTCTGTCTGCCTTTCATGGGGTCTTATTGACTTACATCATCTGTGCAGAGTGGGTATAGGGTACTGAGGTGCTGGTGCTATATGAGTGATGGACTGGCACTGGGGTTACATTTTTCATTTTAGCCAAAAGCAAGTTGTATTTCCTGTAAATGTTGATGCTGTTACTCAAAGCAGCTCAGTGTTGAATTGTGGGAATTCTACTGTTATTGGGAATATCTGAGTTTATTAAAACATCTAGAAGAATTAAATTGCTTTCCATTTCTTGGGCAAGAGAAAGCTGTTACTGAGCATACTGTAGCTTCTTTTAATATTTATGAAGGGTCAACAGTGCTCAAGGTACTGCACAGAGAACAGAAGCAACAGTCACCTTGATTCATTCAGGAGCTGTAATACCCAAGGAAACAGGCTTTCATACATATCTCTGTAGTTAAATAAGGAGTGGTATATTCAAACAGGTATTACACTTGCAGACTCCAAGTCTCATCCGATGCTGATAGTGGAGCACATGCAGTTCTTTAAAAGCAAGCAGGAACCCTACTAATCAGCAGTTTATGAATGAAAGCAGGAAGAGCAACTTAATTCAGACCATCCGCTTGCTATTTCCGCCCCTACCAAATAGCTGACCAGAGTGAGTCAGGTTTATGAAGCTTTATGAAGCATCCTGTAGATTTATGAAAGGCGGGAGGGCTGGGACACTTGTACAATCTAAGTAGTTTATAAAAAGTTGATCCAATTCTGCTTATGCCAGACATCCAGGCATCCAAGCTACAGCAATTAAAATGCTTATGAAAGAAAGCATGTTTGGGCCACTTCTACAGTCTGGATTCCAAAATAGTAGCCTATTGCAGTGTAAAAGAGTTATGGGGCACCTTAAAATTGTTTTATTGAAGCATGAGCTTCAGATAGAGAGCCAGTGTGGAGTAGTGGTTAGAGTGATGGACTGGGATCTGGGAGACCCCAGGTTTGAGTCCCCGCTCTGTCATGGAAGTGTGCTGGGTGACCTTGGGCCAGTCACATACTCTCAGCCTCACCTACCACTCAGAGTTGTTGTGAGGGAAAAAGGGAGGAGAGTGATATACACCACTTTGGAGCCACACAGGAGAAAAGCAAGGCCTAAATGAAACAAAAATAATAATGAAATAAAACAGAAGTGCCTACATCATTTGGAGCAAGGACATTGCGTAACAGGTCCAAGAGTGTGGGGCTAATCTTTGCAGGAAACTGATCCACACTCATGAGAAAAAAGGGGCCTTGCTTTTTTAGCA
Source organism: Eublepharis macularius (assembly GCF_028583425.1). Lineage (NCBI taxonomy): Eukaryota > Metazoa > Chordata > Lepidosauria > Squamata > Eublepharidae > Eublepharis > Eublepharis macularius. The sequence continues at coordinate 65,918,926 of NC_072798.1, forward strand.
CAGAGAGCAAAAAGTAAAACAATCACTCAAGTGTAGCACATCTTGCAGAATTTAAAATGGCATTTAGAACATAAAATGGCACTAAAAACAATTATGTGCTGATGGATGCAGAAAATTTTCACTTGACCTTCCTGTAACTATGTTCACCAGGAAAGAAGCAAGGAAACAGCTGGTTAATGACAGACAGAGCAGTGTTAAAAACAAAAATTACGCAGAAAAATTTTGAATCAAGGATATTATGTCAGACATTCTTCATTTAACATGGGCTGTTCTGAGGAAAACAGCCTCTTTCTACAAACCATAAAACAGGTCATACCATCTTCACTGGTGTGCAGTTCTGTACTGGCATCCAGGTCTACTTCTTCTAAGGTACCATGTTCACTATAAGGACTATCACTGCAGAGACAAAACATGTGAGTTAATACTTTGTGGTTGGATATATGACTCATTAGTAGCATCCAGTAACCTATCATAAGGAGGGAAGGCAGCATGGCATAGCCCGATCTCATAAGATCTTGGAAGCTACAAAGGGTCAGTACTTGGAAGGGTGATCATCAAGGAAGATGGCAGAGGAAGGCAATGGCAAACCACCTCTGCTTCTCACTTGCCTTGAAAGCCCCTTGCTGGGGTTGCCATAAGTCAGTTGCAACTTGACAGCATGTACAAACACAAACTATCCTACCAACTTACTGCTTCTGCAGATAATCACAGTATTTTCACAATATGTATCTGGCCTAAAACAAACAGTACACATTTTTGAACTCCAGCAGAGGAATGAGCAGGAAAGATATGAGGTGGAGTCCAATTTAAATAGTCAATGGGAACCAGGTCAAGGAGGACTACATTCGCTGTACTTGGTTTGGGGGAGAAGGACGGGGAACAACTTTCTGCTATAGAAAAAAGCACTTAGGTCTCATTTGTGGATTTCATTTGAAGTGCCCCTAATTTGGGAACTAGCACAGTTGCAGGGGCAAATTTTCAACAAATCTATATAAAATTTTAATTTTACACAACTTTGCTATTGAGGATGAATGTTTTCCCCATCTATGTAAAACTTTAAAGGGAGCAGAGTTGCAAAACAACAACAACAAAAACAACCCACTCTACAATCGCTAAACTAAGCAACAATTTTAATTTTTCGATGGACCCCAAACAGAATTTCAGGTATGTGTCAGTCTTGTTATTCATACATAAATAGAGTCAGGCTGATGCTGATAAAAGACTGAAAAGAACATCCTCTGTCTTACCAGTAATCATCTCCTGCCATACATTTTTCATAAACTGGGCCATCAAGCTCCTTAGCATCTGGGAAAATGGTTTCATGATGAATGATGATAGTTTTTATTATTTCATTCACGTGAGCCTGACATGACACCTGTTCTTGTATGTCCGGAACAGGCATCAGAGTTGGGCCAAAACAAATGGCCAGGTTGTAAGGATCCATCATATTTTCATCACTGTACTGCGATAGGCTTTTAAAAAAAATAAAAAGAGGCAAAAGATAAGAAGGGGTTTGGTTTTTGCTTGACTTTTTGAAACAGGTATATTACTCTCACCACCCCGTTTTGTTGTTTAATCTCGTACTTAAATATCATTAAAGAAACCTGAATTAGAACTTTTCCTGACTGGCAATAACATGAAAATATATGGAGTACTCTTTGAGAATAACCAGTAAAGATACAGATACAGGTCTGAAGCAACATAACACCCAGGCAACATATATAAAGCACTGCATCAACAGTTTTGAAAGGACTCAACAGTTATAAGTAAAAAGAATAACAGACATGGTTAAGGGAAAATTAAAGTAGCCATCTCAACAAAGATCTGCAGTTTTGCCAAAAAATGATGAGAAGCAGAAATGGTGAGCAAAGGACCAGTGGCCCCAAGCTTTTAGTTGCAATGGCCAGACTGTAAAACCCACACTCATACTGTTAAGAACTTAAGAAGGGTTACGTTGTTATATTAACTATAGAAAGCATTTATTACAATTTAAACCATTTTCTTTTAAAAGCATTCTCTGTTTTCCTCTTCCTACCCCTGGTCTCATAGCACACGCTCTCTTCTTTCTCTGCTCTACCACAGGGATTATTTAAATTGCCAGTCCTTTTCTGTCTCCGCCAGAGCTGCCTGCTGCTTCTTCCCTAAGCACTCCATAATGCATCCTCTGCACCATTTCAGATCTGATTGATCTTTCACTTATGCCTCTTTTTCTGTTTTTCTACGCACAGGTCTCTCCACAACTCTTATTCCTTACTTTTCCCTAACATGTTTTTTCCCTACTTCTCCTCATGAAGTTCAGCATCAGAAGCACGGAAGGATTTAACTCTCCTAGCAATTCAGATCCAAGTGGCTGGCAGACTGGCCGCAACAGGCTGACAAAGCTGGTGCTAACTTTACAACAAGGTCTGCCACTGTGGGGGTGCTGGGGTGGGCCTCAGATGCGGGAAAGGCTACAAACAATGGACTCTTGCAATGGACTCTGGGACAGCAAATATACATGAAGGAGCCCCACATATTGCTCACAGCCCTTAAAGCTGTGCAGGCGAAAGTTACATTTTTGTTGAATTTTAAGAAAACTGTTACTGCTAGCGATAATTACAATTGGACAGCGGAACAGGTTATCTAGGTAGCTGGGGGAATTTCTCTGCTGGAGGTTTCAAAAGGGAGTTTATGATAGTTGAGATGCATTTGATAGGAAAGACTGAAGGTTGCCATTTCAATCTTTACTAGAAAATGCACATCAACAGTGGTATTCTCCTGCCAGATGAGATGATACCAGTGACTCCATTCAAAATAAGTTTCTAACATTTTATGGGAAATATTATTGCTGCAGATAAAATACAAAAGTTGAAACATCCAGATATCAGTTCAAAGGAACCAAAACACCTGAAATTTTAAGTCATACATGTCTATGCACCTAGAATATGAATGAATCTCTATCCAAAATAAAACGGATACCCAACACAACATCAAAGAAAGAAACTCTTTATCTAAATTTTTGTAAACTATAATTAACTGAAAAAAACAACCTTTGACAATAGTCCTGTAGTGTGGATTCAGACCCCTCCCTCCCTCACATACACACTCTACCAAGTTGTTGCTGACAAATTCATCAGTATGAAACTAATCCGAACATTTTGACTATTCTTAAGACATATAATATACAGTCGGACCTTTAAAAAAATCCTACCTATTTAAAGAACATACACTGATAATCTATTTTATGTTGCTGTAATACAGTTGTCAAAAAATTTGGTTATCAATATTTTATTTTTTTCCGAAGGAAGGCCAGACAATAATTGCACTTGTGAATAAGCAATCATTATAGAAAATCTCTACCAAAATCTTTGCTCTGTAAAGGGTGTGTGTGTTCTTATTACTTAATCCTATTTAGTGAGCACACAACAAAATGTTATGTTCTTAACAATAAGAGATGCTGAGTCATGTCAGTGGTCCATCTAGCCCAGCATCCTATCTCACACACCGGCAAACCAGTTGCCCAGCAAGGCCAACGAACTGGGCATAGAGACCTTCCCCTGATGTTACCTCCTAGCATTTGTTCAAGCCTTTTAATTTCTACCAAGACATTCAGTTTTGGAGTTTCTACAAAGCCCTTTGTAAGTAAATTCCAGACTGAAATAAGCAACCATCACCTTCCATTGTTGCTAGGGCGACAATACAGGTAATATCCACTGGCCAATCAATATATGAAACTACTTTATATTACATCTCTGTTGTTTTCTCCCAGTATTTTCTACTCTGGTAGCAACTCTCCAGGGTCTCAGGCACAGAGAAGCCTCTGTTCCCTGAAAGCCTTTCACTGGAAATGCCAGAAACTGAATCTGAAACCTTCTGTACATGTAAAGCAGGTGCTGTGTTACCAAGCCATGGCCACTCACTGATGACCAACATCTCCAAGATAATCAGTCCGCCCATGTTAATCCTAACTAATTAAATGACAAGGAATCACTTCTTGAGAGCATTTCATAAATCTGTTCGCACGACTAGCAGCAAGGTCACTGTTGAGAGCAACAAAGGGAAGTAAGGAAGGCTGTAGTGGCAAGAGGGGTGGAGCTGGAAAAGAGGTGTGAGTGTCCCACAGGGGCATGTCTTCTAACGTGCTGCGGCTGCAAGGCTCTTTGGCCATTTACCCTGGCTAAAACAGTCTGTGTCTGCGCAAGAGAATAAATGGACATAAATCAGATATCCCATGCTTCACTTCAGCTTGTGTTTCCTCTTGTTTGCTGTGGGTTTTGATACCAAATTCCACCTCTAGATGCAGATAGTAAACAAGTGATCAGTTACACAGTCATTGAACCATAGCAACATCTGTTAAAGAAAGAGGAACAAATTGTAGTTCCTGATATTTCTTTGTATTCATCATGATTTCCCATGCTCAAGAGTTGTATTAAAGTTTCAAAACTCATTTCTGGTGAGTGAAACCATACATTACCATAACAGCATTATTTTTTATTGAGCTGAAATTCAGTTTGCAAACAAAAAATCTATTTGAAGAACTACATTTTGCAATTTATACAAATATATGGATGTTTTATTTTTTCATATTCTTCCCAAACTCCCATGTTCAGGTGATCACTCTCATTCCAATACAGTAACACCTTTTCGTTACGGAAAAACCTAATCCTAATCTTTTTAAAACTGCTGCCAATTGAAATACTCTCATCTATGTTGAAATGAAGGTAAAATAGACATTTTACATGGACTATCAGAGTGCTGTGACAGGAAGATACTTACTGATTGAGGAAGGCAAAGAGATATCTCAGTATTATAAGGACAGATCTGGGCAAAGTCAGGAGAAGTTTACGTATATGAAGAGCCCTCTCATAGAGATTTTCTATTCCTGTAATGTACAAGGAGACAGCTCAGGTTTTATTGACTATGTGACAGTGGAGGATATGGCTGTATGAGGTGTGCAGCAGAACCATTTTTTAAAATTTCAGTCAATATTGTTTACATGAACAGTCAAGAGTAGGTCCCCTGAAAATTTGGTGGAGTTTTCACAAAAAATGCCGCCCACAGCCCCCTGGATAGCCCCTAGATATTATTTTCATAGGGAATAATGGAGAGTGGGTGTGGGCACCTTTTGAGGGACTATAAAATTGGCCCCCGTGGTCTAAACTTCTGGAAACTTACAAGGTATTTAGAGGACAGTCACGAGTAGGTTCTCTCAAATTTGGTGAAGTTTGGTTGAAAAATAACCCCTCAAGCCCACTCGATAGTCCCCAGAGTAATTTTCTCATAGAAAACAATGGCTGGATTTTTTTGGAAATACCTGAACTGAATTAGAGAATCAATTCAGAATTTGGGGAAGTCTGAATTTTTTCTCAGATTCAGTAAAAAAAAAAAAAGATTTACCAATTTATTTTTTGGGGTGCACTCCCCTAGTTTGAACAATCAATCCTAGCTGAATCCTACCAGTCTCAAAAATGCCATGGCTGAGTGTCTGATCCTATGAACTGAAAGAAAAGGTAATGGAATGCATAGGACTTCTGGAGATTGTTTTGACACATGTGATGTTAATACAAAAAGTTATCATTTAGTTATATCTGAATAAAAATACTTTATGTTAAAAGTAGCATATTTGAGTACAACACTCAAGAAATGCAGATGGAACGCAATATAGAGTTGCACTGTATATTATTCCTATTTATTTATTTATTTATTTGTTCAATTTCTAGCCCCTCCCCACAAGCGGGCTCAAGGCGGGTTACAACAGGATATAAAATACATTTAAAACCAGAGTAAAACCACATCACCATCGCAATTCATATGATACAATAAAACACAGTTCTTGAGATAGCAGCCCATACCATTCACGCCTGCCAATAAAACACTGGGGGGGGGGGAGGGAAGAGGGAAGAACAGCCGTCATTGATCAGATTATGATTCATGTGCGTGTGTGTGTGGGGGGGTTTGAGATGACTATACAGCCCCCCCCCCCCCGCTGACAGGAGAACAGTAGGGAGGCTCATTAGATGGATTCAACACTAGCCTCAGCCATATGCCTGTTGGAACATCTGTGCCTTACAGGCCCGCTGAAAGGATAAAAGATCTTGGCAGGTCCAAGTATCTGAAGACTGAGAGTTCCACAAGGTTGGAGCCAGGCCTGAAAAAGCCCTGGCTCTGGTTGAGGCCAGTCGAGCCTCCCTGGGTCCAGGGACCACCAGTAGATGTTTATCCGCTGATCTAAGCACTCTCCGGGGTACATATGGCGAGAGGCAGTCCCACAGGTATGCTGGTCCCAGTCAACTATGGAACAAGGGGCTAGAAACATGCCTGAGCAATACTGGATGCCCAAATATATCTATAGATATCAGTAAATTATTTTACAAAATCTGGGGTATTATCTGCTTTTGGGGGGCAGCTATTATATTTATGAAAATGTAATTTGAGAAACCATAAGAACAAATGTAACTTACGGACACAAGAAATAAGATCATTAAATCTTTCCTTGGGAAAGACAGGGTTCTCCAGCCCTCGGAAATAGAGCTTCAGTACTCCAGCAACTGAGTTAATGTCATGGTTACTTTGGTCATCTGCCAAAGGATTTTCACCTGCAAAAATAAATCAAGTTAAATACTCACAGGCCATCTAGCTGAACAGCACTTTACTACACAAGATTTAGAGCCGTGGTAAATAAATAACGACTGGTTTCCTAAGTACCATCTGTGATTAAAATGAATGTAGTTGACTAAAATAAACCTTCCCTTTAATTATACAGCCTAGCAATGCCTTAAGTATTAAGTTCAGAAAGACTATATTGGGACAAATGTACAAGGGTGGTCCACTGAACTAAGCTGAACTATTCTAGAGTAAAATGGTTTTAGAATTTCTGCGTTAGTTAAATAAACCTTTATAGTCATTTTCAGTCAAATCACATCCTAAAACAAATACAGATTTCTTCAAGCTGTAATCTTCTTTGGAGCTGAAAAAGGTAATTAAAGAGATTCCAAGAATATATGCACTGCTGTATATTGCAACTACAAGGACTGGATTCTCAATGCCAAACCTCAGTGTGGAAGTCCACGAACTTAAAGACTAGATGTGCATGCTTTAAATGACACTGGTAGTAGGGTAACTGTCTTGATTTTAGCTAGTGAAAATTAAGTCTTCAGTTAAATAACTGCAGATTTTTATTTTATTTATTTATGCCTTACCTTTCTCCCCAGTGGGGACTCTCCTCCATTTTATTATCAAAACAACCCTGTGAGGAAGGTTAGGCAGAGAGGGAGTGACTGGTCCAAGGTCACTCAGCAATCTTCCATGACAGAATGGGGATTCCAGCCTGAGCCTCCCAGATCCTACTCTTACACTCTAAGCACATCACCACACTGGCTCAATAACCTCTACCAGTCACCAAATCTTTGCAGTTAGGACCAATCCCGCTGAGATTAAAGGATATCCATAATTCGTTTAACAGTTTTTAAAAAAGAATTTAAAAGCAGCCACAGGACTGTGTGTTTGTGTATGATTACTTCGATTGGGGCCACATCACTGGAGGAGGGGTTCCAAATCTTTTCCCATGAGCTGTTTGTACAATCTATCTATCCCTAAAGGTGCTTTTTGCCCCACAAGGAAAAATACTTGCATTTGTGGAGGTGAAGTAGAAATTGAGATCAAGGAAATGGCTTGGAGGGAAGGATTAACCATATTAGTCTTATTCACTCCTCTGGTTGCTTTCAAACAAACAAAAAAAGTGGAAGTTCTGATGAAGGATCTTGTCTAGATCGGTACTTATTCTGAAATGCATCACACCTGAATCAGAGTAATTCTAAAGCAATTTATAATGTGCAGAATGTCTGAAAGGACTGTGCAAATTAGAAACAGGGGTGCAATTTTTCATTTGCTGGCAGGAAAACAGCAATTGCCAGAAGTAAGCAGACAAGAGACTGAGTGTTAGGTGAGGGAGTCCCACACTATGAAGAACAACAAAGGCTGTGTGCGCTATTCCTTCCAGACCTTGGGCCTTAGGAAGAGACAGCAACCAGAACACAGAGACACTTTCTAGCCAGGGCAGGGAAAGAAGTGCTGGCGGCAGCTGGAAAGAAAGGAAGAAATGAGGAGGCAGAGGATAGGAAGTAGGATGGGGAAGAGACAGGGATTTAAAAAGAATGATCTGCAGAGATTAACTAAAATCTCAACATGTATTCTGTAATTTATTATTTCTTTCTTATACAGAGTGCAAGGCTCCAGCAAAAGGGAGGGCACAATCTATTTTAAAAGTCTTACTGGGATCAGATCTTTTGCACATTAGGGTTTAACTTGAAATGGAACAGTTAGAGGTAGCAAGTCCTTGCAGCTGCAGTTAGTATTAACTCACATTGTAAATGAAGAAGCAGATGGGTGGCTATGAGCCATGGGGAAAATGATGAGCGGGGGTGGTGGTGGTGGAGTTGCTCAAGGAAGAAATTGCATATTAACATAATGGAGGTAGGTGGGCAGCGAAGATGGGAGAATTAGATGGACCTACAAGATTTTTAGGACTTTGAAGGTAAAAATGTTGAAATTTTAGACTGGCTTAGACTTGAGTACCTCTGCACTGATAAAACACTTACTATGGAAGTCTCTAGTTGTCCTAGTATAACATTTAAAATATAGTAATAATAAGTAGATTTGGCCAACAAATATTTATTATAAACCCACGTGCTATGCAAAATAATCTGCTACAGTACAGGTTCCGGTATGTTTGATGTTTTTGTGGTCTTGTATTGGAGAGTGTAGCTGAACTCATTTCCACCTTTTCTCATATTCGTTACAGGACTGGTTCTCACTCTACCTTTCCGTACCTATTTAACTCAGAAATGATATTCAACTGTGAATATGAAAGTGCCCAGTCTGATCCCAAGAGGGAGGAGAGGCATAAGTATTTAACTGCTATTCTTTTAAACAAATATGATTACCATTATTTTATCAGAATCTGAAATAAGTGCAGGAGCCCAAATACAGAGGCATTTAAGCTTCTGTATTCGGGTTCTAAATGCCTTTGATAAGCTCTTGTTAATAGGCAGACATTTCCTAAGAACTAAGTTTTCTTAGGTATGTCCTATTTCCTAAGATATTTCCCTGCACAAAGGCATAATGGCCAAGAGAAACAAGTAATGGGTAGAATAGTAAAGTACCAGTCTTTAGATTTTCACACACCAATAGTCATTGGCTCAACATTGCTCTTATCAATCATTAACGGTCACTTTGCACCTTAATGTATATTCAATATATTTCATGTATACTGCTGACTTTCCAAGTCCCACTGTCTGCTTGTTTTGTGCTCTCCACTGTCTGCTTATTTTGTGCTTTCTTATTTAGCACATACCTCCTACCAAGCTTTAGTCCACATTTTATTGTGGTGAGCCAGTCTACATAAGCTACCTTGCCATTAGATGATTCAAACATCTGAAAAATGCATCAAACTATTGACCCATCAACAGTACCATTTCAAAAGGCAGTTCGGAATCAGCATGACTAAATTAAGACGCCTTCCTACAATATTCCCACTAAAAGTGGTATGACAGTTCAAAGAAGCTCTAGTCAAGTCCTGGGAGGACTGTATTGAGCAGTGTACATTTTAATAGGATTGCATTTCATTCCAGTGATACCCGTATGTTGGAAAGTCACTGTATGCGATTAATCCTTGCATTGAAAAAAAAGTTGTAGAAAACAGCCCAATGGGAATGTTTGCATCATGCCTCTCAATTGGCTTCTGATGTGTTTATTCAGTACATCTAATTGCTGCAAGGTTCATGCACCCATGAACAGGGAATCTCCATGTCAGCCCAAGAGAATTACAGGTGGTTGATGCAGTCTGCAGAAGGACAAGAGTGCAAAAATCTGATGCAGTACAATGCTTCATTTCTTCTTGCACTTTTGGATCTCCACAGAACAAACTGACCTTCCCAAGAGATGTCCTCTTATCAGGGCACCACTGTATGCTGTAATTATTAAGTTTCCAAGAATACAAAGTGATTCTCTATTAAAATGTTAGAATGTTAGGATCTCATCTTTCTGATATGAAAAAATACAATAATATATGTTTCAAAGAAAATATAATTACCTCTTTCAAATGAATTTTTAATATCATTGACTTCCACCTGGGATCCAGACACTCTAAAAATGCCTTGATGCTGAAGGCCTAAAAAATCCCAAGAGGAATAATGAGAGATAAATTAGGTGCTAAGACTCAATATTCTAAATAGGGGGGAAAACTGACATAAGAATAATGGTAAGTTACGCACAATAACTTAATAAAAATAACTAGGATTGAATTAAATGTCATTTGGAACTCACCATATAAGTTAATAAATCGAATACAGCTTTCTACAATGAGAGGAATTACTTTTCCAGAGTCCTAGGGAAGGTGGAAAAAAAATCAGTAAGAATTTACTATAAATAATAAGCTAGAGACTGCTAGATTACCTCTGCAATGTGAACTGCTTTTCATTAGAGCTCAGTATCTTCGCAGTTTTAAATCCATAACAATCTTAAGCCAATAAGATCTGACACAAGCTGATAACCAATAAGGCTGCTTTTGCTGTGGGCACAGTCTAGAATGGCAGACCAATGGGTCATGTTCATTTCTCTTTCCTTCAAGTAGAACTAAGAGCAATTCAATCAGGCAACTCAAGGAAGATACATAGGAATATTACAGTCTTCCAAAACACATGACTCAAAATTAAACATTATGTATAAATAAACTGCATTCACTGCTGACAGGCAAAGATGCAAAATGACTAAAGGGGTACTACTGACAGCTGTAAGAAATCCTAGGATTAAAATGGATGTATTACTAATGCATTTCTACAGCACAATCAGATCATAATAATAATCATTCTCCCTGTTAACATTTTCATATTTTCAACACCTCTCACAAAAGTCACCATTCAGGATTTCTGACCTGTCTATGAGAAAATAATTACAAGCAAATAATCAATTCTAGGTGTTTCAGTGGCCCTTCTCAATGAAACGACATCATTCACAAGGATAATTTTTTCTCATATGATCCCCATATGTTTTCTGCCACAGGGAAAAACATCTGTGGAAAGTCACTTTGAGGCAGGTAAGTGGCAGGAAGAGAAAAGGTTAAGCATGCCAGCCCTCCCTTCTGGATTTCAGGCTCCCACAGCTACGTTCCATTAAGATGATTTTTAAAAGCTGTCAGGACAGAGCACCAAACTGCCAGTCATGTGTAGTTCGACCCTGACAAAAGTTCTCCGTTTGGCTGCGTTCTGCTCCCACTAAGCCTTCCATATGAAATCCTAATGGGGGAATCTCTCTGTTCCATTGATGCAATGGGGAAAAGCAATTTCTCTCTCTTTTCTGTTTAAAAGTTTTCATAGTTTTAGCTGGGTAGCCATGCTGGTCTGCAGAACAGCAGGATTTCAGTCCAGTGGCTCCTTGGAGACCAACAAGTTTTTCAGGGTATGACAATACATACTGCTCACATCTCAAACCAATTCAAAGCATCATTAATGACTTGCAACCTGCGCTAGACATTGGGAGGCAAACCTTTTCTTGCCCAGAGGTAGCCCCCTAACCTTAAACTCCTTCTCACTCAGAATAATGTACTTCTCAACACTGACATGGACTTTGGGACCTGAGCCTGCAATAAACCAAGATGCCTACTCTGTTCCCAACAGCACAAGCACTGGACTGAACAATACCAGTTCTACTATCTCAGGATCATTCCAATGTAATATATGCTATCAAGTGACAGCAATGCCCTTCCACTCTCTGCACTGGGCAAACAGATCAGGCCCTACATAAAAGAATAACGACATAAATATGACAAGAAAAATCACAACACTCAAAAACCAGTGGGAGAACATTTTAATCTTCCAGGATATTCCACTGCTGATCTAAAAATGGCTGTCTTCAAACAGAGAAAATTCAAGGGGAGATTACAATGTATGATTGCTGAAATGGTGTTCATTCTTATCTCACTACAGATGCTAATTTCTGCTCTAATCAAGCTATACTGTACCACTGTACCTTTGCATCCTGACACCTTTCTTTGCTATATCCCTGTCATCTAATCAAGCTGCACTGTACCTTTGCATCCTGATGCCCTTCCTTGTAACACCCCTCCCGCCTTCTGGCTGGTATATAAAGGCTCCGAGTTCTCCATTCCTACTAGTTTCTGAAGAAGGGAGCTCTGTCTCTTTAAAGCTCATATCCCAAATATAATTTTCATAGCTCTGTCTCCTTCTTTGGTTCCTATGCTGATGTGAACTTTACTACAAAAAAAGCAGAAATTTTTGACCTCACTAAAGTAGAAACTACTCAAATCCTGCATTACTGTAAGAACATGGAGTAACATAACTTAGTGTAAATGAACCTCGGCACCCTTGGGGTCCCTGTAAATGGAAGCTTAGTGTGAGGGTTGAGCAGTAGCTATGACATGCTCTTCTCATTTGTGAATGAAAAAAGCCCTTAATTATAAAGAGAGAACAGAAGGCCAGACAAAACTAGTGCAGTGGCTTTCATTTCACTAGGATCATACCTGGTGTCTTGTGTGGGAATTCCTTCGTCCTCGACTATAAGTATTTTTAGAAACAGAGAAAAGCAAAATGGAGAAAGTAAATACGGCAGTCACAAAATAATAAGGTCTGACGAAGAGAACTGCATCTGACAAAGAGAACTGTGGTTCTTGAAAGCTTATGCTACAGTAAAGTTGGTTAGTCTTAAAGGTGCTACTGGGCTCTTTACTACTTTGCTATTACAGATTAACACAGCTAACTTCTCTGGATCTACAAAATAATACGAGCACCTTCAAAAATCATTAACTAACTACAAATACATTGAGTGTACTGATCAATAATAATGTAAAAAACATGGTCATTAATTTTGTTGTTACCTGTGCACTTTACAGTGGTCTGAAAGAATGTACCTTTTATTGTGATATGGGTCAGCTTCAGCTGTTTGAATCAAGTCTTTATCCAAAAACCCACTGTGTATAGTCAAGTAGGTGGATGCGTTTCCAATGCTTGCTGGTATTTTTGTATTCTTGTAATTTTGTTATAAACTGAGTGTTAGCTGTGCATATATGCAACTACTCCCTCTGAGCTTGTCATAACAACCATCCTTGGCATTCAGTGAATCCTTTAATCAAACTGTATACACTATATTTTTATCCTGTGTTCAAGAAACATTATATTGATCAACTAAGAAGGAAGATTTCCAGGATAGACCTGAATATAATGATCTGCCTCAGTTTAATAATGATCCACCGCAGCCTTTGTGACAAGAAATGTTGTGTGAGGCCTACTTGCAGTACTTTGATGAAAAACATTCAAAATGACCATTAAACAAAATACAGTGCCATCCTCAGCCGCGTCACACTTTTCTAAACCCATTAATTTAGAAGACTGCACTGTTAGCTTTATACTCTGACCATGCTGTGGGCTTCTTGTAATTTTGGATTACAGGAGAAAGATCATGAGGCCCGAGAGAAAGGGAATGTAGGTAGTAAATAAAATATAAACAGGGGAACATCTAAGGGAAAAGAAGCAGCTTCACACAACATTTAAATATTAGCATTCATGATTAAAACAACACGGAGTCAATACCACAAAATATTTCTTTCCATAATATATTATGATTATTATGCATAGTATATCAGAGGAATATAACATAATTACTTTTAAATATAATCATTTTTATGAATAAATATTCTGAAATAGGTTTGGTACGTAAAGTAACCCAGCTCTCAAGAACACTTCAGCGGGCTTACGAATGGGTAGTTAGCAAAAATCCCTTCTTGCAGTAGCCTTTATCCAGCTGATTCCATTCATCCTATACAGCAGATGAACATTTTCCACTTTGAGAGCTGTACTAGATTTATAGCTTCCTACATGCAAAAGTTTTCAATGTCTTACCTTGTGGTCATGTATTCTGCTTTATGACCTAGAAAGATCAATGGATAAGGGAACAATTATGAGAATGGATAGACTAAATATGAATTTATATAGGCTGCTCAGCATCTTCAGTCCTCAACCATTTCCACTGTCAATGCCTACATTTACATCAAGCAACTTATACTTGCATACTAAAACTAAATTCACATGCGATGCCACAACAAGTGCCAATCAGCCCTTCTCCTGCTACTGATGTGCATGTGTGAAAAATAAAAATTTGGTTTCAAAGGTACTTGCATTGGAGGTTGAATTAGACTCACATTTCAGCCTTCCTCAGTTTTTTTTTATGCACATAGGATTTCTGTTTAAAAGAACTGGTTTGAAATACCCAGAAATCAAAACTGGTATGAAGCTCCTATTTTAAAACTTCTCTCCTTACATAAGTAGGTTTTCATGTTCTAAGTGAAGTGATGCAAATTTTCAAGTTGCCTTCCTAGTCTGTGCATGGGTATTTTAACGAGCTGTTCAATGTTAAACAAAGAAATTGGGCTGCCCAGACTGGATGGCATATTTCCAGAAGCCATAGAGATTTTAAAAGGTATTGTTTCCTTGGTGTAGCTTCAATTACAAAAGTAAATATTTAAATGGATGCCACCAAAGAATGTATAAAGCGTGATATTAAGTAATACAAACACCCAGTGTACAATCAGTCCAATGCTGCTGCTATGAATCCTCCATTCCTTTCAATGATTATTGCTCAGTAGCTGTGCTCCAGCCCTGCTGAAATCAGTGGAGGCTCTACAGCTGCAGGAAAGTGTAAGTACACATGCATAAAACTGAATTGTAATTCACTGTGTTCTAGTTTACCACATTAGAAGTCACTAGTTCAACATTATCCCAAATAAACTCATTTCCACAATAGCACTGAACAGTGACGGAACATTTCAAGTACATTTTAAACTCCTGCACAGGCCAATACTTTTGTCCTACAAAGTGTCAATTTTATGAAACAATGACTGAAAAATCTCAAATGTAACCTGAATTTTGACAGCTTATGCTAGTGAAAATGCTGCCCCATGTGAGTATTGCCATTAGAGTATCTCTCTCATGTTGTCAGCTTTTGAATATCTTTATTTTTATTGTATTTGTAGCTCATTTTGTGACTTCAATTTACATGCATGATTTCCCTCTGATTTATGCTTGCATGATCAATTTAAGTATCAGGATCTGTAAATCTGTATTCGTTTATAAATTTACAAGCAAACTTCTATATTTATAGAATAATGGATATGTACTAATATCAAGAAATTGAACTACGCATCAATGAGTATTACAGGGGGTGACAGCCTTAGAATATTACACCTAGGCCTTTAGTTAGTACTATTTGTTGTTTGCCAAGGACGTAACAGAATAGGTAGCCCACGAATAGCTCACAAACAAGAGCCCATGAAGCCCACTCCTGAACCTGGCATCCTACAAGCCTGGTGGTAGAGCATGAGTTACCTGCTTCTAACTTTGGTCCTGGGGACAGGCTCAACTTGCATTTTAAGAGTGTGCATTAATTTTGGAAAACTGCTACCGGTACTCTCAGAATTCAATCCAAATTTCGTTTCACAATATGTATGCTTGCACACTGAGGTAAATCGCCACCCCACCCCCCTACACACGTCTCCAAAACATCCTTAGATCTTGCAAACTGAAGGCTGTGGCTTCCTTTACTAAGTTTTTCTCTTTTCTTATGGCCTTCATCTTTGTCTAGCATTGTCCCCCCCAAAGGGGGGGGGGTTCCTTGTGAGCTGGAGGAATTAGCATTCAAGGAGACACAGCAAGAGGAGGGTAATGGAATCTCCACCAATGTATACCAGGATTGTTCCTTTAGAGAAACTCCTAAATGAACAGGCAGATGATCTAAAGGAAAGGTTTCTTTATTAACAGAGCAACAAAAGGCAAACACAAAGAAAATCACACACAGCATACTCACAGAGCTAATGAGAAAATCAGGAAGAGAGAGAGAAGTTCAAGGTAGGGCGATATTTACCAGTCTAGGAGACAGAGGATATCCATAGAGACAGCAGCGTGAGCAACCAGCGCGTCATGGTAAGAAGAAGGTTCAGACATGCGTCTGAGGATGTGCATATGGAGCCAAGCACACAGCATATGGCTGGGCAGCCTAGTTATACCCTGCCCCCCCCAAAACAATAGCTTAATTGGCTTGTCTGAAGGTGAAACAAAGTGGTAAAGGTTTGATTATACATATCTGGGAGGAACTATAAGTGAGAAGGGTGCTTGATGTCCTGCAACTGCAAGGTGGGAAGGGCTTATCAGGGCCCTGAATAGCCCTGATTGGAAAGGTGGGTCAGGGAAGGTACAGAAAGGTGTTGATGAGAAAAAGTAAGAACTCCTGGAAGACTTGTTTGTTTCACTTAAGTGCTTCTCCAGGGTGTGGAGGGGCAGTTAGTCTATCTGACACCTTCTGGTAATTTTCTGTTCTTCCTAGCAGGCAGTATTCTATGCTTAAGCACATGAGGAAATATGAGTTTATGATACTTCATGTTCATAAACTGCCCTTTTAATAGGGAGAAGGGGAATGACTGCTAACAATTCTTGTCTTCTTATGATGCGATAGCCTCATTTTTGTCATTTTAGCTTTTAGAGAGAATTCAGGTCTGATCTGATCTAAAACCTACTTATTTGTCCTTTTTGGCAGTCCATGGTATCCATAAATCTCCTTTCCAGTCAAATTAATGTTCTTCCTGTCAGCTTTCTTCATTATTCAAAATTCACATCCATACATAGTAATGGGTATTTGGAATTCTATAGTATGAATTATCTTGATCCCATAGAATTCCATAGTATGAATTATCTTGATCTTCCAGTTCCTTCATGGCTGCCCTTCTAAATCTAAATCTCCTTCTGATTTCTTGTTTGCAGTCTCCCCTTAGGATGATGATTGAGCCAAAGAATAGAAAATCTAACAATTTATTCATCATCAGCCTTAAAGTTGTATAATTCCTGGGTAGCCATTCCTTTTATCTTCTTGATGTTCAGCTGTAATCCTGCTCTGGCACTTTCCCCTCTAACCATCATCAGCAGTCATTTCAAGACTTCACCATTTTCTCCCACTAATGTGGTGTGTTATCTGCAGATCTTAAACTGTTAATGTTCCTTGGATCAATTTTCACTCCACCTTTGTCTAAATCTAGTCCAGTTTTCCTTGTGATATGTTCTGCATATAAGTTGAACAGATAGGGAGATAAAATACATCTTTATCTATCACCCTTTCCGAATGGAAACCATTCTGTTTCTCCATATTTGGTCCCAATAGCCTCTTGTCCAGTATGCACATCAATCCAAACAGGTATTACGGCATACTCATTTATTTTAAACTGTTCATAACTTGTCATGATCCATAGAGTCAAAAGTTTTGCTATAATACATGAAATAGGCTATTTTTCATCCGAAATTCTCTGGTACGCTCCAGCATAAATTTGCATATGATATCTAGTTCCTCTTCCTTTTCTGAATCCAGCTTGAACATCTGCACTTTTTGTTCCATATATGGTAAGAACCTTTGTTGTAGAATTTTGAGCATCACTTTGCTTGCATGGGGAATTAATGCAACGGTCCGATAGTTGCTGCAGTCCTTGATATCTCCTTTTGCCGGGGGCGGGGGCGGGGGGGGCGGAATTGGAATGCAGATTGAGCGTTTCCAGTCTGTGAGCCATTGTTTTGTTTTCCATTATTTGTTGACAAATTCTTGTTAAGATTTTGATGGACTCAGTTTTAGTAGCTTGAAACATCTCTATTGATATCCCAATTGCTTTGAGTGCAGCTTTCACTTCACTTTCTAAAACTCCAGGTTCTTGATCAAAAGATTCTTCTATGAAGGACTATGTCATCCTTTCATCTCTTCTGTATAGCTCTCCAATGTACTGTTTCCATCTCTTCATTATTTTGTTCTGACTGGACACTGTTTTTCTGTACTGATCTTTCAGCATCTCCAGCTGTGGTTTGAATTTGATTTCCTAGATCTTATGGAACAGATCTTTTGTTCTTCCTTTTTTGTTGTTCTTTCTTTGTACTTATTATAATAGTTCTCTTTGTCTCTGCATGCAAGTCACTGAAAAGCTGCATTTAGAATTTTGACTCTATTTGTCACTTTTGACACTATTTTTTGACACTATTTGTCACTACAGAGAGAGAGAGAGAGAGAGAGAGAGAGAGAGAGAGAGAGAGAGAGAGAGAGAGAGAGAGGTTTTTTTTGCCTTTTTTTAAAAAAACAGATGCTGGTACTCATGCTGGTACTTTGCCTCCTTGGGGACAAAGGTGCTGGACCTGTGTAGAGGTGTGTGAGTGTGTGTGTGTGTGTGAGTGTGTGTAGGTGTACGTGAGTTTGCATGTGTAAATTCATATAAACCTGATCCTAAATTCCATTGCAGAGCAAACGGGAGACATGCCTGTCCAGAGGACAGGAGATATAGATGGGTGGATATTAAATTATGTGGCTAGAAGATATTTTAAAGTTATTTTTACAAGGCTGCAACAGCATGATTATTAATCCCACTGAAAAGTATGAAAGACAGACTTTCCGTGATTCATAATAACACAGGAAATCCTGCTGTTACAAGAATTACCCTACAAGGATTGCATTTTGAAATGCAAGACACGTTTCCTCAGTAATAAAACGAACTAACTGGTAACATCATGCTGCTGCATAGCAGGTTTGCTAATGTATGCTGTTCATTATGAGGCTCTATTTCAGCCTACAGAGAAGTAGCTAATAAGTACTACGGCAGAAGATATAAGGCAAATGCTGTTAAGAAAGAAAGATATGATTCCAAGGAATGTTTCAAACGTCATATGGATCATATGTGTCCTGGCACAGCGGGACAGCTAATTCTACAAAAGCAATTGCTCTGTATATTCTTTTTTACTTCATCCTGCCTACTCGGCTTTTGGTTTTTTAAATTTTATTAATAATGACATGAGCTTGTTATTTGGGATAATCACAGTTGCCTGGTTCAGTCAGTTTTTTGAAACTATGGTTTGGAGGATCTAAAAAATCAGCCATAAGTTCATGTACTTCCTCCTCCCCTTTCTTCCTCTCTTGAGTGTACTTTCCTTTTCAACTATGGAAAAGGCAGCCACACAAATGACGGTTTGTCTGAACGACTTACCTTCTCCAAGGGTTCGCTGCAGTAAATCATGTTTTGCTTGAAGCTTTGTGATGAGATTACTTCCCTCCAAGTACTCTCTGAACTTCTGTAGAGTTAGAGATCAATGCATTTGATATTTGAATAGTTGCTCCTTTAAATTACAATAAATTTGATAACTTAGGGTATTTGGATGCATCCAACATACCATAAAATAGAACTGCTCAGTCTCTTGCTGGTTAGCTCTTCTCTTTGCAATGCTAGGCTTGCTCAGATAAGTCTCTGAAACTGTTGACTTCACAGACTCAGTTGAACGACTGTGCTGGAAGCATTCAGAAACATCATAGTCCTCAATGGTGACCATGTCCTGTATAGTCTGTAAAGTGGCTTCAGTTGTCTTCTTAACCTGAGGTTAACAAGTGCATATCACTTTATTGAAAGGAAAGGCAGATTGATATGTTCAGAATGGCTATAAAAAGGAGCTATTAACAGTGCCATCCTAAGCACCTTTCTAAGTCCACTGAAGTGAATGGCCTTAGATGGGTGTAAAACACTATTTAGAATGGCACTGCAAATGGACTCTATAAAGTTTTTGATAAACAACCCTTGAGAGAATGGTGGTATATCAATATCACAAACCAGCAGCAGAAATACAAAACTTTCATAAAGGCCCCCTTGCTTCCAGACATAAAAACAAAACAACAAAAAGAAACCATTTAAATTATATGACTGACCTGGGCATACCATAGTTTCAGCTGGGCAGCTGCATTGGTCTGCAGAAGACCAAAATTTGATTCCAGCAGCATCTTAAGGACCAACAAGATTTCCAGGACATAAGCTTCCAAGAGTCAAAGCTCCCTTCATAAGATATTTGACAAAGCTTGGATTTGACTCTTGAAAGCTTACATTCTGGAAATCTTGTTGGCCTTTAAGGTGCTCCTGGACTAGAATCTTGCTCTAGGTATAAAATAGTTTTCCAAAATTCCTAGTTGCTAGCCCTGCCCCGATTTTAAGCCCACAACTTTTGCAATGAAGGTTGAATGTTTTTTATCATGAAGGATTAATATCCCTTAAATTCCACAGCATGAACCTCCACAAGTCTATAAAGATATCCCTCTATTCCCCCTCCTCCAAAAGTACTACACTTAACCCAAAGGACCAGTTCAGTCTATTTTTAACCGCATGGGACAGATTGTGACAATATTTGACATGAAGTAGCCATGGTACTATTTATCTCCCATCATAAGTAGAGGCAAATCTTACCTCCTCATTTTCAATTTTCAGTGTGGCCAGTCGTGACTGTAACTGCTGATACCTAAGCATGAGTTCCCCTTGGACTGGTTGCTGGGCACTGACCTGACTGACCTAATGGAACATTAAAACGAGAGTGGTTAGGTGCTAACTAAACAAAAATGGATCGCCACAGTAATTGCTAGGACAAGACAGCAGATTTATTGCAGCTTGACTAACCCATGTCAATTAAGATTCAGCTAAAATGAATAGTTAAACAGGCACTCTCTAGCAAACATTATCCATAGCCATCATTACAGAATGCTTGTGCTGCTGGAAGCTGGTCTCACTTTTTCTCAGGCAATGATCAAGCAAAACAGGTTTAACTGTGGTTATACACTAAAAATGACTGTGTAACATAAATATGATTCTATAGTACCACCTTCAAGTTTCTGAAAAGCTGTCTATTATTTGTTTCCAACTGGCACCTCCCTGTGCTTTAGAATAGGGCTAGTGCTGCTTAAAAAAGGCACTGAACAGCAGAGGAACAATCTAAAATCAACTATTTTGCTGTCCTTGTTTATATGCTGAAACCAGTTTGGCCAAAGTACAGAAGGTTCACCAGTGTTGTGGCAAAATTGAATATGCAGTAATGAAGGGTTCGTTTGGCATGGGATTTGCATAGAGCAGCTGACAAATTAAGTTCTGCACAAAATGTTCTCTGAATTGTAGTCTTTGGAGGAGCTTGTTTGCTGATCTGCTTGTGTGTGTATCAATAATACTGGCTCTCATTTTACCATAACTAGACTCTTTGTTCAAGTGCATAAAAGCTATATACCAATGAAAAGGAAATCACAGTTCACAACAGAGGGAAGTACTCATCTATCCACAAATAAAATTGTTTGGATTTTTTTTGCCTATAAAGAGTCACCATCTACTGACCTCATCACCCATATGGGGCTGGAACTCAAATCTCATTGGAGGACAAAAGGCTGTTGGATACATCTCCATGAACCTCTGCTTGTCACTTCGTGGCTCCAAATTGTCAACAGCATTCTCAATGATGTCCAGACCCTCATGTCGAGAAGTTTCAAGGTTATATTCCGCAGAGAGGTAAGTTCTTAAAGCTCTGTTCAGGCTTGCATGATATCCAAGATCACAACACTGACAGTATGAAAAAGAAGACATATATATATAAAAAACCCAGAAAACATTTAAATACAATGATCTTTTTTAAAAAAGAATTTTTAAAGTTAGTAAATCAGTAATGTAGTAAACATTCAACAGGTTTAGCGATATTTTACATTTCTGGAAAATATCTTAATAAATTCTGTAAATAAATAAAATAATTTTCATAATAGTAACAATATTCAAGAAGCAGAAATACTCTTACCCTAGTCAGCAGGTGGGAAAGCTGAAAAAGAACTTCAGAATCAAACAAAAGCAGTACATATTCTTGTCATACCAATACCCCATGTTCATTTTTAAAAAGTAATTGTTTTAAAAAGTAAAAAATAATATATGTTACATGTGTGTAGTTCTTTACCAAATGTAGTAATAAAAATCAGATTACTATTGGTATAAAGTATGGGTATCTGATAAGAATACCTTTAATGAGACCTGTAATCTTGACTATAATATACGTGGTTCTCAAAGTTTTTGAAGTAGGACCCATTTCTAAATTTATTTACTTTTTGTACCCATTTCTATATTTACTGTACATTTCACGACCCACTTGCAAAGTAACTCGTTACTTTCTCCCCAAAGTTGCCCTTTCCATATATCATTATGTTGTTAAAAATTATATTCAAACACTATGTATTACTCTGCTGATCGTACAAGTGGAACTGCATTAAATACACTATCTTTCTGCTCATGCATCATTGGATTCAACCTGCAGTTAAGATCATTCCAACAAAGGTGTAGTTCAGACGGATTGAAACTGGTTGGATCAGGAGCATGCTGCAGATTTGGCAACTCACTTCTTCCCCCTTCTGCACTGATTGTGCCTTACCTTCCATTATTCCTTTAGCCACAGACTACTGTTATGTCTACTCTGACGTTAACTGGGTTTACTTGTAACCGCAGTTTGCAAATGCACTCAAACCCTCTTTTAAATTCTGGTTCACAGGAGAAACTTGAGCAACAGTTTCAGAGAGTCATACCATTTTTAAGAAATTGCAAGTGGGAGATAATACCTTCACATATAATATTCTTCCTACAAGAAGAAATGTATGCCAGACCATTCTGCTGTGTTACATTTTCTATCCACAGTGAGGTTGTTTTTTAAAAAACAATGAGATAAAAGCATTTACAATTTCTCAGGGCTTTTTTTCAGCTGGAACCATCATTTATCACTCATTATATGCGCTAATATCTCAGCACATCTCATCCCCTACTTTGCCTATCTCTCAACAAATGGGAATAATTTGAAGGATTTATTACTGGGATATTGTTTTATACCAGTGTCTTTTTGCAACATCTCTTCTTCCCCTCAGTGCCTTTTGCTGCTATAGACACAGCTGCGCATCTGGAATTATTTACATATTTACTGGTCTGTATCGCCCAAATAAACTTTATTGACAACAATGTGGCTTTCTTCACTAAGTGGCTATGTAACTTACTACTATAATTTTTTTTCTTATAACTTAAACCTGTGTACTTTCAACTCAAGATTACAAGTAATTTTTGTCATAATTACGGAGTAGTAGAAAAGTTGTGAAACAGAAGAGTCTATAGTGACTTAGTTTCCACACAGGCAGCTATCCCAGGCAGTAATTTTTAAAGCAAATTAGGAATAGTTATGCTCTGACAATGAACATAGCCTGGAATACTGGATTAACACAAAGTAATCCAGTCCTTTCTCATTTTTACTTTTTGGTTTACATTCCTTCTTACTAGCACCTTGTACAAAAGCTGCAAATTAACATGGAAAGGTGTATTAAGAGCACTGAGCAATTACCCAAGGCAAGAGACATAAATATTTAAGAAAGAAGCCCTTTGCATAATCAAGCCTGAGGGTCAGGGGACTCCCCTCCTGGAACAGCACTGGATCTTGCATGGAGGAATCGGCTAAAATCACCCTCTACATGCAGTGAAGAGCTCTTCTGCTAACTCTGCTTTGTTCGTGGTTAATCAGATCTGTATGCATCATCTCAGAGGTCAACAGATTTGTGAAGTTTCTTATGCCATGGATGTCTTAGCTTCCATTTGGGCACACTTTCAGACTCTGATCAATATACTAAATTAATGTTAGCCAACTCCACTGTCTTACTAACATTCAATTACACCATGAGAAATGTACTTTCCCACCCTATCATGAGTACTGTTGTACCAATGGATTTTCTAATTGGGTCTGGAAACTGAATGTAAATAATTGCTTTGTATAATACGTAAAGGAAGAAAAGGCACTATGGTCCTACATCTTCTAGTTTCAGAAGTACTTCACATGGAAGTGACCATAGCACACACTTTGCATATTCAAAGTTCTACCTTTGGCATTTCTAGCTAAAGGCATATCGACTAATAAGGCTGGGATGTACCTTTGGCTGAGCAGGGCTATGCTAATCAAAGTGGAGGGCTAGATAAATCCTGAAATGTATTATGAGTTACATTTCTTCCCACTGAAGGTCTATAAAGTACATAAAAAAGACAAGCCACATTTCTAATACTTTGATGGTTGATCTCAAAACATACTTTCAGTTTTGACTCGGATGTAAACTGTTTTTGTGATAAAAGTATTTCTTATTCAGATTAGTAAGTCTAATTATAGACAGATTGACCATGCTACTGAATTCTATATTGTTGAACTCCTTTGTTAAAAGAATAACTGTATGATATGAATATCATGTATAGTATAGCTGAACTTCAACATGAGGAACAATAAAGCTAATCACATTACAACTGTGTAGTACTGATTATATTTATGTTGGAAATGAAAACCAAAACAGAAGTGCCAAACACTGTGCCTTAACAAAAGAACTACACAAACACCGTCTACTTACATCAATCAAATCTGAAAGATCATGGATATAATACTTGAATACAGAAGCATTCGTTGCTTCAAGAGTTAGCAGATACTCATTCCTGGCTTTAATAGATTTCAGCTTGTTTTCAGAATATTTTGCCTGACGCTGAGGGGAAAAAAATTAGTGTTAATATGTCAAAAATACTTTAATTATTTCATCCAAGAACAATAAACATATGAGAGGTTTTCAGAAAGTAATACCAAAAATGACTGTATCCACAATATGTAGAACACAGCTATTATTTTTCAAAATAATCATGTACATTAGCAGTTACTTTCACATCTCTGTTACATACATATTAAAAAAATTAAAGAATCCCAAGCTCATTCTGCATTAAAATCAAACACAACACAAAAACTTCCAAAACTCTGGAAGTTTTTAAGTCTCTCTTAAACAATTGAATTCTGTAACAGATTTTCACAACATGCTCCTTACTTTTTCTTTCATTTTTTCAATTTTCTTCACAGAACTCCGCCTCTGATGTCTTTCTTCCAGCCGAATATGAAAAACAGGATCTCCTGACCTTCCAATTTGTTTTTCTTCTTGCTTCTCGGCCTCCTTTAGTTTACTTTCTGCACTGATGCTCTCAGTATGATACATATGGTATGTTTTCATGACCTGTGGCAGAAGAAGATAAAATGAGATGAAGAAAAAACTTCCTGTTTCTACAGGCTGTGAGACTTAGGGATGTTGGGTCTGGATGCTGTATCTTCCCTTGCATTAGTGGGTCCTTCCTCTGTGGCAATTGCCATTCCTGAAACTGCACTCTCCTCAGCCAGAAGGGGGCTATCAGGATCACCTCTGCTTGTTGTTCCACCACTTTCTGTAACTGTTTAGCAGTTGCATCGGTGGGAAGGTGTATAGTAGTTTTCAGGGCCAGTCCACATTCAGTGTGTCTGTCCCAATGGCTGCTTGTCTTTTCTTCTTGAGAAGAATTTTTCTACTTGATGATTCTGTGCATTTGCAAAAAGACCCACCTCCGGTATGCCGAATCTTTTGCACACTTGCTTGAATATCTCTGTAATGATTTTAAGTGTGTGTGTGTCTTTAAATACTTGCTGAGGTAACAAGGAAGACTGGGAGTGAAAGAGAGGGATAAGTGAGTGAGATGATTGGTTGATGACTGAAAGTGTGGGCGGAGTGAACTGCAGTTTTTAGTTAGAGTGGAGAGAAAATATTCAGTCTGGGCAAAGCAGGCAAGCTGTGTGCAGCCTGAGGATGTCTATACATTTATGAGAGAAATAGTGAGTCTGGGCAAAGCAAACAACCTCTGTGGAAGCCTGAGGGGATTCTCATTCTAGTTCAGTTAGGCAACCTGTGTGGAAGCCTGAACTTTGTGTGTCTGTGAAAGAATTTTCATTCTATCTGAAGCAGGTAAACTGTGTGCGCCTGATAAAGAAAGTCTATGTATATTTGAGTGAGAAATTGTTATCTGAAGCAGGCAAACTGTGAATGCTTCTGAGAGAGAAAGTTTATAAAGAGCTGTGTGACTGTGCCTATATAAAGAAAATTTAAGAACTGAGAACTATTTCGGTGCTACTGTGAGACCGATATGCTTCTTGTAAAAATAAAAGGTTTTTTTGGTTTTTTTGTTCATCCCAGAGTATATGTTATTCCTATATCCCATTCCTATCCTCAGGGCCACATAGTCCTATGAAGGAGCCTGACTAGGGTTGCCAACTCCAAGTTAGGAAATTCCTGGAGATCTGGGGGGTGAAACCTGGAGAAACCTGGAGAAAGTGGGGTTTGGGGAGGGAAGGGACCTTGGCATGGCATAATTCCATACAGTCCATCCCCCAAAGTAGCCATTTTCTCCAGGTGAACTGATCTCTGTGGCCTGGAGACTGGTTGTAATTCCGGGAGATCTCCAGCCACTACCTGGGGGCTGGAAACCCTAAGCCTGACACTTGGGCATGTTATTAAAGGGGAAATTTAAATTATTTTGAAATATAATTCCTTGCGGCAGCAATCTACCCAGAGGGTGTAAGAGAAGAGTTGAAGGCAAAATCTAACTGAAAAAGAAAGGGGGTTGTAACAATTTCCTTGTTCGGAGTCCATTCTACTTGATTTATCATACTTCTGCTTAGCCAGTCCACTATTGTGTTTCCCTGTCCTGCAACATGCACTGCTTTTATTGATGTTAGGTTCTGCTCTGCCCAGGTCATGATCAAAGTTGCTTCTTGATTAAGGGATCTGAACCTGGTTCCCCCTTGCCTGTTTTCATATGACTTCGCAGTCATGTTGTCCATTTGTACCATGACGTGGTATCCAGACAGCCTGTCTTGGAATTCCTGTAGGCCTTTCCTGATGGCTCTTAGTTCCAATAAGTTTATGCTTTTGTTTTTTTCCCTTTTTCTGCCCACTTTCCTTGGGCTATCCTTTCCTGGGCATGTGCTCCCCAGCCTCTTAGGCTCGCATCTATGGTCATTATAATTCCCTTTGGTTCCCTGGGTGATATGCTCTCCTGGAATCTTGTTGGTTCTATTCACCACTCCAGATCTTGTTTGAGGGTCGATGGTATCAATACCTTGACGTTTGTGCATGATGATCATCTGGAAGGGTATTAGGAACCTTTGTAATGGTCGTGTGTGGAATTTTGACCATTGTAGAATATCCTGACACGACACCATCATCCCCTTAAGTTGAGCTAGTCTCATTACTTCCACTTTCCTTTTTCTTCGTACATCCTCTATCATAGATCTGATCTTCCTTTGTCTCTCCTGTGATATGAGGACTTTGTCTGCCACAGTGTCTATTGTGACCCCTAGATGTATGATTTTCTGAACTGGTGTCAGACTGCTCTTCTCCCTGTTGATCATGAATCCATAGGCTTCCAGGAATTCTGCAGTTAGTCTCACTGCCTCCAGACTTGCGGTTAGGGAAGTGGTCTTTATCAGGATGTCATCCAAGTAAGGGAATATGGTGACCCCTTGTAATCTTAAGTACGTGATTAGTGTCACTAGTATCTTTGTGAACACCTTTGGAGGGGAAGGGCCTTGTATTGATAGTGTTCTCCGTTGAATGCGAAGCGGAAATATTTCCAATGTGTCTCCTTTATGGGGATATGTAAATAGGCCTCCAATAGATCTATGGAGGCTAGGTAGTCCCCTTTTGGGGTGGCCTCTACAATAGACCTCATCGTCTCCATCTTGAATTTGCAAGCCTTGATGTAGTGATTCAGCCATTTTAGATCCAGAACGGCTCTGACATCCGCGTTCTTTTTTAGTACAATGAAGAACAATGAATAAGCTCCTCTGTTTTTGTATTGTGAGGGAATTGGTTCTATCACCTTTATTTCTAATAGGTGTTGGATGGCTTTCCTTATCATCAGGTGTTTTTGTCTCAGTGGGTTTCCTGGGAGCTGGATGTAGCATTTTGGCAACATGGAGTCAAATTCCAGGGAGTATCTCATAGATATAGTGTCCAGAACTAATTTGTCTGTGACTGTTTAATGCCACATTGTCGCATAACTTTACAGGCGGCCCCTGATTTGTATGATCCTTGTGTGTTGGTTGGAGTCATGCTGAATGTCCTTCTGCCCTTTGGTTTGCAAGTCTTTCCAAAAGGTGAAGAATCTATTTTCCATTTGGTTCCTGGGTTGCCAATGACCATTGAATGGTCTGGAGACACTTGAACGTAGGGGTCACTTAAAGTCCTGAAAGAACTGTGGGCTGTGCCTGTTTTTTAATCCTTTCCTTTTTGATGGTAGGACCTTTTTCTGCTCCTTATCCTCCACCAAGTACTTATCTATGGCCTCTCCAAATAGTTTGGTTCCTGTAAAGGGTATAGCCGCTACCTTGGTCGAAGCAGATGGGTTGTGACTGGGTTGTCCACTGCTGGCAGCTTGATCTTTCTCACTGCTTCTGGCACTAGAGAATAAAAATTGTTAAAGACAGACTGATTTGTCTTTGGTTTGGCTGGGTTCTCCCATTCTGCTTTCATCATGTTATGGAACATTGCTGGAAGGGGAACACCTTTTTGGGTGGTTCCCAGCTTAAGCAGAGCTCTCTCTGAACCTTGGGGAAAGGCTGTGTCTGTTTCCTCTTTTCCTGTGGATGTTGGGGGGATTTCTAGCACCCTTAGTACTTTTGGAAGCAACAGGGAGTAGACCTGTGGGAAAAGTCTTGCCTGTACGTGGCCTGTTGTTTCCTCCTCGTTTAATAACTCCTCTTCTTCACTAATGGAAGTGATATCTGAGATCTCAGAGTCATCTTGGGGGTCCTCCAAGGGGCTAGAATCTCCTTGGTTCTAATTTTCCTCTGCTCTCCTTCTTTTGGGTTTAGTAGGAGGAAGGGATTTCTCAGGCCTTTTATTATTAGAGCCTGTCTGTCTGTCACCCCATTTGGTTACTGAGCTCTGAACTTTAACTTCATTAATGGCCTCCTTAAATGCCTTCTTTATTTCTGCTCTAAGCCAAGAGAGAAGGTTTAACTTGGCATCTTGGCTACTAAGATCTAGGTTGTTAGCCATCTGACCCTCCCCATCAGGTTACTGTAGTGACTGGGTGAAAGCAGGGGAACTTGGTAGATCTAGTTCACATAGAGCTCCCTCTGCTGCTCTTGAGGCACCTAGGCCCGCCTTTGTCACCATTCCTGCCAAAAGAGGCTTTCCCCCTGCCTGCAAGAATACAAAGAGAAGGAGGGGGGAGGATTATTATCCACTATGACAGGGAGGACCCAGGGAGGGGGGGTGAGGGAGAGGGAGATTGTGAGTTTGGCTTCAGGATGTTCCTCTACTCACAAGGAGTCCCAGCTCTGGTTTTGGCGCTGTTTGCTGGGCTGCTTACCAGAATTCTGTGACCAGCAGGCAGCTGCCTTACTCCATGGCTGCCACTGGGGTCGCATAGGCGGATTGAGCTCCCGAAGGTCGTCTGAGCCTCGGTGTCGCTCTTGTCTGCTGCAGAGGACTCAACTGCAACCCCTATGCTGCTCATCTTGTTGCGATGAGGAGTTCTCTTGCCCGAGGGTCAGTGAAAACTCTGTGAGAGTCCTCACAGAGACCGGGGCCTAGGCAAGCCATCGGCTCTGTCACTCGCACCGGCACTCCGTGTGGGCCGGAGGAGGGGGGAAGGAAAATTTGTTCCTTTCCCCACGAGCTCCAAGAAGGCTATGTCTCACAGTCACTGGTCTTCTTCTTTCTGTTTGCCTGGGATCACTGCTCTCAGAGAGAAGAGTCTACCGATGTCCTGCTCCGCTGCAGGGCCGTAAAAAATTTCTAAGCCAAGGACAAACCCCTCCCCTCCAAGATTGATTGAAACAACCGGCCCTGCCTCAGAGAAGAAGAGCTATTCCCAAACAGTGAGGACTGTCCCATTCCCTGGGCCACCAGAGAATTAACAGCCTTTAAATATGCACAAGACCAAACATTGGAGGAGCTTACGGGAATGGAATTAGATAATTTTGAAACCCTTTTTGCACTCTTGCCTTGCTCCTGATCTTTTCCAAAATGAAAGCTCATTTATTTTGTCCATTGTTGCTTGTTTCATTATGCATCTCTGCACTGGACTTGAATTTCTCTCTGACATTAATTGTTCACACAATTAGAAAAAAGAGTTCTGATTAGAAGAAAGATCCTGTGACTGTTAAGATGCTCTGTAGATAGTTAAGGATTGGTTGGTTGGACTCAGTGCTGTATGGACTCAGCACATGTATATATATGTATTTTAACTGTGTAATTTTGGAATGTTTTATGGCCTTTTATGGCTTTTAACCTATAATAATTGTTTTATGTATTTTAATGTGTCTGTTGGTTGTAATCCGCCCTGAACCTGCTGGTGTGGGGAGGGCGGAAAATAAATAAATAAATAAATAAATAAATAAATAAATAGGTTGGCCTCATTGTACACAAACCATTAAAGCAAACAATTGCCAACATTCTGCTTGAGTTTGTGGCATGCCCTCCTTGCCAGCTGGAATGTAGTGCACCTCCCCTGCATGTAGCCGCTACTACAGGGGAAGTGAAATGGCAACGACATAGGGGAAGGATGCCAAGTGGTGCACCCCTATGCCTGGAGTGGCAGAAGCTGCAGCAGGCCAGAGTGCCCAGGTAGGCCAGCCTGCAGGCAAGCCACACACACACGGTCCCTGAGCATGCCGGAGGCAGGGTTCTCACCTCAGCAAGAGGTGGGTTCACATGCTGCAAGGTCAGTGCTAATTTGAACCAGATGGAATAATTCAAGCAGCTGTCCTCAGATAAACAGTCCCTAATAGTTTAGTGATTGAACTTCCATCAAATAATCTGAAACGTTTAAAATGTTTAGCATTTCAGATACTGTACTCTTATATTAAAATTTAATAAATAAGGCAAACGGTTCAATTTTATATGTACCATTTATAAACGATGCATTTTGTGCTGTTACAAGTAGAAAATAGGATTAGGCTTGATCAGAAAGCAAGAACTACACATTTTGATCCCCTCCTCTATTTCCATTTAAACACACTCTGGGGAAAAAAAGCCCACATACTTTTCCATGGCTAAAAATTTTCCAGGAATTTTCTTCCTATTTCCAATATACACATTGTGTTACCAATTATTAATTTTGCATGTTTTATCATCATATAAATAATCCAAGATGTAAACAGACACTCAAATATAAAAAGGACTAGTCAGAGGACTGAAGGCTCATATAACTACATTGTTATGCACTCTGATAATGCCTAAAATAAATGGTATTGTAGCACAACACACAAAGGATTTTCTTCTCTTTCCACTGGCGTCAGTACAAGATTCTACTGACTTGGCACAATTTAAAAAACAAACAAGACCCAGTTCATTAAAGACATAAGCACAAAAGGCAAGAACCATAACAGTCTATGCAAGTCCATTAGGCAAATTCCAGCTAAGTATGTGATGGGTTTTGAAAAACCAACAATTGTTGGAAGTGATTATGAACTTTTATAAAATTCTGGAAAGTTCTGAAATTTTTCTTCTATAGTTAAATTTAATTGAACACTGCCAGAAAACAAAACACAGTATTGTAATATAACATGTTGACTCAATTAAAAATATATATAAATGTATAAAAATGGATTTTCAATGAACAATTCTTGCAAGTAAAGCCAAATCAACATGCTTACCGTATAAAGTTCATTAAGAACCCTCATTAAATCCTCATGAAGCTGGAATGCAATTTCTTTGCTCTGTAATTAAAAAGAAATTATTAGGAAGGATAGCTTAAAACTAGTGCTGAACAGAAAAGAAGGAACACGTTTTTGCAGACTCTATACCGCCCCCGCTTAAAAAGCAGGGAAATAATTTATAGGATAGTAAAGTATACTCTCATCTTTTGTGGACTTGTTGTGACTTGTAATTTCATTTATTTGTGGTCTGTGGTCTAATCACATGACACTGTCTTCACTGTTATATTTTGCAAGCAATTTGGTTGTTTTACTGTTGGGAGGCAACAGAACTCTGACTCCCAGTATTTGTGAATTTTGCCATTTGTGGTGATTCTCGGAATTGTATATACTGATGATATAGTTGTCTGTCATTACTGCAAAATCCGTTTTTTGGTCCATAGCTGAGAGAGATATGTTTGCAAATTAGCCAAAAGTACACTTGTTCTATCTACTAAGGTAGGGGTGTGTTGACTTCTGTCTTGCCTCTAAAACCTTTTATGTTACAATTAATGTTGGAAGTAGTTCTCATATGTAGCTGATCCAAATGTAGATTCTTTGCATTACAGTTTGATAGACTCAGATTACTCCACATGTATATAGTGCATATGAAAGCTATAAGCAAATTTATGACAGAAGACAGCAGGAATGAAGCATGAACAAAGAAAGAACAGGCAGATACTGTCTCAACCAATGAAAAAAGGACAGCCAAGAATTAATGAATATTCACAAAAGGGCGTAAGACTGAATGAAGGCTGTAGACAGTCCTGTGACAATCAATGTACAGCAAATTACCCAATATTTCTGTAAGAAAAACTCAAGCATATTAGGGTTGCCAACCCTGGGTTGGGAAATTCCTAGAGATTTGGGGGTGGAGCTTGGAGACTGCAGGGTTTGGAGAGAGACTTCAGCAGGGATGTGATACCATAGAGTCTACCCTCTAAAGTGGCTGTTTTCTTCAGGGGAACTGATCTTTATAGTCTGGAGAACACTTACAGTTTTGGAAGAATGCCAGGTCCCAGCTGGAGATTGGCAACTAGGGATGTGAGCATGCTGGCCTCGATTCAGAACCCTTGAATCTTTACGGATCAGGTCCAATTCAGGTATTTCCCCCAAATTGGATACCCAAAGCGCACACCCCCAGTGCTCACTGGCCTTAAAGTGCTGCTCTAGGAAATTGGGAGACCTTTGGGAATGGTGTAGCAGCTGAAGGTTAGTCCTGGAAATTGAATCCCCATTTCCCTTTCTATGGGTAAAATTGCCTTCTGTCCATGTAAGTTGGGTTTTGGATCCAACTTGGTATAATTTAAATTTTTAAAAAATTATATAGAGGTTCTTCTTCATAGAAAAATACATCCTGTCATCCCCCCCAAACCATTCCATTTCTCTGCCTTCATTATTGTTTTCTTCCCTCTTTCTTTCATAGGATAGGTATGGGCTAGGAAGAATTGGGCTCAGACA
The DNA here is from genome assembly GCF_028583425.1 of Eublepharis macularius. Taxonomy (NCBI): domain Eukaryota; kingdom Metazoa; phylum Chordata; class Lepidosauria; order Squamata; family Eublepharidae; genus Eublepharis; species Eublepharis macularius. The sequence goes on from NC_072798.1 coordinate 65,951,781, forward strand.
GGGAACAAACATCCTATTTTAATCAACTGGCTCCTTATATTTTCATTTGACATGTAACAAAGTCATTAAAAAGTGCGTAGACACACATTTTTCAAAGTCCAAAAAAGTTCTTATCAATAAAAAAGTCATGTTAAAGTGAAACTCTATAAATGTATTTTTGCTGTAAAAATATGTAGCATTAATATCACATGACATCACTATAGGCTCCGCTTCCATGAAGAAGGAAGAAATAAAATCAAAGAGTCCAGTAGCAAATGGTTAATATATCATAACTTTTTGGTATTCAATATATTTCAGAAAAACTTACTAAGATACAGTATTTACCTGTACTTTTAGATATGTACTAAAAGGTATTACATGCCTTTTGTTCCAATGCTTATACAGTCTCATCAATAAATTTAGAGGTCTAACAGAGAAAATATTAAAACCTCTTTGAAATAGATGAAACAATCATCTTGTGTTAAATTATGGATGACTTGTACTAAATCAATTATCTTCTCCCTCATTCATTTTCCATAAGTTTACATTGGTTTATTAATCTAAAAAGAGATTTAAAGGAGATTAATAATATATCTTCCCACAATAGTAGCCAGTATGCTTTCTTAGAAAAATCTGACTGCATAGTCCAGGTTTTGCTCACGAAAAATACAAATTATTTTCATTCATTCATTCATTCATTCATTCATTCATTCATTCATTCATTCATTCATTCATTCATTCATTCATATTTTGCCCTCCCCGTATCAGCGGGCTCAGGGCGGATTACAACATATACATTATAAAAAACTTTAACATTTCAACTTTAAAACCAATAGACAATAATATATAATTTAAAATCTAAAATACAGAGTACAAAAAGCAGCAGCACAGAAACAATTCATTCATCCAACCATCCCTAAAAAAATATCACAAAAGGGTCAGGTGGTAGCTATTTCCTGATAGGGAGGGATGATCACCTATATTCGACTGGTGGGGGGCCCTGCCCAGTGTCAACCCTACGCCTGGTGGAACAGCTCTTTCTTACAGGTCCGGTGAAAGGATAGCAAGTCCTGCCGGGCCCTAGTCTCATCAGACAGTGTTCCACCAGGTTGGAGCCAGGACCGAAAAGGCCCTGGCTCTGGTCAACGCTAGGTGGGCCTCTCTGGGGCCAGGGACTTCTAATAGCTGTTTTTCACTAGAACAAAGTGTCCTCCGGGGCTCATATGGGGAGAGGTGGTCCCACAGATACGCTGGTCCCAGTCCGCATAGGGCTTTATAGGTTTTTCCCCCAGCGCCACCCTCTGCCCCTGGCCATGGAGAAAGGAGACAAGCCACTGTAGTGCCGTCTCCTGTATCCCCATGTCGGCAAGGCGGTGAGTCAGAAGATCGTGGTTGACTGTATCAAACGCTGCTGAAAGATCTAATAATATCAGCAATGCCGATCCGACTCAATCCAGGTGTCTGCAAAGATCATCCATGAGGGTGACCAGCAATGTCTCCGTCCCATGCCCTGGGCGAAAACTGGACTGGAAGGGATCTAGGGCCAAGGTCTCCTTCAGGAAACTCTGGAGCTGTTTCTCCACTGCTCGCTCAATCACCTTACCCTGAAACGGAAGATTTGAAAATGGGTGGTAACTGAGTGGGTCGGCGGGATCTAATGTAGGTTTCTTTAAAAGGGGTCTCACCACAGTTTACTTTAGTGCACCAGGAAAGACCGTGGTGCCCAATGACAGATTAATAATAGTTTCCAATGAATCCCATAGTCCGTTGGCATCGGCTTACACCAGCCACGACGGACACGGGTCTAGGAGACATGTGGTAGGTCTCACTGTCTGCAGGATCCTGTCCCCCTTTTCCCCAAAGAGTGGGCTGAATTGATCAAATATCGGCCCAGAAGATGGACAAGGGGCCTCTAGCTCACATACTGTATCAACTGTGGCCGGTAAATCATGGCGGAGAGACAAGACTTTGTCAGCAAAGAAGCTCGCAAAGGCCTCACAGCTAATGGCCAGATTCGACTTTGGAAGATCTCCCCCTGATAGGAGGACCAAAGAACGTACTACATTAAACAATTTTGCTGGGTGTGAGCTAGCTGACGCAATGGAAGCTGCATAAAATTCTTTTTTCACAGCTTTCACTGCCATCTCATAGGATTTCATAAGCAACCTGTAAGATGTTCTTGCCTCTTCGTCCCGAGATCGCCGCCACACACGCTCAAGTCATCTTGGTTCCCACTTCTTTTGCCATAGCTCCTCCATATACCAAGGAGCTCAGCGACCGCAGGGGCGAAGAGGACGACGGTGTGATTTCATCGATGGCTTCGGAGAGCCGGACTTGCCAGTCCTCCACCAGCTCATTCAACAAGTCACCATGGAGCATCAGTTCCCACAGAGCATTCTGGAAACCAATTGGATCCATAAGTCTCCGTGAGCGAGCATAAATTAGCTCTCCATCCTTGCTGGGGGGGGGGCATATCCAACCGAGCCTTCAAGACTGACAGGTCTGACCATGGCACTTAGTACTTTGTGTAAATGCTTGCAAATATGGTAAGCCTTAAGCATATCAAATGTTTCCATTTACGCTACCAATTATTTGTTGCTGGTGTTAACCACAAGCAAAAGTATTTGGAAGAAGGAGGATGTTGTGAAACCTGTTTTATGACAGACCCTTTGAAAAATCATAAGGATTTAACTGCCTCATGCCAACTGTTTTCTGCTAGAACAAGGCTTAAAGCCATTAAAACAGGGTTGCACTTACCTGTAACTGTTTGGGTGGAAAACAGCAGCACAGGCACTCGGGGGTCGGTGCCCCTTTCCAGTCTTAAAGCTATAGATTAGAAACCTACCAATCAGCAGGCCTGTGCATGTGATACTGCACAGAAGACTGACAATGAACTTGCCTTTCTCTGTATCTTTATTTTCACTATATTAACTTCCACTGTACATGTAGCAAATTCAAATCTCTGTATTAACTGATGACAGTACTCAGAAGTAGCACAGTTCCACTTGAGAATTTATTTAATTTTTCATCAACTTAAATACAATAAACTAAGCACTCGCAGTCAAAGAATCAGTATATTCAATGTATATTTTCTTCAGATTTTGTCAATACATATCTTGCTCCTTGGTATGCTTCTCTACACACTCCTTTCTCTCCACTGTTTCCAATTGCAAATACCATACAACTTTCTTTCCTTCCCTGAACCTTTTATAAAAGTGTCTCATGAAACTTACAGACATCTAAAAACATTTGCAGAGATTATCCGCATTTGCTAATTGTCCCTTTCTTGGTTAGAAAGCTTACGAATATTCAGTCAGCATCAGACAGTGTTAGTGGCATACAATTTGTGTCAGAGGCCCAATATAATGAAGAAAAGCAAAGCAGCATTGTGAAATTTCAATCTGATCACAATTACTAGGTTTGGTCTAAACTGGTAGGAACCACTGACTATGACAAAGTATGTTAAGGTAATGTTTCTCAACAAAGGATGTCAATATTCCTCAGTGGGAGCTAATTGTTATGAGAAGGTCTTGTGACAGCTCTATTCAAGAATTCATGAGAGCTTAAGGATGGTGGGGTACATCCAACTGTCCTCTAAGGATCTTTTCTCCAGCCTAAATGGCTCTTCTGTTGAAGGAAGAGCCACTTAAGTTGGGGTAAACCTGTGTTCGGGGACGACGCCCCAGCCTGACCAAGCCACCCCCCCCCAGCACCAACCCACCCGGCACCCACCTGGGCCACAGGAGGAGGCCTGGCCCAACAACGTCCTGGAGGGTTCATCGGGCAGCGGGGCAGAGGCAGCTGCCCCGAGATGCTGTGGCCCGCCGACAGCTGTCCCGATGCCAGGGGAAGACCCAGCAAGGCCCGCAGCAGCAGCCGGGGGCTGGGCGAGCCACAGAAGGAAGGCGTGGCCCAGCTGGTCGCTGGCCGTGGTGGTGCGCCACTGGGAGAAGGGCCTGCCTGAAGTCAGCAGGCCAAGAGGAGGCCAAGAGCTGGCGTCAGGAAGGGTGGGGCCCGCTGCAATGGGTGAGCCAAGGCTGGAGCAGCTGGAGGAAGGGCCTAGCCGTGCCCAAAGGCCAATGATGGGTGCCACCAGAGTGAGCCACTGCCATGGGTGGCTGAGGCCGGGGTGGAAGCAACGGGTGTGGCCCCAGCTGGCACAGGTGGCGGGAATTGTACTGGGGGTGAGCAACTGGGAGGCGGGATGGGGCTGGCCTTAGAGGGAGGAGGGTATAAAAGGAGGGCTGAGTCCCCTGGCTGAGGAGGAGCAGCAGCAGAAAGGGAGGGGTCTGTCCCTGAAGCGAAGGGCAACCCCCCCTGGCAGGACTGAGGAAGAGGGCTCCCCCCTCGGGATTCCAACCATTCTGAGGCCTCAGGGGAGAAGCCTGGCCGCCCTCGCAGCAAGGGAGAAAGGGCACGGCGAGGTGCACCCCGGCAGCCAAGAGCCCAATGAGGACTGACCAACGGCCAGTGCATTGAGAACCACGGCAGAGGGTCAGACACCAAAGGGGGTGGAGCCTGCGCATGACAACCTGCTTAAGCTGGAGGAAGGCATCAAAGTTTGCTCAGCAGTGTGATAGGATCCACCCAGTGACCTCTCTCAGCTGAACACAGAGGGCAGAACTGTGTATGTAGAAACAGCAGTTTGGGCTTAGAACAGAAACAGAGAAGCCAACTGAAAGCAGTTAGAGAGGTGGCTGAAGGACACGTACCTTGACAAAAAGGGTCTCTGGATCTGATGTGTGGTAGTACATTATATCCCTGTGGGAGTGGCACTTAGCCTTCATATATATTCTTTTTGTATATCTGTAGATTATTTATAAGATTTATATGGTGCCTCTCCAGCAACCTGCTTGAGGCATCTCACAAGGTAAAATAATACAAATGAAAAGAGCAGCATAAATTATCAACAAACAACCAAAACCAATTCAGGGTATAAAAACAACATGGTGATAAGGAGCTACCATTGCAAAAGTCGTATCTCTAGTTGTTACCTGCTTCAGCTTTGTAGTTGGGACACAGAGAAGAGGGCTCGGGAAGGTGATCTTAACCAAGGAAGTGGTTCTTCAATTACCTTGGCCCCAAGCAAGGGCCTTAAAGGTAGCACCAGCAGCATTTTGAATTGTGCCTGGAAACTAGACCTGCTAACTCCAGCTTGGGAAATTCCTGGAGGTTTGAGGGTGGTGCCTGGAATGGGCAGAGTACAGGGAGTGGAGGGAACTCAGCAAGGAAGTGATGTTATGTCCTGTGTAGATTGAAGATGGGTGGTTGAAAACCCTTTTGAAACTCCTTTGTTTTAGATTTGCATAAAAGTAGTTCAGCACAAAAATATTGCTTCAAATATTCAAAAGAAACTTTATAAGCAGTAAAACAAAAATATCTACAACATCAGCTTCAAGAAAAAGTACATCACATATGCACTGTAGCAACCAAATGGTGGAACTCAGCACTCATTCTTTTTACCGCCACTAGTTATCAATTATCTGAGTCAGAAAAGAAGTGCAGGAATGAGTCAATGTTGTGAAACAAAAATCTTAAGAAAACAAATGGGGAAAAGACCAGCTGGAAGGAAAGCAATAATAGTGAACATCATTTTTCAATCAGTATCAGGAGGAAAAGAAGTAACGGAGGGAAAAAACCCTTTCTATGAAATATTACAGGTTACCACTTCACTGTTCAGAAAGCTCCAGCCATGCGTCTGACACCTTTTGGAATACAATTGTGACTCTGGAATCAGAAACAGTAGTATTTTTATTCCTTAGTAATAATTCAAAATTTGGCAGAAAACGAAAGGGATGTTAAATTGTACTGGCTTTCTTCTCCTACCTGTCCAATGGCTAGGTTTGCCAGGATTCAGTACTCCTAAAAAGTAAAGACCAGATACAAACAAATCCAACTGCAGTTAGTAAGGTGGATGCCGCTACTAAGCAGTAGGATTTGGATAGCATCAGAAGAGCCAGGGAATGCTGGGTCAACACCATGGAACATGTGGTTTCTGACAGATATTGTGCAAGTACGTTAATTATATCAATGGCCTTTTGTTAGGGGCTGTTGACCAGTCAGCAGCTGCTGCCTACCACCTTTGCCACCTGCCAACAAGCATCCTTTCTGCAAGTAGCAACAAAATACTACACCACATCAATAGTTGCTGAGGAATAAGTCTAGACATCAAATGTCCAAAAGAAGTACTAAAAGCCAAAGCCATTAAGCACAATAAACAGGAAAATTGCAATTACAGGTGATTAACATTAGAAGCCTTGTGTTCAAAAGCTTAAACATCAAAACCTTAAGCAAAGGAGTTACTCGGGGCTTTTTTCCTTGGAAAAGATCACATGATGACATCACTTCGTGGAAGTGATGTCAACATGCAGGCCACGGCCACCCCAGGAGCGCTCCCACACTCTATGGGGGCCCCAATTCGAGCCCGAATTGGCCTGGAATGTGCTGCTGCCGGGTAGAGCACTCCCTTGTCTGGCAGCAGCTAGATCCTGGCCATTTCAGGCCCAAATCGGCCTGGAACGGGCCGCTGCCATGCGGGAGAACACTCTCCCACCCAGCAGCAGCCAGATCCTGGCTATTGCAGGCCCAAATTGGGCTGAATCAGGCCCCAAACTGCCCAGATCGGGCCCAAATTGGCCTGGAATGAGCCGCTGCCACGCGGGAGAGCACTCCCTTGCCCAGCAGCAGCCCAATCCTGGCCATTTTGGACTCAAATTGGGCTGAATCAGGCCTGAAACGGCCTGGATTGGGCCCAAATTGGCCTGAAATGGCCTGCTGCCATGCGGGAGAGCACTCCCCTGCTTGGTAGCAGCCCGATTGTGGCTGTTTCAGGCCTGTGGGGGTGCCCTGATGGGCCCAGGTTGGGGTGAAGCTTTCCCCACCTCCCCAAAGGAGTGGAGGGGAGGAGGCACCTGGCATGGGCTAGCACAACATTCCCCCCTCCCTCCGTGTGTGCTCCCCCCCTCGCAGGCTTACCAGGATTCAAAAACGTCCTTCAGTCTCCCTGGCCATTTCTCCAGGGGAACTGATCTCTGTCTGGAGATCAGGGGGGCAGGGCCACCAGATATGTGGGTTTTTTAAAGAGGTGCCAAAAAAGCACTGGATTTACTGCATACTGGACTCTTAAACTATTATTGGAATGCTTTCCCCCACTGGACAATACAGGCAATACAGGTTGCCTTTATTGGCCTCTGTAACATATCTTTCCATTTGTGACCTTGCTATAGGCACCAAATACTGTATACTGCATATAAATCTGTAAATACTGTTCTAGATCTCTGAAGAACAGGTATATTTTTCTCTCATTTTTCTTTTTTGTAGCTCTATTCCTAGCTCTCTCTCTTTACACTGAATTTGGGTTCCCTGGGTCCAGTAACTTCACAGAAATTCCACCTGTCAGAATTTATTTTAAAGGCCATTGGGTTCTCTGCTGTATTTAATCGAGCCATGGAGCTTTTATACTGGATCTGAATCAACCTCCTGGAGCCTGAAGGAGAAATTATCTTTTTATGTTTTAGTGAGCTTTCACATGATCTAGAAACTTTCACAAGTACCTACTTGGCATTCACATCAAAAAGCCAATGCCAGTGTTTTTAGTTAATTGGATCCTAAAAGACACAAAACACTTCACACTATTTCTGACTAGATAGTAAGTATAAGCAAGTCTGCTCCCTGGATCTGATCCAAGAGCAAAATCAGATTTAATTTAATTAATCTTTCTTTCCTTCTTTCTTTTGTAAAGATTTTTTTATCACCAGTATAGAATTAATAGTGCAACTGCAGTAAACATCTTAATTGAAAGGACAGCTTATTCTAATAAAATTAAAATGTGAAAGGATTATATAGCTGTTATATCTCCCTCACCAAGCAACAATTTAAGACAACAGGAAAATAGGCAGTATTGCTATTCTGCAGGGTCACTTTTTATTTTATTTTAAAATGTACTGTTTTGATCATTTTGCCTTGAATATATTTTTTAAATGCTAATAAAATGTAATCATTAAAATACTGAATTTATACCACAGACAGATGGGTCATTCAATATATGATTTTAATTTCATATGGAATAATATATATGTAGCTGAATAGACAGCATTGGGGGGGATTTTTTATGATTGGGTCTCTGACAGCTGGCCAACGGAAAGCCCAGTGGAAATGCCCAATCAGCTTTTGTTCTATTATTTCAGTATAAAAATGGAAAGCCAAAAATATCTTTAAAAACTAGGTTACGGATAAATGACTGATGGACATGCCATCATCTAAAAATACTTCTTCAGTTCACAGAGAAAACAGAATATAAAAGACAACAAAATAATTCAACACTGTAAGGCACATAGGCACACAGGGTGCACAGGGGTTCCTTTGACCTTGCAGAAAGTTTGTAAGAAATGTAATTCATAGATAACATAGATAACATCATAGAAATAAAAATTCTACTGCAGAGGGTCAGAAAATGGACCATAAGTTACTCATTGTGAAGGGTCCTTCTCCTCTGAGGACAGGGGGACATCTTGAGATGGATGATTCTCACCCTCTGTTCAGGCAGGCAGGAACTAAAACCTGAACTTCTTGTCCTCCAGTGGGTGTCATGCCAGTTCCTCAGTTTGGAAACTCTGAGAGCAGTAGAAAGCTATACTATAACAACTATTCAGAAACTTTGAAAAATGGAAGAAAGTTAACAACAGGTTAGTAAGAACAGCTCAAACTCGGAATAACAGGAAGAACAGTGAGGTTGTTTAAGAAGTGCAGTAAGTAAGCATATGAAAAGGTTTTAGAATGACGATGATGAAGCAGGGAGGAGCACGATGTCCTCCTGTCTTCAGAGGAGAAGGACCCTTCATGGTGAGTAACCAATGGTCCATTCTCCCTCTGAGACGGAGGACATCTTGAGATGGGACTTCCCATAGCAGTGTCCTATAATTTGGGTGGGTCATCTGGCTGTAGTACGCGTTGGAGTACTCGTCTTCCAAATGCTGCAACATCGTAGCTATTTAGTCTGTAAAGTTTAACGAAGGTGGAGATGATACACCAAATAGGTGCTCTGCAGACCTCCTCAACCATGGCATACTTGGAAAACGCTGCGTTAGTTGCGGCACTGCGAACTAAGTGCCCCATGATCCCAATGGGGAACTTGAGTCCCTGTGATTTATATGCTTCTGTGATGCATGCTCTGAGAATCTGACTGATGGATGTTCTTTCCGTTGTTGTTTGATGTCAGAGATATAAACATGTAGGGAGTCCGTCTGATTTTCTCAGTTCTGGATATAAAGACTTTTAAGGCACATCTAACATCCAGGGTGTTGCATGTCTTTTCCCTGGGTGGGATGGGTTGGGTCAGAAGGTGAGCAAGAATATTTCCTGGCGCTGATCTCCTGGCACTGATTCGTATCTTGGGTACGAATGTAGGATCCAGCCTCAAGACCATGTTATCCTTGTGGAAGGTACAGAGATTGGGGCTGACTGACAGGGCTCCCAATTCTGATATTCTTCTCACTGATGTGACTGTGGTAACGAACAGGGTCTTCGTCTGCAGCCATTTGAGTGGGATCTCATTAATGGGCTTGAAAGGAGGGCCAGTAAGGGCGGATAGGACGGTATGTAGTCTCCAGGTTGGAATCTTGTGAGTCTGCGGGGGATCCATGAGTGTTGTTCCTTTAAGAAACCTGGACACGAGGGTGTTTGGAGATGCAGAAACCTTGGTAAGATGGTAGTACCATTGCCAGGGCAGCTGTTTGGTGTCACAGGGTGGGTGCCCGAAGATCACTGGAGTGGCCATCCTGGAGAAAGAGGAGTATGAATTCCAGTTTGGGTTCAGCTGCATTTATGCCTTTCCTTTGGCACCATGTGGTGTTATAGATTCTGGTGGTGGACGATTGTCTAGACGCTAGCAGGGTATTGATCACCTGCTGTGAATATCCCACTTGCGTGAAATGTTTCCGTTCAACCTCCACGTGGTCAAGTGGAGCCATTTCAGGTATGGGTGCCACACTGGTTCCTGATGGAGCATGTTCAGGAAGACTGGGAGCTTCAATGGTGGAAGTGTCGACCACTGAAGATGAGTCGAGAACCATCGGCGTCTGGGCCAGTATGAGGCCACAACTATGATGTCCACTCTCTACTCACTGATCTTTCTCAAAAGTTTTGGGATAACTGGAGTGGGAGGAAAGGCGTACAGCAGGGCATGAGGCCACTGAGAAGTCAGAGCACCTATTGCTTCCGCCTCCAGGTGGAAGTACAGTGAAAAAAATCTGTCTACCTGCCAGTTCATCGGAAAGGCAAACAGGTCCACCTGGGGGAAGCTGAGGTGTTTGGTGATGAGGAGGAAGAGATCCAGCTTCAGCAACCATTCTCCCTCTTGGATGAGTTGTCTGCTTAGCCAGTCTGCCTGTACATTTGAGGTGCCCTTGTTGTGCTCAGCCTTGATGGAAGCAAGATGAATTTCTGACCATAATAGGATCCACAAGGCTTCTTTGTGAAGCGAAGTTGATCGGGACTCCCCCTGGTGGTTGATGTATGCTTTGGCCGACACGTTGTCCGTTCTGATGAGTACATGACAGCCAGCCAGTTGAGGGCTGAAAAATGAGGGTAGGATAAATAGCCCTGAGTTTGAGCATACTGATGGGAAGCTTTTTCTTTGTTTTTGACCATAGGCCTTGGGTTGGTGATCCTTCCAAAATGGTTCCCCAGCCTAGAAGGTTGACAGCTGTATAGGTGTGGCAACATTGAAATGTTTTCTTTGTAGTAGATTTGGCATCTTGGTCCACCACTTTAAGCTTGTCTTTACCGAGGGCGGTACCTGGATGTTTAAATCCATCTTGGTTATGATGTAAGACTGGAAGGGACAAAGCAGTTGCTGTAAATTTCTTGAATGTAACTGGGCCCACTGAATGGCATCCAGGCTGGAGATGAGAAGCCCCATAAGCTTGGTTAGGATCATCAGGGAGGATCTGGACTTGATTACAGCCAAGGCCCTTTCTTTGATCTTTGATGCCTTGGCCTTGGTCATGAATACAAATTGACGTTTGGTGTCTAAGATTACCTCGAGGTGCTTGAGTCTCTGAGAGAGGTTGAGGGAGCTTTTTTGAAGACTGAGCTGAAAGCCGAACCACTGCAGATAATTGATGGTTGTTTGCAGATCCCTTTGAGCTTGCAGCTGAGCGCTAGAATGGATAAGGAGAGCGTTCAGGTAAGGGTGTATGTGGATGCCTAGTTCTCGCAGCTTGGCAATCGGGTGGATCAAAATCTTTGAGAACACCATTGCAGCCGTGGACAAACCGAAGGGGAGAGCTCAGAACGGAAGATGATCCCCTTGCAAGCAGAACTGCAGAAACTTCCTGTGAGACAACAAAATGGGTATGTGAAAATAGGCCTTCTGAAAGTCCAGGGACATGAGGTAGCCTAGCGGCAACAGTGCTTCCATTATGGATCGAAGAGTCTCCAACCTGAAGTGCCTCAGTCTCATGAACCTGTTGAGGTACTTCAGATCCAGGATTACCCTCCAGTCTCCATTTCGCTTGGGGACGATGAAGAGGATGGAATACACTCTGGTCCCCTGCTCTGCCCTTGAAACAGGTTCTATGGCCCTTATTCTGCGAAGGTGTTGAATAGCGTCTTGTGTTCTCTGACATTTTTCTGATCCCAGGCGAAGGGGAGACAGGATAAAACGGTCTGGTGGAGTGTTTAAGAACTCCAGTAAATAGCCTGTGGAGACAATTTCTGAGGACCAATTGTCTGCTAGAGCCTCGAGCTACACGTCTTTGAAAAGGAGAAGACAATCCCCTACCAGAATTTGCAGGCAATCATGCCTTGACGGATTTGGCATCTTGGGATGCTCTGTCATTCCTCTGCTGGAATTGCTGGCCAAAGCTGTTGGAGACGAAACCTCTTCTTGAAGACTGATGAAAGGAAGACCAGATGATTCCCCTGTTGCTTCTGGAGAATCTAGGTAGTATTCTCTGGGAACGAAAGGAATGACTTGATGTGGATCTCTTGTTGTTTCTATACAACATCTTGGGAAGTGCCTTCTTTTTGTCCTTTGTCTCTATCAGGATCTGGTCGACTCTCCAAACAGCTTATTGTCATGAAAGGGATAAGCAAGGATGATGGCCATGCTTATCCCTTCCACGCCCTCAGCCACAGAGAGATTGTTGGGTGGGTACTGCCGAGGCCACAGCTCTGGAGGATAGAGAAATGGCGTCGAGTTGCATCAGCATGAAGGAAATGGCCTTGAGAACCCTGTTGGCCCCTTCTGAGAGGCATCAGTTGTTGGGAGGAATGAGTTGCAATATCTTCCTTGACCACACGATGGACGCTCTGGCAACAGTGGGTACAAAGACAGATGCTCGTATGGCCATAGCTGTTGCTTCATGTGCCTTTTTCAGGGCGAAGTCCACCTTCTTGTCCAGGTTGTTGCGAATTGAACCTTCCCCATCGGCAGAGAGGAGGCCGGAAGATTGTAAGGCTGTCACCGGGGTGTCAACAAGTGGTACCTGTAAAAACTGGTTTGTGAAAGAGAGTAAGGAATACAACTTTCTGACCAGCCCTGGAGGAGATGTGTTAGACAGGGGATTGGCCCATCCTGCCTTTAGCTGCTTCTCAAAGAATTCAGGGAAAGGGAAGACTTCTTCTGAGGTGTGAGATCTGGGGAAAATTATTTGTTCCCTTTGGGCCTGGACTTGGGCTTAGAAGAAGAGGCAGTGGGCTCATCCTCGGCCAAGGCTTCATGTAGGTCAAGGGCGACCATAGTTTTAGAAAGTAAGTAATGGTAATCCTCCATCTTGAAAAATCTCATAGATTGATCATTGGCCCCTGTTTCCTCCTATTCCTCATCAGAGAGGAAATCCTTGTTTTCCCTGTCTACAGAGTCACCATCATCATAAGGGGGGGGAGCCTCAAGCAGAGTGGACATCCTCATAATAAATAGGCTCTTCCATGGCAGTGGCCTTGCCCTGTTCCCTCCTGAAGGGGAAAACTCAGGGGATAACTGTGTTACTGATTCTTCAGCCTTGCTTACTTTATGTTGGAAGCCAGCGATTTCCTTCCCTACCACCTGTCTGAGGACTTCTATGATGTCATTGGGCAAGGCCAGGGAAGCCAGTTTAGATGCATTACTCACAGTTCCTCAGTCAGGAGATGCCCGTTGTGCTCTGAGTGGCCATCCTTATCCTTGGAGGTTCTGGGCCTCGTGGAGTGGGCAGTGAATCTGGCCTCACTTTCCCATTTTCTGGGTGGATACTGGAGGAGCACTAGCTAGGCCTTGAGTGGTTGAAGCGCTAGTAGAGGCCAGGGGTGTGCCAGCTAGGCCATGAGTGGCTTCTGCGCAGAAGTTAGAGGTTTCGGCACTGGAGAGGCCCTTGGTGGCTGTTGCGCCACTCCTGCCTGTATGGCGCCGCTTTTTAGGCTTCTGGGTGGCAAGGAGAGCATGAGGTGGAGGCTCAGGACTCCTCATGAGTAGAGTTGGAAGGTGCCTCAACCAGGCTGGATAAAGTGTCAGATTCCGAGGGAACAGCAGTGAGAGGAGCTGCGAACTCCCCCTCCAAAAGAAAACCATCCGCTGCTGTAGCTTCCACGCCCATGCAATCTGCCATTCAGGCTAAAAGACTTCCAAAAAAACCATCACCGGTGTGGTAAGAAAAAGAGCAGGCTGGCTGCAAAAATTGGGAAAAGGTAGAAGAAAGAGGGTAAGGCAGAGAAGAGGAAGGAAAAAGTTTTTTTTTTTAAACGGAGAAGAAGCAAGGTGGGGGGAGCAACAGAAAGGCTAGCTGTGGCTTGACGTGCTGGCAGGGGAGTTGGCAAGAAGACTCAGAGAAGTTTTAGTGGTATAGAGAAAAAGAAAAAGGAATAATCAGAAAAGTGGAAGTGAATGTAGGCAATACTTAAAGAGGTGCCTGCGTAGCTGCTCTCCCTATCGAGGCAGGAACAAAACTGAGGAACTGGGTGACACCCACTGGAAGACAGGTAGTTCAGTTTTTAGTTCTTGTCTCGCTGAACAGAGAGTGGGAATCACCCATCTCAAGATGTCCTCTACCTCAGGGGGAGAAAGAACATTTCTTATATTTTGTCTCTACTCTCCTTGGTTTGATATCTATATCTATATCTATATAAATTATATCTATATCTATATCTATATAAAAATTAGATACATGGCCACAAACACAATTTAGGATCTGAGATCAAGGTTGACTCTATAGTAGCTAATCCTTAAGGGAGTAGCTGGATCCAACCCAGAAAGTCTATTTATGCAAAAAACAATGATAAAATAGATTTGTACTGTAATTCAGATATAATAGTTTACAGCTCATTCTGACATGACAGCTTCTATTCTTGTAGACAAAAAGGATAGGATTTGGTGGGGGGGGGGACACACCTTACTGAATTCAGACACATAATCCACTTTGATGTTTCAGGGAATGGTCTTCGAAATACTGATGCAATACAACGAAGCTCTTCGTCTGGGAACCACATATATAGGCTTTATAAAAGCACATTGCCACTTTACACAAAAATACAAGAACTATGCAAGAACATTTACACAGACATAATTAAAACAATACTTCAGGGAATATCTGCAATAATAAAAATCTCTTAATATCATGTGAAACTCAGTTTACCATTCTGGATCTTATACCTTCCTGTCAGAAAATTAAATTAAGCTGTTAGCAAACTGTATAGCACAGAATGGAGAAGTCTTGTCAGAGCTTTTTCAATTCTATGCCATGAGTGAAATTCAAGTAGTTTAATAACAGAATATTCTTCACATTTATGAACTTTTTTTCTATTGGAAGATAACACAATATAACTTGCACTAAAGAAGTGTGGTTCATTTACCCTTCTTTTATTTAAAACACTGCAGCTGTTGAAAAAGCACTTTTCTCTCTACATTTACAGTAAGAAATGTCATAAGGGACTTGGTAATAACACTGAAGTAAAATGTTATTATATTACCAAGTCTCCTACAGAATATTCATTTAAAATTTATGCCTTTTAGCCACTCTCATCTCAAAAAGAAATCTGAGAAATCATGATATAGTACCTTCTTGAACATCCTGGTGGAATCTTCACTTATCTGCATAAAGCGCATTATGACGTTGTTCAGGTAGATATCACTCAAAGTTGCATGGTCCTTACTTTCCCGTCTCACTTGATTGAGGAGTAAATACCAACAATTTACTGGTGATAGCAGATTCTGGTCTTTCCTAGTAAACACGGATATTTTTCCATTTAATGATTTCCTAACACTCGTTTAATTATCCTTTAGTGCTAACAGTCAAGATCATTTAAGAATGACAAAAGGGAATATCTTTTCAATATATATTTATGGATGAAGTGGGGATTCTGAGTCCCTTTAATAGTTAATATGTTCTAACCTAAAATGTTATAAATATCTCTAATTAACAGGGAGTTTCAGAGTGCGACTTTGTGCACATTGCTAGTAATAATAGCCAAAAACAAACGTGCAGCATTTTTAGGATAATATATAACAATCCACATTGTTGTGCTCTCCATTGTCAATAGCACTCATATCCACACAGGAAGTCAACAACAATAGAAAATAAGGACATGGCCAGATGGCAAGTCCTAGAGTTTCCAGCTGAGAGTTATAGCATACAACTGGAAGGATAGGAAGTATCTCAGGAAGACAGGACATCCCAATATTCATAGGGGGAAGCGAGCTGTATAGACTGAAAAGACAAACGTGAGCACAAGATGACACAACAAGCAGATGGACGGTGCGTCATGCTTCTGCTTTCATCACTTCCACTACACTGCATCATCTCCTCCAAACAAGTGTCCCTTCAGACATTACACTGAAAGAAACAGCATGAGGCAGCCTCCCATTCACTTGTTAATGCTTCTTGTAAAGTTCAAGTCATTCTGTGCTTTTGTCCTATCAGCAATGTGAACTACAAAAGAATCAGTGCTAGCTAGCTGAAATGTTCTGAGTATTTCAGATGCTGAAACAAAGTCTACCATCCACCTAAAATAAAGTTATCTGAAATATATGAAGTTAAGAGATAGCAGAAGAATCCACCTTTCTTGAGCAATGAATCTTGTTGAACTTTAGAAGTTATTTTTCGACATGACCTTAATTTGCTGGAGTCCAAAGAAGAAAAAAATGTTCAAACCATTACTGCAGTAACTCACAGATGAATTATATGTTAAAGATTTGAGACCAATCTTTAAAATGCCACAGAATTTAACTGAAAATATTCTGTTCAGCACTGATTAATATTAAATGGCAGGCATATTTTGAGGGGAAGGGATTATCTGCAGTTTTATTTTGTTGATTCTAAATTGTGATTTTTTTGAAATTGTGACTCATAAGCTGTCTTGAGCCGCAAGGGAAGACAGGATATAAATATTTAAATAAGTAAATAAATTTCTAAGTTGTCTTTCCAGGGACCCAGCTGACTAAGGACTTATATGGTACATAAATTAAACACAGAGACGTTTGCAAGCAAATTTTTATAGGACTATGTGAAGAATTTGTTTGGACCTTGCTGTACTAACAGAATATTAAGGATACCTATATATTCTTAATGCAAGTTACAGCCTAAATTTCCTTGTTATATTATTAAAATTAGACCTTGGTGGTTGTTTTCAAGTATGTCTGTAATAAAATAACAAGGGTTTTTATGAGCATCCACATATCCTACACTAAGTTTTGAACAAGTTATTGACTGCAGAAACAGTGTTCACTTAATGGTGACATGGATCAATACACCTGAATTAGAAATGTGACTCTAACAGAGAAGAACTTACTTTGCAAGTGCCCAGTGTCTAAGGTTGCCAGGCCCCTTAAGCAACCATCAGGAGTTGCTTAAGCATGGGTACTTACTGTTCTTCATTCTAGCACATGCACTAAAGCACCCAAGCGATAATGTCACTTCCGGTTACACTGGAAGTGATGTCATTGCACCAGGGCCAGTTCTTAAAGAACTGTATTTGAGGCTGATTCTTAAAGAACTGGCCTTTGCATGATGCCATTGCTTCTGGTGTAACATGATCAGCTGGCAGAAAGGCAAATCGCTAGGAATTTGCCCACCGCCTGCATGCACCTGGAAAGCCTACCTGCATCTCATTTAAACTGGGCATGTACATGTGTTGTCCATTTAGCATGTCGAGAGATCGGTAACCCAGTTTAGCTACCTACCTCTTGTGTAATAATGCTGCAGATACAGTAGCTAAGGTCCCAGTTTAAATTAGACATTAGATTCAACATCGTACGGGTTATTTTCTTCTTGTCTACCAGTTTCATCTTTAACTCAAGTTTCAGACTTGAACATCTCTAAAATGCAAATCATATTAACAATACAATCCCATGGAGAGTTAGACTGGAGTAATGGTCATTGAGACCATAGTATGTATGGGAATGTACTGGACCAGGGCACTCCTGAACAAAGTTACACCTTTCTAAGTCCACTAAAGTCAATGGGCCTAGAAAGACGTAATGTTTTTAGGACTGTACTAAGTTACTTCCCAGTGGTATGAACAGCACCAACTGATTTTAAAATATTCTTGTACACTAAAATTCTAAATACGAATTAATAAAAATACTGAATTAATAATACTGTACAAATTGGGGCTTTTAAACAAAATAACCTTTTTAAACAAAACGGAATGGTATAAGAAATTTTAGCTTACTTATATTGCTGATGGTCCTTGGTACTTCTTGTTTTTGCCATGAACCTTTCTGCTAATTTTTCTAGATTCCGAGAGTATTCAGTCTCTATTTCTGCTTTTTTACGGAAGAAATCCTGTAGATCTTGAAGAAGCTGTACCCGCATCTCAGTTTGCTGTTCCAAACATTTCTGTTGCTCTATCAGCTGAGCTCGAATCTCTGAGAAGAAACACGCAACATGAGAAGCTGAGAAAGCTGGTAAACGTATCTATTTATATACTCATGTGGGACTGCCCTTGAAGATTATTCTGAATGTTCCACTGGTTCACAATATGGCAAACTATTTATTAACTGACAATGGACAAAGGAAGGAGCTCAAGGGTTAGCATCATCTTGGCATGCAAAAGATCTCAGGTTAAATCCCTAGCACCTTCAGTTAAAACCAGATTAGGTATTATATGAAACAGCTCTACCCAAGTTCCCTAGTGACAGTCAGAAGAGATAACACTGTCCAATGACCAAACTCAGTATAAAGCAGCTTCATGTGTAACATACTGTATTTGTCTGAAAGAGTTTCTCTGTTGCTATACAGTTTTCAGACACAATCAAATTGCTAGCAACAGCCTGGGTCTAGCCACAAAATAAAACACTATCCTGTGAACAAAACACCCTGCCCTATGACATTGCCTTATTATAACACTGTGATGATGATGATGATGATGATGATGATGATGATGATGATGATGATATTTGATTTATATACCGCCCTTCTGGCCAACTTAACGCCCACTCAGAGAGGTTATGATTATTATCCCCACAACAAAACACACTGTGAGGTGGGTGGGGCTGAGAGAGCTCCTGGAAGCTGTGAATGCCATGATGAATGCTATGTTCATTAATAAGTTAAGCTAGTCACTACGAGGAACAGGGCTTTCTCTGTGGTGGCCCTCATTTTGCTGAGCACTCATGTTTTCTGAAGATGGTGAACTGCCTTGGGGTCCTCTCATGGGTCACAAGGGGGGGGGTGTAAAGAAATGGCAAAGATTGCAACCTAAGAACCTCTATGCAAAGTCAAGTTAGAGTTCTGGAACAAGCTGATGCAAATGCCTGACTAGAGATTAAGAGAGAAAGCAGTACTGCCATGTTCCATGTCTTTCTCCTTCCCTTCCTTGTAATCTCTAACACAAACATTATGTCATCACTTTACATCAATTGGTAGCTGGCAGTGGAGTGATACATACAATAATGTCATGTCATACATTGTTCCTCTTGGATATTATAAAACAAAGAGGGAGAAGAGACACACCAAGTTTGGCTTGGCCCTAAAGTGAATGAAACATGTTCAGTAATGATACTTGGTGAACTAGGGTTTTTTTATCTAGAATGGCAAGAGGCAAAAAAGGCATGCTTGATACTCTGGGATATAGTTTCCTGCCAGCTGGCACACACACGTTGACATCTGGTAACTTTTGTTCATTGGTCATATTTCTGTAACGCTGGAGTACTAAGTACTTCTCAGATTATGAAATCACCTAAAATAAAACTGCTTGGAGTGCTGTTGTCATAAAACATACTTTGGTCTATATTTCTTTTCAAACACAAATGGAACACCTCAGGGAACTATCCCCTGTCAAAAGCTATGATTCCAAGTACTGAATATTTATACTCTCCCCTACATTAAAACATCAGACCAACAATAGCCAAATCAGTTATATCTGCAAAATGGAATAAAAAAAACCTACCTACAATTTTTAATTGGCAAGATCACTTTTGGGATTATTTTATTATGGAAAAACTTTCTGACCAATTAGCCCGACTCGAAAACCAAAGCTATACATCCCACCTATTAGAATAATGGTTTCCAATTTTGGAATTTCTAACAAGAAAGGATTCTGTGTTACAAGCTTCATCAAACAGGAATATTACCATACGTTAGCATACCTTTGATAAGATTTTTTAATATTATTCAGTGAGCTAGCATTTAAAAGTTTAAGTAATTATGTACAATTGGATATGGAGATGGTAGCTAAAATTACCTGCTGTTAGATTTGTCTGTTTACTATTTTTTTGGTATTGTTTGTTTATCTTGTTAATAGTTTTAAAAATTTTAAATGTTGAATAAAATTTAATTTTTTTAAAAAAATCAGACCAGCATTAACACTGAAAATATAATAATTTTGCATCATATGTTCATAATGCAGAAAAGTCAGAAAATAACAAGGATTTAACAGTAGCAAGCAAATGGATTCGGTTTCGTTTTCTCAGCCATGCCGGACGCTCCTCTCGGCTGGTCCGGGAGGAAACGACCGGGCACCCTGACCGGGCGGCTGATCCGCAAGGATTAGCCCCCAGGACTCCCAGGGAGGGAGCCAGGGTCCGGGACGCGGCGGGAAGAACTCCCCGAAATCAATGCGGGGAGGGAATTGCCCGTTTGTCCCTATGGAGGCCGGCAGATGTGCGCGGCGCCTCGAGTGCCGCCGGGCAACGAGAAACGGCAAGTAAAAGAAACAGGCGGAAGCCTGTAAACAAGCGAATCCCTTCTGTTCTACAAGCGTTTGTGAAGGAGAGGTTGATCTGAAGAAGACTCGCTCTTCCCCTTCGTGGAGTTCCAGAATTTTGTTGGCGCCCCCCCCCCCCAAAATGGCAGCAAAGAAGCAAAGTCCCGCTCTCGGTAAGTCAATCTCGGCCACCTTGCAGAAAGGGGAGTCGCTCGAAGAATTGGTGCGCAGGGCGGTGGTGGAAGCCATAAAACCCTTTGTTGACAAGCTGAACGAAACTGATCAAAGGGTGGGCTTAATTGAAAGCGAGGTGAAAACCATTAAGGCAGCAGCGGGGGGGGGGCAGAAAAGTCTGCTCTGGAAAGTGCGTCACTTGTGAAGGCTACAAAAAAGGAGCTGAAGTTGGTGGAGAACCAACTGATCGGGCTACAGGTGGAACGAACGCAGACAATTTTGCGTCTCCAAAACGTGAAAGAGGAGGAAAATGAGGATCTGTGGGATTTGGTCTCGGAACTACTGGCGACACCCGCGAGGACGACTAAAGAAGAGGTTAAAAGCGCCATTTTGGAGGTCCGTCGGGCTTCTTCAAAATATGCAACAAAGCGACAGTTGCCTCGTGAGATTATTATTGACTTTTCAACTAAAAAGATTCGGGACACCATCCTATATAACTCATACAATGCGGATTTGGACTTTATGGGTTTGAAAGTCAAGATTTTGAAGGACGTTCCATTTCTAGTCCGGAAACGGCGTTTTAAATATAAAAAGTTTGCAGCTCTTCTGAGGGACCATGGAATAAAGTACAAATGGTTATTCCCGGAAGGAATATGGTTCAGATATGAAGATCAGGCCTATAAGATATTATCAGAAGATCAACTAAAGGATTTTGAGAATAAAAACCCAGAACTCTGCTGCACCAAGAACGAAGAAAAGGAGGAGCCGGAGGGGGGGGGGGAGGAGGAGAGCATCGCAACAGCAGTTGCACAGAGAGAATTGCGTCCGGGACCCAGAAGGGGGAGGAAAGTTTAATCAGAATTTGAAATGTTTATTCTCTGTATGATTAACCACTCCATCATTATTCTATGGAGCTATTTTTGTATTATGACAGTATGAAGGGAAACATTGAAGTGTAGTGTTTAGTGTTTGTAGTTCATTCCCCCCCCCTTTTTCTTTTTCCACTCCCCTTTGTCCCTTCCCTCTTCCCTTTCCTTGTGATAGTCTGGTGTAGTGTTTTGTAGTTATGAAAAATAAAAAAAATTTATAAATAAAAAAAAAACAGTAGCAAGCAAATAGTTGCTTATACTGCTGCATTTCAAAATCTGTTAATCTGTAACAGAAAGAAGGAAAAAATGGTTTGGCACTTTTAATAGTGTAGGCCAGGGGTCACCAAACTTTTCTTTATTGAGAGCAACTTCTGAGTAATGGAAAATATCCTGAGCTTCCCCCCCGCCCCCCCCGCCCCCATCCCAGCACATTACCAAGTTTTGTTCTGCTCAAGAAACAGAATGAGGACAAGGAAGAGCACCAGAAAATAAACTATTGTCTAAGGAGGAGTGCAGAAAAATCCCATGAAATAAAATGTTTTTAAAGAAGCCTGGAGAGCAAATTTTTTTGTGATCTTTTTTCTGGGTCTTCCAGCGTGAGCTGTTTTGCAACTGCTTAGATCTATAAAAAATCTTGCCGCAATAATTTCCAGTTTAGGCTACAGTCTTCTACAGATTGCTTGATCTACAACAGCCTTACTAAATTCAACTAGATTGCCTGGAGTAAGCAGGTTATATACAGATTGTAGCTTTTGTTTCTCATCATGTTTAGGCAGGGTTGCCAGCTCCAGGTTGGGAAATTCCTGGAGATTTTGGGGAACAAGCCTGGAAAGGGCAGGGTTTGGGGAGGGGAGGGACCTCAGTGGGGTATAATGCCATAGAGTTCACCCTTCATGCCAGCCATTTTCTCCAGGGGAACTGATCTCTGTTGCCTGGAGATCAGTTATAATTCTGGGAGATCTCCAGCTACCACCTGGAGGCTGGCAACCCTATGCTTAGGGGAGGCAACATTTTGGTCATCAGTGGTACCTGATTTTTCTTCTAGACCTGTAATTGGCTTAGTGTTGAGGTTAAAATGTTGGTTTAGGAACTAAGTGCATTACAGTAGTCAAATCTTGATGTTTCTTTATTGGCTTTGCAATCCCACCATGTTCTCAATATTTGTGCTAGGATCTATGGGGACTTTTTGCGTTATTACTAGAAAAGCAAGTTAAGGCAGCCACAAAAAATGCTTTCTACAACCTCACTCTAGCCTGGAAGATAGCTTCCTACCTCGACATGGCCGATCTGGCCACCTAGGCCCACTCTATGGTAACATCAAGACTTGACTACTGTAATGCACTATACATAGGTCTCCCCTCTAAGTTAACTAGGAGACTCCAAAACGCTTCAACTCAGCTGTTAGCAGGAGCGAGCAGGAGCATGAATATCGCTCCCATCCTGCAGTCACTCCATTGGCTACCTATCAGTTACCATGCTCAGTTCAAGGTATTAGCTATCACATACAATGCTCTTCACAGCCTTGGTCCAGCATACCTATGGAACTACCTCTCTCTCTATGTTCCTCCATGGCAGCTTCGCTCATCTGAACAGGGTCTCCTACAGGTGCCACCCTGCACATGGGTGAAATTAACAGCTGCCCATACACGTGTATTCTCTGTGGTGGCCCCTGTCCTATGGAACGACCTGCCCATTCTCCTGGCCTTCCACAAACAATGCAAAACTGAATTATTCAAAAGGGCTTTTTACACAGATAGGAGGGCTGTATTGTAGGAGATGATCTCAAAGAGATGCCTTATTAATGAGTTAGGGACCACAGACTTTACCACTATGTTGTCTTACATGCTATCTATTGCTTAATTATGTGCTCCTATGTACTGCCGGTTGCTTTAAGTATGACTCTACAGAGTAGATCTATGTTAATGTCAGTCCTAGAATTGTATGTTTTGTTTCAGCATTTCTTAACTTTGTATTGGATTTTTGCCAATGTTATGTCTTTGTAAACTTGTATTTATTTACCCTATGCCATTGTTTATTGAAATGTCCTTGATATTGACTGTGCTAATCTCACACTACGTAATCCGCCTTGAGTGTCAGTGAGAAAGGCAGACTATAAATGATATAAATAGTATTATATGACATATAATATTTATCTCCATTTTCCCAAAACATCACATCATTTCAAAGAAAGAAAATCAAGCGGAAATAGCACATGCACACATGTAACATATCCCCTTCTAATGGTTCTTGTATCAAATATCGTCTCCTTTTGAGCTGTTTGGGTTCTGCAGGGTACCCATGACAAAACAAGCTCACACCTCATTCTGGGTACTTCCAACCATGGAAAGAATGCAGGGTTTCAACATATATAAGAAGTCCCTCACACCATAAGATCTATGAAACTGTTCGAAGGATGTAGTTTAAGAATGTTATGAACCCCATGGCCTCCTATCTGCCAGAGGGTTTTCAAACAATGGGTAACTCTAAATAATATAATATAAAATAAAAAATTTAAAAATGCTCCATTTGAATTTTTGGACTGGATCCAATGAGCTGCAAATGTAATGATTTAAGAGAACGAGTCTCTCTCCTTTTCTCCCTGCATTCCCTGAGAAACTATTCCGGAGGGAGAGGGGAGCTTGAACGGAACTTCCTCTTAAGGAACTTCCTCTTATTAGAAATCACCCTCACTTCACTTGGACAATATCTGCCTCATTAGTACTCTGTCTGTAACTCTGCTGATCCCCCATCCAGGTGTAAAATTCCTGCAAGATATCCCCCTATGTTCGTGGGGGGGGGTCACTCCCTCCCTCAACATGAGAAGCATTTTGGATGGCACAGGAGGCTGCAGAAGTAAATAATATAAATCCATTTTGTGAGCTTCTTCTATTCATGGTTCACAGGATCCACCCCACTGTGTTTCCACCCAGAAATGATTGTTTTCTCTTTTGGTATTTAACAGATGCTGAAATAAAAATCAATACTACCAAAGTCGGTATTTTAAAATACATATACAAGATATGTAGAGCCCCAGGGAACTGAAGTTTACTTGAACTTCCAATGTTGTGCATCTCTCCTCTAAATCACATTGCAGCCATTCATTAATTAGATCCTCTCTTTGTATAGTTGAGGATGAGAACAAAAAGAAAAGATGGTGTGATCGAACAGCTCCACTGACCTGTGACCACTGCCCCTTCTTGCCCTTTAGTGTGTCTGGGATAACCAGTGGCAGTCCAAGTCTCTGCATGGCATGTGCCACCCATGTGGTACCCTCCAACTCTTAGAGGAGGCTTTTTCTCCCCCCCTCTCATGCTCCTTGCTACCAGTTGGCCTTAGTGGGAATTGCATACGGGGAGGGCCAAGGCTCTGTCCTCACTTCCCTGTGCAGGCTTGCCACTCTGAAAGCTGCCTTGTGCCCAGCCTCCTGCTACCCAGCACCTGGTTACTGCAAGGGCTATTTACTGCACTCGCACACCACTGGGAGATCAGCCAGTTGTCAAGAGACCACCCCCTTCCTGTGGCACCTGTTTAAGATAGTGTTGGCTGAGCAGTGACAGTCTATGTGGTACAGAGAACATCTACCAGCATTTAAGAATTGTATGTTATTTGCAGGGTTTTATGTGCTGGGGTTGGGATTAGAGAGGTTTTTGATTACTTATATCAGGCTGTTGTTTTACTGTGATTTTACTGAATATATTATATTTTTGTATTGGTTTTTAACTCAAATGTTGTGAACCATTTTGAGATCTTAATGGAAGAGAAGCTGTATAAAATCAAATCAAATAAATAGATACATGAATAAATATTAAAGAAAAGAAAAAATGTTCAGAGTCACACTTTTAAGCACAGCACAAAAACAAGCAAGGGAACTCAAAATGAAATTAATAAAAATGCAATTCCTCTATCCCTACAAAGCTAACTTGGATCTTCTGTTTAGGCAGGCTCACTGTTTTAGAAAGTTCCAGCTTACTGAGAGATCTTAATACATCTTGTGGCTCAGGCTACCGCCTGCAAGGAGCCAGGTCTCAGCTTCTTCAGCTTCCAGTTCAAATCAGCCAAAGAGAGAGCCTGCCCGTGCTAAGAGGTTTTATTCTCTCCCTCTGCCAACTCCCTGGGCAAGTCAAAGGAGCAGGTCAGAGAGGCTTTCCCTAGAGGTTCCAGGAAGAAACTTTTCCAGCATTTTAGTCCTCCACCTCTCTGTTTCCCGCCCCCCCCCCCCCATATACCTGGAAGAGTAAGCTTTTTAGCAGAAAGCCTTCTGGCCACATCTACATGACCAAAGCAAGAAGCTGGGTGTGGCTTAGAAAGCATCTGGCTTTCCCTCCCCCTTCTACCTGTTCTCAGCTAAGAGATATTTTTTAAACTGGGGGTAAAAGTGTTGACAGTCTAAGCCTACCAATAAAAGCATTTCTCCACAGATGATTTGGAGTTTCTCTTTCAACCGGTAGCTCCATTTTTACAAAGATATTTGCAGAAAGTGACTCCATTTAGATATCTTCCCAATCCTCAAAACTATGGTTAAAATAAAATGGAGGAGAGGAGAATGATATAAACTGCTTTAGGTCCCCATTGGGAAGAAAGGTAAGGTATAAATAATGTGAGTAAGATTGGGAGCCTTCTACAGGAACATGTGGTTCCTTTTCTCTCTTTCATGCAGATTCACTCTTTCTTTTGCACACCTGTAGTTTACAGTGATGTCCGGAACAGGTAAACAATAGTTTGTTACAATTAGATACAATGTTTCCAACTAAAATTGTTTTATCAGATTATCTTGTTCACTCTCACTCAAAGTATAAAAAAATGAAAGCAAATTAGCCTCAATAGGTTCTAACACTAAATTAGTGTTTGAATCCTGCAATCTACCTGCCACAGTGGCATCCTGGTTAGATTCATCAGCTAAGTCAGGAATTGGACATTCTTTCCCATTATATGCTTCAGAGAGCCCCCTCGCCTCCCTGACAGAATTCTGGCACTGAATAGAAAAACAATTTTGATCCTGTAAATCTTGACACTTCCCCTCCCCTACGTTAGAGTTTTGCGTATAAACATAATTTTGAACCTGTGAATCTTCACATCTTCCCTCCTCTATGTTAGACCTTTGAAAAGCAGTGGAAAGAAATTTTTAATTAGCCTGATATGTTTAACCATAATTCTTCTTTGAATGGACTAAAAGTTACATTATGGAATCTCAAAAAAATCTCAGCGGAATTATACCATATCTCCTAAAATAGTCCCGCTGGGACAGAAGTAATATAGGTCTCCTTGAGGAAAAAAAGTTAATAAAAATCTATCATGATAAATGAGGCCATGTATCCGGTCTACCATCTTAAGATCAACATAAAATAGATGCATAAATATGCTAGATGTCTCCTTGCCAGCCATTTAGTTGCCCAATATTTTGCCTAAGTAATTAAATTTAAAGGACTTAAGTGTGATAAATATTAGGTCATTTTAAAATTACTTGTTTGTTGTAGTATTTAGTGTGGCACTGCTCAAGGCCTGTAGGCTAAATGAGTAGTATCATTAATGTTTCCAACTGGAAACACTGGCAAGTTGGATACCATCTTGGTTAAGTGTTGTACAATTTAGATATTCCACCAAACCACAAGTTGGATCAACCTGCTTTTCTATAGGTATAAAAGGAAGGAAGGGTCATCTCCGACTACTCAAAAAGTCTAAGCTGAGATGGGATGGGGACTGCAGTATAAAGAAGAATTGGGTGAGATTGAGTGAAATAGCTGGCTGAATCCAATCCCACATTGTGTAAAACAGGAAACAGAAGCGGGAATCTGTAATGAAAGAGGAAAGGAAGAAGCAGATTATCTGAATTGAAGCTGAACATCATATCCATAAACTCAGAAAAGAATCCCCATGGGAAATGTAATATTATTGACAGAAATAGGAAAAGCAAGCACAGAATCTACGTGCATTATAATTTGCAATGCTCATGTAGCATTTCTAATTTTTTAAAAAAACACTCCCCAAATAATTTGACATTCATTGCTAAACCTAATACTGACATTTTTTGGAGAAGTAGCTGCTGCTTTCCAAATCAAAATTCGAAAATGGTCCACTTCATCAGCACATTATTGCCAAGTTTTTCGTTCCCATAGTATTTTGAAGTATATCTGTCAAACTTCTTTAAACAGAGCTTCTACTTATAATCAGCTATAGAAGAAACTGTGGACACTGTTGGAGGTCAATGAACCCATTCTTTTTGGTTTATAAAAAGCAGCAAGGAAGAGAAAAAAATCGCTTTTAAAAACAGGAAATTTAAGTATGGCAGACAATCGGGGGCAGTTACTAGATTTCAAGCAGAACTACATCATGTGGATAATTCTGTGGTTATTTCTATGAGATTTAAAAAACAGATTGCAGTAATAGAGGCTGTGATTTAAAGGGTAGCAGAGAAGGAGATAAATATTTTTTTCCTCTCTTGTCTTTTTCCTGCCCCAGACAGCTACCACAAAACTTAGTGGTATTTAGTCCCACTGGAAAAATATTTAGGTATTACAAATGCAATGTACATAGTGATTCCTCTTAGATATCATGGTTTATCATTTGATTACTTGTTCAACAACCAGACTTGGTTATTTATTTATTTTCACATGTGACCACATACAATTATTCAGACCCTCAGCTTTTCATTATTCTAATCTTAGAAAGAATATCATGAAGAAAAGTAGCATAAGCTCCATAGTGACAAAATACTGTGAAGAATATACAGGAATTTAGAAAAAAATCACTGGAATTCAAATGTTCACTATAGATGTTGTTAGTAACTTGGATATCAATATTAGCACAATTAATTCTGGTAAAACTAAAAGCATACACTCACATATCCATGGTATTTCACAACCACTCAGTTAGGACCAGTATCAAGATCACCAGAATCTCTTTAGGTGACTTCAACTTACTCACAGGGGTTTTCATCTTTGACCTCATTCTGTTAGTCTGGTAATTGCGGTCATGAAAAGATTGCACCCTTCTTGTGTTTTTGGCCACAAAATACTTGCAGAAAGATTGGAAGCCTGCTACTCTCATATGAGCATACATTGATCAACCCACAAACAAGTTATATTAAATACTTTGGTTGTATATTAGAATATGTATTCAAGCTTGGCTCCCCCCCCCCTTAAAAGATCCATGTCAGTCTCATATTCTATCTTATGCCTAAAAACACATCTATAAAGCAGCACAGCATTGTAGTGCTACATTGAAAATATCTGTCTTTTCCTGGGACATTGCCTTTATTCTTATTTAGTTATACAGTGTCAGTATATATGGCACTTTTCAGAGAATCTTACAAGCACGCCAGCACAATTCTGCAGAGGCACAATTCTGCAGAGGCACACAGAAGTCAGTTGCATAGGCTGTACAAATGGTACTGGTTCCATGATAGCATCCATGTGCAATATAGAGAGCTGGGAGACAGCAACGTGAGATGTCACTTCTATTCACCTGAAGTGAGATTGTTTTAAATGACCATTTGATCCCCTTCCATTTCTATGTGGCTAATTAGCGTCAGGCCAATTCGCACTAACCCAAAAGAGGCATGAGAACTGCTTCTTTGTGACATGGTCCAACAATATTCCAGCGTATACTGATAAGGCAGAGGGCACGTTTCCTTGGCAGGTAAACATCACCTGGCTGGGAATGATGGCAACAAGCGCCTGGGAAGGATACATGTCATTTTGCTCAGCTTTTGTTTCATTAAAACATCTCCAGAGTTTTGTGGGACTATATGCATGAGGAAATGGCTCCTAAAAGTTCTGGTGGCACGAGTGCATTGATCCTCAATCTTACTTTATTGACTGTTGTCAAAAATAACAGGACTAAAATCACTGGTCAATCCTAGCCTTCCAAGAGAAGCTTTACAACAGCTATGAGTTCATATTTGCCTGTTCTTCATTCAGTGAGTGCTACTCAAGTAATGATCCTTGATGAGTGACAAGTGGTGAGTGATGCAACTCAAAAACTCTTCAGAGCTTTCATATCACAGCCTATCACCTAAAACACAGTATTTTTCAGTGGAATACAAAAACCCGCATGCCTGGCTTTAAATAGCTGTGTGCCTTTTGTAGGATGCTGTTATCTAGCTTTGTATTCTGAATCAATTCTGTTCTATATTCTGTCAAAATTTCTATCA
Source organism: Eublepharis macularius (assembly GCF_028583425.1). Classification (NCBI taxonomy): domain Eukaryota; kingdom Metazoa; phylum Chordata; class Lepidosauria; order Squamata; family Eublepharidae; genus Eublepharis; species Eublepharis macularius. Next base: position 65,981,070 of record NC_072798.1, read on the forward strand.
GGCAGTTTCTTCTACACAGTCCCTCTAGGCTGTTACTTTAGAAGTCTAGTTGCTCTGGAGGTACTGAAGAAATTGTTTACAACTTGCAGTGGACCTGGAGGAAGACATTCCTGTGGGAGCATCAAGATCTGTTTTGAGAGAGACATACTGAAGCAGTATTTCTTCCTTTTATTTTGTTTTCCTACTTCTGCCTCTCATAGATGCTTACCAAGTTTCTTAACAAAATAGGCACAATCTTTTAATCTAGGATGCAAGATGACAGCAACCTGAATAAGGTGTTTGTTAAATATTACTTGTGCAGTTTTTCTGTTCTAACAAGTTTTGTGTATTTTTTACACAACTGCTGATACAACAATAACAAAACCACATTACTAAAGGTAAATACCAAGAAACTGCTAATTACTCTGGGGCTCGTGATCTAGAATTATGCTCATCTGAACCTAGACAACAGTATTTTCATCAGCAAGTCTACAAACCCTATGAGTATTCCTACCCTTTAATATCTTGAGAGCAACAGCAACTTGCTGTGGCAGGAATGTTTACACAATAATTACAGTGCATCGAGGCAAAGAACTAGTCCACCTGATTCGTTCTGTATGTTGACAGCCTGAAATAAACATTAACATAAAAAGCGGCAGCCACAGGCAGCAATATGTGCTCTGATCCCAATTTTCTGTGCTGCTTGAATTATCTTTCAAAATTATATGAAGTAGTCTTAGTTAATTGCCAGCAGCACAAGTGGTGGTACAACCTAATACAATCCAGGCCAATGTCCCTTTTGCCTTCAGTACCCTGGTATTTGATATATTTATGAAAAGAAGGGTAGTGATGGAGAAAGTGTAATAATTGTAAAATTCAGATGAAACAGCTGCATTGATTTATGAAATAGGCAAAATATATTAGCTCAACAAAGAATAGTACCATATATATTCACTTATATACAAATGCAGTTTGTAAGCCTGTAGCGAATTTTAAATATGAAAGGGGCTGGGGGAATTGAATCCAGATAAATCTGAAGTAATGGTAACTGGCAATCCCGGTAATATGAAGGCAGTGGGGGCAGATGCTGGGCCTGCAGCCTTTGTCCAGCTCCAGAACTGTTGCTATGCCTAAGTCAGCAGCCTCTGGCTAGGGGTGGTATTCATCAACTTCATCTGGCAGCAAACCTTCAACTGTGTCTCCTGGCAACTATCAATCAAGCCTTTGTAATAACTGGCATAAGAAACTTCAGAACCTGGAATACATTAATAAGTCTGATACCATTCCTGGGGGCTTGAAGAAGCCTTGTCAGTGGTTCTTTAACTATAAAAAGTCTCTGACTTGGCTATTTATTGTATTCATCATGCATCTAGTGCTCCTGCAACTGAATCGTGCTCTGTTATCTTTATTTCTCACCTTGTTCACTTGGACTTTTAATCTGTTTTCACACACAAAATTTTTGGCACATTTCATTCATTTGATATTGATAAAGCAGTCTTGCTTGCCAGTTTTAAAAAAAGCCTTTCCAAAATAAACCAGTAAGTCTCTGAAGTTGCATAGCACTTTTTGCTTCTGCAGACTAACACAGCCTCTTTTGAATTAAGTGTTGATCTCTGTAACACTATCATCAACTACAGACTAGCACACACAAAACAGACTAGCACACACAAAACCGTTGTCTAGACTGTATTAGGATGCTGTTCACTAAGGTATGGCTAAGAGTGCCAGAAGACTCCATGTGGCTGCAGGAATCTTTGTTGTTTGTTCTTGCATATTTGTAATCACAGCTGCCTGTGCTCATACGCATCTGAATGGATGGCATTCTGCCTGCCAACAAGTTGGTAGGCCTGGAACATCACAGCAGTAATGCTGAGTAACATTTCGAGAACCATCTCTCCTGCAGAAACTGGCCGTCTGTGCCAGCAATTTTAAGTGCTGGCACTACATCTGTCCTTCATGTTGATCACACAATGTAGTCTGTCTTTGGTACTTTGGCTCATAGGATCTGGGAACCTGAATTCAAAATGAAGGGAAGGCACAGAATCTTTTCTTGCATTAATCCTCCCTGTCAAATTTAGAAGCATCATTGTCTAAATGAAGCAGTGATGCATGAAGATATCCTTTTTGGAAAAAATATATTTCTGCAAATGTTAGTTTTAGTGAAGCGTTAAGCAGCATCTATATCCAACAGTTTTTTTCTCTCCCAGAAAGAATGAATTTGGAATAAGAGGTTATCCACGCAGTGCTTTTCCCGTCACTTTTGACCCTATATTGCTTTGATTTATCCTGATTTATACACACATATTTTGCCTTTAGTTTTCACGTTGGATTTTTTGGTTTTGCCCCAGAGGGGAGAGGGGGTCCAGTTCTTTTGAGATCACTTTTACTTCAATCTTTTTCTAGAAGCCGATTCTGAATTGTTTTTCTCTGCATGCATAATATTTCTTTTGGTTTTGTTTGTGCCGCCCACTCCTACCCACCTCAAACCCACTTTTTAATGACTGGACATCATCACTGAACCACTCCTCCCACCTCTTGGTTTTGTTTTCTATCTTTTTAAATTGTTATTTTTATAGCATTATATCAGCTTGCCATTGTAGCAATAAAAAATAAAAGGTGGGAATTCAGAGAATCCGCTGCATGTATTGTAATAATGGTAGGCTGATACAACACTATGAAAATGATTTATTTTTAAAATGATTGCAAAAGCCATAGGGGTCACGGGGAGTGGGGATGGTCACCTCTAGTGCCAGAAAAAACAGCATGGTTTGAAAGCACATAGCTACTGCTGCTATGCTACAGAGGTCAGTTTGCTCCATTGGTACCAGATTCTGCCTCCTGGCTCTGGGTCAGCCTGGGTAGGGCTCTCCAGTTTGGACCATAAGGAAACGGACTTAAGCGTTGTTGGTGGAGTTGTTCCCCTTTTAGGCTTCCCCATGTGTTCATTTTTTGATCTTAAAAAAAAATCAACCTTATATCGATATAATGTGTGAAAGATAAAAGGGGATTCTGTAATGTCACCAATGGTGCCCCGATGATGATAACACCCTCACTTGAAAATCCTGATTACTTAAGACATGTCCAGAACAAAATAAACTAACTCCACAACTATAAAAACGCAATGGAACGGAGGGCAGTCATGCAGAGGAACCATACTCAAACTAATTCCAATGCTTTAGGGTCGACTACTAAGAAAATCAGGAGAAAGTCAAGTGTGAGGAAAAGCCCTAAGAATAGATAAAGTATTTACTCAATTGCAAGATTAAGTTTTTTCCCAGGTAAAAAAGAGAAGGGGCGTCATCTTACATTCACATATAAGTTACACTTATGTCCAGTAATATTTTTTGGTGTGTATAACATGGGGGGGGGAGTGTCTTACATTTAGAGTTGTCTTCATTTTGGGTAAATAAACAGGGTTGCACTTACCTGTAAATTGTTCATAGAGTGGTTTTCTGCACATGCACACATTGAGACTGTGTGCACACAGGCCAGCCATGAAGATTTCCAGAGCTTTCTAGGACTAACAGCACCCCTCCTCCTTTTGTCCCTTCTCAACCAAAACCATCACATGACCAGGAGGGGGGGGCACTATTCCCATAGTTCTCTCTATACCACTAGAGATCCCCCTCCCCAGAAACTAAGGCTCCAGAGAGTTCATAGCAGGGCAGGAAAACAGGATGTGTACCTGCACAGAAGAATATTCGATGAACAACAGTTACAGGTAAGTGTAAATGCTATTTTAATCTTTGTGGCTTCTGTGCAATCCCACATTGGCAGAGTAGAAAGCTCACTTACTGAAGGATGTCAGTGTGAAGCTCTCAAAGCAAGAGACTATGGAGGACCACCCTCTCAACAGATGCTTAGTGTCTCATTGACATTCTTCCAGAGGTGCTTATAAAGAAGCAGGAAGCTCTCTAAAAGTGTCCCTGCCAAAGTACAAATAAGAATGCAGCAAGGAAAAAACAGTGCTCTGGTGGGGAGAGGCATGCAAGTAAAGGATACTGAATAGTCATGCACTCAAGAGAGTGTGATAGACTCCACTAACCCACAAAGAAAGGGTTGTGTGATGATACTGCCAGGTCTCTCCTGGAGCCTGAATGACTCATACAACCGATAGTGTTGTGAAACCTGAGGGCTGGAAACCAACCACTACTAGGGAATCCTGGCCAGGGCACTGGACACATTAACACTGTGAAACACTATGAATGGGGGGACATAAGCTGAAACCCACAATGTTCTCTTTCCACAAGTGGAAAAGCTGAACACTAAAAATGTACTAGGGAGGGGGAAAAAGTTAACAAGGAGATTTAATAAGGAAGAGGAACATTTAGAATGTTTGAGTCCCAAACATAACCTATATCACAAGAAGTAGGATCCAAGTCCTGCTATAGCCTCAGTAGAGAATCTTGCCCACTTAGAGGTGCATGATATGGTAGTCAAAGAGCAGCAGTTGCCACTCAGTTGCCGACTGCTACAGGGCAGGAAATGGAGCTGACCAAAACTGCCAAAGTCATTAGCAGGAGTGAAAACATAGCAGATTCAGACCAGAATAATGAAAACAGTGAGGTAGGCATGATGGGACCAAAGAACACTATCATTGAACCTTGTGCTGCTAGCAGAATAATCTGCATAGCAAACAATAGAAAGAGGATAAAACATAAAAACAGATTACCTTGCCAGGGTATTCCCCAATGGTGAAGGCCCCTGGCAGCAAACCAGTAAACAAAAGGGCAGGCCATGGACTATCACAGTGTGTTGCAAGGCCAAATAGCCCATGCCTTCAAACACAGTATCTAGAAGTTGGCACCAGTTAGTTGAGGAAAACATAATTGCAATGCAATGGAACATTTACAGTAAAACAAAGACATAGAAAGGTAAGATATCTCTAGTACTCTAGGTGAAACTAGTGGTAGTATGACAAGGTCATTTTGCAGAATACTAGGAGCCACCTGGAAACACACGTTCATAGCAGGGGCAGGTCCAGAGATGGCACTAACTCTCACAGGCATAGCATCACAAGAGTGCCCTGGGAAGAACAGAGCACTGAAAGAACGAAAATGGTGCAAATACACTCTGTAAAACAATTCTGGATATCTCTTGAAGTGCAAAACTTAAACCGAAGACCAAATTCTACCAAGCTGTCACATGCAGATGTATAAACACACAGAAGTGAAATTGTGAAAGTGAATAAGCTGAACAATCTTAGTAAAATGTGGATTGATTAAGACTAAAATGGCAAAGGAAAACTCTCAACAAGTAAAACAAAAAAGGGGGTTGCCACCTACAAAGCAGGTTGTGAAACACAGGTATCTGTAGGAATAAGCTGAAATTACAAAAGCTCATATGAAATAAATGTTAGTCCTTAGACAGTCACTAGGCTTTTATCTTATTATACAAGGAGGTAATCTGCCATTGGAGATGTTCAGTGGTCTCAATTTATAACACTTTGGCCAATACCCTTTATATTCCAGGTTGGAGTTAAAACATGTGTCATGGTAAAAGGATCCTAATGACCTGTTGATTAGCAGCTTAAAGGAAAAATTTCAGCAGGGGAATTTCACTTCCCAGAGAGGCTAAGAGCTTACATCTCTCACACTCTACAGTAACTGAATTAGCAATGAAGTGCTATTTAATCTACAGGCCCTCAACAATAATAATGATCACTGAAATGAAGTATAAATTTGCTAAAGGATTGCAGTAGGGCCCCTAACAGCAGCCAATTTATGCAAGTTTGAATGTCAGTGACTTCTTGCCCTGGGGCACCTTTTATGAGTAGAAACATAAGATGTCCTTTTAAAAGTTGTTTGTGGGGTTTATCTAAACCCCACTTTTCAGCCTTAATGGGACTCAGTGACTGTAACATTTTATACCTTTCCATTCCATCCACATAACAACCCTGCAAAGCTCGCCAAGCTGAGAGAATGGAACAGAACCAAAGTCACAGGCAAGCCTTTCAGATCTCCATCCAATGTTATAACACTATACCAAACTAGTTCTGGTTAGAAATGCTGTCATACAGGAATGACTCCAGAGACAGCCTGAACACAACTGAACTGAAATAAGAACTCTCTCCCAAAAGTAGCAGTTGTAATGCTACTGTGTAATGCTTTCATATTTTATGTTAGGGTCTCACCACACAGTGACACCTGGCACATGCTCTTTAAGTATCGGGTTTCACAATTTTGCCTAGGAGCTGTTAGATAGAGAAGGATTCACTCTTTTTGTAAAACAAAGAGTTGGGGTGGGTGGTTGAAAAAGACAAAAAACTTTGGCTAGTGCCCTTAACTCCTTAGCTGCTGAACTACACAGTCTCTCCCACCCTCTTTATTTTAAGATCTGGCAGATTCCACCCAGAGGGGTTGCTGAACTGCACAGTCTCTCCCTCCCCACTCCCTCTCAGTGGAATCTGTAGGGGTGGGGAGACTGTGTAGTTCAGCAACTAAGGAGTTAAGGGAGCTAGCCAAAAGCTTCTTTTCTTTTCCATACCTCCCTCCTAACTCTTTGTTTTACAAAAAGAGTGCATCCTCTCTTCACAGATCCAATCCAGTGGCCCTTTTAAAACTACAGCTCCCAGAAAAAATTGCAAAACCTAACACTTAAACAGCACGTGCCAGGCATCACTGTGTAGTGAGACTCTCAGTTCCAGGATAGTAGAATCTGGAGCAGTTCCAGACCAGGTTTCTAAACTGGATGAAGAACTACTAGGGAAGGGCTCTGCTAGGCCTTGTGTTCTTTTCTTTGTTTCCGCTGAATAAAGTCACTGTGTCTTGACTAAAAGAGACCCTCTACACATTCTTAAATTACTACTGAATCTTACAGCAATGAGATCAAGAACGCTGGGAAGAGGCAGCACCATTCCCTGGTAAGAAAAAGGGAGTATGGGCATACATGAAACTGACAGAAAAAAACTGCCTACTTGGGCTTTATCAAGGTAGCAGCCTAAAAATCCCAGCACTACCTACCATATTAAGGGTTTGCCTGGCACCAACGTCTCTGCCCAGCTGAGGGGAAGAGCCCACACAGTGCCTGGCAGCCTTGGTTGCACCATGTTTGTTAGCTATTTTTATGCCATTTGGAAACCTAAGTGGCGCAGGCCTGTTAGCCAATCAGGTGTCCTAATGCTGATGTCACCAAAGGTAGGTGCGCACGTGAGGAAAGGAGGAGCAAAACCAAATCTGCAGTTTTTGGTTCCACCCACCAGTCTCACAGGTGCAAATGGTTTAATGGATCAAGAATGTTAATTGGCTCAGAGGAAGCCGAACCATGGAGGCTCTCTTAACAAGCAGGACATGCTATCTAATCTCCAAGGCTGCTATGAGCTGAGAACTTCTGAAGCTCAGTTACTTTCTCAAGCAGGCTTCTCAGCAAAAGGGGGGGGGGTTCAGAAAAGAGGAATTTTACTAGCAAGAGGTTTCTTAGCAACAGGCCTCTTGACCAAAGTTTCAAAAAAACATGGCTCCTGTCTGTACTAGAAAAGGAGCATTTTCTTCACAGGCGTAGAAGGGCAAGCTTATCATCTCTGTTAAAACAAAAGAAGCTGAAGAGCCCCAATCATTACACTGATGATTCCAGGCCGGTACATTAACTTTACTAACCTTTGCCTCTAGGAATCTCACCTCAGAAATGAGGACAGCCACGGAGGAGGAGGGATTCCTTGAGTTAGGTAGGCAGCTTTGGATCTGAGGGTTCTGTTAAGTTATGCCTCCATGTGTCTTCCCCTCAGAGCCGTCACAGCTAAGGAAGTGAAGGGGCTGTTATTCAGGTTGGCAGGAAGCCACCGCCTTTAGGAAAAAAAGGCTCTCAGCTAGGGTTGCCAAGTTCCCTCACCCTCTGGGGCTTGGCACTCACCTTTGTGGAGATCTTTGAGTGCGCATGCTCCTGGGGCCATGTGATGTCATCACACAGGGCCTTGTGCTCTGCAGCGGGCTGATTTTGGCCCATTTGGGGCCTAAAGTGCGGGAGCCCTCCAGGGCCCTTCTGGCAGCATTCCAGCACTTTGCAGCGGGCCAATTTCTGCCCCAAATGGGCCTGATTTGGCCTGCTGTGGAGCGTGGGAGCGCTGCTAGGAGGGCCCTGTAGTGCTCCCATGCTTTACAGCAGGCCAATTTAGGCCCCAAATGGGCCCAATTCAGCCCGTTTGGGGCCCAAATCAGCCAATGCAGAGTGTGGATGTGCACTGCGCCACTCACGATCATGACCCCATCGGCCAGCTATGTGGGGGGGAGGTGGGGGGGAATCCCCCGCCCGCAGCAGGAGACTGGCAACCCTACTCTCAGCCTTGGATCCAAAGGCTGTTAAACTATACCTCCAAGTGTCTCCCCCCAGAGCTGACATAGCTAAGGAGGAGAACAGGCCTTTATTCTGGCAGGCATGCAGGCAAAGCCTTTAGAAAAGAACCTCAGAACTGAAGGCTCTGTTGAGCCACGTGTCCAGGCTTCTCCCCTCAAAATCAAGAGGCCCAGGTGCCTTTAATCAGGCTGGCATGTAGCTACAGCCTTAGGAAAAGAACTGTTGTAAAGAGGCTCTGACAAGCCACACCTTTGAATTTAGCCCTTGGTAATCAAGGGTGCCAGGGAGGAGGCAGATGCCTTTAATCATGCCGGTGTTTTCCAGCATCTTCAAGAGGCCCCTCTTGACCCTAACAAAGAAGGGAAAGACAAAACTTTTTTCTTTGAAGGTAGTTTTAGTCTTCACTAGGATGACTATTGATGGTTAAAAACTTTAAAGAGAAATAATACTCCTCAGCTTCAAGGATGAGGTGAAGGGAAAGTGGAGAACAGCAATGGAGATCCTCTATCTGTGGTTCCAAAAAAAGAATTGAGGGAATAGCACCCCTCTTCCTGGTCATGTTATGTTTATGCAAGAAAGTGCCAAGGGGAGGAGGGGTGCTCCTAGTCTTTTAGAAAGCTTGGGAAATCTTTTATGTGGCTGGCCTGTGCATGTGCAGTCTTAATGTGGGATTGCACAGAATCCACTAAGATGAAAGGTAATATTTGGTCCATACCATACTGTCCGTATGCTGTCCATACCATTCTAGTGAGGAATTCACTAGTCCTCTAATAGCTTGTTTTCTGCAGTGCAATAAGAAGCAGGTCACGTACGAGGTATGGTATGGACAGCGATGTTCACAGTTGGGAACATCAGAGACCACTCCTCCTCACCAGGTTCTACTTGGAACCCTACTCTATGCATTCTATTCAATGGGGCTTATTCCCAGGAAAGAGTTTGTAGGATGGCACTGTTAGGCTCTCCAGTTTCGTCTGGTGAAGAGGACCTTCCTTCCCATAAGCCAAACACATAATAATGCAATGACCCAATGTTATCTCATGCTCCCTTTGTCAGTAAAAGGTAAGAACTATAAAAACTACTGACAACTGGTGAAAGGAGATTTTAAAAAGCAAAAGAATGTGGCCAGGGAACCGGTAGAAACCTATGTCTACAAATAGCTCAGCTGAATTGCAATAGACAGCTAGCAAACCCATGAGAGCTGCCAAGATGTAGCTGACACCTTGCTTTCAATTGTGTGTTGCTTTAGGATGAATATCTTTATCCCCTCACCTACGCTCCCAAGCACTCCTCTTGTGCTCTGAGAGTTCTAAAAGCAGAAAAGAAAATGACTTCAATAACTCTCCTTCAAATGACTCCTTTAGCAGCACCGTTGGAAGTACTGAGCACTTAAGAATTTTCAACAAGGGCATTTTGGAGGATAATCTTTGGCTCGTTCCCCAGCTGAGAGAAATAAATTTAGTTACATTTATTCTGATATTTAGCATATTTTGCTACTGATTCTTTTCTCTTTAAGAGCTACACACTAACAGTGCAATCCTATGTTGAATTACTACAGTCTGCCCACTAATTTCAATGGATTTAGACTGGAGTAACTGTTCCTAGCATTGCACTGTAAATTCTGTAATTAAGACTCACTACCAAAGACAATTAAAATAAAAGAGCAGAGACAACCAAATATTGCATACTGTCTCAATGACAAGGCAATGGCACCAGGTATAAAATATATGACCAAGCAAAGTGTTAAACTGACAGGCCAGTGTGACAAAACTTTCAAATGTTCCATATTTTAGTATTTAAATATTGTTTCAATCAGTGACAATGCTTAATTCCCAGGAGCAATTCTGACTGTATATAACAACATATCTCAGTAAACAAAAAGAACATAAAACAACAGTCTGTTGAAATGGGTAGGCCATAACTATTGGACTTGGAGTAGAGGTCAGCTTGCCAGGCTCAGAGCCATAAAGTTCTTCTGGCGGCTGGATGAGAAGATCAGGGCATCTAATGTTGCATCTGCTATGAATGAGTTAGCTTTGAGGACTCTGTTGGCTCCCTCCACTAGGCAAAGGTTGCTGGTTGGGATGAACTGAAGAAGTTTTCCAGATTGTACAATAACTGCTCTTGATACTACTGAGGCAATGGCAGAGGCTTTGATGGCCACTGAAGTGGCTTCATTAACTTTTCTTAGGGTGAAGCTGACTCCAGGCTATCCTAGATCGTGCCCTCACCATCTTCTGACAGTAATTCAGATGACTGTAATGCTATTACTGGAGCATCCACTAGCGGGACCTGAAAAAACTGATTAGTAAATGATGGTAAGTCATATAGTTTCTTAATAAAGATTGGAAATTATCTGTTGGCCATAGGTTACACCCATTCTGCCTTCAGGGAAGGGGAAGACCTTCTCCTCTATGCTTGACCTAGAGAAGAATTCTTTGTTTCCCTTGGGCCTGTCCCTTGGTTCTGAGATGGATGGACCTATTTCTTCTCCTGATGTAATCTCCTGTGGTTCCAAGGCTTCCATGGTCTTGGATTGGAGATATTGGTAGTCCTCTAATTTAAAGCATCTTATGGATTGTTCTGGAATTTCTCTCTCATCCTCTTCCTTGTCTGAAACTCTTTCCCTTTCACTATCTACATACATTTCTGGTTCCCATTGAGAGTTACTTCCCTCTTTTTTTCTGGAATAGGTTCCCTTTCTAGCTGCCTTAGTGGGCCAGCAAGGTTTCCCTTTATATGAAATTGTCCCTTCTACATTTTCCTGAATGGGAGGAGAGGGTCCGGAGGATGAAATGGAGGGAGACTTGTCTCTTCCTTCAGCACTCTTCCCTCATAGTTTGTCTAATCAAGCTTAGGAAGCCTGGAGATAATATCGTGGTTCCCAAATCTCAACACATTACTCATGAGTAAACCACTATCAGTGCTGGACTCTGGGGCTGTTGCTATTTGCAGATCTGCAAAATGGCTTGACTGGCTTTTGCTGGATTCTATGTACATTGATTGGCTTATGGATGTGTAGAAACCCTCTTTGCAGCCTCCTCCTGGTCTACTGGTAAGTTGCCTGAGTCAGTGATGGGGTCTCAGATCTCCTTCAGAGAGGAAGCCATCACTGCTCTCATGCTTTTCCATTTTAGAGTGGTTGAGAAATGTGGTCCGTAATGCTGTTAGATCTGGAGAAAATGGTTGCCATGGCCAATAAGCTCTCCAGTCTGAAGAAGTCTTCCCCTGAATTTTCTTCTGCAGATACACGAAATAGAGTAGGGTAGAGAAGAAATTTAGAAGAAATTGGAAAAAAGCATAATAATAAGAATCTAAATGTAGAAGTAAGTTGAAGGGAAGGAAAGAGAAATGAATAGGTGAGATGGTACCTATTCTCAACTGCTCTCCCTGTTGAGGCAGGAAAAGAACAGAACTGAGGAGATGGGTGACTCCCACCAAGGAGACAGGAAGTGGAAAGACTTTGTTTCTGCCTCCCTGAATGGAGGGTGGGAATCATCCACCAAGATGTCCTCCACCTCAGAGGGAGAAGAGTCCATTTTCCCCCCTCTGAGGGAGGAGAGGGATATACAATGGATTGTTTTAGGTCTTGAGAGTTTTAGGTCTTAAGCTCTCCTGATCATGGTGCATGGGAGAAGAAGCAAATGTGGGGTTGGGTGGGGGCATTACTGGAACAGAAAATGATAGACTGGGAGAAATTCTAAGCAAATCTACTCAGAACCCAACTCAGTGTTCTTAGGATTTCAGTATTTGTGAAAGATATAGGAAACCATCTCAATCCTATCATACTTCCTAAGGTGTAGTTTTATATCATTTACTTCTCAACAAGAGTGGTGCACTCTGGCTTGCACTCATTTTTTTTCTTTAAAATGAAAGACCTTTGCTTCCCAAAAGTGGCGCACACACACTCCTCCCCTGGAACCTCAAGGCTTTTGCAATTTTTTTTTAAATGTCATTTTTTAGCATTCTCCCTACATTTCACTGTAACAATACATGCAGCAGGTTCTCTGAATTCCCAGCTTTAATTTTTAAAAAGTCTCTAGCCTCTTCCCTTGCAGAGATATAAGGAAAAAGACACACTTCTGCAATGGAATGGACTAGAGACTTACTTTTTTTAAAAAAAAACAAACACTGGGAATTCAAAGAATCTGTAAAACATATTGTTACAATGCCAAGTCAATAACATACTACGAAAATTATGACCAAGGTACTTTTCTCACTTACGGTTTAAACCGCCATTTATAAGAATTTGGCCAGATCACAGTGGCGTCAACATTGCACCTGTTCATTTCACACTTGTCCGTGTCAGCCTCGATTTTGCATCTGAGTTCAGTTTCAGACTTTCGGGGCTTCGAGGTGCACGTCACTTTTTTTAAAACTTTGCACAGGCATTGTAATGTTGTGACGTTGCTACCTCATCTGCCCAAAAGGATCCTACCCACCCCCCATGCCAATCATTCCTTCATTGGACTGAAAGAATCCAACCAAAATTAAAACATTGAAGATTGGCTGTAAACCTTTGGCGGGAAAGATGCCAGTGCAATATACAGGCACTGCACAGCTTCCCCTATCTCCTTTGCTTTTCTTCGGAATTGCTTAGGAGTTTTTGGTGTCTGATCGTGACTGTGTAGAAAGCACTCCCCATGGAAAAGAGCAAACATTGGGGAGTCTCCGCAAAAGCTTTCCCCACACTAAAGTAATGCTTCAGCGTTGCTTCCTCCACACACATTTTAAAAAATAAGATTCAATAATCACTGCGAACAAACCCGCTGGAGTCCCACCGTTTACTTCTGTCTTCTTTAGGAAACGTGATAATTTAAAATTATCTTCTAACATTGCAGTGCGGCAACGTTGCTATTCTTTTGAAAACCAAAAAAAAAAAATGGTGGAAAAAGCAATCGAGGAGCTGTGGAGGGTGGGTGTGGTTAGTTCCACATGGACCAATCAGCTCCCGGGGTAAAAGAGTGGGGCGAGAAGAGAAGCAGAACGGGAGTATAAGCGTTCACACAGACATTGTTCGCACCAGCTGCGATTTGCCTGCGGATTCAAAATAAACTCGTGGTATGTGTGCAGGGGGGGAAATTGGGGATACCGCAGACAATATTTGGTTCTGCGTCCCATGACTACCTTTCAAGTGTGAAAGTTGCGCAAACATGGGAAGCAGAAACGGTTCTGAAACAATTTAAAGTCCCAATGTGAAAAGTACCTAAAAGAAAAGAGGGAAAGTAGGTGGGGAGAGTGGTTTGATAATGATGATAAACATCCAGTCATCGAAAAGTGGGTTGGAGGTAGGTGAGAGTAGGTATGACAGACAAAACCAAAAGAAACATTCTGCATTAGAAAAAAATCAAATCAAAATTGGCTTCCAGAAAAAGATGGGATAAAAGTGGTCTCAAAAGAACCAGGGAAAAAATAGGGAAAAAACAAAGCCAAAAACCCAATGTGAAAACTCAAGGCAAAAAATGTGTGCAGAAATCAGGGGATAAATTGAAGCAGTATGAGACTAGAACCAACAGAATAAAAGTGTGCAGAAAAACTCTTTAGTTTAACTTTGTCAGTAAACTAACTACATGTTAGTTTACTGATAGAAAAGAAGTAACCATTTCTGAAACATCATGGGTTCTGTGAGATCAAGGTTTTTAATCTATTATAGAATGACAGTCTACTAGCCTCAACATAAGAAGCTGGTGTACCAGATAATGTATATATTTAGAACCAAAGAGTGGGTTTCCTACAATGTTTTTGTAGTCATGGGTGCCACTGACATGGAGCTCGGGAAGCAGTCTTGGGAGCAGGGTTCAACCATTCTTTCTACACTATCCCGCCCCCTGCCCCCCCTCACAGCTGATAGCTGCCTCATTAAAGGTTCCCTGCTCACATATAACTCCTTTGGACTTTTTAAAAACCAGTAGATACCATTATGAATCTCTTACCATCCTTAAGTTCAGTCCTTACTGCTATGAATTAGCTGTTTATTTGGCCTAATTTTTATTTTATTTATTTATTTATGATTTTTATTCCGCCCTCCCCACATTTCCAGCAGGCTGCAGAATTCCCATAAACACAACCTTTGCATTAAAAAAAATCTGGGGCTCAAAGAGACCTTTAAGTATACAGTAACAGCTTCCTCATGGAAACAAATATTAACAATGACTTCTCATCAAAATGTAATCAGTAAAACAACAGTAGTCTGTACAACACAGACTAATTAGTGGTTTCCATATAACAGTTGCTAATTTTTAGTTACACAGCAAATAACAACTGTAATGAATAATAAAATATAATACAGGTTATAAAATTCTGATAATCTAACCTTGATGCTTTAGGGGGAGAAATAGAAGTATAACATGTAGAATCCAATAAAATGCTTAACTGCTATCTGGATTGCTTTTGTTTTAAACTGGATACTATTCTTCCCACACATACAAATCCCAGTAACTACAGTGAAATCTACTCATGAGGAAGACAGCATGAAATCAGAACCACATTTTACATTTTAAAGTCTGAAGATGAAAAATCTGCATGTCCCTCAAAAAATATAAAACATTACATATTTTGTTAATCGTTTTTTGCAAGACTGAGTTTTTTTGAGCTAGAAAGTCACGTTCTTAATTTCACACTAAACTTGTGGGGCAGGTTTGAACAACCCAAAAAGCAGAAGCTATTGAGAAAATGGATCACTCTGATTATTGTTGGAAAGATTCTTCGTTTTAGCTTTCCATTGCTAGAGGGTTTACACTGGATTAAGGAGTCTGTTTAATTAACTTTAGCTTTAATTTTTATAAAGGAAGGAGTGTATGCTCTCTTGGGGTTCCTGTTAGTGGCAGATATAGAAAAAGAAAGATTTACCATAGACAGACTGAGATTTTGAGTAACTGAAAAAGCAAAAGTAGATTTCATTTAGCTAGTCCTTTTTTTCACTTTCTCCACCAAATTTGCCTGCAACTAGGGACCTAATAATAAGCATGTAAATCATATAAATGTTTTATGTTCTTTTTGAATGGTTTGTAATGGCCTTCAGCAATTCACAATAGCATGTATATAGTCATGTTTGACTGAGTAACTGGAATTCTATTAACCGTAACAGTCTCATACCAATAAATAACAGATATAGTTACATATAGTTTCTTCAAAGAGGCATAGTGGTCTATTTGGTCCACTGGTGATCTCTTTCGAACAACCAAATACTATCAAAATACTATGAGTGTGCCACCAGTGATGCATATTTAGATTCATATACATCAAAGGTTCTTCAGGCACAATGGGGTATCTGCACACTTGAAATTCTCTGGACTGCACCCAAACTCTTTCAGGTACATCAAAATTGAATGCATCTGTAGTTGTGCATTTTCATGGCTAGGCCTGTTGAAGAGGTAAGATATCATAAAATAAATGTCTCTAATTATTGTGGTGTTATATGTGACAAGATTCCAACTATGCATCTATATCACACAGCCAAGAATGAGAAAGATGATTGGGTAAAATAGGACACCAGGAAAGGTGTCGGTGGGCACAATGGTGCCTATGGGCACCATGTTGGGGACCCCTGATTTACAGCAAGACTTTCATCTACCCTACATGCATCATCTTGCTATGAGACAACCAACCAGACCTTTACAAATTAAAAAAAATCCTGAATATTGACCAACAATGTGTGTTTAACAGGTAATATAAAATTATAATACAGATTACATGGATGCCATGCAATTATTGTTCTGA
Organism: Eublepharis macularius; assembly: GCF_028583425.1. Taxonomy (NCBI): domain Eukaryota; kingdom Metazoa; phylum Chordata; class Lepidosauria; order Squamata; family Eublepharidae; genus Eublepharis; species Eublepharis macularius. The sequence continues at coordinate 65,997,054 of NC_072798.1, forward strand.
TGGTATGTTTATTGTTGTTCTGTGGCAGTACCCAGATGATTGCCAAATTTGAACACCAGCAAAAATTTGTCCCTTATCAAAGTTGATAGCAATGATGGAAATTGAACTTTTCTTATGTTCATTCTGATTTTGTGCACTTGTTTGAATAATCTGGAATTAGAGTAATCTGTCACTATAATGGCCAGGAACAATTCTAATTTTCCTGCATTTATAATCTCTCTTTTCCAGGTTAGAAATGGATGCTGTTTTTAAAATGTTCAGCTGCCATTTCTCAAGTTTCAGACCTTTCTTCCTGGATACTTAAAATGTAAATCTTTCTCTCTTAACTCTATAAAAAGATGTTTATATAGCTGTGTGTCTTGTTTCTACTGTAAGTGCATTTTAGGATTACCATCACCCCAGTAAGGGGGGGGGGGTTCCCCTCTCCCAGCCTTTGCCCCCACCTCTCACCTGGCTGGTGGGGGTGGGGGAGAAGGTACAGAAACGAGACTGGGAACTCCACACTGCACTCACGCTTGCTCTGAAGCACTTCCACATTGCACTGGGAATGATATCATTTTTGGAGTGACATGGAAGCAACAGGTCGCACACAAGGATGATATAGTAAAAATCAGCCCCGAAGACTAAATTGGAGGCTGATTTTTCCTAAATTGGCCCCACATGTGATCTGTTGCTTCCGCACTACAACATCATTCTCAGCATGACATGGAAGTGCTCCAGAGCATGCGCAGGTCACCCCCTCTAATTATCCCTCATTCCCTGCTTTGACACCTGAGGGACTTAGCAAACCTTAGCGCATTATCAAGGACATGCATGAGTAGGGTTATCGAATGGGTTCCAGAAAAAAAACAAATTCCGGGGAGAAGGGCAGGCGGGTGGCAATAACTTGGGGGGGGGGGTTGCGCACGTGTGCAGCATGTGCACATGCTCCGAGTCAGCATGATGATGTCACTACAGGAAGTTTCTGGGCATATGGCTGGCTGGCCACTCCTGGATGGCGCCATACAACTGCAGGAGAATGGCCGGATAGCTGGCTACTCCTGGGTGGTGCCGGGCAATGGTAGGAGGCTGCCTGGGCTGGCTGGTCACTCCTGGGTGGCAACAGACAGCAGCAGGAGGCTGCCAGGTGCTGGGGCTAGCTGGCCACTTCCACTAGCATCACGCAGGCACAGGGGGCCAGCTGGGCGGCCTGCTCCCTCTGGTGCCACTCAGGAGGGAGCTTGTGCTGGGCGATGGACCTGCCAGGCATCTAGTATTATGGGAACATTTCCCCTGGACAGTCCCTCAAAATCCCAGACAGTCTGGGTGAATACCAGATGGTCTGGGTGAATACCAGACACTTGGCAACCCTATGCATGAGCACTAATTGCACAAACTGCCATTTCACATGCTAGTGAGACAAATTTTAGATTACTATTACAGACATATTTCTTGTATCATGGACCAAATTACTTGGATTTTCAGGTACAGATACTAAAATATATGTGATAAAAGCATTTATTAACTGCTGCAATAGGTTTATTTTGCAATCTAGGTTGATGGCATTGTTGTGAATGATTTGTGTACCCCTCCTGATATATCCTTCTTGATTCTTTGAATACTTATTTGAAAGTTAGTACTACTGAGTTCAGGAAGATTTACTCCCACATATTAGAGTGTCAGATGCCACAGAAATTAAACAGGATATCTTCCCCCATTCTTCTCCATGGTTCCTCCAGGGTCACCCACTTGTCAGATATATCTACTAACTAAGGACACACTTCATTAAAACAATAATGCTGATTCTAGTTTACAAATAGTGCAATCCAAAGAATGATTTTCTGGGAGCAAACCCCACTGAATAGGCCCAAGCAGGGTTTTGAGTAGATCTATTTAGGATTGCTTTCAAAAACTGATGCCAGAATAAATGTTTAGTCTTTAGGAGGCCATAAGATGTTTTTGTTTTTTCTGCAAAAGACTTAAAAATGGCTACCTGGAATTTATTTTAACATAATTCAACAAACAATAAATACCCTGTGCAAATTAGTCAATTAAAAGAGCTTCCATTTTCAAATACTATAATGGTTATTTAGATTGCCTAAATAATCCATCAATTAAAGCTAAGATAGACAATTAAACCACTTAGCTGGCTGCTTTCCTTATACAGACCTCACAGAATTTTCATTTTCTAAGTCTGATTGGTATAAAATAGCAAACCGAACACCATCTAACAACTAATATCAAGTGAGAAGAGCCACTCAAAATAAAGCAATCATTTCAGCACTTGGTACTGAAAGTACTTATAAACCTGTCGTCACTCTTAGGCATTTCTTGATCTTTTCCATCTGCATTTTTAGTGGAATGATTTGTTTGCAGAAGGAAGAAAACCATGTCCCTGTTTTTCAAGCTGTCATTCACCCTATGTTTAATCATTCCAAAATGCTCTGCCATATCTCAGGCACTCAGCCTGAGTTTTTGCACTTGTTCTTCCCTTAACTGTGCAAAAGAGAGCACAGCCAAAGAGCTGCTTACTTGGAATGCCACATTTCTCCTTCCTTGCTGACTGTAATCCAACTCCAGTGATTTTTGTAAGTGTTGATTTGGATCACCCTGAGAGCTATTTGCTTTAGGCCTCATAGCATTTATTTAGAAGTGCCTGAGGATGGGCAGTTTACAAATCGAAATAAATATATAAATAATACATAAGTGCAGTGTAAGCCTACGGGTCCCTTTTGCTGTTCTTTTCCTTAAAGCCAAATAGACGGGGCAATACAAATTAGAAACAGGAACTGCAAGTAATCCATTCAATTCACTACAAAAGTTTGGGGATATCATGATTAGTTGGCAGGGATGCACGAGGAAAGTCTAAAAAATATAGCATATGTTAGTTCAAAGGGCAGTTGTTGAAATTTCATAAACAGCATTAAAGGCAATTTATTAGCCCATTTGAGGCTAAGAAATTGACTTTTAAAGTAATGACAGTCTGACAATTTGTAACATAGTAACATTAACATTACTGCACCTTCCTCCTGTCTTTAAAAGCCAGGAAAGGGTTAAATGGCTGCTTTTCCCTTCCTCCTTTGGGGTATGCACACGCACTTTTTTTTAAAGACAAGAATGGGTTGTAACATTGTATCATAGTAACACTGTAACATTGTTGCACGTTCCTCCTGGCTTTAAAAGCCAGGAAAGGATTAAATGGCTGCTTTCCCCTCCCTCCCAGACATGTTTCTGGCTTTGCCAAAGAGGAAAAAAACCCAAGTGTTTTGCACAGCACTTTGGAAACAAAGTGGCAGGGAAGCTGCTGGGAGGGGATGAAGCAGCCGCATTTTAACCCTTTCCTGGCTTGACTTTAAAAAAATGAGGGTGGAACAAGCATGAAAGTACGTTTTCCCCCAGAACTCCACCGCCAATTGCCTCTCCAGTGGGCAAGGGACAGCCCAATCAGCAAATATGGGGGGGGGGGAGAGAGAGTGTTCCAACATAGCAACCTTACTAGGCCTGTTCAAAGTTGTTTTTTAAAAGTGTAACATGAATTGCAAAGTCCTGAAAACTTCAAACTGCACTGAGGCTTCATACTAGAAAAGTGTTGCTGCTTTCAAACGCCAGCAGCATTTTTCAGCTGAAAAGCAGCCGGGTGCACACCTTCCATCAGCTGAAAAGCAGCCGGGTGCACACCTCTACTGCAGAAAGCCCATCCCTGGTTGCCTAGGAAACCGATTGATCGGTGCCAGGCTGTCTGCAGTGATGAACCGAAAAACGAACCAAACGAATCAGCCTAAAGTTCATGGCATTAAAGTTCATCAGAAATGGGCTCTGACAAACTGCCGGTTCGTACCCATCTCTAATGAAAGGGAAACTTTGATTGGTGCAGGACCAATAACAACAGCAGTTAAGATGAGAGAACAGCAAAACCACTATCATCACCTAAACTTATACCTGCTGAAATCTGATTTACAGTTTATGCAGGTTGTATGAAGATCTGATACCAACTAGGATCCACTTTTTCTGAGAAAGATATCCTGGTATGAGGGAGCAACACCAGTTGTAGCACAATGGTTACTCTATGCTAGCACAACCATTCTGCTGACGCAAGATCCAAGAAATGATATGATCACCAGGAATGCAGCAAGAAAGGCATAATGGCAATGTAAATTAAACCACTCCAACTGGAGTTTTGGCTCTGGAAATCTTGTTGGTCTTTAAGGTGCTATTGGTCTCTAATCTTGCTATTCTACTGCAGACCAACACAGCTACCCACCTGAAACAATCTCTTCCTGTTCCACCAATACAGCCATGACGAATGATAAGATTCTGGTTAACCCATTATAGCAGACCACCATCAAACATCAAGACATGCAATATGGAGCAATATACTTTATTCATATGACAAGAAACGTTAAAGGACGGAAATGGGTACCTGATGGCAGGACCTATAGTAAAAAGTCTCAGTGCATATTGCTAACACTCATCTTCTCAGCACCTTCAAAGGTAGTCCTATCCAGAACTACTGAGACACTTAACTCTATTCCTGCAACTGGAGACGCAAAGGCAAGATATTCCGGACAGATAAACAAGGAAAGGCAAATCTATCCTCTAACTTAAAGTATGCAATCTGCAAATGTCTCCCATGTCACCCCCAAATATGGGCAACTATGCACTGGGACTACACAATCCTTTCACATAAATCATAGCAGTGTTAGTTGCAGGATAAAATGTACACCATACCAAAAGGGTTTCCCTGTGGGCAATGAACTCCTCAACAGAAGATTCCATTATGGGTGGGAGAAGGTAATATGGAGATCTACCTTTCAGAATAAATACCAAGCACTCTTCCCTAACTATTGCTACTGCTTGCTAAAAAAAACAAACCAAAAAAACCCTCCTTTTTTGCAGGATTAGTCTTGACATATGGAGCAATACTATCTGTAATTGCTTCCACCTGAAACAGTCACTTATCCTCCCAATGTAGACACTAGCACTATCTGTTGTAGTTTTCTGATCATTACTGTTCTAATGATCAGAAATCTCCATAGGTAACTGGACAGTCCTAAAACAAGTTCCTAGGCAAGGATGTTCTCTAGTCTCAGTGCAACAAGGTCCACAAGAAAAGCTTAACACCAGCAGTTTCTACAATGAGTGTGAATCTTCATCCCTTTGGCACAACTGTCACCCTTTCTGTTTCAGCAGAGTTTCTATATTTTTAAGCAATGCTTGATGGAAGGTTTACATGTATAGCCTTATCTAGCATGGGAATACAGATAAAGCTCCATCCATTTTTCTGTCTGTCCTGGAACTTTGAGAAGCACAGAAGCCTTGGTTACAAGATTAGCTAAATGATTGGTTACAAGATTATCTACATGATTGATCTGTGCTGCTCTCTTTCTGTTCAATTATGACTATTTCAGCTGTGTTTCTGTGATAATGAGGATTATGCCTGTTTATTATTCATCTTAAAGGTTTGAAACATGACAATCACTGAGAGGGGGACCCCAGGGGATTCTCACCCACTACGTACCACTATGACTCAAAGGCTGCATCTTATCCATACTCTGACTGTAGCAAGAGTTAAGTGGGCAGACTCCTAACAGATCACAGCTACAGTTTTATAAATTAAATAGTTGGGATGCACAGAGTAGAGGAAAAGAGGAGATGGATAACAAGGTCTGCTGTGACAGTAACCACAAACTCTGGCAAGCATCCAAACAAAATAGGGCCTGTATGTGTGTGCAACTCAAGGGTAAAAGGGTTGGGGGGAAATGACAAGATATTGATCTCTGGGGTGTGCATGTAGGTCCTTTGCTAATGGGAGCTAACATCCAGGTTTTGACTGGAAGATCTCGTGTGGACCAGATCTAATCGGTTCCATCCATTCATGCAGGTTGTGGCTCTATATGATGCTGTCTCATTACTGGCCTGGGTGTTACAAATATCTTAACGATTTGCATTTCTCCTCTTTTACTGTTGAAGTGCAACTGTGGAGTTGTTCTGTGATATGGTCTAGTGCTGATTCCTCAACCTTTTTCTATCTAACATCCCCATGGCACCTAAAACGGACCTTTGGACACTTACCGTGAAGGGTCCTTCTCCTCTGAGGAAAGGAGGACATCTTGGGGGTGATTCCCACCATCCAATCAGGGAGGCAGGAACTAACTTTCTTCCTCTTCCTGTCTAGCCTGTGGGACCACCCTCTCTTCAGTTCAGGTGACTCCACAAAGCAGTAACATTGAATTTATCATTCAGCAACTGTTAATACTGAGAGAAAAAACACCTGTTGCATTAACATGTACTGTAAATAAAGCATAACCCGGAGGAGGTATAAGAATGAGGCAGCAGGGTAGAGAAGGACGGAGACCCGGGGAGGGCAAGATGTCCTCCTTTCCTCAGAGGAGAAGGACCCTTCACGGTAAGTGTCCAAAGGTCCGTTCTCCCTCTGAGGCGGAGGACATCTTGGGTGCTCCCAAAGCAGTTTCCAGTTTCTGGGTGGGATGTGGTCTTCGTCCATGATCATGCACTGCAGAACTTTTCCACTACAGTCGGTGTCCGCTGAATCATATAGATTCGATTTGTAGCATCTTAATAAGGTCAAGACTGGCAAACTTGTAGCCTTCTTCTACAAAAGTGTTCCCGTGTAACGCTGCACTGGTAGTAGCATTGCTCAAAGAGTGAGCTGGTATTCCACAAGGAACCTCTGCGAAAAGAGTTTTTAGGAGTTTCGATAGTGTATGTTTTGCTATTGGCACCTACTGCTGCTGAAGACATTTTCTTCCCTAAACTGAGATGAGATATATTTAAGAACAGTAAGACTGACTTTCTAATTTGCACTATTCGGAGCAGAGGCCTTAATCCTCCTTCTGACATCTAGGTTGTGTCAGAGCCTCTCCCTCGTCTATTTAGGGTACAGGTATAAATATGGTAGCCTTATCTCTTGCAAACTATGCAGTTTGGAATACGGTTTTGGAAGACAGTACGAGGCATCACCTTACTATTGGGAAAGATACAGAGTTCAGGTCTGACTAAATCTTCTGGCAGACGCGAACATAATAAGGAAGATAGTCTTCATTCTCGGCCTTCTCAGGGGAACATCCTTGACTGGTTCAAATGGATGCTTGGTCAGGGCTGTGTAAAATGTCTACTGAATGAGGGCTTCCCAATAAGAGTTGTAAATTCTGAGCATAAACTGTTTTCTGAATGCTAGGAGAATGTCGGCCACCTCTCAGAAATATTCCCATCTTAGAAAGGTGTTCCTTTCTATTTCCACACGGTTAAGCAGAATAAGTCTAAATGAGAGAGCCAAATCGGCCCCTGCTGTAACTTGACCGGATAGGTCAGTAGGGTAAAAGGTGGAAATATCACCATCTGTTGGAGGGTGGAAAGGCATGGTCTGTTACTAGTAAGGGTAGTAATACATAGAGGAGGCCTAATGGCCACTGCAATGTCAGGGCATCTGCTTGTGAGTAGAACAAATCTTGTCATGTACCCCGGTAGTTGATGGCTGTGTTGGAGCGCACACAGGTTCATGAGGTGTTGTGAAGTGCAATGTTATGAGATGTTTCTTAAGGGACTATTCCCATTGTCCCCTCAGCCAGTCTGCCTGGGCATTGGATATGCCTTTGATGTGTACAGTTCTGATTGAAGCTAGGTGACCATCCTCCCAGGTAAGTATCCTTGCTGCCACCTGTGTCACTTCAAGGTCTTGAATCCCCCCTGCTTGTTTATATATATTTTGTCTGCAACCTTGTCCATACAGAGCTCTGAACTGGAGCAGGGCCAGACAAATTGCTCCCCTTCCTACGTCATTGATAGGGAGACATGCCTAACCTGATTCTTACACCTGTAAATATTTGTTGTTCTCGAGGGATCATGAATCTTTTGCTTTGTATTGGGTTGGTGACCTTAGCTCAGATGGGTTTTGATCTGAAGTGGTATCTGAATGGGAAGATCTGTCTTCTCCATGATCTGTTGTTAATGAGATCTAAGAAAGGTCTGAAGTGGTCTTGCCTATAGACGACCCCAAAGGTATTGCATTGTAGGTAGCAACTAGCAAACCCATCAGTTTCAGTAGTGTTGTGAGAAGTGATTATGCACTCTGATGACAGTCTCAGTCAGCAGTTTGGTCTTCCTGACCTTTTCTTTGGTGAGGGATAGAAAAAACCCTTTTGGTGACTGTGATCTAACCCAGGTGTTCAAGCTTGTAGGGACTGAATGGTGAATTGAGTGTTGTGGTGAGATTTTCTCTTGAACCGATCAGGAGATCATCTGGGTACAAGTGAACATGAATACCCCCTGTCTCTGAAACATATGATGAGGTTGATCATGAATTTTGTAAATACTCTCGGTGTGACGGACAGGCCAAAACAGGATGGCTCAGAACTGCCAATTTTTATTTTTAATTTTTTTTTTTTAAACATAAAATCTTAGATAATTTTGATGGGCTGTCAGAATTGGTACATGGAGGTATGTCTCTGTGAGATCTGTAGATGTCATGTGTTCTTCTGATTGATTAGTCACTGCGACTGAGCCCAGAGTCTCCACTCAGAAGTGATATAATTTGATAAACTTGTTCAAAAAACTTGAGGTCTAATAACACCCTCCAGTCCCTATTCTTTTTAGGGACTGAGAAGAAGATTGAGTAGACCCCTTTCTGGAGGGCAGCTTTCAAATTGTATGGAATAGCCTTGTGAGACTATGTGTAAGGCCTGCCTGCTTGTCAACCTAAGCTTGATGGTAAAGAGTAGTTGGCCTCTCACGGGACAGCTAGCAAGTTCTGTCTTAGAGATCTGGGTATTAAGGTTGATCTCTTTCCCCGTGTGGAGAACTGTCTGTTTGATCTTGGGAAAAGGTAAGCATTATCCCCACAATACAGCTGGAGAGCTGGGACTGAGAGGACTGGTTTATCCAAGACCATATGGAAAGTTCATGGCAGCAGTGAGAAGTAAACCTGCAGAGGACTGCATCACTGTTCAGTTATTTAACCGCTATACTACAAGTGTGGTCTTAAAAAGACCCCCCTTATTAAAGGGTTGCCTAGATTAACCTCAGGATGGCCATTTGGAATCTTGTCTGGACCTTAGTAGTGCGTGTTATGAATAAAAGGCTGAGGTCCAATGGATCTCCTCTCAGATTGTTTGAGTGTTTTTGGCAACACATTCTTCTGTCCTAGGTCTCAATCTAGATCTTTCCCAGGGCACCCCCAAATAGCTTGTCTCTCTGAAAGAGGTAAGCCAGGATGATATTTTTAGAGTGTGAATCTGCTGGCCATGCTCTTACTCAAGTGTGCCAGCTTGTCACTGCTGTCAAGACCATAATCCTAGAAGAAAAAGGTAAATGTATCCAGGATGATGTCTGCCTTGAAGGTATTGACCCTTACATTTCTGTTTGCCCCTTCAATGGGGGCAGCTATTGTTGTACAGGAGGAGCTGGATCAGTTTCCAGATCCATACTTCTGACACTCTTGAGGCAATAGAGACAATAGCTGTAGCCTTAATAGCCATGGTCATGGCCTCGTGAGCTCTTGTTAGCATGGCCTCTCTCTTCTTGTCTAAGTGGTCTCTGACTGATCCTTACCCATCTTCTGACCAGAGCCCAGATGACTGAAGAGTAGCCACTGGAGGTTCCATCGCAGGTACCTGCAACAACTCATAGCAAAGAAAGGTAGTAAGTACAGTTTTTGGGGGGGACCAAGTTTGAGGATTATTAATTGGCTTATGGTGTAGAACACTCAGCCTTGAACCTTCTCCACAAATATTCTGGAAATGGGAGGACCTTTTCTGAGGAACCTTCACGAGGAAGTGACTCGTTTCCCTGGGCTGGATTTGGTATTCCCAGTCTAAGGGTCCTACTCCCCCAAGGCTAATTTTTACAGCTCTAAGGCTGAGAATGTCTTAGGTGTAAATTCTGGTAGACCTCAGATTCTGACAGCTGGACTGACTGCTCTGGTAGGGATATTTCTTCCTTTGCCACATCTGAAGGAATTCATCCTTCTCTCTGTCATTACAAACTCTATCTGAGGGCGATCCCCCTGCTCCGTGGGGATCCCTGACTGATAAACGTTGCAAACTGCCTTATTCTGACTCAGACCATCGGTCAGTGTTATCTCCTCAGACTGGCAGCAGGTCACCAGGGTCTCAGAAAGAGGTTTTTCTCCTCATCTACCTAAACTCTTAAACTGGAGTTAATGGGGAACAAACCTGGATCTTTTGCATACAAAGCAGAAGCTCTTCCACAGAGCTACAGCCTTACTCATGGAGGGAGGAGGTAGACACCACACCACTATTTCCTCTCTCCTGGTTAGTCTTAAGAGTTAAAATGTTCAAAGACACCGGCAAAATTGCGCCCTTTATACATTACCCATCTGACAGGGAAAGGCAGGGCTAGATCCTGTTGTAAAAGCAGGGCTAAATCCAAAGGGGAAAGGCCTGCTGTAAAATCTCCAGCCAGGAGATTGGCATGGGCACATTCACATGGAGCCAGGGCTGAGGAGATTCCTGGAATCTTTATAGGGCCAAGGTGCTTCTGACTGGTAAAGCAACAGGATTTCCTCCCTCACAGTCAGTCTAATTGCTGACAGGAATTCTGGAGATATAACACGCTCAGGGGAACACTTACGTGGCCCTCCTGGGCTTGTCGGCTGGAGCTCTGGGTGTCTGGATTATGTTTCAGCCATGTTTCTCCTGCCAGGAGATTGGCAAGTGCGTTGCGTTGTTTCCCGCCAAAATTGAGCTCCACCAGGTGGCGCTGTTCTCAGCTGGCTGGCTGAGGCACGCTGTTTGAACAAGCTCCCTCTGTGGAAGAGGGGGCTGTTGAGAGGCCTGCGTCTCTTCCAAGGCCATTTCCTTGCCGGGGAACACATACAGCCTCAGAGGCATGTTGGTGCCGGCTGGGCCTGTTCCCGCCATCGGTAGGACGGCACTCCATGGGAACAGCCCATATTCTCCTTGCCAGGGAACCCATACAGCCTCAGAGGCATGCTGGTGCTGGCTGGGCCTGTTCCCGCCACCGGAAGGATGGCTCTCCGTGGGAACAGCCCAAATTCTTCTCCATGAAGCTTTCCTCAGAGTCCGATGACTCTCTAGAGACCATCTCGTCCTCTTCTTTTCATTCTTTGGCAAGAGGAGTAAAAGAAGAGGAAATGGGAGGAGAGTAAGGTAATGAAGTAAGTAAGGAGTAAGGTAAAGAATGATTTGAGGAAGAAGAAAGATAAATAAGAGATAAAGAGAAAAAAAGGCAGCAGAGCTAGTCTGCTGCAGAACTGCTCTCCCTGGAGGCAGGAACAGAACTGAAGAGAGGGTGGTCCCACAGGCTAGACAGGAAGAGGAAGAAAGTTAGTTCCTGCCTCCCTGATTGGATGGTGGGAATCACCCCCAAGATGTCCTCCGCCTCAGAGGGAGAAGTTATATTTTACCTTTTGACAGTTCATGCAATATTTCTCCATAATGTGACTTGAACTGCCCATCCTTGTTTCCCATCTAGGTATGTTTCAAACTGAGCTACCCTGTAAGTGAATCCAGACCTTTCTTGTATGTTTGACCTGCTCTCTTTCCAAAAACTTAGTAGCCTGGCAGACACTGATGCAGCTGTGTCTTTGCACTGTCTTTGTGGGAGCTTTGTTCCATCAAAGCCCACTGGAACCACTCTATGTCCTAATGGATGGATGGATGTTGCAACAGAAATGTCAGTTCTTCCTTCTCTGTGTTGCTATGTAAATTTATGCTCACTAATGCTGGAAGAGATAATCCTCCTTACTTATTCATTTCTCCTGCTTTCGTTGAAAATAGTGTGGCGAGCCATGCTCACCCATTAGGGCTTCCTGAACTTTCACAATATTGGCCATTATCCTGGTCGCTCCAGCAACTGGCAACCAGAAATAATGACATTCACACAAAAAGTTTGGAAATTGGCCAGCAGGGCTTGCTATTGGAGTTGTACCCTGAAAAAATTTCCATTTCCATTTTGGATCTGGGGATTTTGAATCAATATGCACCATTACTATTTATTTCCAGCTAGGACACTGCCGGCTCAGATATAATCCATTTGGTTTTGGCTCTTTTAGGCAGCTGTTTTTGCACATAATGGCACTAAAATTGCACATAACGTAGTCCTCCATCTAAGTCATTGACTCACTAAGTTTTTCTTCAGTTACAATATGCACACACACAACAGTAACAACAGGCCCTGAAGAAGACAAGTGTTGGCAGGTGCACAGTATGGCGGCTAACTGGCTGACTAAGGGAAAGTGAGGCAGAGGCAGCGGCATTAGAAACAATCCTGCTTTATTTTCACTTTTTTCTTTTTCTATAGAGCAAATAAATCAATACCTTGCTTCCTTGAGCTTACTCCCAGGGAAGGGTCTTTAGAATTGAAGTCTTTCAGAGCTTTTATCAAGTTTGATTGATTGAACGGACCATTCCCGTCCCCTCGGTGGCATTTTTCCTCACAGGGTAGGGGAGACAGACCAGTGCCTGGGTAGTGCTACAAAACCAACCAAGATGCACTGCTCAGCAGGCCTACTCAGATGTAAATCCTATGTTATTCAATAGTGCTTATTCCCAGAAAAATGTCTTTTGAATTGCAGGCTATGATTGAAATCTTCCAAATGTTTCCAAAGCTGATAGGCAGGGAGGCATCCCCCCTGGTAAGGACTCACGTGATTGGCAGGGAGACAATGCCATTGCCTGAGTAGCGATAGGGGGAAAAGATGCATTCAAGCACATTGAGCTCATTCCCCCTTCCCACCAATAGTTAATTAATAATGTAAGTGCTCTCTCTCCTTGGGATCTGACTGATGAATGCTGTTCAGAAAAACAAGATGCTGCTGTATGAGTCCAGTGCTTAGTGCTGGACCAAAATGAGACACACAAATGTTTTGGTGGAAGTGTGCCATTATAATTTGGTTTCCCAGATTTGGTTCACTGTTATAGAAGTTGCTTTAACAAAATGAAACAGTGTTTTCTGGAGGTATTTCTGACTCATTTTTGTTTTGTTTTGCACCTTCCTACATGCTATGCTGCTTTTAGAAGTGACCAGAGGAAGTGAATAGGTTTAGGAAGATTGTTTCCATCTGCTTCTGGGGGGCATAGTTGGGTGTGCAGCTGGCAGCACAATAGATTGTTGTCTCTCAAAATGTGCCACTTGTGTCAACTGCTTTGAAATATCTCATCAGGAAGTCAGCCCTGATTGCTGGCTACATGATGAAAAATACACTCTCGTGTCTTTATGCACTGGGTTGGGTGCTGAGTTTAAAGGATACTGTTTTGCTGTTTACTCTGTGGCTGTGTTTTGGCTCATTTGCATCAACATTAGTGGCCAAAGGTGAAGCAGAAGCCCTGCTTGAATGCAATATATTTATCCTAACTTCAAAAAAAAACTAATGGGAGAGGCTTGATATGATCCTGCTTCAATGTGTTCAATACAAATAAAGAAGGTCCTTTAGTAACAGGACAACCATTTGTAATACTGGCTCTGTAATGTCTGATGGCCTAGTAGTGCAGTTTTCAAATAAAGGAAACAGAAGTGATTATTTATGAAACACCAGAATGGCATGACCCACTGAAATGAAAGAGAAGTATTTCTTGCATGAAGAAACTGCAATAAAAAAATTAAGTGTGATACAGGAGAAGAGATTATCAATCGAGGGAAGAAACCAAAAATCAGAGCTGACTTTCAAAATGGATTCTTCCACCTAGTTTTATTTAAAATATTTCTATTCTGTGCTGTCAATCAGAAAGTTCTGAAGCTGGCCTACAAATTTAGGCTAAAAACAATCCCTAAAACCAAAAGAATAATACAGGTGCATAAAACTAACATGAAGCAACAACATAAATTATTATGCTAGCCAAAAAAAAACACCCCTCAAGAACTATAAAGCAGCAGTATGAAAAGGGTGGATTAAAATAAAACAGATGATACAATAAGAATAACAACACCAAATAAATTAATATAACTTCAGAGATCTAGAAATGCAGGAGAGAGAGCTTTTATCTAGCACTGAAAAGACAACAAACACACACTTTAAAATGTGTCTAGGATTGAACTGACATTCAGTGAAATTTTTTCAGCACTGGCAAGAGAGACTCCACCAACAGTCTTAGTATTTCATTTTGAACCAACTGGAGTTTCTGAAGTCTTTAAAGGCAACCCCACATAAAGTACCATGAAATTATTTGACCTGGATGTGATAACTGTGGCTGGGTCACGGTTCTTTAAGAAAGCCACAGCAGGCTCCCCAACCAAAACTGTTTAATAATTGTGTGTCTGTAGGCACAGATCCAGTAGCATCTCCAAGCTGTGAACCTGCCCCCAAAATATTAGAGATCTACCTTTTGCTTAATGAAAATTTCAAATGCCAAACGTGCTGTAGCAGTTAGTTCTGAATGACTTGGAGAAATCCAGGGTCAAATTCCTCTTCAGCCATCCATCTTGTGAGATGGTCTTGGACCAATCACTCTCCCTCATCCTAACTTAGTACACATCCTTATCTTCTGCTGTGAAGATAAAAATCAAGGACCAAACACCTATGAATGCTTTCCTGAGCTCTTTGGACAAAGGATGTAATATACAGAGTTTTATTTTATCTGTATGCTGATACTTTACCCCAGATCCCAGACAGCTTTTTTTCACAGCAAACATACACTCAAATATATCAGGCCTATGAAAAAACTATTATAATCAGTTTTAAGCAACGGCACAAGATAAAAGCAATAGAAGGAGACTGGTAGCAGAAAGCAATATGCAAAAAGCATTAAAGTTACTTACAAGCAGTACAAGTCTGAATAAAAACTCCATTTGTTATGAAGTTCGTATAGCAACCAATCAACATGGGAAACATATTGAGTTATGTTGTCACTCTACAACTTACGAATATGTTCTTTTTTACACCCATATGCTTACTCTCTGCTCTTTTCATAAGTACTCAGAAACTGTTTTCTTTACGCATTAAATATTTTGACTCAATAAAAAAAGGCCAGACCATTATTTCTTATAGGAGCCCTGCAATTTGCTATTCACTTTCTTTCCTGGGTGAATAACAGCTGCACAAGGGAAAGCACCCAAGTGGCAAACTATGCAGGCTGGGACCTCCTTTTACTTGCTCAAAGGAATGGTAATACTAAAGTTATCAGGAGAAAAGAGGGAAAATCCCAAGAGGGAGCACGTTAAAGCAGTAAGAGAAGGGATAGCCTTTAAAACCAGCTTCTACCATGTGAAGCTGTTGGAGCTTCATTCCCTTTTGCCTTATAAGCTACTGATCCTTTTAAGACAAAACAAAAACAGAGATCCTAGTATTAGGGGTGTACAAAATTAAACAAAGTCAGAAATACACACGGAAATCACTGTTTTGTCAAGGCGGCTTCTGGAACGGTAAACCAAATTTGGGAAACCAAGTTATAAGGACACCCTCCAACTGACAAGTTTGTGTGTTTTATTTTGGCTCTTACTGAGCAGCAGCAGGGAGGCACGTACTGGGCCAGCAGCAACTTGTTTTCTTTAACAGCATTTTACCAATCGAATCCAAAAAGGAGAGAACCCTTACTGGACAGAGTCTCTAGTGGTTGCAACAGTCCCGGGGGGCTTTCCTCCCCGCTTCTTTCCCATCAAACATATCTGATAAGTAGTCACATATTAAGAGATATCTTTTCCTATCCCTGGCCACCAAAATTGCCTCTGAGCTAAATACAAAATTTTCACAAACCCAAAATGCCCGGCTAATTTGTTGTCATGACACTTCTTTAGCACCTCCCCACGAAGGGCTTCTGGCACATACAGTTTGCCATTTCTATACCAGCATCCCTCCTCCCCCTTCACCAAAGGATCTTGCAATCCCTCCTCCCCCTCCTTTTCCAGTTCTGCCTTGATTTTCTCCAGCCAAGCATGGAGCGGAGTTGACAGGAGCTCGTGCGCTTGCCAACGTGTCACCACCATGCCTCCAAGCTGGGCTGGTGCGAACATAGTTCAACAATCTCCTCCCTCTGGCTTTCATGTTGTGGGAGGTGGGACAAGGCGTCTGCTAAGAAGTTTGAGGACCTGGGGAAGTGCTTGAGGGTGAATTGAAACTTTGAAAAGAATTCTGCCCACTGGAGCTGTTTCATGCCCAATCTTCAGGATGATCAGGGGGCCTCTAGATTTTTGTGGGACGTCCACACCACAAAAGGTACCTTTGTTACCTCTAGCCAATGTCGCCAGGTTGACAGGGCTAGTTTAACGGCTGCTGCTTCTTTGTCCCACATTGACCAGTGTCTCTCGGTCTCTGAAAACTTGTAAGAGACATAGGCACAGGGGTCTAACTGCCCTTTCTTCTCTTCCTGTAAAATCACGCCCCCTCCCAATTGCCACATCACTAGAATCCACTTGCACAATGAACTTTTTTTTTCATCTGGGTGACACAGGATGGCCTCGGAGGTAAAAAGAGCTTTTAATTTCTCAAACGCCTATTGGTATTCATTAGACCAGGCCAGTTAGGCATTTGGCTTCATTCCATCTGAGCCCTTCTCCTTGGTTTTCAGCAGGTCGGTCTACAGCAGTGCCGTCTGGGCAAAGTTCTTAATGAATGGTCTGTAAAAGTTTGTAAAGCCCAGGAACAATTGTAGTTGCCGTCTGTTTTGTGATGGCTTCCCACCCCAACATATCTCGGACCTTGACAGGGTCCATCCCCAGACCTCTCTGTGAGAACCGATAGCCCAGGAAATCCAGTTTTCTCTTGTGGAGCTCACACTTGGACAACTTGGAAAACAGTTATTCTCATATAGAGTGCTCAGCACTTCTCTCACTAGCTTCACATGCTCCGCATAGTTATCAGAATAAATCAAAACATCATCAAGATAAACAAACAACCACCCCTTTGTACAGGTACTTATGTAGCACTTTGTTAATTAGTTTCATGAAAACTCCAGGCACTCCTTGAAGCCTGAATGGCATAACTAAATACTCAAATTGTCCCAGGGGAAAGTTGAAGGCAGTATTCCATTCATCCCCCTTCTTTACACGTACTCTGAAATAAGCTTCTCTTAGATCCAGTTTGGTGAAGATCTTCCCATTGGCTACCATCCCAAGCAAGTCTCTAATGAGGGGGAAAGGGGAGGCATTCGACATAGACACTGCATTTATCACTCTGTAATTGGTACACAGGGGTAAGCTGCATGGGGGGAGCTCACAGGCCAAATGAAACCCCTCGCCAGGCAGAGTATGACAGGTGACATCCTGACACATGGTAGCAAGCAACAGGCAACAGTAGAATGCAAAGGTATTTATTGGCACTACAGAAAAGTAAAAATGTGAACAATGAAACAGGATTGTTTTTAATGTTGCTGCACTGAGCTAGTCCAAGTGCTCTCCTGCTTGGGTGCTGCCGATATCTTGCTACCATTTTGCTAGCCAGTTTCCTGCCATAGTATGTGCCAACCAATACTTGGCTTCTGCAGAGTCCATTGTATTGTGTGTGTAGTTAACTGAGGAAAAAAACTGTAACTGTATATAGTTTGCTTGGAAACCCTGGATTTGAAACTGAAATGGAAATTTTCTCAGCGCATTCCCCTACCAAATATGTGTCTACACATGGTGGTTATATAGCAGTCACCAGTTTTCAGATCCAATGATGGCACTAATTGGAAATTCACCACTGAGCTTGTCCTCCTATGGTAGTAGCAGGAAGAAAATGGCATCTCCTTTCTCCCCTTACAATGAGAATTTACTCTTGAAAGATTCATGGAGGAACTACCACCAAGCTCCTCTGCCTCGTATGCTCCCATCCTCCCCATAAGAATTTCTAGTATGATTTTTCGTCCACATTTCTAATTGAAGAAGTGAGGTGTGACTCAGGAAAACTCATACTGAAATAAATGTTTAAGTCTTTAAAGTGCCCCTGGACTTTTGGTTTTTTTTAGCATCCATAGCCCTAGAATTTAATCATCTTTGCATTAAGGATTTTTGAATTGTATAGCAGGCCAAACAAGAAGAGTACAAGAAGTATCTAAGGGAAAGAAGTGGGCTGCTCAAACTCTCTATAACTTCCGAGCTATTTTTTGTGTGTAGCCAACTCCCATATTTGCAGAAAGTTCTCTTTCCTAGGCCTCTTTCCCTTTTTTTCTCCTTATACATCATGAAATTGTTAGCAAAGAAAGGCAGTTATTATATCTGCTCACCCAACTTTTCTTCAGTTCCACTTAAGGAGGATGAACCTTAGCAGACTGGTACCAACTCTCAACATATGTGCCCCAGAGGGTACTTTGATCTGCCGATAAACCGCTGGTGGTGGTCCCTGGCCCCAGGGAGGCTTGCCTAGCCTCAACCAGAGCCAGCACCTTTTTGGTCCTGGCCCCAGTATGGTGTAACTCTGTCTGTTGAGACTCAGGCCTGGATTTGTTATCTTTTTGCCAGGCCTGTAAGACAGAGATGTTCTGCCAGGCATATGGATGAGGTTGGGGCATGGGCAAGTTCTTCCCGCCAGTCTCCTGAGGGGAGGCATTGTGCCCTCCCGTTCTGGTCTTTTCACAGTTGATTTGTTTCTCCATCTCCTGTTACGATGGAATGTTTAGGCTGGGGTTAGGTAATGTAGATCTGCCATCATGTATGTTTTGTTTTAAATGTGATGTGACTGTTGTTTATCTGCTCTGAGCCTGCAAAGGCCGGGAGAGCAGAATACAAGATTAATAAATCATCATCATCATCATCAAACTGTTTGTCTCATTACTCAGGGAGTTCTTCTTAGGGAGTGCAATGTCTTCAGTTCTGCACTAAGTATTTTTATCAATCAACCAGGAGGGAGGCACTTTCTCCATCTTCTCTGTATGCAAGTAGTTTTAGGAGTGGTACAGTGCAGTGACAAAGCACGTGTTTTGCATTTACATGGTCCTACATTCAATCAGTGGTATCTCTACTTAAAAGGATCTTAGCAGAGTTGGAACAGACTTTGTTGAGACCAGTTAAAGCAGAAAAAAACTTGATCAGCTATCCCTAACCTGGTATCCTCTGATGTATTTCCTGACGCCTGCCTGTTTCAAGTCTTGGGGATGTAATCCAAAGGATGTTGAACAGAAAAATAAAAAGAACTTTGAATCGCTCTTTACTAGCTGAATGAGAAGCAAACCAGTGATCTCATCTTGGGTAAGCATTTCACAGCTATGTACTCTTGGGTTTACCTACAGATACTGACTTCCTTATGTTTCTGTGCTTAGCAACCTTTCATTGTGGCTTCACAATGAACAACCTGAAAAGCCAGTCTTCCTTCAGCCTACACACACACACACACGCACGCATATGCACACACACGCGTGCACATACACAAACTGCCTTATACTGAATCAGACGTTTTGATCCATCAAGATCAGTATTGTCTATTCAGACTGGCAGGACCTCTCCAGTGTCTTACGCAGAGGTATTTCACATCAGTGACTACCACATCCCTTTAACTGCAGATGCTAAGACCTTCTGCATCCCAAGCAAATACTCTACCACTGAGCCACAGGCCTCCCCTCCTTGCAGCTTCACCTCTTTGGAGAAGGTAGTACTTCAAAAGAGTCCAGTGGGTATCACCTTTATTTCTACAGGGAGGCAGACTTAACTTTGCTGAAATGGTGCTGAACTTTGGTTAGCGCCTGTCAGTTAGACAAAGCCTTGTGCTTGAGTCACAGAGATATCCTTCTGAAGGTTCTTTGCACACCACCCAAGATTGGAACTTGGAACAGATGCCGATTTCTTGATTGTCATCCCTTTAAAGCTTGTTATAGACTTTACGTCTGAAATATACACAAAAAATGACCCTGATAATGGAACCATAAACTGTGCAAAAAGGCATGGTAAGTTTGCATAATAGTGATTTATATTATACAGTTTAAATGTTTCTACTGCTCTATAAACATCTTTACCAAATCCAGTACATGCATGTTCGCATTTTTTGGTAGGGTTGCCAGCCCTGGGTTGGGAAATGTCTGGAGATTTAGGGGGGGTGGAGCCTGGGGAGGGCAGAGTTTGGGTTGGGGCTGGAGCAAAGCAGCCATTTTCTTCAGGGAAGTGATCTCTGTCATCTGGAGATCAGTTGTAATTCAAGGAGATCTCCAGGCCCTACTTGGAGGTTGGCAAGCCTATTTTTCATTGTTTTACAAATGACCATTGAAACATTTGGGTCTAAAATATGCTGTAGTCAATTTGTGCAGAACTCTGTTATAAGGAAAACAACTTCTGCCCATGCTTCCTGCAGTTTAACAAACACCTGCTGGCTTTTGAGAGTGCATTGTCTAAACTTAAAAGAGCTAATGAGTCTGGCAGCTGTCTACCTGCATACTCAGCAGCTGAGATGGTGGTGGTAACAGGGAGTGAAATTATTTCACAGGACATACTGAAGGCCTGTTGTGAAAGGAAAGAATACACATTTATAAAAACAGGAAGCCAAACAGAATCCCACAGTTAAATGCCTCCACCACAACTTTTTATCCCTCTTTACTGGCATCTGGACAGACATCATAGATACAATTCTGAATGTATTATGTTCCTATTTGATTGTTAGCTAAAAGAGAAAGATCAAGTTCATTAACAAATGTGTGATGATTTTTGACAGAGGATAAATATAAATTCCTAGTCCCAAAAGTTTCACTGGTATCAACTTTCTTACACCAGAGGGTTTTTAAAAAATAAGCTCTGAGAAAGGAAGTTTACAGTGCTGGAAAAAAAATAATATTGATCGATGTTGTGATATAATGGAAAAGAAAGCAATCTAGGACAGAAAAAGTAATATTTTCCTTCCATGGCACAGAAACTAGAAATGAAGTTTAACTGATGATCATAAAATTAAAAGTTACTTTATCACAAGTCTTAATCACGTGAGAAACTCAGGCTGCAATCCTAAGGACATTTTCCTAGGAGTAAGCCCCACTGAAGAATATGGGGCTTATTTCTGAGTAGACCTGCTTAAGATTGCTCTCTCAATAGCAGGCACAAACAAAAGGAATGATCTGCACTATCGAATTCTTGGCCAAAAAAACTGGTCCAAAATCCATTCTGAAGAAAGTTATGGCAGAAAGGGCTAGGGAAAAATTAGATGCATGGAGTATGATGTGGTCTATATATCTTTTCAAACCTCCCTCTATAAAACATTAAAGAAGAAATATATGATCGAGTATCATCTATAATTATACTAGATGGAACAGCACAGAATAAATCCAATATATATGCCAATAATATCCCATGCTGGGAATATATATATATATATATATAGAGAGAGAGAGAGAGAGAGAGAGAGAGAATTTAAATTATATATGATTTAAAAACTCCACATCTACACACACCAGTGCAAAATATGTATTACATAGAATACTTTGGGTCCAGATGTGCACTTGCATTGTCATGTACACCTGTATGTAATGTGCAAACTGGGTTTCCCATTCCACCAAGCAATCACGTGCAGAAGCCTATCCTCAGTTATTCCAAAGAGGCTTCTGCAGAACTTGCCTAGGGACTGAACACTAGGTCCCTCTCTTTGGAACATTAAATTGCTGATTATCATTTTAAAATAGTCCTAATATTTCATCTCATCCCAAATATTTTTCTTAAAATCAACCGCTTGGTGGTATCTCATCAGCCCTACGGCTTTTGCCTCAGATAAGCACTGTTTCTCATGGTGATTATGCTATGTGGTCCTGAAAATTTTCATCAGAAATATCCAGTGCTATTTACTTTTGCACATATGAGTAACATAATCCAAAAATCGTACTAACCTGAGCTGTTATGACCAAATTTAATTTGATCCAACACAGATACTAATGGATTCTACTATACATGCTATTTTTGAAAGGTCTATAAAATTATAGGTCTTTATTTTTATTTCCTGAGTAAAATAATCAGCATATACAATGCGGAAAGTGGTGCCCTAAACTAATTCACCTTCAAAACCCTAATAGTATACAAAGCTAAATGTACAGAAGATAAATCTTGCAAACAGAGGATTTTGAAGACAGATTTAGTCTGCATCATTAAGCTGGGAAGATCTCTGTGTTTAATACACAGCAGGCCTGCCAAGTGTCGTGCATCTCATGTGACAATCACATATTTGATGGCCTATCCCATACTGCCTGCACCATCCAAAAATCTCATATATCTGGAACAGCTGCCAAAGGGGCTGCTCTCATTCCTTCCAATCATTGCTACAACTCTTGCTTACATTTATGGTATAAACACAACAGCTATGACAAAGGGAAGCAGAAGATTGATCTGTTCCTTGAAGATGGATCCTGGGCAAGCAGAACTGACAAAAATCAATGTATCACTGTCTGATAATAAGAGTATCTAGCTTGTTAGCTATGTGCATATGAGACTCACATACAGCCATGATACGTCTCAGTCAGCACTAAGCTTTGTGGTGATTCACAGTCCTTCAATCCTCCTCACTACATTCTTTGCCAGTTCTGCAAGGTTTTCTACAATCAGAACAGACATGTGAATACAACTCTTACATCTTACATTTTATGTTTAATACTGGGGGGGGGCATGTTTAAAATTTCAATTTGGCCTTAAAAATATGCGTACACTATTATTTCTGCTGCTATTTTATTGTGTCATTTTATTTAAACCTGTCAACATCAATACATTTGTATTTCTATGTTCAGCTGTACTTAAACACACATAACCAAAAGCAAAAATAATACTCAGTAGAAGGGGTTGTTGTTGCTGGCTGCAATTTGTTTTTTGTACATGAGTTGGTATTAGTAAAAATCATATTTATAATAATACTGAGTAGAATTTCACCAACATTTTGCATAAAACAATGGTCATAGATCCAGAGGAGTTAGCCATGTTAGTCTGTAGATGCAAAATAGTAGAGTCCAGTAGCACCTTTAAGACTAACCAACTTTATTGTAGCATAAGCTTTCGAGAACCACAGCTCTCTTCATCAGATGCATGGAGGGTATGAAGAAACGCCAGAGATATATAGGTGGTGAGGGGAGAGGGTGCAGGGAGTGAGGGCCATGGCCTGCACCTTCTCCCCCCTCCCCTCAACACCTCTGGTCAGTTTCTTCATACCCTCCATGCATCTGACAAAGAGAGCTGTGGTTCTCAAAGGCTTATGCTACAATAAAGTTAGTCTTAAAGGTGCTACTGGACTTCTTACTATCATAAAACAATGGACAATGAAGAAATTTTTGTTAGATACATAGTGCAATCCTATGCATAGTTACTCTGGGCTAAGCCCACTGAAGTCAATAGATCTAGGGTAACTCTGAATATCACTGCACAGATAGGATCACATATCTCTTCATTTTTAAAATATATTTACTTCATCAATGCCCTATCTTTCTCCACAATAGGGAACCAAAATGGCTTACATCATTCTCCTTTCCTCCATTATAGCTTCATAACAACCCTGTGAGGCAGGTTAGGCTAAGTGGGTGACTGATCCAAGGTCACCCAGTGAGCTTCCATGATAACTGGAAATTTGAACCTCAGTCCAGCACTCTGATCAATACAGCAAGCTGTTTCTCTTTTAAAAAATGCAATACCCATTATGAAAAGCAGGTCTATTTTCAACTTTAATGAACTACAAAATTTAGATCATCATACAGTCCTGTAATATTACCAAGGAACAAACTTATTGGTGTTACAGAGCAATTTAGCTACCCTGTTTTAAAGATGAAAGATTGGCTTTAATAACATTTAGTTCTCCATAAACTGCCCCCCATCAATAGCTGTAATCAGCAAATGAAAAACTAGCATGATTAAAAGCTTTCCATCTGGAGAGCAGTTTTACTTAGATTACAACTGTAGCTTTATACAGATTTTTAAAAACCTCAAAAACAAAAATCAGAAAAAAGATGTAACCAAATTCTGTTAACACCACTCTTTTTACAAAAACAGTTACTTAAAAATTACATTTTGTTAAATTTTCAAGAGACGTCTCAACCTTTCTATGAACTGTGTTCACAGCTAAAGGATATAAAAAAAAACCTAAATAAGCTTGTAGACATTAAACATTCATATGCCTAGCTAATCTATTTTCATATGGAAGTTACATTTACAGTCTCGATCTAAGGTGAAATTGTGTTTTATCCAGACATGCAAAAGCAATATGCTACTATTGCTGTGATAACAGGTCTAATAATTCCCTCAGCCTCTCGCTCATTCTCCATATGCTGCCTGTGAATAATTCATAGGTAATGCCAGATGCTGTTTTAAGGAAGTGCCCTTTAAAACATTTTCTCTGTTACTAAAAGCACATCACCATTAATTACACTGAGGCATTTTCAAAAGTTGAAAACAAACCTTTAGTTACACTGATCAGTAACCTATTGAATATTATATTATACTTTTTTCCAATTCTTTAATTACATGATCAAACCAACTATGTATTTCATTAAAGAAGTACTCGGAATACTGGGGTGTATTATATTCAAAGTTCATTAGCTCCCAACGTTGGAAACCATCTCTAAATGTCTTTAACTGCCCAGAGCCCCTGAGGATGGGCGGTTTATAAATCGAAACAATAAATAAATAAATAAATAAATAGTTCAGACTGTTAGAGCTTAGTTAGGCTTAAACATTAATATGTTCACCGAATCCAAAATCCAATTTTATATATTCATCCAAGTAAAGACCATGATGGTAGGGTTCGACCTGAAGAGCTCCAAAATATGGTACACAATGTGAAATCATAAGTAAATTATATCTAATACATGCCACAATATTACAAAAATGGTATATTCTAAGAAAGAATGCAGAGAAGTTAGCTGTGTTAGTCTGTAGTAGCAAAATAAAAAGAGTCCAGTAGCACCTTTAAGACTAACCAACTTTATTGTAGGATAAGCTTTCGAGAATCACAGTTCTGCATCTGACGAAGAGAACTGTGATTCTCGAAAGCTTATGCTACAATAAAGTTGGTTAGTCTTAAAGGTGCTACTGGACTCTTTTTGATTTTGCTAAGAAAGAATGGTTCCTTGAAACACTGAATGAGGGAAAGCCTATATGACGACAACCACTACAAAAATCAGCCACAATTTTCAAAAATCAGCCACAATGTTTCAAAAATCAGCCACAAGGCAGCCACAATTTTCAATGTTAAGACACAGCAACTCCACAATTTAGCTGCAGGAGTCACATATGAAAGGACATTGAGCAAGATTCGGCTTGTTTCAGAAACTTCTCTGTCGTTCTTTACTTTTTAAAAAAACAAATAAAGCTGTGTGGTACAATAGCACTGGTTATAAACAACAGGAGGTCAAGAGAGGTCCTAGTATTGTTAAGTCAGAGAAAACGAAAGAGGAGAGATGAAGAGGGATTTTTTAAATCAAAGAGTTAAGAGTTGTTGCAAAATACCTCCACAAAAAGCACTTCCATGTACAATCTAGCAGGCACAACTCCGTCCTTCCATACTCACAATTCCATGTAAGATAAACAATTCATTTTAGAAGTTCAGTCAAAAGATATATTTTTAAACCAGACTCTACTCCTTCATCAGTTGCAGAAGAATAGAATTATTGTATTAAATTCAGAAGAGGGTTGCCAGCCTCCAGGTGGTAGCTGGAGATCTCCCCAAATTAATTTACAACTGATCTCCAGGCAACAGAGATCAGTTCCCCTGGAGAAAATGGCTGCTATGAAGGATGAACTCTATGGCATTATACCCCACTGAGGCCCCTCCCCTTTCTAAACCACACCCTCTCCAGGCTCCTCCCCCAAAATCTCCAGGAATTTCCCAACCTGGACCTGGCAACTCTAATTCAGATAAAAAAAACAGATGTATCGAATAAAGTTAATGGAATACACAGTATCTTTATTTTGAAGCCAAATATTTCCCAGATACGTCTGTTCAAAACCACAGGCCCTGGTTGAATACAGGATTTATTTTCCCACTGGCAGACAGACAATTCTGTTGCTGAAGGAGTGGTTAATTTTTGCTGATTCTCCCCCTCACATTGTTCTTGGGTGAACAAGTATATGCCTTTTGTCTGGGGAAGCAGAACTTCAAGTGTACAGTGAGCTGCAGCAGGACAGGAGAGGCAGGAAACGTGTGTCCTATGGGTAAAGAGTAATTCATGGGTTTAAAATTTTGTCAATTATTTTTAGCTTAATATTCTAATAGCACATTGTTGGCACATTCCCGCTCAAATTTCCTTTTTGTGGGGAGCTCATGCAGGATTGCGCTATACCATTGTCCTGTCTTTCAGCTTCCGTAGAAACCAGGCAAGTGTAGTACTCTGTTCTCTACTGTTGATTTCCCACTCAAAATTTTAAATGCAAAAGTGTTTAATAAATATGTGAACAGGAGAGTAGTGCGACTGTGTGATTCCATATATAAAAGGCAAATGCCACGACTCACTCCTTATCCCCATGGACGCACAGTATGCGGTGATAAGAAGCGAATGGGGTGGCAAAACGAGGGGGGTTGCCTCCCCACTGCCTCCTTGAGACCTCCAGATGACCAGGAGGGCCCAGTGCAGCTCTGGGAAGGCTCAGTGTGGTGGCGAGGCCCACCCAAGGTCCTGCAGCAGCAGGTGCGGGGCTCCTTGCTGCTTCCACGGGGCCTTGGGAAAGCAGCGCAGAAGCCAAGTGGCAGCCGAGGGACCGGAGGAGGAGGGAGCCCCCAGTCTCTTCCCCGATCCCCCCTAGGCTGAAGCCATGGGGGGGATGCAGGGGGGAAGCACTGCTGGGGCCCATTGTATTTTCTCAAACAACGGGCCTTATTGCTGGTTTAAAATAAAATCAGAAATGGCATTCCATTCTCAATGTTGTTCCTAGACTGATAGTCTGATTGCTGAGTGATCCAATGTAGCAAGCACTGCAGTATGATTCCCTTTGTATACGAAAATATCGTAATAGCATAAGGACTGTTTAAAAAGTTTAAAAGGGGAGGGGAAATTGTACAATTGTACATGTTATTTAAAGGAGGGGTAATGATGAGAGAAGGGGTTGGAGATTTGTTGGAGGCCTCTTCTGAAACGAAAAAAGCCTCCGCATGCACTGATATGGTAGAATAATCGCGCAGAAAACCTGCATAAAAAATAAACACAGACCAAAACAGGTCTCACAAAAAACACTTAAAAACCAGGATCTTCATCACCTACTCGTGCATAGGAAATGATGATGTATGTAATGAGTAAGATAACCCGCCAGAGTTCCATCGGCAGGCTGTCCCATTAAGGGCATGTGGAAGTGGTCATTCTGTACTTTAGAACTCCGTGGGATATTGGTCATCAAAAGATCAACCATCAAATACTGATTTAGACAGATTCAAGGATTGAAAAATTAGGAAATTAAAAGTGAACTTGTAGAAATGCAAATGCCTCTCCACTCTCCACAGGCCCTTCAACTCAGTTCTAAAGTTCAATATAAAATTTAACCGAAACAATATTTCACATGGCACAATGCAGAAAAATTATAATCAAGATCGATACAGTCCTTTTCAAAGAAGCATTTTTACAAACTTCACATGTAGACACTGGAAATTTTCTCTATGAGTACTTTCTGATAAAACGACAAACCATGGATTCTTTTGCATCCAACTAGGGGTGTGCACTGAGAAAATTTCTTTTTCATTTTCGAATCTAGGGTTTCCAAAAGAACTATATATTGTTATTGGTTTTTTCCGGGTGGAAATGCGCTGGTTTTGATGTAATCCATTTGGGGCTTTTTGTTATTATGAGTTTCAAACCCATTCTTTTCTTGGAAAAGGCACCAAGCCATGTGCTGCTGAGTGACTTTGCACACATTGTTCTTTTCAAGGAGAGGTTGGAGAAATTAGGCTCCAGGGCAGCTGTTTTTGCACTTAACCAAAATTTGCATCAACCAGTACTTTTAGAAACCTGAAAAGTAGATTTTCCTCACAGTGTCCAATTATCCAAATGCCCTGATGGAGGAGGTGGGGGAGACAGACCAGTACCTGGGATGCGCCCTAAAAAAATGAACTTGTGCACACATTCCCCCTTCCTTCCAATAGAGTTATGTAAGGTCTCTCCCCCTTGGGACCTGATTGGTAGAATGCCATTAAGGAAAACAAGATGCTGCCTGCTTGCCTGCCTTCTGCCGCCACTGTGAAATAAGAACCGAAACAAAACACATGAGCTTTTCGGTGGGAAAGTGCCGTTATAACTTGGTTTCCCCGATTTGGTTTACCAGTCTAGAAGCTGCTTTAACAAAATGAAGCAGTAATTTCTGGGTATATTTCTGGCTCATTTGTTTCATTTTATGCATCCTTCCATCCAACATAGTCTGTAGTTTACATAAAATGATAAACCAGGAAACCAGGAAGTCTGGTTTATCAGGAGACTGGAG
Organism: Eublepharis macularius; assembly: GCF_028583425.1. NCBI lineage: Eukaryota > Metazoa > Chordata > Lepidosauria > Squamata > Eublepharidae > Eublepharis > Eublepharis macularius. Next base: position 66,025,278 of record NC_072798.1, read on the forward strand.
TGAGTCCTCTCCTAAAATACTAGAATCCAGGGGCACCTAATGAAGTTTATGGGCAATAGTAATCAATGAGGAATCAAATTGTGGAATTCACTTCCAGAGGACATCCTGACTGGCAAGTAGCACAGATGTCTTTAAAGGGGGATTAGGAGGATTTAGAGAATATAAATCCATGATGACTAAAGAGTTCCACATTCAGGAGCAGTAAATCTCTAAATATCAATGCTAGGTGTCATCACCAGAGGAAGGCCTGCCCTCTATGCTCTGTTAGTTGGCCCTCCCACTGGCTGACCACTGTATGAAACAGGATGCTGGAGTATATGCACCACTGGTCTGACCCAGCAGGACTCTTATGTCCTTAGAAGAACACAAGGTTAAGGTCTTCCAAGTCTTACGGTCATAATGTTAAACCACGGTTGTTTGCTATATCTGAGTACAGCCTATCTGCCCTTCTCACTACCACAAAGTCATCTATGTGAAAAACAGGATCCCTTTGTAAGAGCACACATCTCTACAAAATTCACTGTGTTTTATGAATGTTGTTAGCCGCCCTGAGCCCATTTGTGGGGAGGGCGGGGTATAAATCAAAGCAAATCAAATCAAATTCAAGTTACCCTTTATTGGCATATAGCAGCAATTCAGAAATCAAATCAATCAATAAATATATAAATAAAATAAAACACCTGGGAGGTGGGAATAAAGCTGTGAAGCTTTTTTTTTAGCTGAAACCAACATGCAGGGGAAAAAATTTAAACAATAAATTTCATTGTGGAGCTGCCCTGAATAGCCAACCTATAGTCACAGAACAGACGACTGTGCTTAAGGCAAAGCGTATTTAATTCCATTCTTCCTTTAATTCATGGGAATATTTCAACATTTTGTGACCAATTTGCTGTCTGGATTTTCCTCTCACTGTTCACATTGTTAGGCCAGTATCATTTCATTGTTATCAACTCATTAATTGATGCCTTGGTGACTCACCAGCAGTTTAATTCTAGTTGTCTGATTGCCTCATTAAATTCTTCTCTCACTTCCATTAACATTTTATAAGTTTCATGGGATTTTGGCACATTATATTCCTGCTAAACATGGTTTAAGTTTTCTTTTCCTTAAATGGCTCGTTTTAATGATTACTTACACACTTTTATTTGAAGTGATAAAAATAGTTTGCTCTAAGAGGGATAGCCATTAATGCATCTAAAAGAATACTGCACCTTGCCTTTGGACATAAATTCATAGTACATGTGTGATCTTATTAGCCACAAAAACACATCACTGTGTTTCCATGCTTCTTACAGCTCATAATGTATTACAAGTCCCAGAATGATGTTGCATCAGGCCTCCAGAGGAATATATCAGCAGTGTCTATTGCAAGTTGAAAGATATATGCCACCAACTCGAAAGACACAGTCTAAAAAACAACTGCTGTGATCCAGAAATCTCTTGCAGTGTTTCAGTGAGCACATTTCCTCCACCTAAAAAAATAAAGATGGATGCTTTCTGATCTCTTACACAAAAGTGAAAGGCAGCAACATACAAAAGCATAAGAATTTATCTACACTGTGTTTGTATTATGCACAAATCAGGAGAAGCAAACTGAGGTTGTAGAATAACAACCAGTTCAGTCTTCAGGGGAAGGGAAGCTTTCTGCATGCAGACAAGTCACTTATCAGGGTCAGATCTAGGCTAAACCATTCTTCCTGATGAGCTAATTTACTACATACATGGAGTGCTGTTGATTTTTCCCCCAGAGGGGAGCAACAATTCTGAAGCACTGATTGAAGGAAATCTAGAATTCTACTACTTCATTTTGAGAGAAGTTCAATTCTCAGCAATCTGTATACCATTATATAATAAAATTAAATCACTGTTGCAATCTAGAAACATTCCAAGAAATGAAGTGTCGTTCTTATTAAGATAATAGGCTTCCCAGTTGCCTGCCAGTGGCAGCCAATCTCCAGGGGTTTGCCTGATTGCCTGCTGATTGCAGACAATCGGTGGGAGGTGGCAAGCCCCCTGGAGATAGCCTGCCACTGGCAAGCAACCCAGGAAAGTATGCACCAGGCACGTTCCTGGTGGGATGCAACATCATTACTTCCTGTCATGTTGGCCGCAGGTGCGCTCCTGAGCTTTGCTAGGGCCAATTTTGTCCTCAAACAGGCTGAATTTTCCCTGTGTGAAATGTGGGAGGATGCCTGTGTCTAGCAAGATGATGTCACTTCCTGGAAGTGATGTCACCAATGGAGCACTGGGAGAAGGCACAAGGTAAGTGCCAGGTGCCCCCTCCCACCGAGAGGGTATAGAAATCTGGCAACCCTATAAGATAACCATATATGCATGGGAAACAGAATTGTTGGGCAACAGCAAGGAATCTGAATCTCACATATATATATTATTGAAAGTTTAGCCCGAGAATAAGCCACAGTATTGATGTGGTTCATAATATTACCCACAAATTTGTAATGGGTGGGATATGTTTTCTTTTGTATTGTGGCTAGCAGGAAACGACAATAAATGAGCAAAAATCATTGACGATATTTTAGTGCTTGGGAAATAAGCATTGAAGGAAATAGTTTAAACTTTTAACAGGAGTTAAAGTTAAGCTCTGATGGTCTCTAAAAATAGTGAGAACGAACAGAAGTCTTTCAATAAATAGCCTGATAAATAAAAATGAGCAATGCCTGGCCATGAAGCCCTAAAGCATGTTCTTAGTCTTGTAAGTTTAAGAGAGAAATAGAACATTAATCCAGTGAGTCATAATGCTACAGAACTGCAGGAAACCAGATGTGGCAGTGCTTAGAGTGCAAAGCTCTTAAAAGTTAAGCTCCAGTATTTTCTCAGAACAACAGGTCAATGCCAGCACTTTTTAATAAAAATATAATTGGAAGATTGAAGCCCTTCCCTTCTCACACAGATGTGTGGTATAGTCATGTTATGTAACGATGTGTGGTTTTTCCCAATGTCAGATGTGACTATGTCAGATGTTTTAGACCTGCTAATTCCTGGAAGAATCCCGCATACACTGAGATTCAAGACTATGCCAATTCAAGACTGTGACGGTAAGAATGAACTAAGTTGGCCAAGATGCAGCTCCAGTATTTTCCAGAATTTTACCTCAATTTTTCTGGAGATGTACACATGTACCCTTAAACAGTAACATTTATTTTACCCTATTCCCAGGAACTTTAATACACCAACAGGAAGGAGAGGCTTGAATGATTTATCTTCTTTTTGTGCTCCTCTTCATCCATGGAAGGCTGCATAATCTTCTCACTGTGGAGCACATTCCTCTCAGAATAGGCCATTTTTGGTTCCTTGAAAGTCGCTGGTTTTGCAAAAATGCCTAGCACTAGAGAAATGTGCACTCCTCCACAATGGATGAAGGAAGGGCAAATGGAATCAAAGCAGGGGTCATTTCATAGAAAAAGAGCATAACTCATTAGCACAACTCATTAGCATATGCCATACCCTTGCCATCACCAGAAGTGTGTCTTTAGCATAACTGAGTTGCATATGCCACACTCCCTGACATCACCTATCCTAGTTGTTTTGGACCCAAAACATGGCAAAATGCAGGACCGGCTCTCCCCATATGAGCCCTAGAGGACCCTTCGTTCGTGTAATAAACATCTAATAAAAGTCCCTGGCCCTAGGGTGGCCTGCCTGGCGTCGGCCAGGGCCAGGGCCTTCTCGGTCCTGGCCCCAGCCTGGTAGAACGCTCTGTCTCATGAGACCAGGGCCCGGCAAGACTTGTTAACATTTCGCCGGGCCTGTAAGACAGAGTTGTTCCACCAGGCATATGGTTGATGCTAGGCGGTGCCCCTCCCCCAGGCAGGGTTTTTTTTAAAACCATATGCCCTCCCATGCAATGCCGTTGTCCATCTTTTTATATTTTTGTTCTGGGAAGAACTGCTGTATGGAACGTCCAAATCAAATTATGTGCTGCCTTGTTTCTTTGCTCTATGTGTGTGTATATATATATAATATTTATATAAATGTAATTTTAATGATAAGATGTAGTATTTTTATAATTTTAATGATAGTTAAACGTGTTTTAAATTGTGTTGTTATCTGCCCTGAGCCCACTGATGTGGGGAGGGCAGAGTATAAATCCAATACATTAAATTAAATTTAAAAGGGGCTGAAAATGGCCAAAAAGGGGTCCAAAATGGTCAGGATCGGGCCACTGCTGAGTGGGAGAGTGATCCACCACCCGTCAGAGGCCCGATCCGGGCTGTTTTGGCTTCAATCCAGGCTGAAATGGGCCCAAAATGGCCGAGAGTCAGGTGGGCAGGGCTCAAAATGACCCCTGAATCAAAGTATAGGATCCAAGCCAGTGTAAGAAGGACAGTATACCTGTACAGTGACCTGAATCACACACTTCTGACTCTCCCAATTCCACAGTCTCCAGTTCACACTCACTTCAGGGAACAGAGTCTAAAGTAACCATCAGAAATACCAACATCCATGCACCCAATATTCAGCTAAGCATAGCAACTAGCACAATCTTTCAAGTTTCTTTCTATAAAATTCTGCCCCTCCCATCTATTGACACACAGGATAAACTGAAGTAGTCAGGTAACAAGACTGGGTCCTTTGCATACACTGCAAGTGGACTTCTTTTCCACTCTTGGGAAAATATTGTGGTGACATAGCAAAGAGAAACAACAAAAGCATTCTTCCAAAAACAAAACTACTGAAGAAAATATAATCAGAGGACTAAGCCAGAAAATTCATGGATGGGCAACTAAATCAGATTATCAAAAGCACAAAAACTGGGGGGGAGGGGGGGGAGGAGTCAGACATGCCCATCACAGCAGGAAAAGTATGGGAGAATTCTGTAGCCTACAATCAGCAAAGTCAAGAATTCTCAAGCTTTTATTTTCATAGAATGTTTCTGGTAATTAAGGTCAAATGACAGAGAGATGGATAAATTTCTCTGTATTCATTTATTTTGGTTTCATATGGCTGACTAATTAGATTGCTGACTCAGCAGCATTATGCAGATGTCTCATTCTGTCTGTTAAGAAAAAAGATATCAATCTCTGAATGTATGACACTTGCATCTATATAAATTAGCACATCAATTTTAACTAGTATTTATTTATTTTTATTTATTTAATTTACATAATTCATACCCCACCTTTCTCCCAAGTGGGGACCCAAAGAGGCTTATATCATTCTCCTCTCCTCAATTTTATCCTCACAACAACTTTGTGAGGAAGATTAGGATGAGTGTGTGTAACTGGACCAAGGTCACCCTGAGAGCTTCCATGGCAGAACATAAACTTGAACCTGGGTATACCAGATAGTAGTCCATCCACCATTTTAAATAAAAATAAACAAGTCATGAAATCTGTATACCCTAATCTTCCTCATTTATAAAGCAACATATATTTATTTTGGCATGTTAAAATTATACACTCTGTTGATGAAAATTAGGTGTTAAAAATACCAGGATAGTAGGTATCCTATGTGTACTTTAATTTCAGGCCACTTAGAGACATTCTCTTTAGAAGGATATTTTAGGATAAATTGTCTAATCCAGCAATTGTTATCCATTGTGAACAGATCAATAGATCTTGAACCAATTAATCAAGATGGAATTTCTCTTCTTTTTGCCAGGCTGTTGCATTTTTTGCTCTTTCCCTTGTCTCCCTGGAAATAGTTGCTATGATCACTTTCAGCATTGATGGTAAGCAATGAAGTCACAATATAGTTGTCTTGCCATTTCACCGGACTTTACAACCTCAGATTTATTAGCTGCCTCCCTCCCTCTTCTCTCCCATCAGTGCTGAAAGAAAAATCACAAAATTCTTGCTTTTATTAACTTTCACCCCTGGAAACTAAATTTCTGCAACCCATTTTGTCCTGGCTTTCAAAAACTCTACACCCATTTCCAGCATTATTGGTTATAACATCCTTATATGCAACATTTACATGCTTACATTTTAAAGGGATCTCTTAGAAGGACCAGGCTGCTGAAAATGAAGGCATATATACTAGCTCAGGATTAGTTAGTGTGCAGCGCTAATGAGCGGGTGGCGGAGAAGCAACTGCAGAGTTTCCTGAAGGAGACCTCAGCCCTAGACCCCTTCCAGTCCGGTTTCCGCCCAGGATATGGGGTCGAGACATTGCTGGTCGCCCTCACAGATGATCTCCACAGACATCTGGATCAGGGCGGATCAGCACTGCTGATTTTATTGGATCTGTCAGCAGCGTCTGATCGATTACGAGCTTTTGACCCACCGCCTTGCCGATGTGGGGATACAGGGGACAGCACTGCAGTGGCTGGTCTCCTTTCTCCATGATCAGGGACAGAGGGTGGCGCTTGGAGAGAGAATATCGTCTTGTAGGCCACTGGTATGTGGTGTGCCGCAGGGAGCGATACTCTCCCCACTATTATTTGATATCTATATGCGCCCCCTCGCCTGGCTGGTGCGGAGTTTCGGGATTGGGTGTCACCAATACACGCATGATACCCAGCTTTATCTGTTGTTGGACGGATGGCCTGGATCGACTCCTGATGTCCCGGAGCATGTTTTTGAGGCTGTGGCTGGATGGTTGAGACAAAGTCGGCTGAAACTGAATCCTACGAAGACGGAGATCCTGTACTTGAGTCGTGGGGAGATGGCTTCGGGACCCCGGCTTCCTACACTTGATGGGGCAGTGCTTACACTGGCCCCGAGAGTTAGGAGCCTGGGGGTGATTCTTGATTCCTCCTTGAAGATGGAGGATCAGATCACTGCAGTTGCCAGGTCTTCCTTTTATTATCTTCGGCAGGCCATGCAGCTTGCCCCCTATTTATCGCCCCACGACTTGACTACAGTGGTCCAAGTAATGGTCACCTCTAGGTTGGACTACTGTAACGCACTCTACGCTGGACTTCCCATGGGCCTGATCCGGTGGTTACAGCTGGTACAGAATGCAGCAGCGCGGGTCATCGTTGGAGCACCAGTGTGGGGCATATTACGACAGTGCTGCGCCAGCTGCATTGGTTACCAGTGGAGTACCGAATCAGGTTCAAGGTTTTGGTGCTAACCTATAAAGCCCTATGCGGACTGGGACCGACGTATCTACGGGACCGTCTATCCCCATATGAGCCCCGGAGGACTCTTCGATCAGGTGGGAAGCATCTTTTGAGGGTCCCTGGCCCTAGTGAGGCCCGCCTGGCGTCGACCAGAGCCAGGGCCTTTTCAGTCCTGGCCCCGGCCTGGTGGAATGCTCTGTCTTATGAGACCAGGGCCTGGCAAGATTTGCTAGCATTTTGCTGGGCCTGTAAGGCAGAGCTATTCCACCAGACATATGGTTGATGCCAGGCGGTGCCCCCCCCCCCGTTGAGGGGGAAAGGGGTTAAATCATATGCCCTCCTATGCAGATTGTTGTCCATACTTTATACTTCATATATTTGCTCTGGGAAGAACCACTGTATGGAACGTCGAATTTCAAATTATGTGCTGCCTCTTTATTTATTTATATGTATATATATGAAATTTATATATTTGCATAGCTGTAATTTTAATGATTAGATGTAGAGTTTTTAAAGTTTTTAGTGATATTTAATATGTTGAATTCTTGTTATCCGCCCTGAGCCCGCTGATGCAGGGAGGGCGGAATATAAATGTAATAAATTAAATTAAATCTAAGTTAACTAGGAGGCTCCAATTGGTGCAAAATGCTGCAACTCAAATGTTAGCAGGAGCGAGCAGGAGCATGAACATCATTCCCATCACAGAGTCTCTCCACTGGCTATCTATTAGTTACCATGCTCAATTCAAGGTATTGGTTGTTACATACAGAGCTCTTCATAGCCTTGGCCTGACATACCTATGGGACTGTCTCCCTCCCTATGTCCCTCCACAGCAGTTTCGCTCATCTGAACAGGGTCTCTTACAGGTGCCAGCCTGCACACGGACGAAATCAACAGCAACCCATACACAGTGGTGCCTGTGGTGGCCCCTACCCTATGGAATGGCCTGCCTGAGGAGGTCAGGAGAGCTCCCACGCTCTTGGCTTTCCACAAACAATGCAAATCCGCATTATTCAAAAAGGCCTTTTTCTCAGCTAAGAGGGCGGTATGTTAGGAAAGGAGTCTCAGATATTTCGCTAATGAGTTAGGAACCATAGACTTTACCATTATGTTGCTTTACATATTATCTGTTGCTTTAAATATGTACTCCTATATAGTACTTGTGCTTCACATTGTTTAATGTCAGTCCTAGAATTGATTATGTTCTGTTTCAGCAATTCTTCAACACCATATTGGATCCTTGCTAATGCTATGTCTTTACCCTATAGGGTACAGTATAGAGTACTGATTTACCCAATGACATTGTTTATGGAAACATCCTTGATCCTTGACACTGTATGGAAATGCCTGCCCTTATCCTTTCTACTGATTGTACTAATCTCACACTATATAATCTGCCTTGAGTCTCAGTGAGAAAGGCGGACTATAAATGGCATAAATAAATAAAAGGATCCAAAACACATCATCATCTATTAGCAGCCTCCACTGGTCTCAAGGCCAGTTCACAGTCCATCAAAGAGATAGTTATCTAAATCTGTAACAAGAATAAAATAATTTCAGTTGATATTTATGACATTCATTTGATAAATTTGCTTTATTCATAGTAGTTACCTGCAATATTCCATAATATTAAGTAATCACATAATCGTTCTAATCGGTAAACACAATAGCATAGATCAGCCTTTGGTAAGCTAAACTATTGATAACACAGGATCTTTTTTTTAGAAAGTGCTCACAGTCCAGCCTTTCGTCTAGAAATGCCACGATTACTTAGTTTTTACTAACAATCCAGACAACATGACACAATTAGCTGCATCATGTTTTCACCATTTCAACATCTTTTTTACAAATGATTTGTGGTGATTTTAAAAACTTAATATGCAACTGCAATGCCATAATGTCCCATCTGAACTGTAAAAAAAAGAGTTATTGAGGCTTCTTAGGGCTACTGTCCCTTTAACATTTTGTGTTCATTCTCTTTTCAGCTTTATTTATTCCTGTTCTCTCCTTTAGTTTTCTTTGGATATTCATGAATCAATTTTAGATTATCAGCTTTTGCTTCTTTGCTATCATTTAGCACACATAGTCAGCAACAATTTTTTTAAAATTACAAAATAATCATACTAATATGATTTTAAAAATGAGCAGAGACTATGGCTTGTTGCAAAGTTTAAAAAACAAAAAAGCACTCAAGCTCCCTTCCCCCATGGACCAAGAGCAGATCATTAACCTTTTATACATGAGTGCCCCTGAGAGCTAGAATGAGAGATAACAGGAAGTACTCAATTAGACTGAAAACAAAGAAAGACAAGGAAAACTAGAGATAACCAAAGATAATTTATTTCCAAATACATGTGCATTAGGATCTTGCATGTGGGAAGGAATCAGTATATTAAGTGCTATAAATTCCCCTACTCCAATTCAATTCATCTTATAGCAGAATACAGAATATGGATCTTTTAGCATTGCAAAAAGGGTACACAGGAGAGCCACCGTCCTTTACTTTAGTTTTAAAAAATTACAGTCTTTTTTCACAGATTTTAAAATATTAGTTTGAACATATATTGCCATGAAATGGTAAGTACACGGTCCGCAATACTTCTGTATAACTGCATTGTCTAATCTAGTGCCTTGACAAATTTTCTTTAGACCTCAGAGCCAAGCCAAAAATTAAGGAGCCTGGAATCATCCATACAAAATATCTCTAAGTTATAAACAGCCTGAAGAAGTATATCCCATCCCTTTAATAGAGGATTAATAGGATGTTATTTATCAGGTAATGTTATCATGGTTTGATTTTGCACCATACTGGGAGCGCTCTCGTGTTTCACACAGGGATGACTTGGGCCCCAATGAGGCCTGTTTGGGGCCCAAACTGGCATAGGAGTGCACATGTGCTTTGTGCACATACAAAGAGGAAGACTGGAGTGAGTGCCGAGTCCCCTGTCCTACTGGGAGGGTAAGAGGACCTGGCAACCCTATGCAAGATATGCATAGGGACTGTGTTTGCAGTCTCAAGCTGTTTTTGTTTATGCTAAGGTAGTAAGTAGAGGTGGACATGGACTGGGAAAAACCCACGGACTATGGGTCCATGGCATTTTACAGACCACGGACCACAAACTCTTCACGGTCCAGTGCCGGTTCGTCAGTCCAGGCTGGTGCCAGGAGCACTTTAACCCGTCCTTGCTCCAGCTGACTAGCAGATTTAAATGACTGGATTTAAATGTTAAAGCGCTCCCAGCGTCGCTTGCCTCCTCCCCCTCCCATCAGGTGAAATAAGCGGCAGCAGGACTTCCTGGTTCTTGCACTTCAGCTGGCCTGCAGAGGAAGAACCTCCTCCACAGGCCAGCTGGTGTTTAAAGGGATTTAAATGTTAACCAGCAAACAGTCTGTGGGGTCTGTGGAAAACGGGTGTCCCACAACCTGCTGGTTCACGAATGCTGAACTGGCCTGGTCTGTGTTAAATTTTGGTCCATTTTCTGGTCCGTGCCTATCTCTAGTAGTAAGGCAAGTCAACTGCTACCATGAGATTGTTATGTAACTAGAATGTAAGGAAGAAAATATCCAAGAACTATTCTCTTTTCAGTTTAAGCATGTAGCTGTTTCGTGTGTGTGTGAATAGATTAAAACTGGAGCCCCCACTTCAGCAATTCAATAAATCTGGATCATAATCCTGTGTGTATAATTAGTACACCAAGCCTGAATATATGGTTGTTGTGGATTTTCTGGGTTGTATAGCTGTGGTCTTAGAATTGTAGTTCCTGACGTTTTGCCAGCAGCTGTGACTGGCATCTTCAGAGGTGTAGCATCAAAAGACAGAGATCTCTCAGTGTCACAGTGTGGAAAAGATGGTGGCAGGTCATTTATATCTAATCAGGATGGTGGGGTTGGGCTGAGTCATCCTGTAAGAGTTTCCCATGGTGTAGAATGCTAATGGAGGGAGGCTTCACTGTCTCCTGAGGAGGTTCTTTTGCATATGGATTGGTGCTTGATATGCTAATCTTCTCTGCAGGGCTACTGTAGGGTATAGAGTATTTTGTTGGCCTGGTGTTTTTCAGGACTGGAAACCATGCTGTATTCATTCTTAAAGTCTCTTCTTTCCTGTTGAAATTGTGCTTATGCTTATGAATTTCAATATAACACGCAAGGAGAGGAACGCCATCAAGGCCCTCAATGCGGATCCAGACATCATTATTCTACCAGCTGACAAAGGCAATGCCACAGTGATCATGAAAACAGAAGAATACAAAAGGAAGATTAAGGAACTACTGGACCCTTCCACCTACAAAAAACTGAAACGAGATCCAACCCGCAAAATCAGCAGGCTAACAAATGCGCTGATCAAAAATTCCTCACTTCATCTTGACATGCACAGAAAACTATGCAAGACGGAAGCACAGCCACCACGACTATATGGACTCCCAAAAATTCATAAGGATTCAGTCCCACTCCAACCCATCGTGAGTACCACTGGTTTGCCGACATATGAATTAGCTAAACATCTGGCCAATCTTCTACAGGACCACATCGGAAAACCACATCTTACATCAAAGATTCAGCACATTTCATCAACAAAATCAGTTCTCTGAAACTCAATCCACAGGACATGCTCGTCAGTTTTGATGTTGTATCCCTGTTTACTAAGGTTCCAGTAAAAGACACAATCGCACTTATTAATCAGATTTTTCCAGAGGATGTAACAGCCTTATTCCACCATTGTCTGACAACCAGTTACTTCCAATGGGATAACGAATTCTATGAACAGATGGATGGGGTGGCCATGGGAAGCCCTCTCAGCCCAGTTATAGCAAACTTCTACATGGAACATTTTGAAAAAACAGCTCTAGAATCAGCACTCCACAAACCTACAGTCTGGTTCCGGTTCGTAGATGATATCTTTACCATTTGGAGCCATGGTGAGGAAGAATTGAAGGAGTTTTTAAACCACTTCAACAATATCCGCCTGAACATACAATTCACCATGGAGAAAGAAATCGGGGATAAACTTCCATTTCTAGATACCTTGGTCATCCGCAAAGCAAACTTTCAGTTAGGTCACAAGGTCTACAGGAAACCAACTCACACAGATCGGTACTTACACAAAAACTCCAATCACCACCTTCGACAGAAAAGAGGCATAATAAAAACATAGACCGTGCAAGACAGATATGTGAACAGCACTTTCTCAACGAGGAAACTAATCATCTAAACCACGCACTTCAAGCAAATGGCTACTCCAGAAATGAAATCAGAAGAGCAATTAAACCAAGGATAAATCAAACAACCAAGGAAAAACAGTCTCCCACAGGAAAAGTGTTTTTACCATATATCAAAGGAATCACTGATCAGATGGGAAAGCTTATGAAAAAGCACAACCTTCAAGCAGTATTCAGATCCACCAGAAAAATATAACAGATGCTACGATCAGCAAAAGACAGTAGAGACCCCCCTCACCTCTGCAGGAGTATACCGCATACCCTGCAGCTGTGGACAAGTTTACATCGGGACCACACAGCATAGCATCCAGACAAGAATAAAAGAACATGAAAGACACTGCAGATTTGGCCATCCGGAAAAATCAGCAGTGGCTGAACATAGTCTAACTCAAACAGGACACGGTATCCTATTCCAGGACACTAAAATACTGGACAACACTTCCAACTACTTCGTCAGATTGCACAGGGAAGCCATTGAAATTCATAAGCATAAGCACAATTTCAACAGGAAAGAAGAGACTTTAAGAATGAATAGAGCATGGTTTCCAGTCCTGAAAAACTCCAGGCCAACAAAATATTTTATACCCTACAATAGCCCTGCAGGGAAGATTAGCATATCAAGCACCAATCCATATGCAAAAGAACCTCCTCAGGAGACAGTGAAGCCTCCCGCCATTAGCATTCCACACCATGGGAAACTCTTACGGGATGACTCAGCCCAACCCCACCGTCCTGATTAGATATAAATGACCTGCCACCATCTTTTCCACACTGTGACACTGAGAGATCTCTGTCTTTTGGTGCTACACCTCTGAAGATGCCAGTCACACCTGCTGGCGAAACGTCAGGAACTACGATGCCAAGACCACGGCTATACAGCCCGGAAAATCCACAACAACCATCGTTCTCCGGCCGTAAAAGCCTTCGACAATACAAGCCTGAATATAAACTACTCATAATCTATTCTATTTTTTGTGCTCCAAATGATTCCAATACCACTGAAAGTTGGCTTGAAATCAGAAGACAGCTTGAAGACAGAAAGACTTGCTGCTTCCTTTCTAGGCAAAGTTTCTCTGTTTCCCTCTCCCACCCTTGGAAGGAAAGCCTTACCTTTGCCCGCCCACCAAGCACAGCTACCTGCCTGCCTCCAGCTTTCCCCTAGCTATGGCAGAAGACAGCAGATGTTTTCAGCAAAGGCAAAGGAAGGCCTGAGGGTTGAGTTCTGTTTGCAGCAGAGTTCATATCCTAGCAACAAATTAGCTTTGTGTTAGAAGTTTTGCAGGGCATTCTTTTAAAGGGCTGACTCTCCTTTCTCTCATCCTTTTTTATATAATAGAGTTTACAAGCTAAGGGCCACTGAAGCTTTAGGTACAAGCAAACTTCAAATTGAAATGGCAACCACAATTCTCAAAGCCTGGTCTGCATTTCATGACTTGTTGAGGCTACTTCTTGACCATTCTAAATGATTTGTTGACAATCATAAATTCATTCAATACTCGCGAATGTAAAATAGGATCATACAACTTGGCTCAGGACTTCTACTCCATGTACCAATATCCTTTCCTGGTTCATGGTAACATTCATTTGCAATGTCATACCAGCCAGGAAAATTATGGCAACCACTAATCACAATTTGCTTGACTCGTCCAAATTGTGTGGGTTTTTTACCAATTTCTTTTTTCTTTTGTCAACTAACAAAGACAGGGTGAACATGCATGCCATAAACATGGTGAATTTATTTGCCATAAAATATTTAAAGAACTGTAACTGAAAAATTGCTACTGGTTAATTATTAAAATAAGATAGAATGTTACAATACAATCCTAAATAGAGTTATACTCTTCTAAGCCCATTCTAAATCAATAGATTTAGAAGGGTTTAACTCTGTTTTGAATTGCACTGTTAATGGTGGCTGGCACTGAAGTGCAGTCTTTACAGTTATATAATATTTCCAGTGTTGTACCTCTATGGCAATCTTTGATCCTAATTATATTTTTGAAAAAGGAAAACAACTCACTAATAAGATAAATAAAGCAAAGCTAAATCCAATTGTTTAGAAATGCTGTACTAAAAGCCAGAACACTTGCCCAAAGTGGAGATTATTTCCACATAAGGGTGCAGGAGATTTACAGCTCAATCCTAAACTGTGAGGCAGTGTCTTCGCTCATGCGTGGATGTAAATGGGGCACCGCTCCACTCCTCCCTATGGACTTTTGCCAGAGAGTCCTGCCAGCAGCCGAGCTCAGTGAGGCCGGGCGTAGCTGCTGCCAAGAGCACTTGCCTGCTGTTCCCGACAACCCCACCCACACCAGCCAATGGCCACACTGCTCCCCTAACAGGTGAGTGAGGGGCAAGCAGAGGTGCAGCCAATGGGGAGGGTGCGATCCCCGCTGCCCTCCAACACCCCCCCCCCCAATCAGGGAACAGACATCCCTGCCGGGGAGAGGGGGCAAAGGTAACACTGAAGGTGCAGATCAGACACCCACCCTCTTGCCCGTCCAGCCCCCATTTCTGATGAGGGCCAGTCTGATGGCTGCAGCCATGCCCCAGTCCTGGGGTGATGACCCCCCAGCGTGGACTGACAGCCCCTCCCCACGTCAGATTTCCCATGTCCATCCCTGCTTCCGCAAACGGCAAAAAGGAAGGGGATGCCCTGAGATTCCAAGATGTAACTCCACATTCCCTACCTCCTGGCAGCAACTTCCCGCATGCAGCAACCATCTTTCTGGCTTATCAGATGCCAGCAGCTCAGACTATCAGAGAATGAAAGTCCTCAGTGCCGCCCCTACCCGACATTCATGGGCCACACTTCAATTCCCACCCCACTGCCTGAAGTTACATTGAGGGGAAGAAGGGGGCAGGGAAGCTGGACAGGGTGCCACTTGACACCTGCTTCTCTTGGCAGCAAAGCCCACCCCATCCATCCCAGCTCTGAGCCGAAAAACATTTGTGGGGATGTGTGAGAAGACATTCCAACTGGGAGTTGGGGGGGAGCGGCTACTGGTAATGTCAGGCAAGCATGCAAACACAGCGGTTTGTTGTTTTTCAACATGTTTTATTAAACTGGAAAACGTGCCAATATCACTCGGCTGGAAAGGGAGCCAAGGCAGTTTGTGCAGCCCTCATTCTGCGCTCCCAGAGGCAAGACTGAGATGCAGACTGCCTTGGGAAACTGCTCCCTGGGCTGGATCTGAATGGCACTTGTGGAGGATTATGGGGGTGGAGGCTGAAGCAGACATGCTCTGTTGTCTCCTGGACGAGTTACAATGTGCCTGCACGGGAAAGAGACACATGTGCTGCAAGTAACCCAGCCCAGTTCATGGTCGAGGCCAAACCTACTCTCCATCTGGGAAGATGCACATAGTAGAGAGCAGCAGCAGCAGCCCCACAGGTGCAGCTAGCGACCAGATGATGCATGACCCTCTGGCGAGGAAGAGCTCTGCCTTGGCATGGTTTTATCCTGTAAGGGAGAAAGTCAACAGGTAGTTACAAACACCCGGTCAACTTCACCCATGGCCACACTTTCTCCGCCAGGAAGGTCCCTGGCTGAGGAAGTCTGAACAGAGCACCCAGATGGGAAGCCAGCAGCCCCCACCCCAAATGGCTCTGTCAAGAGTAGTTTTCTGGGCAACTGCCTTTGTGGCAGGCAGGGACTGCCACCACTGCCCCCTCCCCTGCCAAGCATCACCTGCAGAGGCTGATGGTCAGGGGAGTTCAGGTGAGGGTGGGCAGCTGGCACGAACTGGCGAGTCGAGTTAGCCACCGCCCCAGCTCCCTCTTACCTGTCAATGCTCCCTCGCTTCTTCCTGAGCTGGGATTCCAGAGTCAGATAACCTGCAAGGGAACTGGGGTGGTTACTGAACGTTAGTCAGATATTCCAGACTTTTCTTCCCTTGAGCGAGTGCAAAGTGCTCCCAAATTTCCGCACAGTCCCCCCTGCGCACTCATGGCCCACCACCATGAGTACCCACTCTCCCACCTCATGCACAAAGTCCCCATGGCAGGGGACTGACAGTCAGCATCTCCGGCCATCCCCCCACTCACCTGAGGTTATGAGCAGCGTAGCCTGAGGTTGGCAGGTGACTGGGCATGGGGAGGGGGGCTCACCCACCCTGGAAGCACATGCGGATTGATCCCCATGGGAGTTACCATCCTATGCCCCATTTGACCAATGTGGGCAGGGCTGGGTGCAGGGAGAGAGGCCCAAGGTTTCCTGTTCAATGGGCGCCTATGGGCTACGCCTCCTTTTTTCTAGGCATGACTTTACGCCACTCCTGGGCCTGGGGTGGCTTAGGAAGCAGGCTAACTCATGGCCCGCCCCCCACCCTGCCCCCTCCAGTGCCGGTGCAGGAACTTGCACTGTACTTGAATGTATGCCTCCCCTACAGGCTAGCATCAAAATTATTTTCTTTCAGTTTTCTGCACCTGCAAAATCTCTATACCTAAAATCTATTTCCAAGCTTTTAAAGAAGTCCATACAAACCTGTAAAGGAATGAGTAAAGTCTAATTATTTTCTATTGCCTTTCAGCACACCAATACTAGGCAGATTTTTGTTAATTAATTCTTCAAGGAGGAGAAGAAGGGGTAGAAAACATACAGATGAAGGAGTGAGTAATCATTTTGTTTAAAAGCATCGTTCTTTTTAAAAGGTGCTTTCATGGATTCCCAGATGTCAGTTTACTCAGCAGCCATCATAACCATATAGGCAACATCACATAACAAAAGTGCTTCCATTACAGATAAAAGCATTCTATCAACTCAGCTACTGATGAACTGATGTTCCAGCTTCAGCAACTGAGACTCTCTCACATATCTTTTGCTGCCGGTACAGTAGCACTGTGAGGCATATGACGTCATATCTAGTCAGGCCATTTTTACTGTTTTAGTGTTTATAGAAGTTTTTACTTTATTACTTTGGTTGGAGTTTTTTTTGTTTTCGAGGGAAGGCAAAGGATATTTACTAAGTGATTTTTTTTAAAAAAGCTATAGCATGACAAGTCTCGTATTGCCTCCTTTATTGTGTGTGGGGATAATCCACGCTCAGTACATGAAAGTTTGATGATACAGGACAGTGTTTTTCAACCTACGATTAAGTATCACTTGCTAAATCACAAGCGTCTTTGGTGCCACCATTATTTGCTGCTTTTTAGGATGATTTGCTGCTAGCACCCATGCAGAGATTAAGGGTGCCATACCTCTCATTGCATACAAACAGAAGTGGTAAGACATTGCATCATCCACAGTTATCCAAATCACTATACACATGGAAGCCCTGCAACAAGTAAAAGTGTCCCCTTGGTGGGCCAGAACACACACACACAAAACAACAACAACAACAACAACAACAACAACAACAACAACAACAACAACAAAACATCTGATCTACATACTTCCCTTCAGGACAACTTAATGCCCACTCAGAGAAATTTACAAATTGTGTTATTATTATGTTCATGACAATCACCCTGTGAGGTGGGTGGGGCTGAGAGAGCTCTGAGAGAGCTGGGACTGACCCAAGGTCACCCAGCTGGCTTCAAGCAGAGTGAGGAATCAAACCCGGCTCTCCAGATTAGAGTTCTGCTGCTCTGTCCTAACAACTATACCAAACTTGTGTATCACAGGGTAATAAACCAATATTTCAGGATCTTTAAACTGTGTTTTCCAAAGTCCAGACCGAGCACAGCACTCAGAATAATGAGGGGGAATATGCACTCTTTAAGTGAACTAATTTTTATTGAACTAACACAAGCCAAATTAAAGAATTGTTATGAAATTAGAAGGGGGGGGAAGAGATGTTTTAAAATGTCAAACCAAAAACGTTTCCCTAACAGCTGTGTGTCCATAAGGGAAAAGTAGTTCATTCCTACTCATGACAAAGAGCCCTGATTTGCATTAACAACAACAATGGTGCTTATATACCGCTTTTCTAGACAGATTAGTGTCCAACTCAGAGTGGTGAACAGAGTCAGTGTTGTTATTATTCCTACAATACAGCTGGGGAGCTGGGGCTGAGAGGAGTGACTTACCCAAGGCCACCTAAAGTGCTCAGAACCAGCAGAGTGCTGATTTGCAACCCAGCCACTTAAACCACTATGCTACAGCAGCCTTCTTTATCTTTCGTTCCCTTTATAACCAGGAGGATCTTCAGCAACAGTTTGGGAAGAGATTCACAACTGGCTGACATGCTTACCATTTTTAACAAATCCTCCCCCACCCCCAACTGCACACAAGCATGGCAGGAAACGTCCCACTTTAAAGGCCCTTAGAGGGCTATTTGCTGTTTTTGAACACATCCACTACAGCACTCTGCTGCTTTTTCCAAGATGATATGGTGCCAAAATATGGAAAGTTGCAAAAACAGTCATCATATATAGAGGCGCCATGATCTTTGCCATGAATCAGGTTGCCAGGCAAGCTTACCATAATGTAATCTGACCCTGGTTCAGGATTAGTTTGTTGGTAGGGCAAAGGGCAATTGACTTGAATGGGCTCCATTTAAATACACAAAGTACTGCAAAAGTGCAAATAAAATAAGGAACAGTTCAAGAAAAAGAAGGGAATGGGTCAAATATGGTCCCTTTAAACAGGATGTGGCAGCGTTGTTGTAAAGATAAAATGGGATAACTCCCAGGGCTGCCTTAAGGTTAATGATGGCGGGGAGAGATAAAAACATGAAAAGTATAGAAGTCTTCTGAAATGGAGCTAAACAGTGTAACTTCTATAAACTAGAATCAAGCAGTGCAAGATTCTGATTAAGAAATATTTATTTTAAAAACCCTCAAGCCTTCAAAACTGGTCAAGAGCAAGCTTAGAATACCTTTTTTAAAAGCATCTAGGTGGTAATAATGCAGACTGCAATAACTTTATTATATGAAAAAAACATTAGCAATGTTCTCTCGCAATTCTGGTATCACATTGCATCCATTAGTAATTGCTGAATTAAGCTTTTAACAGCAACAGTAGCCATATCCATTCACAGTGACCTCTGTTTTTCTGAATGAATTAAGAGTGGGAATTGAAAAATGTGGCTTCCACAAAGCTTCCCCTCCAGCACAGGAAATCCTGTGTGGTTGGACACAGTATGCGTCGCACACCAGGATTTCATTCTACTCCTCTTTAAATGCCAACATTAGCAGCATGTCACAGGAAATAATTCCTTATTTTCAGTTGTTCCTGGACAGGACTTCTTTGGATACAAGGTCAACATGAATACATCATTGCCTCCTTATCATTGTAAAACAGCTGTGAGAAGGATGCAAGACACAATATAGCCTCATGCTGCTGAATTCCCCTTTTCATAGCACTTGAGCTTATTCAGCATTCATTTGGGGGGTTCTTGTAATTTTAAAAAATCCAGCCATATCCAAAAACATCTCTAAAATAAAGTGATTATTGATGCATAGAAAACAAACACAAAACTTTTCCAAAGCATTCAGAGAGAAATAATGAAAAGTGACCATTACAGAGTAAAAAACAGAACGTTTCAGAGACTTTAAAAAGGACAGAAAAAGATCCTCTCTCTACAAAGACAAAAATCTGAACACAATTCTCTAGCAACCAACATCTCTTCCCCAGGTAACTGCAAAGATCTCAAATTCACAGAAGTCTTTTTTCTTTCTTCTGATATATAAACTCTGGCATAACTTTGCTCACCATCACTACATGAAAAGCCTTTTGTTTTAGTACCAAGAACATTAAAATGTTTTAAAAAATCAAAATATATTTGTTTTTAAAAAGGATTTTTGTTCACATCAGTTAATACAGTGAAATATCTACTAGAAGCTTTATTTTATTAATAGTGAATTAATTTAATTAACAAGTGCAAGTAAGTGAACATTGCATAAACTGCACAGAAGTTGTTACCCAAAGACAAATGCTCACAGGAGTCTGGCTTTGTAATGGTAGCCTTGATTTAGGAAATGTTTAACTGAGGATGAGTTAAACAAAGGATTCATAAAACAAGTACTTCCAATCTCCCTTACTAAGTATGATGGTGAGTCACTCTGAAAGATTTTGAAATCCATGTGGTGCGATGTGGGTAAAAGCAAATGACTCTGAGCCAGTTCACACATGGCTGTTTAATCAACTGATGACTATAGCATCAACTGATAACGTGTTAACCTTCGGCCATCACTGTGTCTTGGCCTGTGTCTTGGTCTTAGCATCACTAAGAGAATAAAATTGGGAAGGGCAGTAAAACACCGATGTCCTTTCAGAAAGAATGGGATAAAAATCAAATAAATAAGCATATGAATGAGCCATCACAAATCAAAAAAGCACCAGCCAAACTTTTATATTATCTCGAGTCACTTAAAATACAGCACTTTCCAACTGATTCAGCTCCCATATACAATTGCAAGTGGTAAATACTGAACTATTAAGATGTGACAAACTGAATGATGTTCACACATCAGCCAGCCCAGCACACAACCAAACCTTAGACCGTATCTTATTGACCTATATTAGTAATTTTACACAGTCAAATTGTTTTAAAATGTTGTCTTATCCTTTTAAAAAATCAGCATTAAAGTTTCCGGAGTCCAAACTAGCATATGTTTTCATTAAATGCAAATAAATACATACATATTTATGTGAGTTGATTAACTCTTTGAACAGCACAGTCTTGTATGTGAAATTTTAAAATGCTGTGACTAATGACCCAATCAAATGCATACAGTCATAAGTTTTCCTTTAATGAGTTTAAAAGAACAGATATATGTTTTGTTTAAAATTGTTTTTTTTAAAAAGCATATCCTAGCCAGACATATCCCAGAGCAGCAGTCATGAAAAACTGCCACTACACTATTAGTCAGAAAGTATTATTCATCTTAAGAGGAACTCTGCATTTACAAGTAAGCATAATATCTTAAGAATGGATTTGTCAAAAGCCATTGCTACCACCTACAAAGTCTTTAAACAATGTGGATTTCACAGCAAATAGATTTATTCCATTTTCAAGCAAGAAAAAAAAACTTCAACACCACTTTGTTTTCTAGGTTTTGTGTTACTTGAATAGTAACTTTGGTGCTGCTAGGTTGTTAGAGACAATTGCAGTGACCATCTGTTACAGTCTAATATTCTTGCGGCCTCTATAATAAATTTAAATTCAATGCTGCCATGCTCTTTCCTGCTGAGATGTCAGGCTTCTTTGAAAATTTAAAGAAAACAGATATATTCACAGCTTGAAAGAAAGGGCTCATCAAGCCTGACCCTGAATCCAAGCAAGACAAGGAATTATTCCAAAAGCACAGCAGATGTTGGTCTTCGCTAACTTTCATCAGACAGATTTGTACCAGAATCTCTAGTCTCATTCTGTGTACTGTCTCACATACACAAGTCACAACTGAAAATACATAAGGTCCAGCTTTGTTTTTGTTTATACAATCTGATTTAATGTGGAGATCTCATTACAATTTTACACAGAACACTTCATCATATTTTTCTTGTTTCAGCAAATGCTCCATTTATTATTGTTACATCTTTGCTATGAATCTCCTTTATTTATTTACTTGAATATCTTTATCCTTTTCTCCAAAGCTTTTCTCCAAAACTTGGGACTCAAAGCCGCTTACGAAACACATAAAACACAACAATATCGTTTAAATAAGCCGGGGGCCCACAAGCCAACATACTTTTATCTGCCTGTGTTCAGTTTTTTCCTCCTCCTTCACTCCCACAGCCTCTGTCAAAGAAAACTATGGTTGAGTTGTACAAATACTGGACATTGGGCCCATTCGTGCCATGGGGAACCCGCAAATGCTTGCAGGGGGGCCTCACTTTCCCCTGTATTGTCCTCTCCATGCCATTCCCCTTTCCTTTCCTCCTTCTCTCCCTACCTCATACCAAACAACCTTTAATCTCCCCCCTCTCACTGTTGGCTATATTTATTTTATTTATACACACTTTTCTCCCTAATGGGGACCCAAAGCAGCTTACATCATTCTTCTCTCCTCTATTTTATCTTCCCAACAACCCTGTAAGGCAAGTTAGGCTGATAACACGTGGCCTATTGTCACCCAGTTAGCTTCCATGGCAGAGTAGGGATTTTAAACTCCCAAACCGTAGTCTGGCAGCCAGGACAGGGTAAGTTATGCAAGTTGCATAGTAACAAGATGCACACGGTTGTGATTTGACTACATACACACACAACCTCCTGTTATTATTGTTGTTATTTTTAGATACTCAATTTGTCCGCAAACCTGGGTCTTTTTGAGGCTTGTAGAAAGATTTGTTGTGTATTCATGGCTCCAGTCTCCAGATTTAAGTATACACAGACTTGGCCATGGTAATAACTAAATATATTGAATAACTTCACTTTATCATCTTTAAAAACATTCATTTTACAGTTATAATAATTCTTTTTGAAAATTCCCCCCCCCCACAATCTAGATCTGCAGAAGGGACCAATGGTGCAATCTTATGCATAGTTACTCCAGTCTAAGCACAAAGAAATCAATAAACTCAGACCATAGAAACTCTGCACACTGTAAGACTCATATTCCCCCCACAATAACTACCCTGACTTGTTTCTCTTCTCCTCCCACCTGCTCAAATTTACTTATCTTTTTTTCTGTTTAGTTTCCCTCTTTTTAAAAACAGCCACCTAGATTTCTCATCTACAGGACCCGCCCGCTTTGTATATGGCCCCATTGTATAGATTGTTTTAATCAATACTTTGGAGGCATGTTCAGAATTAGATATAAAGATCTGCCTAAGCTGCAAATAAAGAAACCTGAGGTTACATACATTTAAATTTTCAACAAAGATAATGCAATTGAAATGCCTATTCAAATTGCAAGATAATTGGGTCATAGTTGACCACTTAGTAAAGTTGTCCAAAAGCTAACATTTAAAACTGGACTACCAGAAAAGATCTATGGTAGTTCTACATATTTGGATGATAAAAGAAAATGGGGAAAACATCATTATCTTGAAAAACTGTCTGTTATACTGTAAATATATACTCTCCAGGTATTCTAACCAAGTACTCACCTTACAAAATAATGTGTAATTATGGTCAGGAGGCAGGGCTTATAACTCCCACCCCAACAAAGGTTCCTCCAGTAGGTCTCCATCTCTTCTCGAATTGAAACAGGCTTTAGGGTTGCCAGGTCCCCTCACCCTCTGGGCGGGAGGTAGGCTTGCCATTCCTCCAATGGGGTGGGGGATCCCCTACTCCCACCTCCTCTCTCCACTTCCACTTACCTGGCCAGCAGGGGGGCGCAGCACAGAGTAGCCCCGTTCCCCACCGTGGTGCGCTCCCATGCCCCGCAATGGGCCTGTTTTGGGCCAAATTGGGCCCACAAGGGGGGGGATTCAGCACTTTGGGGAGCTCCCAGGCTGCCCTTTGACCTGCGTGATGATGTCACTTCCTGGAAGTGATGTCATCACACATGCTGGGACCAGTCTGAAGCCGGTGCAGGGTAAGTGCCAGCGTCCCAGTCTCCCGCCGGGGGACTTAAGGGACCTGGCAACGCTTGCGGGAGGCAGGAAACCTGCCACTCACTTTGGTTGATATCTTCGCATGCACAAAGTGCACACATACTCCCAAGCTGCACAATGGTGTCACTTCCAGGAAGTGACATCATCACACAGGGCCTCATGTTGCCACTAGAAGCACTCCTGCGCTCCTCAGCGGGCCGATTTTGGCCAGTTTTGGGCCAAATCGGGCCCATTTGGGGCCTAAATTGGTCTGCTGTGAAGCACAAGAGCTCTCCAGGGCCCTCCTGGCAGCGCTCTTGTGCTCTGCACGGGCAATCCTAGGCTTGGCCCCTCACCAGCTGTTGGGGAAGGTGGTAAGCCTCTGTGCATGTCCAGAGTTCAAGCAGATAGCTGAGCTGAAGGCTTGTGGGTAGGGTTGCTAGGTCCCTCTATCCTCCCACCGGGAAGATTGGGGACCCGGCACTTACCTCGTGCTGGCAGCATGTTGATCTTCAGACATGCTTGCTCTGGATCCAGCACAAAACGTCACTTCCAGAAGTGACGTCACCATGCCTGCTGTGAGAGTGCTCCTGCACTCCACACACTGCTGATTTGGCTCGTTTGGGGCCCAAGTTGTCCTCAAACAAATTGTGGGAACGCTCCGGTGGCTGGTGCAACAACGTCACTTCCGGAAGTGATGTCACCACGCCAGTTGTTTATTGCTGTCTTCTTCCTGGCTCTCCCAAGGCTGGATCTGAAAAGGTGAATCATAGGTCTACTTACAATAAAAAGACCTATGTCCCCATCATGACATGTATAACTTTAGAAATAGGCTTTACAAGTTTTAAATATTAAAGGAAAAAGGGAGAAAAGCCTAAACTTTAAGGCTGGGGTCACCAATATGGTACCATGGGCATCAGGACACCCACCCACTGATATCTTTTCTGGCACCTGCCAATATTTTTAGAAAGTGGATGGAGTCAGGTGGGGCTTTTGCCCAGCAGGGCATCTGACTTGCTAGACATGTTTTTAAAAATATGTCAGCAGGAGCCACTTCTATAGTGTTGTTCTTATTATCTTTCTCAGTCCATTCTCCCCTTTTATTTTTTAAAACTGCCCCTCTTCTTCCTTTCATTTGGGCTTCCTCTGTGGGTATGTCTAACTCCACCTCCCACAGCAACCATTTCAGGTCAGGTTTGCTAGCTGTGGCAACTATTTTGTGGCCAACCAACTTGTTGCAGAAATCCAAAAGTGCCCAAAGGCTCAAAAAGGCTGGGCCCGCTCTATAGGACCATTAATCTGAACTAAATTTTGGTCTTGTTTCCTAAACTGGATTACATCTGGCACACAAAAACCATTACAGTTGCATGTTCACCATCACCAGTGGGGAGCAACATCAAGTCAATTAGCATTACAGTAAATAATTGAATATGAGAGAGGTGTTAAATCAAGATAGAATATAATTTATTATCCATTTACCTGTGACAGAAAAAAGAAAAAAGATCTTGTACTTCTGATTCTGCACATACAACCTATGTTTAGCTTGATCTTCATGATAGGAACTTCATTCATTTATTTTCTTTCAAAGTAAATGAATCAGTTCTCCTGAGGCATCTAAATAGGCAAGAAAGAAAAGTCTAACAGTGAAATCCTATGAAGAGTTACTCAGTCTAAGCCCACTGATTTCAACAGGCTTGGAGTAACTCTGCCTAGGATTTCACTCTAAATCTTTTATTCTTCAGCAGTACCAACAATCCACACATTATTTCCCCAAGGGACTGAATACACTTGTGGCCCAAAGCTGACTTGCTTCCCTGAGCAACCACAGATAATGTTGGTGAGTGAAAGAGCCAGTTTCTGCATCATCGTAGTTCAAATCATGGTATTATTTAGCAATAAATGAAGGGATGTCACTCTGGCATTACAGGCATATCGGCCAGTTCAAAAGTTAGCACTGAGTATTGAACTGCCTTGAATACATGAGAAGAAGGGGAGGTTTGGAAATGCTTAAAATGAACAAATATAGGGAAGCAGAATGTTTTGACTCACACAAATACTACAGGAAGAGCTGGAACAAGAAATGGCTTCCCTGTAAGAGTCTAATTAGTTATGTAACGTCGCCAGTATCTCTATTTGAAACACAACATATTTTTTACATTTTCTTGCTTCTTGTTTCATAAAGCTCCTCTGTATCTTCATTGTTGTAATTTCCTCCTCCCATATATATTGACATTCACAGCTAGATGTGCTAACAGAATCATAAATATTCAGACTATGCAATTGGGAGACTAAAGGCAGCTGACAGGACGCTGTCGACATTCGCTGACAGCAGCTGGAAAGCCCTGGCCATGTGTTGATTTATGTAATAGGTCATGAGGCCGTTTGTAATTTATCAGTAACAATTTCATAACATAGTTTTTGATGCACAGTAAAAATACCATCCAGAGGATTTAAAAAGTAGGTCCCTTGATTTTACAAAGGTTTAAAAGATTAAAATGTCAAAAGATGTGAGCGGTTTTTGTTAGTGGGTTTGCATTTTGAGTGTATTAGTGAGGCAGCCAAGTGGCTTTCCAGTTATTCATATTCCTTATTATAGTTCAACTAAAATCTGTGAGGCTAGCCCTTTCACATTTTAATGGGGGTTTTTTGCTTTGTTTGAATATTGTTTTGAACCCACATTTCAAAACATTTAACTGCACTAATTTATAAAACTGCAGAAGCTATCACAGACACAATCACTTCTCAGCATTATACAATATAATCCAAAACATCCTCTACGATTTGTCCTATCAGCATGACATTCAGAGATGAAAATCTTCTTGATAAGTTGTACAAGAACTCCAAATATGAATGAAATCATTAACAAGTGGCTGAGTTATAGCAGTTTTTAAAGTTCAGTAAGGAATTATTTTAAATGTTTGACCATTTTCCCCATGTCTAAGCATATAAATTAAAGTTTCTCTTTCTAAGCATATAAAGTTATTCTGTGTGCAGAATTTCCCTTTGCCAATTCCAATTCTAGATGATCCACCAATTTCAATATTATCCGTTACAGCATGAGAATAACAAAAATGACGGAAACAAAACCAGAAGATATAGAACCCTGCAGAAATTAATTACAGCAAGGACATCTAGAGCTGGAAATTCATTATCCTGGAAGCACAGCATCTACATGCCTGCCTTTAATCTGCTAAGCAAAATTTAAGGCGCCAACCTTGCATACAAAGTATCCCAAACATCTTGGAAAATATCATACCACATCCCTGTCCATCAAAGCAATCTTTTGAAAGTAGGAAAGATTATAGGAATTTAATTCTCACTTTTTACTCCAGTGTTACTCAGCTCATGTAGATTACATATGTGCTGGATTCTCAATTAACTTCAGCAAAGGGTCTTTACAAACTGGATTTCATCATACGCAAAATGCAAATAAATTGCAAAAGAAGGAGGAAAAAAGCCAGCAAGATATTTTCCACATCAAAGTTGTTTGCCTACCTAGTTATGTATTTATGCTGTAGCAACTATTTAACACAGCTTATTGATATGAGTTATTTGGTATTCCCCTCTCCAGGTAAATTATGACTAAAAATGGTAAATTGCTTAAGGAAGTAAGTGCTGATAGCTAAAACATACCCTTTTAAATTAATACTGTTTACAATTGCCATCACAAAAGTATTTGCTTTGAAAAGAGTCATACTAATTACACAGAGAAGGAAGGATAAAATATTGCCTATTTATAGCCCACCAATCAAGTTCAGAGTTGCTATGCAAAGGCAGGCAATGCAAACCACCTCTGAACATCTCTTGCCCTGAAAACCTACAGGATTGCTGTGTCAGTTGCAATTTGATGGCATCTTCCGCCACCACATTTATAACCATTTCTTTATTCCCCTTTATGGTTAAACAAGAATTCTGCTCAAAAGGGAGCCTCAATTTCACACTCCATTTCTTGCTTGGTCATAAAAGTCAGCCAACAATGTATCATAGTTCACCTCTCAAAACACTTTCCAACCCTGAAGATACTTAAAGTTTGGTATGTTATACCACACTCATGGCACTTTCAAGATACTGGCTCTGAAATGACTCAACACTCACATCTACCTAGTTCAAAGAACTGGGTAAAAGAAGCATAAAGGACTAATCCTTCTCATTCCCTCACATCTACTGCAACATCAGGAGTATGAGTCACCAATTACACACAGAGTTCTTCGATTCTTTACTTCTAAAACTCATGGATCTCACAGTAAAAGCTTTATGAGGATTGTTTGTGACTGCTTGCAATTCTAAAGCATCCCTGTGAATTCACTATCATTTTAGGCCACTCTCTGAACTCTAGAAAACATATGCCAATCTAACCAGGCTTCCCGGTTTTCTGAACTATACATCCACTATATTGCATATGTCTGCAATATCTCTGAGAAATCATGTGATTAAAATCAAATGTTCTAATGCTCTCTAGAAAAAAGTGGCGTATACTATACAAAAGCTACCTGATCTCCTCTGTGAATGCTTTTGTATGCATTATAAACAACAGACTTCTCCAGGGTCCATAAACCCTTCTTCATTTTACAGGAGGAGAAAAATGGCAACACTTTGGGCTCATTTGCCATAAGTCATTACCACAAATAATCTTGAATTAAATGTGAATGTACAGGGACTGTTTGGAAAAGAATCTAATTATTAAGCTATGCTAAAATTTGCCATAATTGGAAACAATAAATATAAACTGCAATTTTAAATGTATACTGTAGTTAATTCAGGAAAAATCAGTGCCAACTGGTCTAGTATTGTATGTTCTTAACTGTAATAAGATCTCTCACTCCATTCAACTATTAGCACTATGGTCTTGAACAAGTCAATAGCTCCAACCTCAGGGTCTGCCCTCAAACTTGTAATATGGGGACAACAATACTGATTTTCTTTCAAAGTGCTGTAAGGACTGTTAAGATAATGCAAAGATCAAAAGAGTTTATTGTCTATAGCCATAAGCCGTCACAATTCACCAAACATTGACTAATAAACAATCAAGTCCCTTATCACAGTTTATATAAGTTACTAAAATTAATTAAAACAATACAGTATGCCAAACTATCCCAGGAATCACGAAGCAGCCTCATTCAGTACCACCTTAGATCTTATCTTTTTGTTAAGATAATGCATATGTACTACATAGAGCAGGGGAGAGCAGGCTTTATGTTGCTGGGAGGTACTTAATGTTGAGCTACCAGTCACATAATGGTGGTTCAGTGAGTGCAGCCAGGCACAAAACGGTGGCATGTACAAAAACTATAGATTCTGAGCAAGGCTGCTTTGAGTAGGGAAACCTTCCAACTGCTGTTTTCCCATAGCAAACTGCCAGGGTTGGCAGTAGCCAGGAGTGCCCTTGAAATCTGTTTAATTTTTTTTTTCAAAATATTGTTGAGAAAGGAGGGGAGAAAGAAACAGGGAAGAATCCTGTGTGTGTGTGTGGGGGGGGGAATATTTTGTTGTGAAATGCAAAGGGAGTGGACATGGGACTACCTTCCCTGTAACTGCCCTGCTCCACCCCAATGTCATCACCACTGCCACCCCCCCCCCAGGACCACTGCTGTTTACAGACCCTATGCAGATCTCTCCCTCCACAACAGTTTGTTGCGGGCCTCCACTTGTTTAAACCTGTTGTTCTCAATGCCCCATATAAAACCACTGATTTGTTGAGCATGTACATAATTTCACAGCTTTTGGCGCATCCAACAGGAAGTGCACACTGCTTATTCTACCACTGCTTATTCTACCACTGCATTATGTGTGCAAGGGGTACAAGATAAGAGGAAGAGCCGATTATGAAAAACAATGCAAACTATAAACATATAAATTATGAATGTGAATTTTTGTACTACATACATTCCTTTCATCTGTTATCAAGCTGCACAAGACTCTAGCTGCCAGCTTTTAGGATGTATATTCCACATGCCATCACTAATCTTCTCCAAGCTCTTCTGGAACTATCTTATTAGCATTCTGCTGGGCTCATAAGGGAATTAAAGATTTAGAGAATTCTTATTCAATATTTCAGTGACTTTAAGTCTTGACCTAGTGAGGATACACTGACCCATTAACATTATTAAAATCAATTGCATGGTTAAAAGGTTTCACAAAACATGTTTCCTCTTTGCATAGGGCAGATACTGTTCTGCACCATGTTAAGATCAGATGTTAGCTATTCACATGCAGTGCTGTGCAAATAGCTCTTTAATTAGCTATGCAACTCTGTAAAATGGTGTTTGATTTGTGGAAGCTTTCTCTCTAAGCTATGTAAATTTTACAATATAGATATGATCTACTTGAAAGGGTACATAAACACATTCCTCAATGAGCTGTGGGATTCTGGCATTGTTAAAATTTTTATTTGGTAAATGAGAGGGGAAACTTAACCTTGCCAATACACAGGATTTAAGATTGATGATTCATTATTAAACACTAGCACATATCAGCTCAGCAGCATTTTCCTAGATTCTACTCCCTCTCAAATCAGATTTCAAGCTGATTCTGTACAAGAAGCATACTTTTAGCTCACTCCGTTTATAGAATATCTAGCCTTAATATTACACATATTTATTTATGAACTTTAACAGTTGTATTTTTATGCTTGTGTTAATACACTTACAAATGACTGCTGATACACCCTTGTGGATTGGTGAGACTTGTATTTTTATGCTTGTGTTAATAAAAGTCTCACCAATCCACAAGGGTGTATCAGCAGTCATTTGTAAGTGTGTCAAATCTCAAATTAAAAAGAGTGACTGAACCTGTAACAAAGATTATATATACACAAGAATACCTTTTATCTTCACTCTGGAACATCTGAAAGCTGACAACGGACCAATTAATTGTGCATATTTCTAGAACACCCATGTTTTTGTAACTCCATGGAAATGAGTTCATGTCATCATAATCCTTAAAATGGTCCTGTTCCTGTACATTTTTTGAACATGAAAATTGTATACCACTCTTTTTCTAATAATCATATTCTCAAATCAGTATGTGTCAACTTTTATGATCCTATCTCTAACATCTGCTCATTGCTGCTCGTTGTGATTTGAATCCAATACTTGTTGATGCAGGAGGAAGAACAATTCTTGCGTTTTCCACTCCCCCTTGGAGAGAACCCCCACATTGTATCCAGAGCTGTTTTTGCCACTCCTCTGATCTTTTGGAGCAGTATCTTGGAAGGCACTGGAGACTACCACAGAGGGGGAACTTCTACTTCCAGTTCTTTGGCTGCAACCCAGTTTTTTAAAGAAACACTACAGAAAACTAAAACTTTTTAAGAACAGTTGAAAATGGGTTATCAAATTGCAATTTATTAACAAATTCTATGAGATGCCTCAGGGTTTGAATTAAGGATATGGGGTAGTTTTACCACTATAAAAATATTAGTTGTTTCCAAGTGAAATTAATTACTGGATTAAATTGTAATTTTTTTAAAAAGTGTTTTAAAATACATGCATCAAAGAGTAACACTAAACTGAAAGGAAGTCCTGGCTGCAGCTTCCTATTAAGTAAATATGGGCTTGCTGCACACAAAATATTGATATATAGAAATACAATGTAAAGAGGAGAAGCAAGCATGACAGCTTCATGCCCATTTCTATTGTCCCTGTCCCATCCTACATAAGTTCACTGGAGCACTGGTACAAATTATACATGTGTGCTTAGGATATGAAACAATATTATGGGCACACTGTAAGAAAGTTTTTATACATACAGATATACACACAAAGTGCATTTCACTCGATGATCACTAGCACTGCTGAACTAGCAAAACTCACAATGTAACTTATAAAAGCTAAAAGAACACACCTATCTGCAAGATTTCAGAGAAAAAACTGCATCAGTGTAAGAACCTGAAGAGACTTTTAATATCAATCTATTGTACTCATTTATTTCTCTTCTGCAGCTAAATGTAAAAGGTTACAAATTACTTACTTCAGGGAAGTCATCTGGTAAATAGGCTATGTTTGAAGCTGTTTCAAAGATGGTTTTCAAGAAATGCCACATCATAAAGAGTTCAATTACAACATGCTGCTTGTAACATACTGCTTTTAGTTTTTTCCTAGTATATATTTATATATAAATTACTATACCCACCACCCTAGACTTCTTTTTTATAAATCCATGTATGGATTTGTAGTTGGTGACATTACTAAACAAAAACAAAAGGACTGTGAATGATATCGACAGGCAAAGAGAACCCTGTGATTTAGACACCATATTACCATTAGTCTGTCTCAAAAAACCGTGCCCTGTGACAACTACATAGAAGCAACTGAAGGTTCTTTTTATTGTGCACTAAACTGACTCTATTCAGCATCCATCTTATAAATCAAGAAAGTGGTTCTTCACAGAAAAATATGAGTCCTCTAGAGCTAGTAGACTGGGAGTGCCATCCTAAACAGAATTACACCTTTCTAAACCCAGTTACCTCAATGAACTTATAAAGGTGTAACTCTGCTTAGGATGGCACTGTAATACTAGGGAAACCCAGTTCAACCCCCCCCCCCCCACTCTACCATGAAGTGTTCTAGAGACCTTAGTGGAATCACAGGCCTGTTGCTAGGATAAAGGGGTATGGAGGGGACCACGTATGCTGCCTTAATCCTTGTGGGATAAAAATCTAATACAATAAATGTATGACAATAATGGGTGGGAAATTAGTAAGAAAAAACAGAAGCCCAGTGGCACTTTAACATTTACTCAAACATGAGCTCTCATGAGGTGCCCGTTTCTCACATGTAATTGATTTTTAACATGATACCTCAAATGCCACACAGAACATTGTTGAGCACTGTTTAGAGACAATAG
Organism: Eublepharis macularius; assembly: GCF_028583425.1. Lineage (NCBI taxonomy): Eukaryota > Metazoa > Chordata > Lepidosauria > Squamata > Eublepharidae > Eublepharis > Eublepharis macularius. Next base: position 66,057,787 of record NC_072798.1, read on the forward strand.
TGGGTGAACAAGATTATAATAAGCTCATTTACATAAATGTACTTAGCAATCCAGGGAAGTTTACTTGTGTCCATGCAGACAATACAATTAAAACCTCCCAACAGCAGAAAGTGCATTACTGTAGATACACAATTTTCCAGTACTTATTTCTATTACTACAGCAGTAATACTAACTGGAAGAAGATTTGGGGACTATTTAAAGTAGTCAGGTGCTGCATGATGATAGTTTGTTGATTTTTGTGGTAAAACAGTACCATGCTGTTTACAAAATTATCAGTGCAATCCTAAGGAGAGTTACTCCAGTCTAAGCCCATTGACTTCAATGAGCTTAGACTGGAGTAACTCTCCTTAGGATTGCACTGCAAGTCTATAATGCAGGTTTGGGAAGTTTGTGCCAGATCAAGACTGTGAACTAGTGAGAAGCTGTATTTCAATACAGATTAATTTCCACTTGCAAACAACATAATTTTATTGCTGCATAAAAAATAGTCAGACGCTCCTCCTGGGATCTGAGACAACCCAACCGTTGTAAACAAGCTCATAAGGAAGCCCATGGCTCTCTGGTTCACACCTCTACAATAAAGGTTAGTCAACCTTCTCCCTCCCAGATGTGTTTCCTTTTCAGAAGCAACATAAAATAGTATCTCAAGCTTGTGTGAAATATTAGCATTCCTGTTAGAACACCATAAAATATATAGTTAGTTTCACATTGTGTGATCACAAATTACCTACGAAGCTCTTTGGGAACCTAAACAAAATGTTCTTCCTCTTGCATAACAACAACAACATTTATTAATATGGTCTAGGATCAGCACAGCATATAAAACATGATACACATAAAATTCTTTGGAACTAGGGATATAGAAAATAAGGAAATGCATGAGCGCTCCGCTTAGGGTACTATGGCACTCACAATATCCCTTCTTGTATAGTACGACTTTCAAAACATGCCCTTTAATTGGTAAGGGGCAAAATCTCCCAAAGTCATTGATGCTACATTGTACTGTGACTTTCTCCTTGCTGTCATTGGGGGAAAAAACCCTGAGAATTCTTAAATTCTTATCTTAAGAATTTTGGAAGAAGAGAATTATGTAGCTTGGATATCTTTTGTTTCATCCTGCTAATAGTCTAGTTTTCTAAACAGCTGCTATGAATACAGAACCTTTTGAAAAGCAAAGCACAAAGCAACTAAAGCTTTGTAACAATATAGTAGCTCAGCTATATAAAAAAACCTGAAGAAATTATATAATTTCCAGGAGCCTGATGCATGGGAGTTTTTTAAAAAATCGTTCTATGTCAACAGTGGTGTGATTAAATGAGGGCAACTTTGGGGTTCTTTCATTCACAGCTGTAAGACAGCCAGCATGGTACAGTGGCTAGAATGTTGGATGTGGGAAACCTACTTCAAATTCCCACTCAGCTATGAAATTAATTGGCTGCATGTGAGCAAATCAGTACTTCTCAGTCTTCCCTATCTTAAGACATGCTTTCCCTGTATTCTGAGCCCTGAATATAATAGGAAAGTGAAAAACCAGCAGGGCGATGATGTGCAAGGAAAATACAACCCCTGAAAAAGACAATTCTGTTCCTTCCCTAAGAGCCCTCCCTAAAGACCTGAGGAGTCAGCCAGCACTGTTGTAGATAATCTCTAAACATTTTAAAATGGTGTAATTTAGCAATACATATACCAACCAAGAATTATTTGTAATAGATCACAAAATAAATAGTTTTATGATCTCCAGTTAGTTAGAAAGCAGAAATAATCAGTTTGGTATAGATGAAAGAAATAACCAGCTATACAGACCAAACGATGAGCCAGATGTTCAGTTTGGACTCCTCGGCCATGTCACTACCTCTGACATTTTCCTCTGCCCTTCCTAATATGTCTTTGAAATGTAACAATATAATTAATATATCAAAATAATATTCCAACCACTGACCTAAAAGAAAATGTAATTCAATGTTGAGATTTATTATTTTACATTAACTCGTGTCCACAGGATTTCTGAAGGAAAATAAGAGCATTATCATAAGAAACCCAGTAGCTCAATGCTGCCTTATCTGAAAATTATTAACTTTTTAGAATGTATTCTCATCGCAAAGCTCGCAACTAAGTTTACATTTCACTTGATTGTTTTATTATTTCATCCACATAAAGTTTGATACAAATGCAGTTTGATCGCAAGCTGCAATTGGACCCGTTTCTTTGGTCCTAAAATGGACCTCAGAAGTTCACAATCTTACACTCTACTTACTTTCTTTCTTTCTTGATGTGTTTCAGCAAGACTGGAGGTTTTAGAACTTGACAGACCCCAGCTATCCCTAACTGAGTTGCGGAACTGCCTTTAAAGCACAGCGTAGCCAGGGACTCCATCCCGTCCCTGAACTTCGTGCAGCCCCACCACAGCTTGCTATCCTCGACACAATGTAGACATCCCTTGGCTGACACACCCTATAGGGTGTTCCAGCGAGCTTCTTACTTCCCACCAATCTACAAAGCATGCTCAGATGGAGCACCCCACGAGGACTGGACCAGGGTCCTGGCTGGCTTAAGGCCCCTGCTGATCAGGGTGAGGGATGGCAGTGACCAAGTCTGGTCACAACAAGTATTTTGCATTTTATTTACAATTTTTGTTAAAAGATAAAATTGTCAAGGTTACCAAAGGATGTATCATTACGCTCATTGGTAAATCTGATTCACCTAAAGCTATTTCTCTGTTACATGCACACACAACACAACAGCAATTTTATGACAACATAATATTTTACCATTATTTTGGAGAAATCACTCATCACTTACTATATAGGAAATGGATGCAAGCAGTACGCAATATTATGTTAATGAACAAGTGGATTATCTCTAAGCATTTATGCTAACGAGCAAACCAGAAAGAAGCTACACTACTTTATCAATTGTAACCCTTTATTGAGATATTAGACTTTGACTAGGACTAACGATAATGCTTTTTGATAAATATTTTTGATTGTATAATTTTTGTATTACAAATGGCATAAATTTTGAATTTACTGTATCCCTAGTTGTAACTGGTTAGAAGTTTCTGTCCATTATTTCAGATATTTATATGGAAGCTATGACCTAAGAGAGAGTGTTGACTTGTTTATCATCCATGATATCTTGACCCTTCACAGGCTCAAGTCTATCTCATTGCAGACAAAAGAGGCAGTGGAGAAGCCAATGCAGGAAACACAATCTGCACAGACAGAAAATGTATTTCAGTTTGAAGCTTTCCCAAACCCTATTGTTCCCCATTTTGCTTTCCTCCAAGGAAATTATCGCTACGTAATGAAGGTAATATCCAAAATCAACCTATGAATATAGATATGGTTTGCACATTATGGCCACCATAGAGAAGCTGCTTTAAATAGCTTTTCACAACCGTGGTTATCAAATGTGTGCTCTATACATGCAGCAGTTTTCCATGTAGATGAGGGAATTGTTCAATATGTCACTGCAAACCTGTATTTCTTGGAAGCTTCCACTGTTCTTAAGAAAGCTACAAGATCTGCACCTTGAAACATAGCACACAAAGAGCTGGTTATGTGGGAACAGCTGCCACATAGAGCAATTTAAAGCAACCTCCATATGACAGCTGCAGTATGTAAACTAGTCCTTAGAACTATAATTACAGGGTTCCTCTACACATGAATGAGACAAGAGTAACTAATCCATTCTAACCCACAGAGCTAGAAAATCTAGAGCAACAGCAGAAAGCAGTTTATTCATTCTACAATCAGAACTGTTGCACTAAATTACTTAACTATTTGAACAATATGTTTCCTCAATTTGTTTTGCTAATTAGCTTGATGCTGGTTTACAAGATACAAGGCTTAAAGAAGTGAAATTCAAATAGCCTTCATTAATCTTAAGTCAGTAGAGTTCAAGGCACAGCTAATAATGTCTCAATGTTTATCTTCTGAACACATCTGCTGTTTCTACTTCTGGAAGGGCTCATACCAAATCTGTCAATTATTGGGGTGAAATATTATTTCTTTGTCAAATAAAATATGTTGTTCTACTAGAAATCTTTAGTTTCATATTAACCAGAATACACAGTATCAAAAGAGTTCTTTGAAACTGGTCAGCTTCAGACATAAGTGTTACAGCCCACGCTGATGCAGAGGTTACACAAGACAATACTTGTATACTTATATACTTTGGCTTTGACTCAGTTCTAGGGAAGCACACTACAAAAAAAAAAGGGTAGATTTCAAATTCAAGTATCAGAAATCTGATAAATATCAGTACTCCTGATATTTGTTTTTGTATTCTGATCCAAGGTTTTGGGGGGATTCCAAAAATAGCTGGGTCCATTATTATGGAGAAACATTTATGAGGGTCTGAAGAGATTGTTTTTGGAGCAAATGGCACCAAAACTGCAGCACAATGAGGGCTGCCTGTCCTCTCAAGATCCCTCAAGTTTCAAGAGAATATGAGCAAGGGGTCTAAATTTACATGCCCCTGGAATGGTCCCCCAGCTACTCTCCACTGTATCCTACTGTGTGATCCCATTCTTTCTCCAAGACAAAGAAGCCTCAGCCAACACACAAGAGCAATCACCACTGACCCAAAGCCTCCTAGAAAGAACTAACAAAGAGCAACACCACCAGGGAATTCCAGCACAACCAAACTGGCAGACGGCTCACACTGAGGTGTAGCTTGAGCTCCCTCCCTTTTCCACAGAACTTCAGGTCAGGGAGGGAAGGAGGCAACTCTCACAGATGAATGGAACTGCAAATTAGGGAGAGCTGAACTGTCTGTCCAATCACACAATAATTCTCTCATATGAAATAATCATTATGATGGGATTCCCTCCTCATAGGATACAATGAAAAGTAGCGGGGGGGGGGGACTTTGTTCAGGAATCTCTAGAATTGGAAACTCGGGGGTTCTTGAGAGGACAGGAAGCTCATACTTCACTGCAATCTGAGTGCCATTTGCTCCAAAAGCAGCCCCTCTAGCCTCCCAGAAAGATTCCCCCGTAGGGAATAATGGACCCAGTTAATGCTGAATATTTTCAGATTGGATATACTAAATTACACACCCCTACTAAGTCTCACCGCACATAACTAGCTCTGGATGAGAAAGTGTACCCCATAAACCCACAGACAATTCAACTTTGATTGAATGAAGCAGATAAAATTGTGCATATGTATGTCTACATCTGCATGAAATGCATAAGCCTGCTTCTGCATACAGCACTTCTTTGGGGAGTAAAGTGGTGATTGCGCTTAACATTGCACTTTTATTTCCTTTACTCTCATAAATCAAGCACTTCACTTTGTGACAATATCTGTTTCTAAATAAATGTTAGAATAAATAGCAGCTCAAATACCTATCTGATTAGAAAAGCAGGTAGGAGAAACTAGATGGGCAAGTTAATATGGTCTAAACATTAGCAAAATGTATCCTTCATATTTGAGTTGGCAAGATAGTCAAGGAGATTACAGGCTTTCTAGCTGCTTTTTGTGGAGACATACTGCGCTTATAAGGAACAAAATTGCTGTTGTCGGTAGAATTATACTGTAATTAATGACTATTTATATCTCTTGCAATTTAATTGGTTTAATCAACTAATATGAGTTTTTAGGTCAGCAGGTGACCTAAAACATGGTACCTTAGACCCACCTTCTTACATGGTTTGTTTCAATATTTATACCCTGCTTTTATTCCTTGTTAGGGCAAAAAGCAGCTGCAGCATTGTTCTTCCCTCCTTTATTTTGATCTCTCAGCTGCTGGTGTGCGGTGTTCCTCAGGGGATGATACTCTCCCCAATGTTGTTTAACACCTATATGCGCCCCCTTGCCCAGCTGGTGCAAAGTTTCAGACTGGGTTGTCACCAGTATATGGATGACACCCATTTGTATCTGTTGATGGACAGCCGGCCCAAGCTTTGGAGGCTATGTCTTGATGGTTGAAACAAAGTCAACTGAAACTGAATCCCACGAAAACGGAGGTCCTGTACTTGGGTTGTGGATCGTTGGACTCTGGTATCTGACTCCCGACCCTTGATGGACCCACACCAACAGTTAGGAGTCTGAGGGTGATTTTGGATTCCTCGTCCATGGAGGCCCAGATCACAGCAGTTTCCAGGTCTGCCTTTTTCCACCTGCGACAGGTCAGGCAGTTTGCCCTCTACCTTTCATGACCTAATGACAGTGATCCAGGAAATGGTCACCTCCAGATTGGATTACAGTAACTTGCTCTATGCAGGAATTCCCTTGGGCCTGATCTGGAAATTACAATGGGTCCAGAATGCAGCCACATGCATGCTTACGGATACTCTGTATAGGGCGCATATAACTCCAGTTCTACGGCAGCTACACTGGCTCCCCGTGGAGTTCCATATCAGATTCAAGGTTTTGGTTCTAACTTATAAAGCCCTTAGTGGACTGGGACCAATATATTTGTGGGACTGCCTGTCCCCATATGTTCCCCAGAGGGTGCTTCGATCATCTGATAAAAACTTGCTGGTGATCCCTGGCAAGGAGGCTAGCCTGGCCTCGACCAGAGCCAGAGTCTTTTTGGTCCTGGCACCAACTTAATGGAACTCTCTGCCTGTTGAGGCCCAGGCTCAAAAAGATTTGTTATCTTTTTGCTAAGCTTGTAAGACAGATGTTCCACCAGGCATATGGTTGAGGCTGGGTTATGGAATAACGTTCCAGCCAGCCACCTAGAGAAGGGGAATGTAGCCCCTCTCTTCCATCTGTTGGACCACTGCTGTTCCTCACCTCTCACCCACAGAAACGTTTCAGAAATGGGTAATACGGGCTGCTGAATGGTAAGTTTTTATGGTTTTAAATGGAAATTTCAATGTAGATTCAAACTATGTTGTTATCTGCTCTGAGCCTGCTTGTGGGGAGAGCAGATTATAAGTTAAATAAATAAATAAATAAACTACCCCGAGAAAAAAGTTAGGCTGAAAGAGAGCAACTTGGCCCAAGGTTACCCAGCAAACCTATGGCTGTGCTGTAAGAAATGGCCCAGAGAGATGCCTGGTTAAAGGGGCAGGGTTGTAGACTATTCTACTGGGTACTGTGTGCTGATGTAGACAGGCTTCAACTGGGTAGTTTCCGTGTCATTTAAGATATGTTTAATTACTTATGCATTGTTTCAGCAATTTTTCATCTCTGTGTTTGGATTTATGCTTGTTTTCAAATTTTTGCAATCCATACCCTATTGTATTTGTTCATTGAATGTCCTAGCTGTTGTTCATACTAACTTGCACTGTGTAATCAACCTTGGGTCTCAGTAAGACAGGCAGACTATAAATAAATAAATATACAAATAGACATATAAAATCTTTATAAATTATTTGGATGAAAGAATAGAGGGGATGCTCATTAAATCTGCAGATGATACTACATTGAGAAGGGTAGCTAATACCGTAGAAGTTAGAATCAAGATTCAAGATGATCTTGACAGGCTGGAAAGCTGGGTTAAAACTAACAAAATGAATTTTAACAGGTAGAAAAAAATCAAATACATAATTATAGGATGGGGGAGACTTGTCTTGGTAGTAGTACATATGAAAAGGATCTAGGGGTCTTAGCAGATCATACGCTGACTATGAATCAGCACTGTGACACAGCAGCTAAAAAGTCAAATGTGATTTTGGGCTGCATCACAGCAGTATAGTGTCCAGATCACATGAAGTGATGGTATCACTTTACTCTGTTCTGTTTAGACCTCAGTTGGAGTTGTGTTCTGTTTGGGGCACTGCAGTTTAAGAAAGATGTTAACAAGGTGGAACATGTCCAAAGGAGGGCTACAAATATGGTAAGGGGTCTGGAGACCAAATCCAATGAAAAAAGGTTAAAGGAATTGGGCGTGCTTAGCCTGAAGAGGAGACAACTGAGAGGTGATATGATAGCCATCTTGAAATATTTGAAGACTGTCATATAGAAGATGAAGCAGAATTGTTTTCCATTATGTCAGAAGGTCAGGCCAGAAACAACAGGTTAAAATTAAACCAAAAGAGTTTTTGGCTAAATATTAGAAAGAACTTCTGACAGAAAACAGCAGTTCTTCAATTGAACAGGTTTCCTCAGGGGGTGGTAAGCTCTCCTTCTTTGGAGGTTTTTAAGCAGACTAGAAAGCCATTTCTCAGCAATGCTGATTTTATGACTCTGTATGAACTGAGGCAGATCATGAGAGGAAGGAAGAGATGAGCCAGTGGTCAACTCTTGTGGCCCTTTCTTACGTGCCTAGGGAAATACTGATTGCCACTTTGGGGTAGGAAGCAATTTTCCTCCAGGCCAAATTGACCAGAAATCTTGGGCTTTGTTTTTGCCTTCCTGTGGGCATTGAGCAGGGGTCACTGCAAGAGCGGTGAGGTAGTTGTGAATTTCTTGCATTGTGCAAGGGGCTGGACTAGATGACCTTGGATACCATTCTAGCTCTATGCTTCTATGTTAATTACAATGGAATAATAAAAATAAAGTTTTCCTAATAATCTGAGTTCCAAAGCACATTCTCAGAATACATACAACTGCAAATTTAGCACTGGGGACACAACTGTTAAAATCTCATCTATTCAGAAGTATCTTTCTATCTTTTACAAGACTGAAGCCATGTCTGAAAGGAACAGGAAATGGTTGATGCAATCTCAAAACAGTTATAGGGAACAAAGCAGAATTTCCATGCCTACATTGCAATTTGGTTCTACTACATGACTAACAGAAGAAAAAAATACAAACTTATATGCAAATTTGCTTAGTCTGAATAATATATACAAGATGCAGCTTTCTTCCTGAAAAAAAGAGAAGCCAGTGCAGTATAATGGTTAAAGTATCAGATTGGGATTTGGGATTCCCAGGTTTGCTTCATTCGCTCTGCTATGAAAGCTTGCTGGGTGACCTTGGGCAAGTCACACACACTCAGCCTAACCTAAAGAATATAATGGAGGCAGGGAGAATGTTGCAAGCCATTTTGAGTCCCACTGGGGAGAAAAGTGGGATATAAATGAAGTAAAAGAAAATAACACCAATGGCTTGGAACCAAGATATCTAAAACATTGCCATTTATAAAAGATCAACAGCAAGGCCTTCTTCTGAGGTCTGTTCCATCTGCTTCAGTTACTAAGGAGAGATACGGTAATGAGACGAAGCATGGCTCTCCCACCTATGGAATGCCTTCCCCACATCTGTTGTACACAGTATTTTAATTTTTCAGTGCCACATTGAAACAGATTTAGGCAGCAATTCTAAGGGCACTTTCCTGGGAGTAAGCCTCAATAGATTAACATGAGACGTACCTCTTAGTAGAATGGTTTAGGGTTACATCCTTATTTTCTCAGGAATTTGGTTTACTAATATCTTCTTGTACATGAGGGTTTTTTTGCCCCACTGCTTTTATTTTATCGTTTTTATGATCTGATGTTCTTTTAAGTGGCCTTAAAATCTGGTTAATATAATGTCATATCATTGTATTGTTTAAATTGTTGTCAAAATCAACTAAAAAGATTCTGATAATTTTTACAGGAGATTGTTTTTATTGTTTTCAAAGCTTCACTGTAAGCTGCCTAGACAAAGATCTGGAAAGCATCTTTAAGCTATATATGTTTAAAACAAATACATATTTCCCCTACGTTTAGAGCTCATATTTAACCAAATGCATTACATAAATTAAGGAAATGACTATTCTTCATCACAATTGTTCTTACAAGCCCTGTCCTGATATTTATGAATCTTCTTGTTATAACTTTGTGAAAATACACAAAGGAAAATTCTTCTTCCCAAGTTTAACTATTCTGGCTTTAAAACTTCTTGCTACTTTAGACCTCTTTCTAGTTTTTGGTACAAGCTTGAGCTATAATCACATGGGCCCGTGACAGCAAATTATGTCCAGAATTGTTGGAGCCAGGCCACTGTCTCTGTTATATGATGGTACTGGTCTGGAATATCAACAAGTATACAGGGCTTTTTTTCTAGGAAAAGAGGTAGTGGAACTCAGTGGGTTGCCCCCAGAAAACATGGTCACGTGGGTGGTGGCCCTGCCCCCTGATCTCCAGACAAGAGGGTAGTTTAGATTGCCCTCCACGCCGCTGAGCATCACTCTTTTGGCCACAGAGCTGTTTATTTACAATACACTTACAGTGCAATCCTATGGAGAGTTACTCTAGTCTAAGGCCATTGTCTTCAATGGACTTAGACTGGAGTAACTCTCCATAGGATTACACTGAAAGTGTGCGAAGGTGCCATCTTAATGGCAACCCCCAACAATTCATCAAACTACCACCTAAGACATTTTAAGTAAATTTTTAAAAACTGGTGTGTACACAAAATTAAGAAATGTTTGAGGTTCTGTGACTGGCAGGCTCAGAAGAGGCATTTGCTCCCTGTTACCACTATCAAGGATAGTGGAGTGCTGTATGGGCATGTGGATAGCTGGGCGGCATGGAACTGGGGAATGGATATTGCTTGGCCAGGTGTTTTTTTCCCTGCACTGTCCTCTTGCTTCTTGAAACAGACTTAGGAGAAAAGATGGCTAGATATGTATGTGTGGGATCAGGCTGCTGTTGGTTCGAGGCAGAATGATAAACTGAAAAAAGCAGGGATTTTTCTTTGGAGTGAAACCTTACGACACAAGAATTTGAATGATTAAAGGATGGGTGAATTAACTGAAGGCTAATTAGTGTAGGGAATCTGGCATTCAGGGCCGAGTCTGTCTTGTACTCAGGTTATTTTTATCTAGGTAAACATCCTATTTCCAATAGTGATGATCTCCCAACTGCTTCTTGCTACCTGCCTATAGTATTCAGAGGTATACTGAACTCAAAACATGGAAGCACCAACAGGAGCATTTCCACTGGATGAACACGTAGAAAGATCTCTGCAGGAAAGAGGTGAGCAAAGGAAGGGATGGTGGGAATGGACTGGCAGAATGGGAAGAACTTCTAATGCCCCCACATTTTAGAGGCGCCAACTGTCCCTGGAAAACACCATAAAATGATTACGAAAATGGATGTCGATGTAGCCTATGATTATTAAAACATGAGATTCTTAATTCTGGCCAAGATTCAGAAGGCTTTCTGGCAATCCCATGTATACACTTTAAAAAAGAATCCCTGCCCACTTGCTTGCTATTTTTCTACAGAAAAACAGCAACAGGAGTAACATATTATCAGAGCTACCCACAACTACATTTATAAACATATAAACAGTTAATTTTCTCAACTTAAAAACCATTAACATAAGTTAGTTTCCAAACTGAGTTCTCTAGAACTCAACCAGGCCCTAGGTACTATATAGAAGAAACTTATATAAAACATACTTTAAGTTATTAATATTGTTTACTCAAGTTTCAATATGACGTTTTATCACATACATTTTAAACAGAAATAGCTTACATTATGTAATACAACCCACACAGACACAAAAACATAGAACATATATCAATACATACTATGAAACATGAGCTAGCATGTTAGTAAAAAGGAGGTCTTATTTGCTTCCAGAAGATGATTTTTAGTCAGAAGTAGCCAAGGTCTGGGGAATAAGAGCAGCTAATCAGGAATCCAGAGTGTAGCTGAAGCCAGACAATAGGCATCTCAAACCTATTTATTATCTATTATCTAAATATTGTATCATCAATCTGTCAAAAGTCAGTCACAGGAACCAGAAACTATATGCCACATACAAAAAGAAAGGATCTGTGTTTCTGTTTATTATTGTCTAGAGAGAGACCATAAAAGCTTATTGAACATTTCAAATGGATGGAAGAGAAAATGTAGCCAGCAGTGCCATATATATGAGAGCTCAGAAACAGTTACCACGCTCCTTCTATAAATACTTGGTAGAATTTTCATAAATAAATACGTCTTGCAAAAATCACATCCCCTCCCAACGCCTCCAAGGGGATTGCAAAGGCAAATTAAGTTGAGCAGTTGTGGTCCATGCTATTAGATACTCAATATCAGGCTGTATAGGATCAATCATCATCACTTCCAGATGGGACTCCAGAATAACTCTTGACACGGTGAAGACCATTACAATGAAGAATCTCTTCACATCTCCTCCTTGCCGTTCAATTTCTATGAAGTGAATGGACTCTATGCTGGAAGTTGGAGCACACAGGCAACCTCACCTAACGCGGTTTAGTTTAGCCCTATACCACACTTTTTACCATTGTACCGTGCTGGTACGCACACACACACACGCCCCCAATCGCTTTATGGCATTGAAACCCCGTTTCCAAGAAATCCAGATTTAGAAGAGAGCCGGGAGTGCCAGCCTCCCGCACCCCAACCAGGGGTGGTAGTTCTTCCGGGTTAATTAATCTGGAACTACAGATCTGCGGTCTTGCAGCAAAACGGGCGAGGAGGGAGGGAAAGAGGCGAGGGGCTTTCCCGAGCCGCCCGCCCCACCCTTTTTACCTTTCACTTGACTTTCATACTCGGCTACGATCTCTTTGTCCTTTTTGGATCTGCTTGGGGCGGACATTCTCTGACCAAGAGGGGCGAGAGGCTCCGGCGTCGGCTGCCGTCCAGCGCTGAGACCTTTCCCTGGGCTTCGCCCACCGCGCCGGTGGGCTTCCGAGACGGCTCTAGACTAACCCCGGGGCCGGCACCATCTCGCAGCCGAGAAAGAACAGGCCGGCGAGCGGAGGGCGGATGCCGGGAGTCCGAGCGACTCTGGGGCTAGGGCCGGGCACGAGTCAGGCCACTCGTCCGCAGCATTGTCTGCGCCGTCCGCCAGACGGATAGAGGCGAGCTGCGGCGGGAGGGGTGGGGGGCAGGCTCGGGCAAGTCCGCTCTTCGGCCAACTCTCGGGCGGCGGCTGCCTCCCCGTGGAGGGGGTCAGAAAAGCAGGCGAGAGCGCGGCGAGGCTGAGTCCGCGCCGGAGAAAGAAAGTTCTCACTCTTCGCTTCCCTCAGCCTTGCCCGCTCCCCTCCCCCGCGGCCAACCGCCTTCCTTTCCCTTCAGTTCCCTCAGCAGACCCTTAGCGGCGTCTGCCCGCGACCTCCAAAGCCGCTCAGCGAGAGACTGACTGGCCAGCCAGCCGCCAGCCACGGAGCATCCGAGCGCCTCCCGGGCTCTCCCCCGCCTGGCGCCGAACGACGCCGCCGGCGGCCAATCGGGGCCGCCCCGCTTCAGCCGCCGCCCAATAGCAGAGCAGCGGGAGGGGCTAGCAAGCTAGGCTGCCCGCCCGCCTCCCGGGGTGAGCCGCGGTACTCGCCCGGACTGGCGCTGGGGAAAGGGGCCGGGCACTGACCGAGGATGGGGTCTCCCCGGGAGGGTGTCAGGCGCTCAGGGTGGCCGGCTGCAGAGCGAAGCGACCTGCCCCCTCCGGCCCCGCCGCGAGCAGATGGTGAGCGAGAGGGCTGGGCGGGGGAACGCCGTGCGAGGTGAATGGAAGCCCCGAGCCCGGCGGGGAAAGTTAAATCCGATGCGGGCTGCAGAACAGAAGGGGGGGGCAGTGTTCGGTCGGGGGGTCGGGGTTGTCCCACCACAACCGGAGCCGTGTTTCCTGCTGAGCGAACCCTCCTGGCTGGCCCCACCGGCTAGGGGGAAAACGAAGGGGGTCAAATGCGAGGAGTCCTTACGCTCGGAGGGTTTTTCATAATTATTTTAAACTGTATTTCCTGTCTGACCCGAGATCCAGGCGGCTTCCTTTCGGATGTGACCACAATCAGTCACAAGTGACCACACCCATCTTTGTGGAGGGCACCCGCGCTCCAGTAGCAGAAATCTGAAGCATCGACACCCGTAGGGAGCAAAGCGGTGTGTGTTTTAAAGAGCATTCGCCTTGCAACAACATGCACCAGAAAAGAGTGTGGGTTTTATTTCAATCAAGAGCAAATGGATCAGATGGTGATAGCAAGCTTTAGGGTGAATTAGAACGCCTTTTCACAATGTTCCTGTTGAATAGCGAGGAGGTTAGTAGATGGGATGGTGAATGGGGTTGTGTGTTCATGTTTAAGCTTTCTCCTGACTAAAAAGGCCTCGATTCAGAGAAAGTTTAGGATGGAGTCCAATACTAGGAGGTGGATGATTAATTTCTCCAGATTATGGAAGGTGGCTTGAAAAGGAATGATGATGGGAGTGAATGTACTCCCAAAGATTCACAAATTGTGGCTGGGGCTTGGTAGCCAAGTTTTCCATTAGCCTCTGTTGTGACCTTTTATAATAATATTTGATTTATATACCACTTTTCAGGGCAATTTAACACCCGCTCAGAGTGTATCCCCACAACAATCACTCTGTGAGGTGGGTGGGGCTGAGAGAGCTGTGACTGGAAGCCAAGGTCACCCAGCTGGCTTCAAGTGGAGGAGTGGGGAATCAAACCCAGTTCTCCAGATTAGAGTCCTACTGCTCTTAACCACTACACCAAATTGATGTCATTTCTAAATTGATGGAGATGGAAGCTTTTCATTCTGTCGAGAAGGCACACCAAAAATCATTTATACGGGATCACCTCCCACTATCCTGGAATCTTGATAGCTATGAAAACCAACCATCACATTGAGGGAAAAACAGGGGTGGAGAGTGGGCATAAATAAAGGAGGCAGGGAAAATAAAGGAGATGGAATTTTCTTCAGTGTAGGCAGTCATTTTTTCACTATATTCTGACTAATGGGAAACTAGAGGGAGATCTTTCTCCATCCTTTGCTACAGAGAGATCTTTCCTCTATTTCCACAAAGGGTAACAAAACGAAAAGAAGATAGGAATTTCCCAAATGAAAACACCAGGGAGAAGAGTGACAGAATGAAGGCAAAAATGGGAGCCAGTTCTTGCTTTCAGTGGCTCAGGATAGGAAGAGAAGGAGGAAGATCTAGATGAGCTGCCCTCCATTGCAACACAAGACATTTAAAAACAACTTGGGAAGTGAGAAGGGAAAACTAGGGATAGGTGTAAATGGGGGGAGAAGAAGAAAGCTTTAGAAAGTGAAAGTTTTTAGATGATGTTGAAGGAGAATGAGCATCCAGAAGAAAAACAAATTAAAGCAAAAACAGGGAAGTGCGGTGCTTTTTTGTTTAAAAAAGTGCCAGTACTAATATATAAGGCTGCACTGATTTCCATCAGTTCCCAAATCAGAAGTACAAAAATGTACTGGAAAAGTGAGACACAAAGCCTGGAGGGGACAAGAGAAGGAGGGAAACTGAAGTGTCTGTGCATAAAAATCGTAAAGTCTTAGGAA
Organism: Eublepharis macularius; assembly: GCF_028583425.1. Lineage (NCBI taxonomy): Eukaryota > Metazoa > Chordata > Lepidosauria > Squamata > Eublepharidae > Eublepharis > Eublepharis macularius. The sequence goes on from NC_072798.1 coordinate 66,072,947, forward strand.
ACAGTTTCCTCCTTCGTGTTAGAAAAGACAGAAAGACCAGGGATTGGGGAGGGGAAGAAAGATAACCTGATCCACCGATATGCTTGCATTTTCCTCCTTATCAGCCCTACTTCCTTTTTTTCCTGCTTAGCTACCCCACCCACTTTTGTGAAGATTGACCTGCTGCAGCTTGTTCCTACCTTCCTCCTTTCAGACGCCAGTAAATGGGCACCTAGCCTCGCAGAAATCAGTAAAACCGATCTGAAAGTGGGGAGGGCAGCTGAGTCTCTTATGACCCTCAGCTCTTGCAGAACACTTGGGCCCTTCTTGCCCCTACAGCCTTCCTTGGCTTTGTTGCTGCTTCCAAGTCACCAGGGTGGCAAAATACACTTACCATTGGGTAGCTAAAGAAAGGATTTGCTGGCACTTTTTTTTGCTTTTTTTTCTTTTGTATTGGTGTTTGAGACACACACACACACACCCCGTTATAAGTACCTGTGAAATGTTTATAAGTTTCTGTGAAAGCATTTCTGTCTCTAGCCTTCATTGTTCCTGCGTCTTGTTGAAATCAATGACCAAATCAGCTATTTCAGCCTTTTATTTCCTTTGGACTTCAGTGTACTCTGTACACAAAGCTTGCGGGCAAAGCAGTCAGGAAAGAGTCCAGACTTCTTTGGCTTCTGTTGTTGCTTCCGTCTGGATGGCCACCTTACACTTTGAGAAACCTAGCTCATATCATTTACAATGGGAAAAGGCACATTTATTTTATAGAACTCTCGTAGCTGAACCCAGACATAAGAAGAGCTCTGCTGGATCAGACCAGCAGTCCATTCACATAATGGTTGATGGGTTGCCTTGGAGGGCTAGCAAACAGGGCACAAGAGGTCAAAGGTTTTCCCTGGCAATGTCGCACAGCATGGTTATTCAGAACTTTGCTCATGGATCTTTCCTCCACGAGTCTGTCTAATCCCCTTTTAAAGCTATCTGAGCTAGCAGCCATCACTGCCTTCTCTTGCAGTGAATCTCACTCCTTCATTCATGCATATCCCACCCTTCTCCCCAGTGGGGCCCCAAAACTGTTCACAACACAACAATAAAGTACAACAATACAGAAGACACAAACAAGCACATCTTCCTCTCTTCTCCCCCCGCCCTGCCTCCCCCCCCCCCCAGTAGATCTTCCTGCTGGCTCTAGGCTACAACCTTCAGGCTGCAAGCAGGAAGCCAAGAGCACTTGGGCACGTGTCCAGATCTGAATAACCTGCAATAGCAGAGAGGCAAACACCCTGGATCTTGCAAGCTGATCACCATCTTCCCACAATTCTCCTTAACGAATGTGTCTCAGGAGCAAAGTACATGATGTGTGTGACATGAGTTGGGTTTTGGGTGCCCAGCCTTAGTGGTCACAAATGTGATTGGGAGAACTCATCTTCAAAGTGTTCCATTGGTGAAAATGGCACAGAAGGGAAACCTGAAAACCTTCTTCACCCCTTGCAGCATTCCCAAGCCAAACAGATCAAGAGAACACTTGAAGTAAATTTCCCTGATCATAGGTATGACAACCAAGTTGGGTCAGGCACCCATGACACGACTCTGGTTATACATATTGTATATTTTGGCCCCCAGGGATCTTGCTCTTGTATGTTAGCTTGAGAGTTACTGCAGCATATTCCGCTGAGCTGCTGATGCGTTAGCAGCATAAGCCTCTTTCTATATGTGGTCAGGATAATGCATGTATTCATATTTCATTGGTAAGCTTGATAACATGCTAGAAGTTGTAATTTTCTTCAGGCAACAGAGTTAAATTTTAATTTCTGAATTATGCTTTGACTCCAGGGAGGCTTGGCTGAACTGACTAAAATAACCATCCCCCTTCCTTAGGATTGCAGAAGGATTGTACATTATTACATGGTATAATCTTCTTCCAAGATGTTGGAAGGAGTCAATAAGCCCAGGGCTGCAGACTGAAGTCGGCTCTGACTTCAGTGACACACACAATCACATTGCGGTGGGCTTGGATCACAGAGGGTAAGTCACAGGAGGCAAATTTTGGCTTTTTAATACCAGGATAGAAAGAACGTCTGAGGACAAGTACGAGATTATTGCAGAAAGCCTCTTTTTAGAGATACAGGCTCTGAGAAGGCAATCTTTTAACCTAATGCTTTCATTAAAAACCAAGCTTCTGTGTTTTGCATTCTTTACAGCTGATCCGGTTCAGCTCATATGTCCGTTTCAAAGCTTAGCTTGTTAAACTTTGTTTTTCACTTATTTGGCCGCCCATCAGCAGATAACAGTATCTCTTCACATACCCCCACTTCCGGCTTAGTTTACACCATACAATACAGAGTCTATCTGCCAGGAGGCAGAATCCAGAGTTGCAATTTGTGGCAGAGGGCCCAATCATTGTTAGTACAAATCTCACACACATCCTAAAGTAAACTGAGTGAATTGTGTTGCAGGAGATAGTGAGGAGGCAATAACCAGCAGACATTCTGGTATGTTCCTGTTTAGGCTCTTTCCTGTAGTGAGAAACGTTTGCATTTTATGAGCTACAACTTAGAAATTATTTTGCTTATTTTGTTAACGTCATCACAAATACTAATATTTATGGGTAAGAAATTACTCATAGAGTTGTTGATGACATGTATAATTATTGAACTGGTCTGATCTAAAAACTGGCAATGTAAAAATAAATGTTTTTTTTTCCCTGAGGCCCACAGCTTAGAGATAAATTCTTGAGTTCACATTTCTGTTACAGCACACAAAATCATAGATATGCAGAACATTTCTTTTGCAATCTGCACAGTACTTTGCAGCAAGTTTACTCATTTTAGAGCATTTTATTATCGAGAACTACTTTTGAGTAATGAAAAATATCCTGAGCTACTTCCCTGTCCAGCATGTTACCAAGTTTTGTTCTGTACTAGAAACAGAATGCAGACAAGAAAGAGCACCAGAAAAGAATCTATCAGCTAAGCAGAACAGAGACAAATCCTGTGAAATAAAAAGCTTTTTAAAAAAAAAAAGCAAAAAGCTGGGTTTTTTGGTGATCTTTTTCACGGACGTCTAATCTAGGAGATGCATGAGTGCAGCAGCTGGCAAGCTACTGAACTACCTTTAGAGACCCCCTACTTTAGAGTTGAAGCGGATTGCTGGAGCCCTGAAATCTTAATTCTTACAACCTTACTATCATTATTTAAATATATATTAAAAATGAATGAATGATTATGGTCAAAGACCAGCACAAAAAGACATAGTACCAGAAATGTTTTATATGTTAAATATGCACAACAATTTTCTAACCAAGATTCTTTGGAACATTTGTATCCTGCACCAACCTGTGATACTAGTGGGTGCTGATGACAGTACCAGTTTAGTGCTCCGCATGACTCTTAAACACCTGTGGACCTGCAAAGAAGGTGTTAGGACTGTACTGTAGGTTATGTTGTAAAATTAACAGCAATTAAGATCACATTATAGAAGAATGTTCATTTCAAAGATGACAGATGTTGCTATGACACCGTATTTTTTCCAAAACATACAAAATGATATTCAATAAGGTACTTCAGTAAGACGCTACAAGCCCATTACTTGTACAACTCATTTTATTTTAAACATGTATGCCCTGCATTATCAGCTTCCACTCATGAGGTAGCTTGCTCCGATAAAACAGTAAAAATACAACATTAAAAAAATTAGGGCACATTCAGAGGTCACAACAAGCCTCTGGACATGACAGACATGAACACAGTTTATTATCATGCTGACAAAACTTCAATCTGCCTCCCCTTATGCGTGGAGAGCAATTGAAAGCTTCCTGGTTTGGGAAGTCTTGAATTAAGCTCCCTTTCATTGTGATATCCAGACACTGGCATACAATTGTAGTTTGTTTCCTTCCTACCACACAGGATTTTTCATCTAATTCCAGGGCTTTTTTTCAGGGGGAACGTGGGGGAACGGAGTTCCGGAACCTCTTGAAAATGGTCACATGGCTGGTGGCCCTGCCCCCTGATCTCCAGACAGAGGGGAGTTTAGATTGACCTCCGCAATCTAAACTCCCCTCTGTCTGGAGATCAGGGGGCGGGGCCACCAGCCATGTGACCATTTTCTCCGAGGGCAACCCACTGAGTTCCACCACCTCTTTCCCCAGAAAAAAAGCTCTGTCTAATTCTCATTTAGAATCCTAGTTTGTGAGGAGGAATCAAATTCTAATTTGGCAAAGCTCCTGCATTCAGATATCATACTATACTGGAACTTGATTCAAGGCTTCCTAAATAAGGAAGCTTTAGATTATTTTCCATGCATGCGGAGAAGAGGGAGGAAGTATGTGAGAATAAGCTGTTGTTGGTGCCCGTATGGCCCAACAGAGGTATTTCATGAAGTATTAAGGTGGCGATATAAAACCACTAACAGAACTAAACAGCCACAAAAGCAGCAGGAAAATTACTTGATGAAAAAACTGCATAAAAATCCAGATAGTTAAAAGGAGGAGAGTAAGGCCAATCAAAGATGTATTCCAAACAGAAGCAAGACAAGAGGGAAACCGGGACAAAATCAATAACAAAAGCCCCGGGTCACAGTGTACCCATGTATACTGCTAGGGCTGCTTTTCACGAGATATTTTGTACTTGGGTTGAACATGAACACAAGAACATTGGTAAAATGTGGGAGGTGCACCGGTATTTTAAAAAACATGTTCTATTCAAAATACATGTAAGAAAGGCTTTGGGGGCCGGGACCTCTGTTTTTGCCTATGAAAACGTCAAGTTGCATGTGTATTGATGGTGATATGTAAATAATTATTATAAAAATTGCAGCACACAAAAGGTTTGTTAATATTTCAAAAGGAAACCCTGAGTTTGAAGTACACATTTACACCCTTTGTCATGTCATGTCATACACATGCATTTTGAATACCAGAGAGCAAACTATCATAGAAAAGTGGGTCCTAGTCCTTTGTGGGAAAGTTTTGAATTATGGAAATAAACATATATCTCCAAGCTGAAGCAATAATTTACATTTAAACTGGAATTTGAGCATTGTTTCATGAATATAAACACAAAAGAATAACATTGGGATGTTACTTAGCTTTTTCATTATAGTATTTCATTACACATTCTCATTAGCTGTTGAAATAGTTGATCATTTAATGCTAGCAATAAAGCAGTCTTTCCCCTTTCCCCAAGAGCTTTTCTTGGAATATAACTGAGATAGACTATGCACATTGCTTAATGAATCACATCAGCCTCTTTAAAGGACAAAGCCAGACTCTGGTTTGTCAAGGAATAAACCAATGACAGGAATAACTTCACCATATTTTATGGAAATCTTTCATCTCTGGCTAGACTCAGGCTCTAAATAAAAGAACAAAACGCTCTTGAGAAATTTCTCTTGAGAGCTGGTGTGGTGTGATGGACAGTGTGTTGGACCAGGACTTGGACAAGCAGGTTCAAATCCCTACTCTGCTACGGAAGCATCCCAGGTTACCCATTTCTCAGCCTAATCTGTCTCATGAAGTTGTGAGAAGATGGTGGAGGAGGGGACGACGTGATAATAAGCTACTTGGGTTGGGGTCCCAATCAGGGACAAAACAGAGAGAAAAATGAAAAAAAAACTCTAATTGAAATAGTAAAACTTTTTCTTTTAAACAAGTGACAGCTATAACCAGGGCTTTTTTTCAGCTGGAACGCGGTGGAACGGAGTTCTGGAACCTCTTGAAAATGGTCACATGGCTGGTGGCCCCACCCCCTGATCTTCAGACAGAGCGGAGGGCAATCTAAACTCCCCTCTGGAGATCAGGGGGTGGGGCCACCAGCCATGTGACCATTTTCTCAGAGGGCAACCCACTGAGTTCCACCACCTCTTTTTCCAGAAAAAAAGCCCTGGCTGTAATTAAGTGTTACATTATGAAGAGCTTCCCATTTCCAGCAGTGGAGCACAAGTTTATTGCCTTGATCCTCCTGCTGCAGTCCAAAATGCTGCTTCTGGGGGAACAGCAGGAAAGGAGAATCAGAGGTCTGCCAAGAGAAAGGGGCATCTGTGAAAATTGCCTCCCCCCTCATCAGTGGACGTCTTCATGAGATCCAACCTGTGGTTTATATGGGGAGATAGGAAGAATACACATTTATTTCCAAGTTGCTGTTTCACATGCATGAGTTTTCTGCTACCAGCTCAGCACAGCAGCAGCTCTTCTGTTGTGTATATAAATCTCTCCGGCACCTACATAAGGATAAAATTAGTCTCGTTTGATGATTTGCAACATTGATAATACAACACTGGTAATTCATTACTTAATGATTATTTCATGTGCTGTGTAAAGAGACTGATACACTTCAAAGGGTAAATACAAGTGGAAATTCTGATTGTTCTTCCTGAATCTCTCTTCAAGGTCTACTTAAGTGACTAAAAAGAAATACAAGTGAAGTTCTGTCTACACAGGCAACTGTTATCTGTCTGAGGAAAGTACAGCAACCACTAAAAGTTTGGAGAGACAGGGTTTTACTGTTTCAATTCTGGACAGTCAAAGCTTTGTTGCTTTTCAGATCCAAAAAGCAGATCTAGTGACTTATTTTGCTCACTGAGTATTTTCTGAGCAATAATCCCCTACTATAAATAAGCTGCCCTGGTGGCCCTTTGAGGGCAGAAAGGTGGGGTAAAAATCCTGTGAAAATCATCATCATCATCCTGTACATAAGTTTTAGTTTTAGTGGAAATTGAGTCTTCAGCATGACTAAATTACATTCCATACATTCAGGCTGCGATCCTGAGCCTATTTACAACACAGTAAAGTCTGTTGAGATCAGTGAGATTTACTTCTGAGTAAACATGTATAGAGTTGGTGTGTCAGCAGGGAGAATTCAGAAACTGTTGTACTACTTCAGGGTGGGTAGTGGTGGAGTCTTGTACACTTGACTGTTGTTTACATAAAAATAGATTTTCATCATGTACGAAACAGAAAAAGGGTTTATCTTAATACTTTTTCTGTATTTTGTTATAAATATAAATAATCATTCCGATATGCATCCATCCCAGCATATGCAGCCAGAAATGGTAAAGTCCAAGAAGAACTGGATCCTTTGGATTCTACTGAGTGTATAAACTGGCCCTTTGTTGCCGTTAATGACGAGACTTTGCCATTATGCTGTATCAGGCCATCCTGTAGCTCACTTAAGGACCATTTTGCTGACTGCACTAGATCAATAGTCAATGTGAATTGTTGCTGCCTTATCTCTGTTGTAATAGAAATATCCTCCACCTTAACAGAAATATTCAGCTGTTAATGGACCAGTCTATTGGCATATTATACAACTTGGGCCTAGGAGTCCTAAGTACAAGCATTTTAGAAGCCATTATAACAACACCAACTCCTAGTTCTTCCTTCCAGACTCCATCAGATGGCCTCTCCTCCAAACATTAACTCTTTTTATTAAATTTATTTATTTATATCATATTTGTATTCTGCCCTCCCTGCAAGCAGGCGCAGGGCAGATAACAACCTTAAAATCATTTTAAAATGTTCCATATTAGAACATTAAAACATCATATAAAAATAGCAACACTCTGCCTGGCGGCAGCAATACAACTATTAACAAACAATACAGCCGTACAACTAGATATTATTTGTATGCAGGGCTTTTTGTCAGGGGGAACACGGGGGAATGGAGTTCCGGAACCTCTTGAAAACGGTCACATGGCTGGTGGCCCCACCCCCTGATCTCCAGACAGAGGGGAGTTTCGATTGCCCTCCGTGCTGCCGAGCGGCACAGAGGGCAGTCTAAACTCCCCTCTGTCTGGAGATCAGGGGGCGGGGCCACCAGCCATGTGACCATTTTCTCCAAGGGCAACCCACTGAGTTCCACCTCTTTTCCCAGAAGAAAAGCCCTGTTTGTATGTATATTATTTACTACATCTTTAATTTAGATAATTTTGTTGCCAATATAGAATAATAGAGGTTTATAAAATTATCACTTTCTAAGCTAAGATTTTGTTTAGGAACTCTGTGAACTGGAGTCAAGGAACACCTGTTTTAATGTGAGCATCAAGTTTAGAATGACAACCAGTGTAGTGTTGGAAGGAGAAATGCACACACACAAAGTACACTCATTCTGTAAAGAAGAGATGGCCAGTGACTATAGTTCCTAGTAGATGTCCGCTGTTTGGATACTGATCCATATTTTCTATGTGACAATATGGTGTATGTCTCATGCACATGCTAAAAACAAGTCTGTTGTGTTATAGCCTTAGATTTCTTGCTTAAGATAGAAGTGGTTTGGGTTAGAATTAGGATAGGGCTGAGGAGTATCTAGGTTAGAGTTTCTTGTGTATCAAGCAGTAAGACAATTTCAGAATAAAAAGTAAAATGTTGCTATCTCTACTTAATGGTAAATGTCAATGAAGCTGCCAGATGTGTTGGCATAGCTGATATGTTATAGTGTGCCCACCTTAAACATTTTATTAGTTCTATTGCCTAAAGAGAGAGTATTCAGTTTATAGAGAGTAGTTGTTATGTGAATAAATGAGTTCTAGAGAAGAGACACTTTTACCATTTGAAATATTCACCACATTGTGTACAAAAAGAGACTTCATTCAGCCTTTGGTCTTTATAAGCAAGTTGGATCTTTCCCTTTTCCAGTCTTTCCTTTTAGATACTGACAGTGCAATCCTAAGCAGGTCAACTCAGAAGCATATTCATGTTTACTTAGAAGCCTTCTGCTAGGATTGTACCGTAAGAGATCTCCCATCTTGCAATGGCCCAAATTGGACAGGACTTTTCTTTTTCCAGCTCCTGACTTTTGCCTGTAAAGAGACAGATGGTGAGAGAGTCTGAACGGTCTGTATGTCTATTCACTTCAGAACTTTTGGCATCTAGAAGTAGCGCATGATAATTAAGTGTCAGACAAGACCTCATACAACTTGTTTTGGCTTGCCATCTGATTGTATATTTTTCTACCATTATCCCACTTTATAGAGGCATTAACATTATCAAGTCTAACAGCCACATCTGTGGGTACATAAGCTCTTTCAAAAGTGTATTGAGGAACATACAACATTTCCTTTGTGCAAGTCATTTACAGCTCCAATAATTGGCCATTAGGCCTTGCCTTTTACATACTGGTTATTTCTATCCCTAATGTCCAGCAAGGGATAAAATTATTCTGTTAGTAATTCCCTAATTTCTCTTTCCCAACATCATTGTGCTAATGTTTCTGAAACTTGAAAATGACCAAAATCCTGAATATCCATGACAATTTAATAATTCACTGTATTATGGTTATATTATTAATAATTGATATAGTACTTCACATACTCAGAGTGCTAGAAAAATCTCTGTCTCTCTTCATAGCAATGATGATTATCCATCATTTCTAAAGCACAGCACTTCTACTCATTCCTCTTCAGGAGAATATATGAAGGTCATTAATATTTATCTTTTACAGAGAAGGCATGCCTGCCAAGAGGCTTGCCAAAGGCTACCCAGTGGGCTCAAAGATGAGCCAGGATTTTAATTCAGGAATTTGTACAAGGCTCTGTCCTCTTGTACACCTTGAATCTTTTGTTGGGTTGGGTCATCATTATTCTCTCTTACATAGCAACAACAACAACAACAGTTGATTATGCAATTTGCTAAACTACCTACAGAAGAGCAGGACACAAATAGGTTAACTGATCTGGGGAACTGAGTCTGAATACTTGTAGTACAAAGCCTTTAATGAGCTGCAGCAGGAGGAAATTATATGCATAGATACACTTGGATCCTGTCAAAAATCTCAGCTGATGGAAAGAGTTCCATTAGCGGAATACAACTTCTGTGCCTCCACCCTCCTGCTGCAGTCTAGAATACTGCTCCCCCCACTGCTCCTGGGGGACAAAGGACTCCCAGAAACAGTATGAGGGGGGAAGGGCTGGCTCTTCAATTGAGGCGGAACCAGGCCCTGCCTCGGGTGCTGAACTACGAAGGAGGCACTGTGCTGGCCCCCCAACGACCAGAATTCCCTGCAGTGTGCGCGCTCCCGTGCACTCGCGCAGGAATTTTTCTCTCTTGGCGCAAGGCATTTCTTCTTGAGTGCAGAAGGGCAGTCCTGTCTTCCTGCTCAGCCAGCGCCTGAGGGTCGGAGAGAAAGAGAAGGCTTCAGCTCAGTCCCCCTTCCAAACATCTCTCTCCTTCAAGCGGGCCCTGTAAGAGAAGCCCTCCTTCTACTGGCAAGAGTCTCTGGGTTCAGAGAGAGGTGGGAAGAAAGAGAGAGGGAAACTTCTTTACACACACACATGAAAGGAGGTGTGCTCAAAACTTCAATGCAAGTTGCTGTTTCTGCTCACAAAATAGATTTTTGGCTCACAATTAGAAAAACAAAGATTGTTGTTATTCTCACAATTATTTAAAAAATTAAAATTTAAAATTTAAATTAAGAAATAAAAATTAAATTTAAAATGTAAAAAGTTTCAAGTTTTGTGCTTTTCATTTCCCCTACATTTCTTCTGTTTTTTAAAATTGGTTAGCCGGCGGAGGGGGGGAGGCAAGTAGGTATCTTGCCTCAGGTGCCAGAAACCCTGGCACCGGCCCTGAGAAGTCAACTAAAATTGCTCTTCCTATGCCTACAGAAATGACCAACAAGATCTAGCTGAAACAATATTTACTAGAATTATTTACTTTGTCTCCGAGTAAAAAACAATTTCCATAAACTTATATGGGATATGTTTGAATGAATAAGTGATTTAACATGCCTTGAACCTTGGGGGGCACTGCGTGTCTTTCTGTGTATATGTGTAACTCTCTTGATAGTAAGCTTCTTCTCTTTTTCTAAGGTGGGAACACCTCATGACTCCTCTGTCTCTGTGTCTCTTGGGAGATCCCCCTTTTTCTTGCCTCATAGCCTTCTGAGGGGAAGGATCTATTCTTCAGAGCTTCAGCCATGAAGGCCTCATCCACATACCCACATGCAAGAACAATGCTGGATTAGCTGGCAATGCCCAATAGGGAATATTCACCTTTACATTAGGACTCTTTCTTTCTACTCCAGGATATTGCCATGAATGGAACCTACCTTAAACTGTGAGTTCTCTTTTCTACAGTTTGATTGTCTGAGCATTAATTACAGCAAGTTGTGAAAAACGCTTCTGACTGAGTAACTTTGCTACCAATCAGCTACCAAATGAAATATAACTATTTTTAATAATGTTGACAGGACTGAAGGACAGCAGATGGTTGAGGCATGAGCAAAATCTGCCTCCTGTCCACAGCTGACTACATTGTCATAGGAAAGCATAGATTTTGCTCCTACCTCAGCAATCTTTGTGACAGCAAATACATATGCTTCTTTCACAAAAGTCCATGGAAGCCATTCTTGTGCATAGAAAAAGAGCTGTGGACACAATAGGAGAGTGGACCACATGGGAAGCCCAGCATAATAAAGATGCATACGCTGAACTGGCATTTTTAATGATCAAAAAATGGCCAGTTGCAATTCTGTCTGAGGCTATTCAGTTGATGCTATTATATTTAAATATATGTTTCCTTATGGGGCCCTTAATGGAGAAACTTTCAATATGCTTGTTTGCTGGAAGTACAGATGAACTCACTCACTTGTGGACATGCATGCAATTTTTCTCATCTTCTGACCATTGGTGGTTGTGGTTTGGGAAGGTTGTCAGCACATAAATGACAGTAGCAAGTCAAGTTGGATAATGGGGAAGGATAAAGAAAACTTGGAAGCCCGAGGCACAGATATAGCAGTACTGCTAAAGTAGTTTAGGCCTTGTCATTTGCAAGGTACTAAACTTTAGTCAGTCTTCTTTATTTGCATTGTATATGTATGTTGCTGCTTGAACATATTTTGAAAGTGATGGACATGCTACTTAATACAATTATGTACGTGGCAGTTTTAAACAAAGAGAGTGGATTGATGGAACTTTTTGTGCTTTATTTTATGGATGATTTAGTACGTCTGACATCATTTACATCTTCATGGTGATATTTTGGAGGTCACCTTGATTCAAGATGGGAGGGAACAGATGAGGAATGGATGGAATCCAAGCTGAGATAATTTGTTTTATGACACCAAGTTGTGTTTTATGACACCAAGTTGTAATGGGGTTACTATTCTCACTAAAACACTGGGAGCTTGGACACTCCAGCATCTTCATTGTTATAGCTACTAGATCCTTATGAGGATATAAAGACGTACTCAAGTTAATATGTCACAGCAAAGTCACGCCCACCCCTGCATCAAACTAATCTAGGGAAGCCATCAAAATCAGTGGCACAGAAAAGACAAAACAAAGACAACTGGAATACACAGAAAAATGTATTGGTCAAGAGAATATGTTTACAGGATTGTTATTATAATGTGTATATTGTCAACCTCATGGAATAATTTTAATAAGTACAAATTTTCAGTAAATTGTCCTGAAGAAGGACCATATAGTCTGTTATACTTCAGAAGCCTGAATATTTTATTGGATCAATACATTCTCTGTCTATCTTCTAAGGTCTTCTTAAGATATCACTTATTCCAATCATTACATGATGTCATCCAAACCCATAATGAGGGTATCTGTGATTTCACTATGACCTAATTCTATTGTCATACATCATAGATTAGTAGTAATTGCAGGAAGTATGGTTTACAGTGTACTCCTATGCAGAATTTCAACGAGCTTGGACTGGAATAATTGCATACGATCATACTGTTCAAGTGCTTAATTGTGTCTGGATTGTGCCCATCATATTTTATGCCCAAATTTCACATACCACAGCTCCCTCATGTGGCCATCTCTGAAACCATTCCAAAAAAATCAAAAATTGCATAAAAACAAGACTTACTGATGTGCTTTTATTTTTTCTCTACGATTATATGCAAACTAAAGTAATATATATGTTTCCAAATCTTGAGAACCCCATTGTTTCTTAAGACGTATTGATAGGAACATTATACATTTGTTTAAGTGTATAGTTTACTTTTGTATTTAATCTGTGCTTCCTCAAATCAAAAGATTTTATTTTATTTAAACAGCCCAAGAAAAACACTCGTTCAGATCCTTATGTATTTTTCTCCGTGTTTGAAGTGGCATAGATGTTTACTTAAAGAGGCTGTACATAATGACTGAAGTAAATAAAGTATTTGTTGTCAGCTGTAACTATTTTTGTGCCTCTTGCTGATAATTAATTTCCACATGTTCTGGTTATGGATTTGTGCATTTCTTCGACCAACAAAGTTATGCCATTAGAAGACATCGATTGGTTTATCTTTAACTGTTGAAATAAGTGTGTTAATTAGGAATGTACACACTGGTTTAAATAGATATCTGGTTTAAATTGATATCTGAAAAATAACTTATCAGTATTTTGGGTGTTTATTTGGGTATCTGAGTGATATTTGGAATTCTTGGTAATACTGGATATTGATTCTTGAAAAATTCTGGAAATATTTAAGAACATCCAAAAATATTCAGTGTTGGGTATTTTAGGGCTCCCATGCCTGTTTTTCTTCAATTTTACACATTTTCCAAGTACAGGAAGGAAGGGAGAGGGAGGCTGCTCTCCCAGGCAATGGGGTCAGAGGTTGGGGGGGCACTTCTGTGCAGAAAACAAAATATTGTTCTTGTCACTCTCATATCATCGGAACAAGAGATGTTCGGAAAGTAAACTATTTCAATGTAAAACGTGCACCAGTAGATCCCATAAAAGCACCTAAAATGAAGCTCATACTTGCTGTACTGGTGTTGGAGGGAACAGGAGCACCAATGATGAAGGGCTGTTGTTTCTGTTGGGCTTGTCACATTCAGCTGGGATTCTCTGGTTTTAATATTGGTTGAATTGGGATTGCCACATTGGCCTGTTGTTCTGTTGGGATTCTTTGGTTTGATGTTGATTCTGTTTGCATTTGGGGGCTTTTGGCCAGTGGTTGTCCTTGTGAGTTTGGCTATTGGAATGGCTTCTTTGAATTTTTTCACCACAGGAAACAATGGAGACAAGTTGGATGGCTGGGGGCAACTTGCCAAGGGCACAGAGAATCAGATCCCTTACTTCAATGTGCTTGGACCTTGGGGGTCTTTAGTGGACAGCCACCACTAGGTATCCTGCAATTTTGATGTCATTTGGTTGAAAAAGAGCAACTCCACCCCCATCTCCGCAATCCACCATAGGGAATAATGGAACCCGAATCATTCTGGAGTCCCCCCCCAAAAAAAAACCCTGAACCTGAATCTCAAAATGGTATTGGGGCCCTGAATACCCCCAAATACCAAATACTTTTATTTAGACCCTTTAAAAAAAATACTGATTTTTAGGTGCACATCGTAGCATTAACTTCTATTTATACCAATTTTAGCCATTGCAAGTGATTAGCAAAGTTTTTCTTTGCTAATCTTATAGCAGTTTCTTATAAAAAACTATTTTTGAAAATCCAAATATTTGAAATTGGAATACATTCTAACCTACCTAACTATTACATTCCAAACCCTGCCATTCCTCCAAGTAAGAACGGAATATATGGTTCTCCCATCCTTATTTTATCCCCACAACAACCCTGTGAGATATGTTTAGCGGAGCAAGAGGGACTGGTCCAAGAACACTATACAGATCCTTGTTCACCATTCCAATTGCCACGCTACACTATTTACCCTAAAGTTGTAGTTGTGAAGTCTAAATTTAAGTCCTGAACTACATGAGAAGGGAGCTGTTGATTTTGTCCAACTGTAGGGTGGTATCTTCAGAAGGTCCTGTTCAGATGAGCGAAGCTCCTGTGGTGGAACAGAGGGAGAGGCGGTCACATAGATATGAGGGGCCAAGGCCATGAAGGGCTTTGAACATGATAGTCATGACCTTGAATTGAGCCTGGTAACTGATGAGATGCCAATAGGGTGACTCCAGAATGGAAATGTTATGCATGCTCCATCTAGCTCCTGAGAATAAACAATTTGCAGTGTTCTGCACCAACTGAAGTTTCTGAATTGACTTTGAGGGGAGACCTATGTAGAGTGCATTACAGTAGTCTAGTCTTGATGTTACTGTGCCATGAATCCAGATTGCCAGATCAACTATGTCAAGGCAACGGGGTCATCTTCCAGAATTGTCTGAATTGGTAGAAAGCCTTTTTTTGCAGCTGCATTTACTTACTTATCTAGCAACAGTGTTGGGTCTAGTATAACCCCTTAGGCTCTTAACTGAGTCAACCAAGGTCAACTGAACCTCATCAAAGATTGAAATCACAATGTACTCAAGATATCACTTTACAACCAGCATCACCTCCCTCTCATCTGGGTTCAGTTTCAGTTTGTTTGCTTTAAGCCAACTGACAACAGCTGTCAAGCAGCAACTCAGTACCTCTACTGCAACACCTGGAGATTTGGATAACAAGATACAGAGCTGGGTATCATCTGCATATTGGCGGCATCCAATTCTATAGCTACGAATAATGTAATCCATGTGTTTCCCATTCCAGTCTAAACTGGTGTGTGTATGAGAGGAGATTTCTAACTTTTTTTCTCTAAAAATAGTAAAGCAACCATTACAAAAGAAAAAAATTTCCCCCTGCTTTAGACACATGAGTGGACATAGATCCTCACTGAAACTTTTAGTTTGGTTACCAAGATGGGTCCAAATGAGATATCAATTTCCAGACCATTCACTGTAAAATCTAACTATATTATATGTTGTTTGCTTACTTTATGGGTTTTTTAAAGCTCTTTTCAATTATAATGATTATCAGGGCTTTTTTTGAGGGGGAATGCTCCAGAATGCTGTTCCGGAAACTCTAGAATCTGCCCACATGATTCCTTCCTCCTTCGGCCCTGCAGGCTCTACAGAGGATGTTTAGCTGCTTTGAGTTCATTCTGCTTTTTTCCATTCCTCTGTGTGTTTGTGTGTGAGAGTGAGAGAGTGAGCTGGGGCCCAGCAGGGCTCTGCAGAGGAGGGTAAGCTGCTTTGAGTTCATTCTGCTTTTTTCATTCATTCATGAGAGAGAGTACAAGCATAGCTGCTGGGGTCGGCTTTGCAGGGGAGGCTTTAGCTGCTTTGAATTCATTCTGCTCCCCCCCATTCCTCTCTCTCTCTCTCTCTCTCTCTCTCTCTCTCTGTGTGTGTGTGTGTGTGTGTGTGAGTGAGTGAGTGAGTAAGTGAGAGAGAGAGAGAGAGAGAGAGCTGGGGCCCGGCAGGGCTCTGCAGAGGAGGGTAATCACATGTATGAGAAGAGTATCCTCCTGATATTCATGATTGCCATTTTGTCTGAAAGGGGTAATGTGTGTGTTTTCAGCCTTGCACACTAAAAAGAGATCTTGTTTCACAGTCTGTAAATCCCTGTCCACATACAATGGTTGCCAAATGATCTTATGTAGTTTTCTGTATCAGCTTTAATTCCTAATATAGGACACAATTTTCCAGGGTGTAAACTTTTGTGAGTAAAGTCTCATGTCATACCCTTGAAAATGTTGTTGGTCTCTAAGGTGTTTGTTCAGGTACTACAGACTAACACAGCTACCCACCTGAAGAATCAAACAAGATTACTCACACACATGCACACGTGATTCCTACCTTATGCCCTGAAGATCTGCAAGGGTGAGTTAGGCTAATGGCCTAGACTGTTCCTATTTATACTCCTTTTTTCAGAAAACTGAAACTTTCACCTGATCCTGTGAAAACCAAAATTTTAAACTTTAATAAAATATAGGTTAACCTTAGAACGTTAACCTGTAGAGTGGCACAGACATTTATATAATTCAAAGAGAGCTCCCAAAGAACCATTTCAAATGCTATATTTTTAAAACATATTTTCTCTATGTATAGCTCAGCAAGAAAGGATACTTACATTGCTATCCGACAACCTTTGAAACTTGCACTTGGTAAGCTAGGAATGATGTAATAGCAGGCTAAAGAGAGTAAAAGAGACCTTAATTTTTATGATTTTTTTTGCCAAACAAAAGTTTAACCTCAGAATCACCTTGAAAAGCTGTTATACCTAAAACACTGTTCCCAGCAGCTGCCTTGAGGCCTGTGAAAAACCACAAAAGATTCTTTCATATGTATTATAAAGGCATGTTGAAGTATGCCCTCAAGAGGTTTCAGACTAAGAAGATACTGTTCTGTTTTTGAACAGGGAGGGAAGAAATTTCAATTAATTAGGCAAACCTTGAAGGATACTTTTATAATATTGCCAGTGAGAAAGTGCTTGTTAGCTATCTTGTTGTGGTAGTAGTTGACCCATGAGGAATGAATTGATGGAGGAACACACACCAAAACAAGGCACATAGTTAAGTTTTAAATATTGTTGAGACACCATTCAAATCACTTTCTTAGAACAGAATTGAACAACGCTTGAAGGCTCTACATAATTTGCTAACTATGAGATTCAATATGGCTATAGTATTATTTTATGGAAGTACAATTCACTGTGAACATCTCCTCCTGTACGGCTTTGCAATGACATGGAACTGTTACTTTCTTTTGTTCTGTAACGCTTGTGTAAGAATTTTTCTCAGTGGATTGTTTCCTGTATTGGGGTAGATAACATGGTGTATGATATTTTGTGCACTTGCAGGCTCCTGAGAATACTGTAACTTAAAAGACTGTTTCTAACCATTCCAGTTGTGGAAGATGTATTTATTAATGATTCTGATACAATGAAGAAAATAAAAATATTATTCTAATTAACTTATTTCATAACTTCCAATGGCTTAGAAGGGTATAATTATATTTAGAATTGTACTGTAAATCCAGAATTTTTTAAAACTTAAGCAAAGACACTTAGGTTTTTTCATTTAGAGGTTTTTCCCTGGATTATTTGCCCAACTGCAGCATTCATTTGTGACTTTCCTCACAATCTCTTTTTCCGTTTGTTGTCTTTCTATGGTTTATCATTCTTTGTATCTTTCTAAAGTAAGGTTGCCAGCCCCCTGTAGGAGCTCCCCAATTCCCATTTCCTGCTCAGCAACAGCAGGAGAAAAATAAAATTTAAAAAGGCCAGTGAGCCTACAGTATGATGTCATTTCTGGGGAAACCCTGGAAGTGATGTCACACCTCTCTAAGAATCACCAGAAACTGTTATAAAACCATAGTGATTTTGACAATTTCTAGAGAGGACTGATGTAACTTTACCTTTACTGGACAATTCTAAGCATGTCTACTCAGAAGTTAGTCCATCTGAAACCCTCACTAGTTTTGCTTCCTAGTAGGGGTGCTTATGATTTGCATCCTTAGAACATCTTAAATGTAATATGACTGAAAAGAAAACTTGTGTTGAAAAAGTTGATGTTTTTTCTAAAAAAGAGAAAAGGTATTTTCATTTTTAAAAATTACAGGGTAACAACCTTGCCTCCAGTGCTGCTGACAAAGTGGTTAAACAATATTGCATGTAGTATTTAGTTCTATGTACTCTGTAATTTTCTCAAAATTGAGGGATATTTTTAAACTTCCTGATAATAACTCGTTCAAGTGCAGGAGAATATTCTGAAAACCACAAAAGTTAGGATTACTTGAGGCCACATTCTGCGGACTAAAATCTTTGAAGGACTGTTTAAACAAAGTCTCAAAATGCTTTTGCCTAATACACACATCAAAGAATTAGTTAAATATCCTTCAATGAATATTTTGTTTCACTACCCTGGTGCAAACCAGATGTCTGCATGTGCTCCAAGAGAAAGGTGCACAGAAGTTGCCTTGGGGTTTTAAAGGTGTTGGATGGGAGCACACTCCTCACCTGGAATTGGAGGGGGGCACATTTCCCACTTCTGGGGAGGAATGGCTAATTGACTGTGGTCAGTTTTGGAGAAGAAATGGGATGGAATTTTCTCACTTTCCCAAACAACAGCAATAGTTCAGTTGGTTGTTTCTAGGGCAATGACTCTGCCAGAATGCAATAGAATTGTCTTCAATATAATATTACCTAAATTCCTTCTGCAGTTTTTTAGACAATGTAAGACCAAACACCAAAGGGTGTTCGGCTCATAGGACGACGCTTGATGATAGATAGATAGATAGATAGATAGATAGATAGATAGATAGATAGATAGATAGATAGATAGATAGATAGATAGATAGATAGATAGATAGATAGATAGATAGATAGATAGATAGATAGATAGATAGATAGAGTTGGAAAGGCCATACACACCATCTAGTCCAACCCCCTGCCCAGTGCAGGATCAGCCTAAAGCATCTCTGACAAATATTCATCCAGCCTCTTCTTGAAAACTGTCGGTGAAGGAGACTTCACCACCTCCCTAGGCAGCTGATTCCACTTCTGAACTACTCTGACCGTGAAAAAGTTCTTCCTAATATCCAGCCGGTACCTTTGTGCATGTAATTTAAGCCCATTGTTTTGGGTCCTACTCTCTGCTGCCAACTGGAACAGCTCCCTGCCCTCCTTCAAATGACAGCCTTTCAAATATTTAAAGAGAGCAATCATGTCCCCTCCTCAATCTCCTCTTCTCCAAACTAAACATTCCCAAGGCCCTCAGCCTTTCCTCGTAGGGCTCAGTCTCCAGACCCCTGTTCATCCTCGTCGCTCTCCTCTGCACCCTCTCGATTTTGTCCACATCCTTTTTGTAGTGAGGCCTCCAGAACTGCACACAATACTCCAGGTGTGGCCTGACCAAGGCAGTATAGAGAGAGGCTATGACCTCTTGCGATTTCGATGCTATGGCCCCTTTGATACAACCCATGATTGAATTGGCCTTTTTTGCCACCACATCACACTGACTGCTCACTGGGGAGATTTTACCCCAAGATCTCTTTCACATATACTACTGCCCAGAAGTGTATCCCCCATCCAGTATTTGTGCTTCCCATTTTTGTGGCCCAGATGTAATACTGTGCACTTGTCTTTGTTGAATTGCATCCTATTCACAGCTGCCCACTTCTCCAGAGTATTCAGGTCTTGTTGAATTTTAATTCTATCTTCTTGGGTGTTTGCTACTCCTCCCAATTTGGTATCATCAGCAAATTTAATGAGCAGTGCTTCCACTCCTTCATCCAGATCATTGATAAAAATATTGAAAAGTACCGGGCCCAAAAACGAGCCCTGCGGCACCCCACTGGACACCTCCTGTCGTGGGCTCTGAGTCCTCAGAGGATGAAGACCTCAGGGAGGATGACAGGGGAGAGAGTATTCCAAGCCCCTCCAGAGTCAGCCGCTTGGAAGACCAGCAGGGAGGGGAACAGCCAGAGCAGGCTGAGGAATCCAGGGCAGACTCAGAGACAGAGGCTGTTCCCCTACCTGCACCAGCAGTTGAGACCAGGGCAACATCCCCACCAAGCTCCTCTGAGCCTGAAAGGCAGTGTAGGGTGCGGCAGCATCTTGCTGCACAGGAAAGGAGACAAAGTGCAAGCCTTCAGGCACTCAAACAGCGGTGTAGTGACCTTGAGGCTTAACAGGATGCAGCACTGCCCTGGAGGTGATTGCTCTTAAGCCGGGGCGCCCTTCCCCTCATTGCAGATGCACCTGCGCACAGACCTGCCCGGTTCTACTGCGACCCAGCTCTGCTCTGACTGCTCTCTTGGCTCTGACCTTTGAATTCGGCTCCCTGGACTACACTCCCTGCTTGCTCCCTGGTCGGCTTGGTTATACTCCGGACTCTTAGAGAAGCTTGAGGCAGAATCCCCACCTGCATTCCAGCACACCTCCCTCCAATCTGATGAAACACCATTGACCACCACTCTTTGGGTGCGGTCCTCTAACCAGTTCCCTATCCACTGAACTGTCCTATAATCCAGTCCACAGTCTTCCAGTTTGCCCATCAGAATGTCATGGAAGACCTTATCAAAAGCTTTACTGAAATCCAGATAAATCGTCAACAGAGTCCCCCCGATCCAGTAAGCTGGTCACTCAATCAAAGAAGGAAACCAGGTTGGTCTGGCAAGATCTGTTAGGGACAAAACCATGCTGACTTCCCCGGATCATTGAGCAGTCCTTCAGATGCTTACAGATTGATCCCTTTAAAATCTGTTCTAATATCTTCCCAGCAACAGAAGTCAGACTGACCGGCCTGTAGTTTCCTGGGTCATCCTTCTTCCCTTTCGTAAAGATTGGGATAACATTTGCTCTTCTCCAATCTTGTGGCACATCCCCAGTCCTCCAGGATGATGGACCTTGAAGATGATGGACAGGGGTTCTGCAAGTTCTCTAGAAAGTTCTTTCAGCACTCTTGGGAGCACCCCATCTGGCCCAGGGGATTTATATTCATCCAGTGCAGTCAGATGCCTCTCCACAACCTCTCTGTCAATGTCAACTAGCCACTAGATGTCCTGTCACATTTTCTACTATCTCTAGATGTGCCTGAGTTCTTCAGGGAGAAAACAGAGGCAAAAAAATCATTAAGCCTGTCTGCTTTTTCTCTGTTCTGCATCAGAGTTTCTCCATCTACTCCCAACAGCAGTCCAATTGCCTCTTTTACCTTGTGTTTGCTTCTCCCATATCTGTAGAAGTTTTCCTTATTGTAGCGAGCCCTCCTGGCCAGACCCAGCTCATACTGAGCTTTGGCCTCTTTGATGGCTGATCTGCAGTACCTAGTAACGCTCATATACTCCTCTTTAGAGGTCTATTCTTCTCTCCATTTCCTGAACATTTCCTTTTTCTCCCTTAGCTTATTCTGGAGCTCTCTGTACATCCACATCGGTTTACTGGAGCCTTTACCATGTTTCCATCTTGCCATCTTGCTGGGATAGTGAGGGCTTGAGCTTGCAAAAGCTCATGTTTGAAAAGAGCCCACCCTTCACTCGCTCCTTTTCCTTCCAGCACACTCCCCAATGGAATGATTCTCATCAAGCCTCTGAGTTCATTGAAGTTGGCCCTACAAAAATGTAACCTACGAGTCTGGCTACGAACTTCCTTGGCCCCCCACAGCAACTGGAATTCAAGGAGGACATGGTCACTTCCCCCTAAGGTCCCCACCACCTTCACCTCATCTACCAATTCTTCCCTGTTGGTTAATATCAAGTCTAGTATGGCCGAGCCCCTTGTAGCTTCCTCCACCTTTTGAAAAAGGAAGTTATCGGCCAGGCAGGTCAGGAAATTGCATGATTCATGACGCTTTGCCAAGCCTGTCTCCCAGCACACATCAGGGAAGTTGAAGTCACCCATAATTACAAGGTTCTGGTGTCTGGATACTCTACCAATCTGTTCAAAGAAGGCAGCATCCATTTCCTCTCCCTGGTCAGGTGGTCTGTAGCAGACTCCCTTTGTCCTTCCTCCCCTTATTTCTACCCATATGATTTCCACTGGGGTGTCCACCCCATTCTCCATAACTTCTTGACAATCAAGCCCTCTCCTCACATACAATGCCACTCCATCTCCTCTTCTATCCTTCTGGTTTTTCTTGAACAACTCATACCCATCCACTAGCACATTCCAGTCATGGGAATCATCCCACCAAGTCTCAGTAATTCCTACTATATCGTAGCCCTCTGTTTGCAATAGAAGCTCAAGCTCTTCTTTCTTATTACCCATACTTTGGGCATTGGTATATAGACACTTGTAGCCTTGTATCTTTGTTTGACCTGTCCTACCCAGGTGGGTCCCCACAGTTTTCACTTCGTCATTGAAATCCCCATGTCGATCGTCCCCTTTCCCTTGCGGCATCAGTTTAAAGCTCTCCTGATGAAGTTCTCCAGGTTGATTCCAAATGTTTTCTTCCCTGCTCATTATGTGCTAGAAGGCCTTCTCTAAGAAAACCTATCCCATAGTCCCAGAACCCAAAGTGCTCCTGCCGGCATCACCATCTCAGCCAACGATTCACCTCAAGTATGGTCCACTCCCTACACGTTCCTCTTCCTATGACTGGAAGGATAGAAAAGAATACCACCTGTGCCCCCAATGCCTTCAACTGCCTTCCAAGAGCTTCATAATCCTCTTTAATTCTTGCGACAGTATTCGCAGCTGTGTCATTCATTCCCACATGAATCAGCACGAATGGGTACTTATCAGCAGGCTTGATGAGTTTCGGCAGTCGGTCGGTAATATCCTGAATTCTGGCCCCCGGCAAGCAGCACATCTCTTGGAATAGGGGATCTGGCCCCGAAACATGGCGTTCCATACCCCTGAGCAGAGAGTCCCCGATGACCACCACCTTCCATTTTTTCCCACTTCTGTGTGGCCTCATGTCCTCTACACACCCTCTTTCAGGTCTTTGCGGTTCTCCTTATACTCTCATCTCTGTCACCATCTCTAGGACTTCAAAGCAATTCTTGAGCTCAAGTGGACCAGAGCATCTTCTTCATTGACGTCTTTGGGTTTGTACCGTAGATCTGAGAGGAGGCTCAGAAGGAAGATCGACCCTTTCTTCTTCTCCTTGACTTTCCTCTTCTTGGCTATGCAGAGCCCCCAGGCTCTTGTCAATAAAATCCTCCTCTTCCTTGATTTCCTGAAGGGTGGTGATCCTTGATTTCCTTCCAAATATATATCCAGAGTACTCTCAGCAGAGTTTCAGATCCCTCAGGCAGATCCCCAGGCTAAGAGGCACAGGCCAAGAGCCCTTCAGCTCTCGCCTGACAGACAGGCAGGCAGGCAGGCAGGCAGGCAGGCAGGCAGGCAGGCAGGCAGGCAGGCAGGCAGGCAGGCAGGCAGGCAGGCAGGCAGGCAGGCAGGCAGGCAGGCAGGCAGACAGACAGACAGACAGACAGACAGATAGATAGATAGATAGATAGATAGATAGATAGATAGATAGATAGATAGATAGATAGATAGATAGATAGATAGATAGATAGATAGATAGATAGATAGATAGATAGATAGATAGATAGATGGGGAGGGGGAGAGAGAGTATTGGTTTCATTGTTGATACTTGCCTTGGGTCCCAGTTTCCTGGGAGAAAGGCACATTTAGAAATAAATAAATAATATGTTGAGCACATTGTTTTGGGTTCCTTACAGGATGGTCAGAGTTAAATGTGAGAAGTACGTATTTCTTTCTAGAAAGAGTAAATCCATGGCATCTGAGCAGTGCTAATTTGAAATGTTGGCCATTTCCTCACTTCCTTAAAATAGCGGCACACTCCTAGAACGCTGGCAGCTTCTTCGCGCGATATGCTCTGAAAAAATGCCCCACATCTGTTTTTTTTAAAAATCACGTGAAGAAGCCGCCAGCATTCTGGGAGCATGCTGCTATTTTAAGGAAGTGAGGAAATGGCAGTTATGTTTTCCCTCCTCACAAAAGTGGTTGAACAACTGATTGCAACTGGATAAAGAATAGTGATGCCTTTGTATGGAAGGAATTTGGTAACGCAAATCCTAAATGTCTTACAGAATGATTTTGTATGAAAATTTTACCCCAAAGATCTTAATTGAAGGACATATGTTCAAAATGGGAAGAAAAAAGCTTGCACTTACAGCAAGCTGACTTTCTGTCAGGTATATCTTATTTAGTCTGTGAAGGCATAATACCATAAATGTATATTTTTATAATAATTTTCTATGAGAGAGATACTTATTGCTTGAATCCATTCATTTCTACAGTACTTGCGCTTGCCAACTTTAAGCTGGGGGAAAAGAATACGAGGTAATGGGGAAGTAGTTAAAGAAAGTGGAACAGGTGCTTGAAAGGTGGGTCTATATGTAGGCCTAATGACACTCTGAGCCAGGAAAGACCTTGTGAAGATGGCTGTGTGTTTAGACTCCACAGCATCAAATATACAGTGATAAATACATTTTCTATTTTATAGAAAGAGTACATTTTAAAACATATCATAGCTTTTAATAGAATAAGCCTACTGCCTTTCTCCTTGAATTTCAACAACACTGTCTGTAATATTCTTAATAATAATTGATTTTCTTCCTGATTACTCTCAGCCTAAAATTCAGCTTGAGAGGGCTTCTGTGCTGACCAAGAATTCAAAGACTCTAAGCTGACCAGTGCAAATTTAAGCCCTGTTTTGTGTGCATTTAATATCAGCATCCAACCACTGCTTTTCACTCTTTGGCTTGATGAAATACATCTGAAAGCATGGAAGTATTAAGTGGTGCTACAGCGCATCAGGCATTTTTTACATGTGGGAAATAGAGAACTGCTTCGAGGAAAACACATTAATCAATGCCTCTCAGGCCTGTCAAGAAGCAGTTTCAGAGGCATGCAGAGCTGAAACACCATCTGGGGGTTTCTGAAGCTGGAGTAGCCCATTAAAACACAAACAAGATCCATGTATTACCTGCTGCCAGAAAACTGTAGAAGTTCCTGGCTCTTTTGATCTACGGTTGTATTAGCAATATCCCATACGCCTCTTGTAAGATGTGATAATATTATATCCACTGTGGAAGTGGTAGCATGACCTTACAGTAATCAAAATATCACCCTCAAAAATAAAGAAGGCAAATAATGATAATTATCCACAAGTTTATTTGGGGAGGGGAACTAGCAGTCATTGCTCTTCCACACACTTCATCAACACAGTTGTCAGCTTTGACAGTGCTTGCTTAAAGAGGAAGGTAGATTCTGGGCTCTCCATTCTTCCCCACAGGTGATCAGCACTGTTAGAAACATTCAGCATCTGGTTGGTGGGGTTGGGCCTTTAAAAAGATATAGAAAACAATGCTGAACAACAGAAGTGAAATGACAACAGAATAGCAAATAAGAGTAAGACCACATGAGGCACATAAAAATAGCTTGACTTTACATGTATGTTGATGGTCTGTAATCACTGCAATTGCAAGCTGAATTGGATTCCCATTGCTTTTTAAAGTGATATCCACTGCAGCTGCTATGGGGTTGGGGGGAAAGTGACTTGCTAAAAACATACTGTGTAGTTTGGCCCTGAGTTTGGCCTCATATTAAACTGACATCAAAGCTAAATGTTCTCATACTCGCTTGTTGCTGTTCCTTACTTCCTCCTCCTCACCTTTTGCACAGAGCACAATGAAGGAAAACTGAGTGAGAAGCAGGCAGAAGCTCTCAGGTTCAATCCCTAGCATCTCCAGCTAAAACACAGGTAGCAGGTCATGTGAGAAATCTCCACCTGAGACTCTGGACAGCTGCTGCCAGTCAAAGTAGACAATACTGATCTTGAGAGACCAATGGCCTGTGTCAGTATAAGGCAGCTTCATGTGTTCTTGTGGTTTAAAACTAACTCTAGTTATCTGTGACATACGAATGAAGATGTGTAGTCTAACTGGAGTTAATTTTCCCTCCACAAACCAGGATTTTAAGGCTGGTTTAAACCCTGGTTAAGAATCCCAGATTGGTGGTAGGGGAGGGGGGAACCCTGATTAAGATTTCTTCAGAAAAAGTGCAATAGAGAGATTTCAAGTAACAATCATATGAAAATGTTCAATTGTGGCTTTGCTAGAATTGATTTTCTCATAGATGCTTCATGCTGAGGTTGTGCCTTTTTCAGTGTTCAGGTTATTTGTCAATAACATTTGTAATAATGGCTTCAGCCTTCGGCAGCATTCACTGTATGAAGTCTTTTACATCAGATCTCATGGGCATAGGAGGGAGGGATTGCAGTGGTATTCCAGCAGTATAACAGTTGCCCTGAAGATCCCAGATTCAATCAATGGCATCTCCATTTAAAGTACCTCTGATTGTTGCTTCTCCATCCCCAAGAGCAGACTGTAGTGAAAGCTAAACAGGCTAATGGTCTGACTCATCTTCACACGAGAGTGCATTTCTAGCTAGCTCAGAGACTACAGCTAGAACCATTGGCAGTTGACTTATCCTATGACCACCGCTGCTTTGCGTACTATTGTTGTGCCCTTCCAAAGGGGATCATATGAATCTAGACTTCTCAAATATTTTGGATGGGAGAGCAGTGTAGCGTAGTGGTTAAAGTGCTGGAGTAGGGTCTAGGAGACCTAGGTTTGAATCCCTGCTCTGCCATGGAAGCTTGCTGGGTGACTTTGGGCCAGCCACACCTTCTCAGCCTAACCTACTTCTTAGCATTGTTGTGAGAATAAAATTGAGAAGGAGATAAACCACTTTGAGTCCCCAACGGGAGAAAGTTGTGGTACAAATGAAGTAAAAAAAGTTTTAAAAAATACTAAATAGATTGGTTATTGGAATGGCTTGCAAGCCTCTCTCTCTCTCTCTCTCTCTCTCTCCCTCTCACTCACACACACACACAAGACTTAATTAGCTATTTAAGCTGTCTCTTCATGGAAGAAAACTGACAAGGATATAACATACACAGTTCACATACACAAACAATAATAATAAATCATTTGTAGCCATTGTAGGGGAAATCTAGGAAATGACTTTTATAAACAGACCTTTGAGAGAATCGAACTAGCGCTTAATGGATGGTCTAGACTTCAGTAGTAAGAGATCTGTGCAGACTGTGCAATGAGAATTAACTTCCTCATTGTAATTAGCTATGGGATTGTATTTAAAATATAAGCATAAAGAGAACGCCCTCCCCCCTCCCTGCATCCTTGCTGATCTTGATGATGCCCCAGATTTTGTATTTGGTTAGCTTTATTGCAGTGTTGGTTGTTGAGCTCTTCCTTAGTTGAATATAAAGGGCTGGAGCCAGCAGTGCTCTTCCACTCATAGACGGATTTTGTCCATACCGAGGAGAACTTTGAATCCAGAAGAACACTTGTTAGTTGTTTCTGAAAAATATTTTTGTTCTAGACAACACCTAAAATAGAAGCTTCATTTATGATTTCTTCTGACTTTCTTTATTTTTGCTAGCAAAAATCTTCAACTTTTTCACAATTGCCTGATAGATTAAAATCCAGCAGGTTGCTCTTTCCCCACTATAAGGACGTTTTCATTGGTAACAGTTTTTATTCAGAACATGTTATTGTGTTTCTATACAGCTTTTCAACACAACTGTTCTCAAAACGAAACAATAAAAGATGAAGGAAGGGGGGCTCTCTCCTGCAGCTGGACTTGATAAAAGATGCCAAACTGCTTCTGATTTCCATCTGATGGCCTTAAAATACAGCTGAAAAGGCACAGGACCTCTGCTAAGAAACCCCCTCTCAGCTATTAATAGACTAGAGCAATCCCAAGCAGTGCTGTTTCCACGCATCTCGGCATTGCACAAAACTCACATCAGGAGCGAGGGAGTCTTCCTGGCGTGATTTCTGACATCATCGTGCCACGTGTGGAAACAGCCCAGGTCTGCTCATAATCCTATGCAGGTCTGTTCAATGGGGCTTACTCCCAGGAAAGTCTTATTTGGATTGTTCTGCCAGGAAACTAGCGCCAAGAAGTAAATGGAAGGAAATTAACCTCAAAATGAGCAGAAAACAATCTTTGGAAACTAGCAACTCCAAAAAGGATCAGTAAATCATTGAGTGAAAATTTGGTGTTAACATTAATGTGCCAGTCAAACACATTTAATTAGTCTAAGTTGTTTCCTTGGTAACACAAAACAGAAATCAAAAGAAAAGTTGGCATTATGCAGACCTCCAACCCCTCCCATCAAACCAGATATAAACCTATTACTGTAATAAATACATTAACATATTGCTCTATTGTATTGTAGCTAGCAGATGGCAGGTGTGGGGGCAAGCAAGACACATACTTTTTTCTTTCTCTCTCTCCTAGAGTTGCCAGGTGTCCAGTTTTGAACTGGGCAGTAGTTTCCCCTTTTGTCCAGTAAAAAAACCAGAGAAAATGTAGGACATACAAATATAGTATACAAATATAGTATACAAGTATTTTCTAATTAAGTAAGCCTGCGACCACTGTGGCCATACTCCACATATGTTCTCTTCTCCTTACAGATTGCTAAAGTGGTGAATCTCATCCTCGTTTTCCAGAGCAGCCAGTAGGTTTGAAAGAAATACACCACTCAGCGGCCAGGGAGGACACTCTTGGAGAAATCCTATTGGATTGACTGAAGAAAGCTGGAAACCAGTTGGCTTTTCATGTTGGTTCCAGCTGACTCTGGGAGTAGATGGTGGTAGGATTGAATCGTCTAACGAAAAGTTATTAAGAGATCTGGAGGGAGGGTAGAAGAAAATGGCTGGAGAGTTTGGAGGACGTTATGTATACAGGGTGTCTGCCTTGCATTTTTGTCTTTTGCAGAGCCCTGGTGATTGCAGGCACTTTACTACTACTATGTACTTTAAAGCTAAAAGAGTATGCATATTTACTTATTAGTAGGTGCCACTGAGCTCATTGAGAGCGGGACCACAAGTGACGCCTGACACAGGTTGGACACTAGTCAGCTTCCCTCAAGTTTTGATGGGAAATGTAGGCATCCTGGTCTTGCAGCTTGACTCTCTGACTGCTGTCCAATGGACTTTTCAACTGTCACTTGTCCAACATTCCACCAAGCTGCCTACATTTCCCATCAAAACTTGAGGGAAGCTGGCAAGTGTCCAACCTGTGTCAGGTGTCACTTGTGGTCCCGCCACTGCCGGTGTTATAATAGAGGCGGGGTAGGCGATGGCCGCGAGTGCTTCTTTCCGAAGGAGGCGCCGTTGCCTGGCTCCAGCCCCGCCTCCAACAACACCTCAGCCTGACCCAGCGCTAGAGCAGCAGCCAGTGACGCTTCATGCCGTTTGCTTGTGCCTCTCAGTTCTCCCCGGCTGGCAGCCAATCCCCTCCCTGGCTCTCCATGTGGTGTTTGTGTACACACCGGAGCCCCGCTCCACCCTGCCTTGCTCTCATTGTGAGCGTCTTGGTGCGCGCGCCGCGCAGGCTGGCAGAAGCTCTGGGGCGCAGCCGCAGCAGCCCTGCCCCCCCTCCAAGCAGAAGCGCGTGCTGGCCTCTTGGGCTGATTAGCAGCACGAAGCGCAGAGGTTGGGCAGGGAAAGTCTGCAGTTTCTGCAAGAGACGGGACCTGCCTGCATTGTGGGGCCTGGCAGGGGATCAGGCACAGCACAGTGTGCACACATTTGGAAAGTTTATTATCTGTCTGTGTTACAGCCCAGGGTTGAACTAGCAGAATGATTCTGCTTCTGATGTAATGAACAGCTTGTAAAGCATTTCTGGAAACTCCCATTCACATTCAGTGTACAGGTGGAACAATGCAAGATGTATGGGATTTCCATCCTTCATATTTTCCCTTGCATTCCTGCTGTACAAAAGGATGAATGTGCTAAAAAACAAAATTTCACCTTAGAATGACACCTTAATGTCAACCTGGATAGAAGCTCTCTTGGTGATTCACAGCAAAAGAAGAATCCAGGCAAAGTAAATTTCCAAAAATAGTTTTATGAGAACGCACACACAGGTTGCTGACCTCCTCCTCCTCCTAATCTCCTGACATCCCCATTTTCATCCTGCCAGAAAAAAAAAGGCATGCAATTGGAAGGGGTGTGCATGTTTAATACAGGGTTTCCATGTCTGTGTTGTGTTTGGACAACCTTCTTTATTTATGGTGTTTAAGACATGGTAGGTGACAAGATGCTGCTCCCCCAGTTTGCTCAAAGGAGAGACAGGCAGACCTTTTAAAATCTGGACTTTCCTAAAGCTTTGGTTGCCAACAGCCAGGAGGCAGTAGCAGAGTATAAATTAGTGCTGTCTCTGCCAAACCATTCTGTTCCTTGTGCCATTTATGCATCTGCAAACTCCTGCCACTGTCCAGGAGATCAAAGTTTGGACAGACTACTGTCAGTTCATATTCAACCTTTCTCACTTGGCCTCACCTTCCTCACAGGGTTGTTGTTGGGAGGATAAAAATGTAAAATGAGGAAGAGAGAACCTTGCATGCCCTGTGAAAACCTTGCAAGAGAAAAGGCACGCAAAGTAAGATTTTGACGTGCCTGAAATGAAAACATGCAACAGACATAATTTTGACATTACAGTTCACAGATTTATTCAAAGTTATTTGTGATTTGTTATCTGTTTCCTGTTTAAGAAAGAAAAACAAAAGATTTATTGTTATTTATTCTCACACTTATTTAAAAATTTAAATTTAAATTAAGAAAAAATTAAATTAAAAATGTAAAAAGTTTTAAGTTTTGCAATTTTCATTTTTCCTACATTTCTTCTGTTTTTTATAATTGGTTAGTGGGGGGGGGGCGCAAGTAGGTATCTTGCCTCAGGCGCCAGAAACCCTGGCACCGGCCCTGGGTCCCGCTCTGAGGGCTCATTATGAGTAAACATGATGAGGATTCCATGCTAATTCTCCTAGTAATTTCAGCACGAGAATTAAGCATGGGGCTTTTTTTGTGGTGGTACTCACAGGTAATGGGGTACTGGCACCATTCTGGGGCTCTTCCAAACCCTGAGGGGGAAGTTGATAGCAATCAGTGCAATCTTACATATGAATACTACCTTTAAAAAAACAACAACAAAAAAGCACAGGTTAAGCATATGCTGTTTCCCTTTCAGGACAATATGGATTTTAAAATGGTTAGCTAATTAGGGGC
Source organism: Eublepharis macularius (assembly GCF_028583425.1). Lineage (NCBI taxonomy): Eukaryota > Metazoa > Chordata > Lepidosauria > Squamata > Eublepharidae > Eublepharis > Eublepharis macularius. The sequence continues at coordinate 66,104,175 of NC_072798.1, forward strand.
ATAATAAAATATAATTATATTAGGGGCATAATAAAATATAATTAGCTAGACTATGTAATCCTATGCAGATTTGCTTCTTTCTAATTATTTCATTGATTTAAGTGAGCTTAAATTGAAAGCAACTACATAGGATTGAAATGTACATTATGATACAGAAAATCGTGTTAGTGATTTGGAAACCTGTTAGCCTGTTTGGAAACCATTTTTTCACTAATAGAAGGTGTGAATTTTCTTGTTTACTGTGATGCAAAGTGTTAGATTTTTAAAATTCAGAAATGCATAACTACAAAGCTACAATAGATTTGTTAGGCTTTAAGGTGCCAAAGGACTCTGGCCTAGTTCACGCAGATATGGTAAACCTGTTATCCCTTTCATATTAATGGAGACTTAATCAGATCTCATTTGCCTCCATGCCATTACAACCTTCAACAGCTCATTTGTATACACAAGCCTGTATTAAAGAAACAAGGCATTTTTAACATTTGTGCATGTGCCAGTCAATAAATTTTTATCAAGTGTGTCCAGTTGAAACTATCTGGCAACCTTACTCCAAATATTATTTTTCAGATCTTTCCCCTTTAAGGATAAATCTGGACTTATCACCAGACTGCATTATTTCAAGGAGGTTTGCATTGCCTTTCAGCAAAAGCAGCCAGCCTGTTTGGAAACCATTTTTTCACTAATAAAAGGTGTGAATTTTCTTGTTTGCTGTGATGCAAAATTTTATCTAAAGGATGGAAAACCAACAGTCTTCCATTGTTAGCAAAGGCATGGCTGAAGAACATAAGAGAAGCATAAAGGGTAACTTCAGACACCATAGGTTAGTGATGTGAGACAGAAAATTTTCCATTTCTAAAAATGCATTTATTGTAAATAATGTTAAATTTGGAGTTTTAAAGTTGTAATTAATTCAGAGGTGAAGTATATGCAATCGTTCTTCCTCATTTGCAGTTAAAGCCCACTAAGTGAACTTTATTATTTTCTTTCCCCAATCCAATATTTCAGTTCAAGTCTTCTTGGCAACCGGAAAACCTTTTGAGGTATTTGTGCAGTGTACAGCATTTTAAAAGTTTTGCAAGCAAGTTAAATCAGATTCCAGTCAGTTTGCACAATTTTCCACATCACTGACATGGTCATAGAACATTCTGTGGTAAGCTAAATGTGGAGAATTAAAGGGCACACATATGTGAATAAAGTTAAAAATACTTCACTTTTTGCTTAGTCCTGTTTTTCAGTTTTTACTGCTTCAAGGGCAGGGACTAACCTTGTCTCCATATTTTAAATATTCCTGGTTTGTTAGGAGCTAATAAAAGGAGTTTGTGGTTTAGTTGAAAACATCTCAGATACTAACATATATTATGTTATAGTTTTGTGGACTAAAGCCAACTTTATTACATTAGTTGCTTTTGAAATATTTATCTCCCAAACTCACATAGTAACTTAAGGAGTCTCTCAACACAAGATATCAGACATGTGAAGAACACGTGTCAGGAGATGCAATGTTAGCCATGAAGGGTAGTTTAAAAAGACAGAGCCAGCAGCAGGGCAAAGGCTTTCCTATACATTGGAGCTGTGTAAAGGGACTGTGAAATTCCAGAAGGAAACTTTAGTCCATTATAACCTCTCCAAGTTGAAGCCCAGCTCTGGAAGGCGGCTCCAGTCCATCTCCATTCCTCACTGCCCTCTAGTTGCGATCCCACAGAGTTTTAGACTGGAGAGGTGAAATTGACAGTCTTCGAGGAGGCAAAGATAAAATTAACAACCCTTCTGAGGACCGATCTCCACCGTCTTTCAAAAACTATGCTTCCCAGCTAACATTGCGTCTCCCAGCACTTGATGAACATGCACCGAGGTGTCTTGTGTGGACAGATTCTGAGAAATCTACTATGGCTTGGAGCCTATCTAGTATAAAGTACAGCAGTACTAACATATGCAGTTTCCTGCCTCTCCCTTCCACTGCAGCCTGTTGTGACCTTCCCAGTCGTGCCTTTGATGCTCAGCACAACCTAGATTGCTGCGGGGGTGGCCCCTGCTTTCTTTTAGGAAATAATTTCTAAGAAAGGAAAATACTCATGAAGGATTTTTGAAGTTATTTCTGTTACAAGCATTCTCCTATGAGGAGTGAGAGAATGAGTGCTGGTGAGGGAATGAAAAAAATTGACTTATATTGAACCTAAGCAGTTCAGTCCCAAGACTAGGGAGAGTTGACAAGATAAAATGCAATCCCTGAACGGATTGATAAACCATGCCCCATCAATTCAAATTCATTCACAGATTGCCTTTTCTCTTCAATAATCTAATTAGGTGCTAGGCTTGCCAACCTCCAGGTGGTGGCTGGAGATCTCCTGGAATTGCAACTGATCTCCAGGCCAGATATCAGTTCCCCTGGATGAAATGATTGCTTTGGAGGATAGACTGTATGGAATTATATCCCGCTGAGGTCTCCTCCCCTCCCCCAAACCCTCCCCTCTTCAGATTCCACTCCCCAAATCTTCAGGAATCCCCCCCCCCCGGAGCCAGAGATCCTGTTACGTGTCCTGCAAGATACTAGTGTCTCAGCAGGCCCAGTTCAAAATCTTTCTATATTGCTGTTCGTTATCAGTGAGGAGACTAAGACTGAAGAATTGGATGAACATGGGTAGGTGCATGCAGACCCATATATTGCATACACATCATCTCCAGCAATGCCCGTCCTCAGAGTAGCACAAAGACATTAGCTTAAATTCAAGCAATGGCAGAGCAACTACTTCAAATAGGGTGACAGCAGCTGCAACAAGATGAAAGCTGCTCCATGTGGCAGTCTGTTTGGTCAGGAAGACACTTGTACCCTAGATATGTATTTGTGTGAATGATACATACTTTCCATTCTGAGGCCAAATCTTTAATGAAATTGCCTAAACATAAGGAGGAAAATACTCTCCTCCTGTGCCCTTCTCTCTTATATGCTAAAGGAACCACTGGTTTATGTTCCAGATCCAGCTTAAAAAAAAATCCTAAAAATCATGTAGCAGTGATAAACTATCTTTGACAATGAAACAAGACATATCTACAAGCTTGGAAAGAATGCTGAGAATCCAGGTAGAATGAAAACAAAAATAGTTTATTGAAGGAGTAATACAGCCATATAGGCTAGAAAGCAACCTCAAGCAATCAAAACATCATCAAGCAAGTTTAGAAACCCATCCAAGTTTAGAAACCCACCAAAGAAACCAGGCACTCCAAGCACCCAAACTCAGTGTAAGTTACTCCAGTTAGAGGCAGGCAAGAGGTACAGCAAGCAAGAAATGGCTGTCTGCAGCTCCCAATTTACGCAGGCCCAGGCAAAGGTCCAATTTTCAAGACAGGAATTTGCACATCTGGGCAGAAAAGCAAATAAATGTGATGTTGTATTATGCTGGGTGTTCCACAGTTGAGTGGTTTGGAGCTAAAGTGCAGCACAGCAAAGTACACTGTGGTCAAGCCAACACAGGGCTTTTCCGCACACTCAACTTATTATGATTTTCTTAGCAGTTGATCCCCAAGCATTGGAATCAGTTTGGGCACAGTTCTTCTGCACATCTGCCCCCTTTTGCATTTTTACAGTTGTGGAGGTTTATTTTGTTATGCACATGCCTTAAATAATCTGGATTTTTAAATAAGGGTGCTGTCATCATCTGTTGCATCACTGGTGATGTCACAGCACTCTCCCTTTTTATTTTTTGCACATGCTTATATCGTTAGAGCTGTATAACAACTGAATTTTGCATGGGGAAGCTTAAAAGGCAAACACTTCCACCACCCATACCTAAGTAACCCCCTTCCAAATCAGAGAGCCCTCCCTGGGCTGTCTCAGAGCTCGGTAGCGGAGGCAAGCACTGGCATGACAAACCAACCTCTGTTGGGATGGAGCCTGGAACAGCAGAGTTTATGTGCTTTTCAAACTCAGCTGCTTTTTCTGGCACCAAAAGTAGCTACCTCCCCTTCCCTGGGACCTCAGGGCTTTTGCAATTAATAAAAAAAAATGTCATTTTCATATTTCTGTATCGACCTACCATTGTAATAACAGATGAAGCAGATTCTCTGAATTCCCAGCTTTTTTTTAAAAGTAAGTCTCTAGCTCCTTCCTTTGCAGAGATATAAGGAAAAAGGAGTCTCTCCAAAAGGGAATTGGCTAGAGATTGACTTTGTTTAATGAAAACTAGGAATTCAGAGAAACTGCTGCATCTATTATTACAATGGTAGGTTGATATAGTGATATGAAAATTACTATTTTTAAAAAGAGAAAACAAAGCCTGGAAAGGGGGGGCGGGAGGACAGTTGGGGGAAGAGTGATTCAACAATAATAAATGTCCAGTCAGAAAGATGGTTGGAGGTGAGTGGGAGTAGATGAGACAAATAAAACTAAAAGAAACATTATGCATGGGGGCGGGGGAATAGACTCAAAAATGGCTTCCAGAAAAAAGATTGGGGTAAAAGTGGTCTCAAAAGAACTGGAAAAAACCTAGGGGGAAACAAAAAAAACTGAAATGAAAACTAAAGACAAAAATATGCGTGCGGAAATCAGGGGATAAATTGGGGCAGAATCAATGGGAAAAAGCCATGCAGAAAACCCTGCAGTTTGGCTACAGTTATAGGATTATTCTGGCATAGGACAATTTAGCTGCAACAGATGCTACGATCAGCAAAAGACAGTAGAGACCCCCTAACCTCTGCAGGAGTATACCGTATACCCTGCAGCTGTGGACAAGTTTACATCGGGACCACAAAGCGTAGCATCCAGACAAGAATAAAAGAACATGAAAGACACTGCAGACTTGGACAACCTGAAAAATCAGCAGTGGCTGAACATAGCCTAACTCAAACAGGGCACAGTATCTTATTCCAGGACACCAAAATACTGGACAACACTTCCAACTACTTTGTCAGACTGCACAGGGAAGCCATTGAAATTCACAAGCATAAGCAAAACTTCAACAGGAAAGAAGAAACCTTAAGAATGAACCGAGCATGGTTGCCAGTTCTGAAAAACACCAGGCTAACAAAACATTCTATCCTTGACAATAGCCCTGCAGAGAAGATTAGCACATCAAGTACCAATCCATATGCTAAAGAACCTCCTCAGGATACAGTGAAGCCTCCCGCCATTAGCATTCCACACCCTGGGAAACTCTTACAGGATGACTCAGCTCAACCCCACCCCTCCTGAGTAGATACAAATGACCTACATCTTTTCCACACTGTGACACTGAGAGATCTCTGTCTTTTGGTGCTACACCTCTGAAGATGCCAGCCACAGCTGCTGGCGAAACGTCAGGAACTACAATGCCAAGACCACGGCAATACAGCCCGGAAAACCCACAACAACCAACCAATTTAGCTGCAGTTACAGACAGGCAGAAGAACCCAACCAAAATATTTTCTTTCCAGGCATAGAAAGAGGAAAAAAGGCAGGAGTGGGACTTCATGTGTACAACCTGTTTGGACAAAGGGGAGGGATAAGCAATTCATGGTCCTAGGAAAACTTCTACATAAGGTAAGAAGGGGAAGTATCCAGGCGAGGAGAAGCTATTCTTGGGGGCAGTCTTAGGCCGTTTCCACACACATTGAATAATGCACTTTCAATGCACTTTAGTTATCCTTTAGAAGTGGATTTTTTGTTCCACACATGGAAAATCAGTTATAAATGTTCACTAAAGCGTATTGAAAGTGGATTATCCAACGTGTGTGGAAGCAGCCTTAGGCTGATTCCGCACACGTTGGATAATGCACTTTCAATGCACTTTATCAATTGTTTGAGGTGGATTTTTTGTTCCGCACACAAAAAAATCCGTTCCGAATGATCTATAAAGAGGATTGGAAGTGCATTATCCAACATATGCAGAATCACTCAGGGGCTAAACAGGAGAGTTTTTGTAAGCAATTCCAAATAGTAGTACGATATGAGGTGAGGAGATTTTTCTTTGGGAAATATTATTGTGACCAGACCTTTAATTTAGCTAGATGCATGCTAATTACTAGGATGCCTTAATGATCTGATGATACTGGAGGCATCTTTAAGCTTCACATTAGAATGAAGAACTTAGGTGTAGAACTCATGGCTGCCTTTTGTTGAGTAACGTGACATGCAAAGAGAAACTGATCCCGGAACCAAGATGGAGGTCTAAAATGGATCCTGCCTTTGCTGTGGTCACACTATTTACTCTACCTTGAGAACCGAGATTTGATAAGCACAGCTGGCCTGAAGGTCCTGAGAAGAAGTTTTACAGCTCTGCTCAGAAAGACATCCTTGGAATCCGAAAAAAGAGTGTAAACTCCCATGGGGAGGAAAAAACGCCAAAGAGTGCTCTCAGACCCCTGCTCTCCAACTAAATCAGCCAAACAATTTTGTTTGGACGATCTCTTCTCATGGACTGAGACAGTAAGTGACCTTTCAAACCTTACTTCTCCAAATAAATATGCAGTTTTAGAGATGGAATGTAACACCCAGATATCTCAGGGTATACTTGAAATACTGAAAGGTATACTGAAATACTTCCTTACTAAGAAAAACAATTCAACTGTTCCATCATTTGCCTCAGGTACTGAAATATCATGGAAGAAATCTAAGTTACACTTAAGTATTCCTCAGCAGTACCTGACCTTCTAAAATTGCCTCAATTCAGTTTAAGATTATTGTGTTTGACCTCGTTTTTAGCATGGGATAAACACCATCATTAACTGCTATTTAAATGGTACTAGATTTATAGGGTAAAATATCCCTCTCCACCACAAAATAGTAAATAAAAATATAGGAAAAGGTAATATTTCCTGAAAGTGTATCCGTAAACAGGTGTTTCACAATGGGGCAGAGGAAGCTGGCACTCTCACGGCGTTCCAGCAATTCAGGCACATCTGTTTTCACACTTATGAACATCCCTGCAGTTACAAAAACTGCTGAGAAGAAACTGTTTTCTAATTATCTGTTTTGTTTTTTTTAGCTGGCACAAACTCATTGAAAAGTCATAAAAATTATAATTAACCGCCTTTATCTTTGGGTAAAAATGAATTTTCCAATGTACTAATAAATTTTTGTCTCATTTGTTCTTTGAAATACCGATACCATTCCATGAGCTTTTTTCTTCTTTGAATCTTTTGTTGCAAAGTCATGCGTTGCTCTTTTTCTAAAACAGCAGGAAGCTCTCTCCAGTTTTTAATAAAGATAAAGGGAGCTCCCATGGTCTTTAATAATTGCAATGGAGCATTGTAGTACATAGATGAATTTCCACAATTTCCTGGGGTCATTACATCTTCTACAACAGGAACAGAACCAAATGAACAAGCCTCATAAATTCTATAACATTCTGTGTTTACACCCAAAGGGCATAACGTGAGATCACTCTGGAGCAATGCGTCTTGATAGTTCTGAAGGCTTTCATTGGTTTCTTGAGGCCACCACCTAGAAACAGAAGACGGGACTTAAAATGTACTTTTCTTCAAAGGCAAATGATTAATACAGCAAAAGATCCATATTACTCTCAGGATTCAAACATAAGACAATTACTAACACTGCTTTGGATTTCAGTAATGAATATCTCAAATTTCCAAATATTTACAGAGAAGCACACCACAAGATAAAGACATTTCATTCAGTCTGAATGCACATGATGTCAAACTGTGCATGTATTTGATTTATGGTCTTGGCTCAAGATATCTGTTCTTCTACCGCATGTTCCGTTTGCTTGCTGAATTTTATCCCATATAATTTGTTGTTGCTCTGTACTAGAATGGTGGCCACTGGTCACCTATGAATGGGCCTTTTCCATTACAACCCTTTGGTTATGAAATCAAGTGCCTTTAGTTCCTCGTGAACTATTTCTTGATTGCTTCTAAGGTGACTTTACAGACTCACTCATTCAATTCTGAAAACCTCTGGTATTTAATTATGTTGGTTGCTGCCTACATATTAGAATAGACAGTGGTAGTTTTTAGATTTGATTTTATACTTTATCTTTTTATTTCCTGAAACTAGTTTTTAGAAGCTATCTTCTAAATAATAGTATTATCATCATCTTTTTCTTATATGTTTTGGAGCTGGAGATTTTTCGAACAGAATTCCAAATTGCTTACAGAATGTTCTCTGTTTAACACATTTTCAACTTTTACTTTTCAGGGGATGATCTAAAATGAAAGCAGAAAGTCACTCTAACTAATTTTAGAAAAGTTGGAAAAAATACAGACCTTCTATGTTATCTCATTATTTAGGTCACTGCTTTTTAAATTAAGCACCATTTAGCATTTTTAGGATGCAAAAACAAAGTTTATATTTACCATTTCAAACTTTACTTGCCAAGAAAATAATTTCTTTGCAGATGCTACCAGCAGCCACATTTTTTCTATAGTAATAATTGCCCCTCTTCTTAATAATTGTACAAATGTACATTATATGAAAGCCATGAGCAGTTTTCTTTGCAGTATCAAGCCACTTTTCTTCTGCAGTTAATCACTTTATGATTAATTTCTGTAATTTTTTAAAAATTGATTTTGTTTAAAATAAGAGATTCAAGAGCACAATCAGTGAAATAGGCCAAGTTATTTCCTGAAGAGAGAAAGTACAGAGGCAGATGGGATGCCTGTAGGGTTTTCTAAAAGGGAATTACAAGCAGCAAGAAAACCTTTTCACAAGGTTACTGTCTAATCCCATCAAGGTAAAAAAAAAAGGCTTAGAAAAGCATCTGCTACAGGCTAATAGAGAATAGTACCAAAATGGACTCCGTTCTCTAGCATAAAACAATAAATAATTTTGGAGCTCAGTCTTAACGATAATAGCCACAGGAAATATAATGTTAGACATGAAACAGGTTAAACATATATGCATTTGTAGGCTGAATATTCTTCTCAGTGTATGACATTTAAAGATGTATGATCAACCCAATCCAGGAGATTCACTAGGAAACTCCCATACAGAGTTTTGTTGTTCAAAAGAGACTCTCTATAGGTTCTAATATTGGCTGAATCTGGTAAAGTGCCCCTGAAGGTAAGAGCAATGCTGAAAGCTTCATCTGGGTATTAGAGTGCTCACAGAGTATGCTAAGGTGCCAGTGTCTAAAAACATGCTATGAAAAGCACTGCTCTCATCCTCAACTATTTTTCCATTGTTTGTGTGCTCACACTTAGAGATGGGCACGAACCAGGGGAAAAAAAGAACCATGAGGTTCGTGGTTTGTCACATTTCACGAACCACGAACTTTCATGAACCAGTTCATTTGGTTCATGAAAACGTCACTTCTGGGTCAGCAAATCACCACTTCCAGGTCAGCAGAAGGTTTGCAGAAAGCCCATCCTCCGTTGCCTAGGAAATTGATCGGCGCCAAGCTGTCTGTAGTGATGAACTGAAAAATGAACCAAACGTACTGCCCTAAAGTTCGTGGCAGTTTGTCAGAAATGGGTTTTGACAAACCGCCAATTTGTGAACCATGAACCAGCGTGGTTCATGCTGAACTTTGGTTCATATTTCAGTTCGTGCCCATCTCTACTCATACTTCTTACTGATTCACAATAAACATAAAATATGTAGATAATCATAACGCTGATCCAGGCCACAAAGAAGACACAATATAGAGTACATACAACCTCAGTATTGCATCGGCTTCACTGGCTTACAATTTGTTTCTGGACACAATTCCAAGTGCCAGTAGCAACTCTTACAATTCCTACTTGAAAGACTACATCTGTCCCATACCTGGCTATGATCATTCAGCTTTTACTGGAGCCCCTCTCTTCATGCTCATTTTCATGGAGACAAGAAAAGTATGCATGAGAAAAAGACTCTTCCCTATTATTGTGAACAGGCAAGATTTTTATTGGATCTGTTTTTACTTCTTTTTGGTTATTTTGAAATCAGTGCAATGTTAAAATTGACTTTGGTGTTGCTGTTTGTTTATATTGTTGTGTTTTTAATTGATCAGTTTAATTATCATTAGTGTAAGCCACCCAGGGTTCTGCTACCTCCTGGAAAAACTGTGTATAAACTTTGTAAATAAAAATATTTTCAACAGTAGACTTTTTTGTTACAAACTATACTACTTACTCTTCTCTGGTGGAAATCCAACAGACCTTATCAAGCTCATTTTGCCTCAGTACTTCCATTAGGGTCTCTCTTGATGAGTTTTTATAAACTGTTCCTAAAAAATTACACAGGTACAAGCGTGGAGTGTGAAGCATTGACCAGCTTGGTTCAACTACAGGAAAATTTCTGTAACTGTAATTATAAAAAAAAACAGAATGTAAAAATATACAGTGAATATTCTAATTTGGGGCTATAAGGTTACAATGTGCTAGACTCAATTTACAGTGAAACCCTAAGCAAGGTTACACACCTCTAAACGTATTGAAGTCAGTGGGCCTAGGAGGATGGACTTCTATTTAGAACTGCACAGTTAGTTGCTTGCCTCTTCCCACCTGTTTCTACCATTCTCTACATTTTCCCACTGTAACTTTTTGCAAATCCCATTACTCATCCACATTCATTTTCTTGTAATCTTATGCAGCTGGGTGAAATGATTTTAGCTTTCATTTCTTTGCAGTTGTCTGTAAGCGTGCCTGTTTAAAGGATGTGGCGACCTGATCAAATTTAACTGTAATTCTTTCTTGTGTGTGTGTAAAGTGCACTCAAGTTGCACTTGACTTATGGTGGCGCCAGCAAGGAGGCTTTCAAGGCGAGTGAGAAGCAGAGGTGGTTTGCAGAGTCTTCCTTGGTGGTCTCCCATCCAAGTACTGGCCCTGTTTAGCTTCTGAGATCCAACAAGATCAGGCTATACCATGCCTCCTTCTCTCCCAATTATTTTTTTGATCCTTTAAAAAACAAAATGGTGTTTCAGTATGTCTTATATTTTTTATAAGATAGTAAGAATTAAGCAGCACCCATGTCACCTTCATCTGTTTGATATCCAGTAGTACAGCATAAACTGTTACATCTATTACTATGGCATATAATACAACCAACCATCCAAGTAAAAAAGAGACACTGTGGATTGTGGCTCCCATGGGTATCATGGCACCCGCCAACAGCTTTCCTGGTACCTGCCAACTGTTTTTAGAAAGTGGGTGGGGAAGTGCTTCAGACTGGCTGTGCAGATTTTTTAAAAGTAGCTTTAGCGGCAGCTGCCCTCACAGCATAAGGAACCTTGCTGTGTCTCTGAAGGTAACCTATGCATATGCAAAAAAAATTTTTTAAACAATATATTCATTTTAAAAGGCATTCTGGTAAACAAAACTGCTGCCTGAAATGTTGAACAGTTACTATCAGTTATGAACAACCTCAATCTCTGACGTTTTATGGTTGGCTCTGCCTCCTGTGGCAGTCATTTTGTGGTTGTGCCCACCACTCTGTGTCAGAATTTCAAAGGCTCAAAAAGATTGGAGATTCCTGGGCTAGAGTGTCAGACTAGGAACTAGGAAACCCACGGTTCAAATCCCTACTCTGCCACAGAAGCTATAGAGAAAACCGGCAGTATAGTACCGTTTGATATGTGTTTTAATAAAGTAGAAATTGCACAAAGCTTTCCAACTACATTCCATCTTAATTGAATCTCTGAATAAACAGACACAACAAATAGGTCATATACAAGTTGGCAAAAAAGCAATATATAAATGTAATACATTACTTTTAAAAACATTTCCTTAATTGTAAAACACTTACGTAGCTACTCCCAAAGGCCACTGGAAAATATCTTCTTCATTCACCATGGGACTGTCATATATTAAGAAAAGTAATTCCACAAATCCTCCATAGTTTTTTAAGTAAGGGTAAATCCATTCGTTTCTACACTGTTCGTTTCCAAGCAAAACAACAGCAACATGCTGCAGCTTGCGAGTTTGTACTAATGTCTGTACATAATGCAGCCACTGAGTGGCGTAAGAGATCTTCCCTTCCTCTCTGCCGTTCAGCACAAGAACCACATTGGCAGATTCTACTGAGAAGTACCCGGGGACTACAGATGGACCTGTGATGAAGCTGTGAAAAACATAAGCACCGTTATAAAAATACAACAGGACAGAATAGAAGAGATAGACATTTCATATAAATGCTGCCATTGTTTGACTGTTCTTTCACTTGTGTTCAGGGTGTGTGTGCTATTTCTTGTTCTCTGAAACACAAAAACATAATATAATTTCTCCTACAGAAATGTAGTCTGCCAATGTCAATTCTTAATGGCCTAATCCTAAAATTTGCTGTGCAGTCAATAAATGCACAGTCGGGGAGTGGATATGTACCAAATACTGCCTGAGCACTAACCCCACAATACTGCAAGCCAAACATTCTGAGAGGAATTGCCTGAAATTGTCTCCCTTCTTGCATGTGTGGATCTTCTCAACATGAACCAACCCTAAATGTCCACAGCACTATTCTTTCCACTGCAATTCCTCTCTTGCTCTCCTTCCTAATACTATGCTATTTAGAATGCGGCATACTTTCAATAAAACATCTGCTCTTCCCATTATCAGCAGGAAAGATCCTGCAGGACTGGACAAGGTGAACAATAAAGAGTCTTATTTACCATATCTGCTATTAAATGAAAATTCTGTTTGTAAATTCTATCCATCGATGCACAGAATTAACATTCAGAAGGCTGTAAGGTACTATGATCTAAGCTGACAAGCGGTGTCATACTGCTGGTACCTGAAGAATGATTTTCCTGCTTTTAGGCTTCCTTCTCTCCACTGGGCAGACACATCTGCAGGCTCAAGCAGACCTTCAAATATATGCTGCCACAAGTAAAGGCCTATGAAAACATCACAGACAATTTAATAATTAGGTACACATAGCGATTCCTTCATAACATAATTTTCACGTCAACAAAAAAGTCTGTGAAAAGGTAAAGCCGACTAAAGCAACCTGAATCCAGGAATATAGAAGGTTGCACAAACTGGCAATGCAGAACACCTCCTTCAGCCAGGGGGGCAGCTACTTCTCAGCAAAGCCACTCAGACAATGGACATTACTGCTGCCTCTTCCCACTACAGGTCTGGGATGAAAAATCTTAGACCTAAAGAAGAAGTCACCCCGAAGACTTCAGAAATAACACAGAAGCCTCTGAGGCATCCTCCCCTTTAGCTCTAAGAGGAGTGATTGACAACTGGACAGGAAACCTGTCAGCAGAATTGCCTTGGTTTGTCTCAGGCTTTTCTCCTCAGTTCACAGCTACCTCACCCAGTAGTGAACGAAGAGACCACCTAGAAGCCTCTGCATTATCACAGGGCAGTATCAGGATGGATGTGGGCTGGACTGGCACACAAATCTCAACTGCTGCACTAAGCTTGTGCTGAGACCTTTCTTGAGCAAGAAAAGGTGCAACCCAACTTTCAGGCACATCATATTAAACTTATGCCTTGCTCAGAAGGCTGCACACATCATGCTTAACACAGTGCTTAGAACCTGCATGCCATTTATAAGGTGGGCCACAACCCAAACCCTTCCAGTGCTGAAGGGACAGAATCCTGGGGGCCACTAAGGACCCTGATGCCTTCAGGCATTTCTCAGCATCAAGAAAACGTCTGAGGGGTGGCTAGCTGGGCTGTATCTTGCATACAGCAATGCGCCCAAACAGAGTTATCACAAGCCAACAGGGTGGACCAGCTGGAAAGTCCATTTCACCCTATTTCATGACTCAAAATATTCAGTCGTGTATTTACAAGGCTGAATGAAATGCTTTCTGTAATTCTCTTACAAAAGAACAAACCTGTCACATTCACAGGCATACCTATTCTTTCTCCTTCACAAGATTCAAGTCTAGCCACAATAACAACATACATGTAGAAAAATTATTTCAGAACAAGAAAGTCTTTTATTCTCAGGAAAATAAGTTGTACTGAAGATGGCATAGAAGAGTTACAGTGCAATCCTAAGAAGAGTTACCCCAGTCTAAGCACATCGATTTCAATGGGCTTAGACTGGGGTAACTCTTTTTAGGATTGCACTGTTAGTTGTTTGAGATTATATGGTAAGGTGCATTCTACTATTCCTAAAATGTCAGATGGATGAATACTACTTTTTTCTAGGAAGCAACTCTCTAAAACATTTGCTTTCAATTTTTAGATACTATGCTAGAAATGTAGGGAAATTACATAGATCTCTGGAATGCTGGCACGATATAAATAAAGTTGATTTCCTTTGAATAATGTACAAATAGCACGGCAAATGTTACATTACATGCAAACGTGTAATGCTGCCTGACAGTCAGTTTGGTGGTTAAGTCAGTTTGGTCAGTGGTTAAGAGCAGCAGGACTCTAACCTGGAGAACTGGGTTTGATTCCCCACTCCTCCGCTTGAAGCCAGCTGGATGACCTTGGTTCAGTCACAGCTTCTCTCAGCCCCACCCACCTCCCAGGGTGATAACACACTTTGTAAACTGTTTCAAATGTGGCACTGATTTGTCCTAAAGGAAGGTCTATAAATCAAATGTTGTTGTTATTTTAGAACAGGAAAAGTTGGAGCAACTGAGAGAAAGGAGAAGTGGAAGATGTATTTAGCCTCTTCCCTATCCATCTCCCCAAGTGGCATTTTCTTTCTGAGGAGTTTGAAATACATACCTGAATTGCATACTTGAAATATATACAACATGAAACAGCATAAAGCAGGGAGCAAAATTTTCCTGAAAAGATCCAGTCATCAGTTTAAAACAAAAGCGGATACTAACACATTACCAGACGAAGACAACAATTTCATACAATTTAAATCCCTTGTTTTTTTATATGTAGCTTTAACTCATATAAGTTAGATTCATAATAACAGATACAGCAGCATTTCGACATATGGTTTCCAATATAATTAAATTTTAAACATGTATAACATACCATATTGCACAAGAGAAAGTGATAATTAACAACTGGATCGCAATGGATGTTAGCAGGATATCCTTCTAAGTAACTGCGCTTAGGATCACATCTCAAGATGCTAAATTCCAAACATACTTATTAGGAAGAAATTCTATGTAAGCACCTTGAGAGTAAGCATGTTTTAGCTGAAAGCATAAGCAAACATATTTAGAAAGAACATTCACATTATCGATTACAAATACATACCAATAGCAGCTTTTCCCCAGATTTGTACTCTGAGATCTGTTTGTTCCTGCGGTAGTTTCTTCTCTTTTAAAAGTTGCAGACTACTTGCAGAGTTCTGTTGTAAACTATTTTGCTCATCAACTTCCCAAGGGTTCCATTCTTCCATTTCCAAAGTAAAATGCTCTAAATATAAAAGACATGGCTTACTTTGCATAGATTTCTGTAAAGTATGAACCCTAAACATTTCATATTACAGAGTATTAGGACTATTGCTTTTTTAAACACATACAAAGAAGTCAGGGTCAATCATGGTTCTCTGTAAAGTGTTTCTTCAGCAATCTGTTCCCCTCCCCAGACTTTCCATCTTATCCTCTCTCTTCTTATCTACAGCCTCTTGCCCCTGTTTACTTCACATTGTTGGAAAATGATTGGGGTGGTTCCAACACATGTTGACAGCAGCTGAAATGTGGCCATTTCCAATGGTACCAAAATTACCCAGTTCATAATGCTAATTTGGTAAGCACATAAAACATGGCTTCTCTTTTGCCTCACCTTATACTCAAAATATGGCAGAGAAGTGAAAAATGCTGCAAATTGTGTATAAGATTAAAACCCTGCTTGGAACATTATCCTGTCATACAAAAATCTCTGCCAATACTGATTTTTAATTTTTTTAAAAAAAGACGCTATTATGGTTTCAGAATGTGTTTCGCCCTTTCACATATCACTTTGTTTGGGCTATAACTTGCTTACTTTGCCTGCTGGCAAAAAATGTTTTCAAGCTTTTAAAGCATGTTTATAGAAACATTGGCTTTCTAGTATTATTCTATTGCTTGTAAGAAACTGGAAACCTGTAAAATCAGAGCATTATTATTCCAAATTTTGTTTTCCTGCCTTAAATTTTCTTGTCTAATACAATTAGTAATTTTTGTGTAGAGAAGCAGCTTTCTGCATATCCAGAGGCCATTAACCTAAATCAGATGAATATTCAAGTGTCCATCCAAGTGCAGATGCAAAAACATTGCTCTGCTTTTAAAATGAATACACACAGATTATGCTAAGAAATCAGGCTGGAAGAAATTTTGTTAGCCTTTAAAGTGCCACTAGATTCCTGGTTTATTTTGCTGCTCCAGATTAACACAGACTAATATGATTAGCTGCCCATCTGGAAATCTCAGATGCACATCCCAGTCTTATGTGCATGGTTATGTAATTCAGAAAACATAGGCTGCATTACCTTCAGATATGCTTTAGACTTTCATCTAAATTTACCCACCATCCTTTGAAGGAGCCAGTGGTTGGCTGGAGGATTATTATTAAACATGATTCCCCTACATATCCTGGGTGTCTTTTTCATTTATAGAAATATTTCCTTTATTTTGACTTCCAGAGATTTGGATGCTGCACACCCACCTCACACAAGAATGACAGCAAATGGGATAAAGCCAAGAGGTTTTATCTTGATTATAAAATGGGATGTACTAAAACGAATGACAGGATTGCCCATTGAAAATAATGGGAGAGACTTGAATGCCCATTGGAAATAATGGGAACCTGGAATGCCCATTGACTTGCATGGGCTCCATTGAAACATATTAGAGCAAAAAAAAGGTACAAAGAAAACGTGGAATGGATTTTGAAGGAAAGTCTCTGGGCCCAGATAGACTGTTCTGGGACTGGATTGACAGGCCCCTGAGTGCAATGGCGGCCCCTGGGTGTGACAGAAGGGCTCTGGGACTGGAATGACAGGATCCTGACTGGAATGACGACCCCTATGTGTGACAGAAGGGCTCAGGGACTGGAATGACAGGCCCCTGACTGGAATGACGGTCCCTGGGTGTGACAGAAGGGCTCAGGGACTGGAATGACAGGCCCCTGGCTGGAATGACGGCCCCAGGGTGTGACAGAAGGGCTCGGGGACTGGAATGACAGGCCCCTGACTGGAATGATGGCCCCTAGGTGTGCCAGAAAGGCTCTGGGACTGGAATGACAGGCCCCTGACTGGAATGACAGTCCCTGGGTGTGACAGAAGGGCTCAGGGACTGGAATGACAGGCCCCTTACTGGAATGACGGCCCCAGGGTGAGACAGAAGGGCTCGGGGACTGGAATCACAGGCCGCTGACTGGAATGACGGCCCCTAGGTGTGCCAGAAAGGCTCTGGGACTGGAATGACAGGCCCCTGAGTGGAATGACAGCCCCTGGGAGTGAGAGAAGGGCTCAGGGACTGGAATGACAGCACCCTAAGTGGAATGACTGCCCCTGGGTGTGACAGAAGGGCTCTGGGACTGGAATTACAGTCCCCTGATTGGAATGACGGCCCCTAGGTGTGACAGACAGGCTCTAGGACTGGAATGACAGGCCCCTGACTGGAATGATGGCCCCTGGGAGTGACAGAAGGGGTCTTGGACTGGAATGACAGCCCCTGGGTGTGACAGACAGGCTCTAGGACTGGAATGACAGGACCGTAACTGAAATGACGGCCCCTGGGAGTGAGAGAAGGGCTCGGGGGCTGGAATTACAGGCCCCTGACTGGAATGACGGCCCCTGGGTGTGACAGAAGGGCTCTGGGACTGGAATGACAGGACCCTGACTGGAATGACGGCCACTGGGTGTGACAGAAGGACTCTGGGATGGGAATGACAGGACCCTGACTGGAATAATGACCCCTAGGTGTGAGAGAAGGGCTCTGGGACTGGAATGATGGCCCCCTGACTGGATTAACGGCCCCTGTTTGTGACAGAAGGTCTCTGGAACTGGAATGACACGCCCATGAGTGCAATGAAAGCCTCTGGGTGTAGTGGAAGCTTTCTGGGACCTAAATGACTCATTCTTGCAAGGACTGAGAATCTCTAAATATTGTAGAATTATTCTGGGACTGGAATGACATGCCCCTGAGTGGAATAATGGTCTCTTGCTTGACATTCCAGTCTCACTGAGACTCAAGGTGGATTATACAGTATGAGGTTAATACAATCAGTATAAAGTAAGTACATTTTGATACAATACCCAGGGCTTATTTAGAGGGAGAATGCACCAGAACGGCATTCCGGTAGTTCCCACAAGTCAGGTGACCTTGCCCATCTGACTTAAAAAGATTTTGGGCCATTTAGGCCTCAATTGGGGCCAAAACGGCCACAATCGGGGCCAAAACAGCCCTGATCGGGTCGGTGCAAGGTGGAGGAAGCATCCCCTGCCCAGCACCGACCCAGTCTGGGCTGTTTTGGTCCCAAAACGGGCTGAAACGGGCCCCAAATGGCCATTGTCACCCATTTGGGGCAGTTTTGGCCTGGATTGGGTCCGTTCCAGCCCGGATCAGGGCCGAAATGGCCAAGATTGGGTCGGAGCCGGGTGAGGGAAGTCTCCCCTGCCTGGCACCGACCTGGTCTCGGCCATTTCGGCCCCGATCTGGGAAGGAAGGGGTCAAAATGGCCATTTTTGGCCCATATCAGCCTGGATTGGGTCAGTGCCAGGCAAGGGAAGCCTCCCCCGCCCAGCACCGACCCAGTCCCAGTCATTTCAGCCCTGATCTGGGCCAAAACAGGCCCAAAATGGTCATTGTCGGCCATTTGGGGGCGGTTTGGCCTGGACTGGGGCCGAAACATTCTAGATTGGGGCCGAAACGGCTCGGCTCGGGTCATTGCCAGGTGGAGGAAGTTTTCTATGCCCAGCATGGACATGGTCCTGGCCATTTCGGCCCCAGTCCTGGCCAAAATGGGCCCCAAATGGCCATTTTTGGATGTTTTGGGCTCGTTTTGGCCCCGGATTGGGGCCAAGGGGGCCTGGACTGGGTCAGTGCTGGGCAGGGGAGGGTTCCCCCGCTTGGCTCCAAACAGATTCTGTCCTTTTTGGCCCCGATCCTGGTCCAAAAAACCCCAAATGGCCACTTTTGGCCATTTGGGCTATTTTCTGCCAGGATCGGGGCCAGAACTGCCGGGATCTGGTCAGGGCCAGGTGGAGGAACCCTCTCCTTCCCAGCACTGCTCTGGTCCAGGCTGTTTCGGCTGTGATTCGGAACCAAACAGAGCCAAAATGGCAATTTCCGGCCCTTTGGGGCCCTTTTTGGTCGGGGTCAGGACCAAAACTGCCAGGATTGGGTCAGTGCCTGGTGGGGGACCCCTCCCCTCCCAGCACCAATCCAATCCAGGCCATTTTGGGCCTGATCCAGGCCAAAGCATGCCCCAAATGCCCATTTTGGCCCAGTTTTGGCCTGGATTGTGGGCAAAACGGCCCTCATCGGGCCACTGCCAGGTGGGGGAACACTTCCCCATCTGGCAGCAGCCGAATCCTGGCCTAACCCTGGCCATTTTGGCCCGATCAAGGGGTGTGACATATGTTACTTCGTTATGCTAATGGGTTTCTGCAGTTATTTTTCTACAAATGGTTCCCTGACAATACCATAAGGCTAACATATACATGTTTAAAGACATAGCATTAGTAAGGACCCAAGACATAGTCTGGCACACTAGGGGCTGTCATTCCAGTCAGGGGCCTGTCAATCCAGTCCCAGAGCCCTTCTGTCACACCCAAGAGCTGTCATTCCAGTCAGGGGCCTGTTATTCCAGTCCCTGAGCCCTTCTGTCACACCCAGGGACCGTCATTCCAGTCAGGGGCCTGTCAATCCAGTCCCAGAGCCTTTCTGGCACACCTAGGGGCCATCATTCCAGTCAGGGGCCTGTCATTCCAGTCCCCGAGCCCTTCTGTCTCACCCAGGGGCTGTCATTCCAGTCAGGGGCCTGTCATTCCAGTCCGAGACCCCTTCTGTCACACCCAGGGGCAGTCATTCCACTTAGGGCCCTGTCATTCCAGTCCCTGAGCCCTTCTCTCACACCCAGGGGCCGTCATTCCAGTCAGGGATCTGTCATTCCAGTCCCTGAGCCCTTCTGTCACACCCAGGGGCCGTCATTCCAATTCGGGGCCTGTCATTTCAGTCCCAGAGCCCTTCTGATATACCCAGGGGCCATGATTCCAATCAGGGGCCTGTCATTCCAGTCCCAGAGCCCTTCTGATATACCCAGGGGCCATGATTCCAGTCAGGGGCCTGTCATTCCAGTCCCAGAGCCCTTCTGTCACACCCAGGGGCCGTCATTGCACTCAGGGGCCTGTCAATCCAGTCCCAGAACAGTCTATCTGGACCCAGAGACTTTCCTTCAAAATCCATTCCATGTTTTCTTCGCACTTTTTTTTCTCTAATGTGTTTCAGTGGAGCCCAAGCAAGTCAATGGGCATTCCAAATTCCCATTATTTCCAATGGGCATTCAAGTCTCTCCCATTATTTTCAATGGGCAATCCTGTCATTCTTTTTAGTACATCCCTAAAATAATACCAAATAAAATGTTTTGATGTAGCAGGAAATGGACATACACAGACTTCTCATAGAATTGTATTCTTTCTGGATAACAGCAGTAGTCCTTTCTCTTGCCATCTAAATTTCAAAGCAGCCACTTGACAATACCAGCATTAATCAAACAGCTAAATATCAGCAAACAATCACTGTATAATAAACTAGAATATTACACGCTAGAATGTTACAGTGAATATACCAAAAAGTTTTCCACTGATATTCTCAACAGCAATTCGCTTTTGGCGCCCACACCTCGAACTAACCACCACTGGCGCCCCCAGGAACCCGCGATATAATGGAGTCGGGGACGGCCGTGCGCTTCTGTGTATGGGCAGAAGGGAATCCAGTGGGGGAGAGACAAGAAGATGCTTCGAATCGCAGCAGTGTTACCTCGCCCGAGCTTCTCCCTCTGGCTCGCCCGCGAAGCAGCAGCGCGGCGCGGTTTCAGAAACACGCAGTAAGCAGCATAGAGGGAGAACAGCAAGTAGGCAGCGAGCAGAGCAGAGCAGAGCCGCTTCCGAGTCAGCCGCATCATTCAGAGCCCGCTGGGTGCCGCCATCTTGCTCAGGTCAGGTACCGCCGGCCCTGCGGAGTGACGCGGCGAGGCGGTGCCTGCCACCGCCGCCACCTGCCTGCCAAGACTGGGTCATGCTCCGCGGACAAGGGCGGCCTGAAGTGAAGGGTAGTTGTGAGAGGCTTTGTGTTACTCTGCTAGAACGAGCCAGGGCGGCTGACAAGGCTTCATCGTGCCAAACACGAAGGACACCTTTTCTTGTATCGCTGCTGGCTGAGAGAGACGAGAGCTCATGGGGGGGGAGGGCGCCGCGGGTGCTCCTGACATCGCTCGCTTTTGCTGTGGTGGAGGTACGGCAGGGCTGGGAAGGGCCCATGCCTCTCTGGGGCTCTCCCTGACCAGGGGGTTGTGAGGTAGGGCTGGGGGAGAGATGAGAAGCCCCACTAGCGCTGCCGGTGCCTCTGGAGCTCGCAGCTGACTAGTAGACGGGCAGGGCTGGTCGGAGAAGAGCTCCGTAGTACCTGCTGAATTGAATACTTTTCGCTTTGCACCTCAAACTAAACAAGAAAAAGGGAAGGGAGAAAAACGTACTCCCCCCTTTTTTTTTTACATCAAACTGGCTGCAAACTGGCCTTTTGCCAGTGTCAAGTAAAGATGTAAAATTTCCAGAAATCTTGAAACCACAGCAAAAAATCAAATATATGCAACACAATTTACTATCAAATATAAACTTCTTGGAAATGATAAAATGGATAATTTATAACTTAGAATGTAAAATTGTACTGTCTGTATTTCTGAAAGTTACAAGCATAAATTTGGGACTGGGTAAAATTCGGATCCAGATGATTCTAAATGGATCCTTATGAATTCATATGATTTTTATATTGGAACAAAACAAAAAGACTATCAGATTATAGATCATGTCCTAGTCTATAGACACACCAAAACAATTATGCACTCACCACGTTGTGGTGCCACTACAGTGCAAAAATGCTGTATGAAAGCACAGATCCTCATAGACCCTCTGGATTTTTACATTGGGCCACCCTAAACTCACCATGCAATCTCATGCCAGGTCCATAGCCATAGATTGAACCTCAAAAATCACGAACCCACCGCTTCCTGGCACTGTCATTGCACAAAAACATGTTTTGAAAACACGGATTCTCACGCATCTGGATTTTTATATGAGGTCACCAAAAAGTCACCATATAATCACATATCATGGCTGTTTCCACATGGCTTACCTGTATGCGGCATGTCCCGGTAAATCGCGCAAAAACCGTGGAAGATCGCATTTCCTCATGCGAGATTTGCACGATGTCACACAATGTCGCATAAATCTCGCATGAGGAAACGCGATCTTCCACGTTTTTTGCACGATTTACCGGGACATGCTTCATACAGGTAAGCCGTGTGGAAACGGCCCATGTGTATCACCACGGACCGAACCCCCAAAGTCTTACATCTACCACTGTGTGGGGCTGCCATGGTGCAAATACATGGTTCCAAGGTACGGATCCTTATGGATCCTAGAGGTTTTCACAAGGGGTCGCCCAAAACTCACCATACAATTCAACATCATTTCCATAGCTACAGACTGGACCACAAAAATCAGACATTCACTGCCTTGTGCCACTGCCACAGAGGAAAGACGTGGATCCAACACATGGATCCTCAAGAATTTTATATGCATTCATCCAAAACTAATTATATTATCATGTATCGCATCCATAGCCACAAACTGAACCACAGAAATCAGGGATCTGCAACTTCAGGGTATTTCCACAGCACAAATAGATGGATCCAAAGCATGGATCTTCAAGGATCCTCTGGATTAGGTGTGTGCAGTAAAAAAAAAAAAAGTGGGTAGTATTTTGATCCATTTATCTGGAATACAATAAATGTTCAGTATTCCTGATATTTGGATCCTATTTACTATTTGTATCCTGTTTTTTCTGGGAATCCTAAATATATTTGGCTGTTATTCCCAATGGGCGAGACTACTTGGGGTGTTGAAAGGGGCCTTTTTCATTAGTCCTCCTCTTTTTACACAGATTGCCTCCTTGTTGGTCCAGTAGCTCAGAGGACACATGGTACACAATTTGCAGGGCTTTGATAGGTAGTGCCTGAGTATTCCCTCCGCAAAATCCTGTCTCACCTCATGTTCCCAGAGGGACCAAGTGACTCCCTGATGGTGACCATCTCAATGGACATCTTGGGAGTGGCCATGCAGAACTTTGCCAAGAAGGGGAGGTTTGGAGGCCAGCAGAGCTGGTCTCCCCCTTAACTCCTCTTCTGGTAGGTTATCCCTCTTGTCCTGCATATACTGCACCTGCCCAAAGAACCCACTTCTCAAACTGTGAGCTTCCCAGCCTACTCAGTGATGCTGCCCTTGATACATGGGTTGCACATGGTTGCCATCATATACAATTTGTTCTTAGTGAGAGGTTGCAGCCTTCTCATGAGCTCATACACTACTGGAACAAAGTCTGCACATTCTGTGCCTGCATCCAGAAAGGAGACCATATTTCTCTAAAGCATCTGGATCAGAGGAATGACCAGACCAGACCAAGGGTTGCCATTAGGGGGTGTGCACCCAAAAAATCCAGGTGATCTGGATCAAGGTTTCCACTAAAGTGCACCTGCATAAATGCACACAGATTCTCACTTGTCTGCACACAGCTTCTTATCTGAAGTATAGGGGTGCTTCCCACGCTCCTGCTCAGCTTTGGGAAGCCAGCAATGGGAGGCCACCTCTCCCCTTCCTTCCCCAGCAGGCTTTTAAAATGTGCCTGGCAGGGGGGCTGTATTCTCTGGAGCTCGCGTGTCCCCAAGTGGGAGGGCCGTGGCTCGGACTCAGCCCCCCATGGCTGAAGTGGCCTTGGCACAGAGTGGGGAAGGCCTCCCTGCGCCTGGAGAGCCACCGCTACTGGTCAGAGAGTATAGGGTAGCCGGAGGGGTGATGTTGTTGGCCCACCGGTCTTCCTGGGGGCTGGTTGGGACAGCTGGGTAGCTTGTGCAGCCCTCAGTGAGTTGGGAGTAGGTCATGAGGGGTCTGCTGGGGCCTTGAATGAGCAGCATTTGTCTCATGCAGCTTTCCCCTGTTGTTTCACTGATGGTTTTCTTTCTGGTGCCCTTCCTAGTCATGATTTGTTCCCAGAATAGAAGAAACTGGGTAATGTGCTGGGGGAGTGTGGATAGCTCTGGTTCTCTTTGTTATTCAGAAGTAGCTCCTATGGAAAGAAAGGCTGTTAGTGTTTGATGGGGACAAATTGGGAAAGCTTCGGAGGAGGGCAAGGAAGATGGTTGTGGGTCTGGGAAACAAGACCTCTGCCGCAGAAAGAAGAGGTGAGGCAAAGCGGGTGAGGGAGATGCACCTAGCCTCTTCCAATCCCCAACCAGCTGTCGCACAGAAAAGGGCTGAGGCTTGTCCTCTGCTGCTTGAGAGGGTGAGACCAGATCCAATCGGCTTCTTACAGGAGAGGAGATTTCAGGTGAATGTGAGGAGAAATTTCTCTAGGACTTTATTTGGGGTGTATCTCTCTCCCCTTCTATGTATTTATTGAAGACCTGTTGCCATTCATGGTGGAGATGTATTCCTTGGACACCTGCAAATGGCAAACCCATGGATACTGGGAGGCAGGATTCTGCTGCTTCCCAGTACCAAAACTGGCTCTAGATTACCACTGTAAGATAGAATTCTACACATAGCTGCTGAACTATTTATGTTGAATTGTCTATTAAAATCACAAATATATATTTTGGTATGTTTGGTAATCCAGTTCTTATCTGAATAATTTTGCTGTTACTAAGTAACACTTTAATTTCAGTGGAAAAAAATAACACCTCTTATTGTTTATAAGATATATAAAAGTAACTAGACACGTTATGTTTAAAACTGATGGTTCTGGAGATACAGTGGCATTTCTCATATTTTATGAGTTTATAATTTTGAATTTTAGGAGCTTAATCTAAATAGTCTCTTTTACAACTTTCAGATAAACACACATAGCCGTAAACTTATCAGCTGTGTTCTCTTGTTAATATCTTGATTTGGGAAGGGTTTGTCTTCGTATGTGTTCTGTAAAGTCTGAAATAGCAATCCTAACTAGGTCTATCCAGAATTCTACTCGGGTCTATTCAGTAGGGCTTACTCCTAGGAAATTTTTCTTAGGATTGCTTTAGACACTCAACAATGACTAGCACTAGCATTTGAGCCTCTTGGGACATACTTCTGAGTCTGAAAAAACATGTTTAGGATTATATTATTAGATTTGTATTTGCTTACTTAAATCACTGCACAATCTGTGGTGTGGGGGGGGAGTATCCTGGAAGATGACTAGAAGTCATGCTGGCATATCCTGGACTTACACCAGCGTAGTCCTTCCTATGCCGGCACAGGGGCCTGGCGCTGCTCCTTCCGAGGTCCTCACAGGCACCCAGCTACAGCAGCTGGGTACAGGCATAACCAAGGTGAAAGTCCCTGCACTGGCAGGCTGGGGAGCGACTAAGTTGGCTCCCTAAGTGATTTTGGGCATGATAATGCTCCCAGCAGTGACGGAAAATTACACCACAAAAAATGACAGCATAGCCCATAGGCGTCCATTGTATGGGAAAAGTCAATCCCTTCCCACACCAAGCAGCTTGGCAGAGAATAGGATGCTGACTACTGTGGGGACCAATCTGCTTGTTCCTCTGCAGCAACTGAGCCCCATTCCCTGCACCTAATCAGCTGCTTGGGCACCCTACATAACCTGCAGCCAGGGCACCCAGGTAAGCAGGGAGGTGGCTGGAGGCTCTGCCTCAGGAGCAGTTCCCCAGGCAGTCTGTGAGCCAATCCTGCTCCTGAGAAAACAGCATGAGGAATGTTTCTTCTGGCCTTGACTGCCGTGCTAACAGGTACAGCTCCCTATCTAGGCGAGAGAACTTGGCAACACATGTCCAGATATTCTCTTCACTTTTGACAGTTTGATAAAGTCTGTGTTGAACAACTCCCTCCCTGTCAGTTTGCCTGCCTGTTCATAACAGTAGCCCCCACTCCACTTCCCCATAGAGCTGCCCTTTCACTCATCCCAGCAAATGGTCTCTGGCTCTGGGCTGGTACAGCTGGGGCGGTCCCAAAGATGATCCAGGTGCCACTGTGCCTTTGTGTGGCTTTGCTGCCAAAAGAAGCAGGTGTTCAGTGGCACTTTGGAGGCTCCAGCCCTGCCCAGCTTCCCTCCCCCTCCTCCCTCAAATTCACTGCAGGCAGTGGGTGGGACTTGGAGTGTTGCCTCTGTGTGTCTGGCGGGGGAGGGAGGATTCTTGCTCTCCGAAAGCACTGCTGGCACCTGATAAGCCAGGCAGAAGACTGCTGCATCCAGGGGAGGGGGTGAGGTTGATGCCGGGATGTGGTGGTGGTGGAATAATGTTCTGGGATCTTTGGGGCTCCTCTCCCGCAAGGCCAGACCACTCTCCCTTTTGCTGTTTGCAGAGGCAGGGATGGAATCTTGTGCTGGGGATGGGATGACGGCCCCCGGAGCAGTTCCTCTGGTCCTGGGGGCTATCATTCCACTCTTGGGGCCGTCATCCCAGCACCAGAGAACCCAGCTCTTGAAGTCTGCCCTGCATTCACCTTGCATCTTTTTGATGCTGTGATGTGGAGCCACTGCAAGTTAATGGGCATTCATGGTTTCCATTATATCCAGTGGGCCTTCCAGCCTCTCTCACTGTTTCCAATGGACACTCTCGTCATTTGTTTCAGAACCCGCCCCCAGCTTGCCTTTAAGGAGCTGCCTCTCCGAGACTTGGGGGATTGATCCTGAGTGCCATGGGCTGCAGGTGTGACCCTTGCTGGGTCCTGCTGCCTTTCTGGCCTTACTTTTCAAGGATGCGATGCCTGTTTCTCAGAGGGGCAGCAGCAGGAGTTTTCAAGCAAGTGATGCTTCAGCTGCCAGCCCGGCCCTTGTCAGAAATGGAGGTTGGGTGAGCAGGTGGGCGAGTGTCCTGTCTGCACCTTCGGTGTAACTTTTGAGTCTATTGAGGTGTAGCAAGCCTGATCATGGGGCTCTTTCTGCCCTGTGCATCTGCTCCCTGCAGGGCAGGGGAGTAGCATTGATTGCTGGCAATGGCAAACGTGGCCTGGTCCACAGACTGGCTATGCTTTTCCCTGCTACTCACGGTGCTGTCAACTGCAGCCGCCCTGCAATTGGTGGATTCTGCCAGTGTTGCCAGGACAACTAGGGAGCAGTCTCTCCTGGCCACGCCCTGCTGGGCTTGGTTGCCGGCACAGCTCTCCCGCAAAAGTCCTTAGGGAGAGAATGAACGTGCACAGCATGGTGGGTCTCAAGATTGCGTTGCCCTCCCACTAAGCTCTGAATCGGAGAATTTTTTAAAAATCCAATGAAAGGATTGGTTATGTTTATTGTATTGCTCTAATTTAAAAACAACACCTGTCTGCTCTACCCTCAGCTCTGCTGAAGGTGAGGCATGTCTCTCAAGCCATTTGTTGGGACAGAGAGGTTTCCCTCATTATTCTGGCAGGGCTATGCATTGTCCCTCTCCCACTTGCACATTTCTTTCTATATGCTGTTCTCCTCAGTTTCAGCGCCCTCCCATAATAAACACTAAGCCCTCTGCTTTCCTTCTGATCATCACAGTCTGGGTCTAATTGCTTGGTATGGAAATTTCTTCAACATTATGAAGCCATGGAAAAAGCATTTATCCTATCATTTTGTTTCCTGCAAAAAGAAATCAAAATGTTGGGAAACTGGAGTATATACAGTACTTTCTTATCAAACCTAACTTTATTGTCTTTAAAAATAAAATCCACCATTCATAACCTTGTTATGAATTGTCCTATCTGGCCTTTGAAATAAAATTTAAAAGTATAAATGCCAGTTTTCTCCAAACAAAATTATAAATAACCTAATATATAAGAGAGAGAGAGCTCTGTTAATAGATTTACTTGTGCTCCCTGTATATCTTATCTTTTGCCATCTGAGAAGAAGGAAAAGTGGAAAATAGAAAGCATAAATATCACAGTAAACAAAATAATGTTTATTTGAATAGGACCAGTTCTCATGAAGCTACAGTATTAAAGGCTACCCACTGACTGACTGTTCAATCATGTGTTGTTATCATACACACAGAGCATAATCTTCAGACCATTTCAGAAACCGTTGAGTATAGCAACTAAGTATTCAAGCCAGAGTAACTTCCAAGATATCCTGGTGTACATCCTATACTACTGAGTCTATGCCAGTGTAAACTTGGCCCTCTCAGGACAGGGGCCAAAAATGAGTGGCATTGGGATTGGGTGAGGAGGAGAATTTAGACAGAATCCTAAATTCCTTCAAGCCCATGCCCAGCTGTTGGAGCCAATGTAATGTTACACCATAGAAAGAGGAGATACACATTTTATACAGATACAGAGCCATGGCAAGGGCCCACTACTGTTCTTCATACTGAGAAAGGTTCTGTACTCTGTTCCTCCTTTTTTCTGTGGGTGGGAGTTGGGCAATAATGTTGTGTATGTGGCTGTGTCACTGCATTGTTTGTCTGCTTGCGTGGTGTGGTAGTAAATTTTGAAGTGCAAATGCTCTTTGTATTCCAGAGCCACACCTGCAGTAACACTGTGAAATAGAACATGAACTTTAGATTCCTTTCTCTACACAGCATTCTTAGGAATAAAACACTTTTGTGAAATCCAAACACCATTCAAATTTGTCTGATCTAGGAAGCTGAAGCAGGCTGTGTGTCCTGCTCAACATAGTGACCAGCAGACTGATCAGAAAGCTATTAGTTTGAATCTCTCGTGAAGTTGCTGGATTGTTTCAGGGAAGCCTGTGTTGCAACACAGGGACAATAACATTAATCTTCCCTACATGGAGTTGACAAAGGAATACAATATGTGAAGAACCCTGCTGGGTTAAACTAGGAGCCGGTCTAGTCCAGCACTCTGTTTTACATAGTGGTGAACCAAATGCTTCCGGGAAGTCCCCAAGTAGGTTACAGAAGCAACAGCCCTACTCTGTTGTGTCTCCCCACTAGAGATATTCAGAGGTAAAATGTCTCTGAACAGGAAAGTTCCATTTAGCCATCATGGCTGATAGTAGTTTTTAGACCTATCCTAAGTCTCTTTTAAAGCCATCTAAGAAATAAATGCTGGTATTAATAATAATAAACATCCATATAGCACTTTTGAAAGTATACAGAGTGCATTCTACATCTCGGTCATTGTTTTCATCCCAGATCTTGTCTCCGGCATTTTCAACATCACTGGAAGCAGAATAAGAGTCTTTTTTATTGCAGCATCTTAAGAAAACCCAAACATCCTTCCAGATAGGAAAATCTGGGAAGAAGAATAAAGGGGAGGGGGGGTATTGAAGACAGACAGGGATCAGAAGAGGGGAAAGAAACAAACTCCCAACCCTGCACGCAGCCTCCCATGCGGCAAGCCGCGGCGCGCTCCCGGCGGCTGGCAGCCGCGCCTGGCACCCTCTCTTTGGCAGTGCCGGAGGCAGGCTACCCCCTGCCCCCCTCGATCTGGCCCTGCACCTGGGACCTCTTTCCTACAATAGTGTCCTCTTAGCTGAGAAAAAGTCCTTTTTGAATAATTCAGTTTTGCATTGTTTGCAGAAAGCCAGGAGTGTGGGAGCTGTCCTGACCTCCTCAGGCAAGTTGTTCCATAGGGTAGGGGCCACCATAGAGAAAGCCCATGTATGCGCGGCTGTTGATTTCGCCCATGTACAGGCTGGCACCTGCAAGAGACCCTGGTCAGATGAGCAAAGCTGCCTTGTACGGACATAGGGAGGGAGGTGGTCCCATAGGTATACTGGACCAAGGCCGTGAAGAGCTTTGTATGTAATAACCAATACCTTGAATTTAGCACGGTAACTGATAGGTAGCCAATAGAGTGACTGTAGGATGGGAGCGATGTTCAAGCTCCTGCTCCTGATAATAGTCGAGCCGCAACATTTTGCACCAATTGGAGCATTCTAGTTAACTTAGATGGGAGACCAATGTATAATGCATTACAACAGTCAAGTTTTGATGTTACCATAGCATGGATCCAGGTGGCCAGGTCAGCTATGTCGATATAAGAAGCCATTTTCCAGGCTAGAGTGAGATTGTAGTAAGCATTTTTTACAGCTGCCTTAACTTGTTTTTCTAATAGTAGCAGTAGATCCAGTATAACCCCTTGGCCCTTAACTGAGTCTGCAAGGATCAAACGAACTTCATAGCAAATGGGGAGTACAATGTTTTTCAAAATCTCTGCCTTCCCAACAAGCATCACTTCAGTCTTGTCTGGGTTCAGTTTTAATTTGTTATTTTTCAGCCATTTCACTACAGCTGTTAGGCAGCAATCTAAGATTTCTACTTTATCCTGTGGGGACCTAGATAGCGAGATATAGAGTTGGGTATCATCTGCATATTGGTGGCATCCAACTCCATAACTGCAAATGAGTTCGCCTAAAGGTTTTACGTAGCGGTTGAATAACATGGGAGATAAGATTGCGCCCTGCAGAACCCCATAGGATAGTTCCCATTCTGGAGATAGCTGATCTCGGATGGCAACCATTTGAGTTCGTTCCATGAGAAACAATTTAAACCAGTCCAAGGCACATCCTTTGATGCCCACCTGTTTCTAAACGCCTCAACAGGATGGCATGGTCTACTGTGTCAAAGGCTGCAGACAGATCCTGGAGGAGCAATAAGGAGGCATGGCCTTTGCCTATGTTCAGACAAAGATCATCCACTAATGCTACTAGTGCTGTCTCTGTCCCATGCCCTGATCTGAATCCAGATTGGAAAGGGTCTAGAACGCTAGAGTTTTCCAAGAAGATCTGGAGTTGGTCATCTACTGCTCTCTCAATCACTTTGCCCAGAAAGGGCAGATTAGAGGCTGGATGATAATTGGCCATATCAGTTTTGTCTAGAGATGTTTTTTTAATTAGCGGACGGATAACTGTCTGTTTGAGCGATCAGGGGAAGGAGCCCTGAGTTAGCGATCAGTTTACAATAGATCTCAGTAGTTCACTTATGTGATCTTTACTTGGTTTTAACATCCAAGAGGGGCAAGGATCAAGTGCACAAGTAGTGGCTTTCATAGATTTTAATTGGACCCCCTATTTTGTGGGGTGTTGGGGCCATATTCACTTTTGTCTTCAGCAGATGATGATTTGACCATGGTTCAGGCCAAACCTCCAATGTTGAAACAAGGTTTTCTCTTAAAGGCTCAGTGCAAAATATCAAGTCTAGTGTGTGGCCTCTTTCATGTGTAGGGCCTGACATTATTTGAGAGAGGCCCAGGGTTGCCAGGGAAGCTATAAATTCCTGAGCCGGGCCTGACTTTGAACACTCAGCATGGATGTTGAAGTCTCCCAGAAGAATAAGTCTAGGTGTCTCCAACACCATGTCTGCTAGCAGCTCGGGCAAAAGGGTGCTTATAGGGGAGCTGAGTGGTCTGTAAACAAGCAGGATACCCAGTCTGTCTTTAATTCTCAGAGACAGGAACATGCAGTCAATATCAGTCATAACTTGTACTGGAGATCTGTGGAAGTTTTAGAGGGATGAAGATAAGAAAGATGCTAATTACATTCTAAGGGACTGAGGAATTGCACAGGAATGACAGTCTGTCCCCCTCCCTCATGATTTGCTGTAAAGGTCTTGAGCAAACTGTTTTCTCCTCACCACCCTTTTCCTTTAACAGGCACTCAATTACTGTCAATGTTCCTTCCCTTTGGAAAATATTTGGTCTTTATCAGGCCATTCATTGTTTTTCTTAAAACTTTGGTTCATTGAAAACGTCATTTTTTCTGCATACCTGTGAAATCCCCCAAATAAGCGGAGACCACTACCTTGTCTAAGGATGGCCTGTTTTTACTGCTTTCATTATTTGGTCAGGGCCCTGCCAGTTTATTATTAGATACTGTGATGTAATGTCTGAACTGAAGCCTCTTGAACACTATGATTTAATTTTATTTGGATTAGCCTGAAAGAATTAAATGAAGCCTAGTCTTCATAAGCATAATTCTCTCTGTGGGTCACTGTGGCCTTCTGGCTAGTTTTTCAAGCTGCTGCTGCAAGCATTCAGCCTGTGCTCTTTCTTACAGGACTAAGAACACATGAAATCTCTAATTCTTCATCTTTCCTTTGGATCAACAACTCTGCTCATGTAGAGTTGAAAATTGGGGATTGCAGCTGCTGTAGAGGAAGGGAATGACAGCTGTCCTTTCAAGATAAGTGTTTATGAAAAATAGACATTGCTGCATGGAAAAGCCAAATCCTGAACTCAGCTGATAATGCCTGGCTTGACTGATTCCAGAATCTGTGACTGGCTCATCTGGTGAGCAGGTAGAAACCTCTATTTATCAAAGAGCACAGTTGGGGCCAGCTTTTGATTTCTTCTCGTTCCCTACAATTAGAAATGGAGTGGGGCTATGGGAACAAAATAATAGAGCTGCTGGTTACTGTGGGGGCTCATGGAGCTGGGCAACTTACGTTACTTGCTTTCGTATGAGTTTTGCGTTCTGTCTGGGTGATGTGATGAGAGCTGAGAGAAAAACTTTGTCTGGGGGCCCCTGGAGGCTCTTCGGTGCTTTGTTCACTATGGTCTTGCTGATCTAGTGGACAGCTATGTAGAACTAGGCATTCTGGATAGACTTGCATGTCCCCTGTATTAAGCAGGATTTTACTTTTGCTCCAAAGTAGACAGGGGGACGGGATGAAAGAACATGGGGAGATACTAAATGTATCCTTTGTGTTTCTGAGCTATTAAATACATCGGCAGCAATATCAACACCAGTCCTTGTTCCTGACAAAGAATTATAGCAATGTTCTGAAGTCCACATTGGCTAATTAGTGTCCACAGATCAGACTGCTGGTGTTAGCTCATAAACCTAAATTACTTAGAATACCTGTGGAGCAGCACCATCCTGAGGACTGCCAAGCAGTCGTGGTGGTGCAACAGCTGGTGGTGCATCAGTGGTGCCGTAGGTCTGTTCCCTGAGAGGTTTGGGGACAAGTCAGGGAGTGGGCAAAGGACCCAGCAAGGGGGCTGTATGGGCCATGACTATGCCGGCAACTCTAGCAACTGTGCCATCATGTCTACAAGAGGTCACGGGGTGCAATAGCAAGACTGTGATGGATGGGGGAGACAACCAATCACAGGGCAGCAGCCATGAGTAGCCAGCCCCGCGGATGTGCAAGATGGGAGGGGAGGGCCCACGCCTGTGGTACTCCTCCCCCTTAAAGGCACAGGGCCCTACCCAGAGGAATGGGGGCAGCAGTGGGGAAAAATCAAAAGGAGGGGACATAAAAAGGAGGAGAATAGATGGTGGGGCCATTGATATTTTATGGAGCTGATGGCGCCTTGGCATCTGAGATCTTTTGTGCCAGGTCATAGTGCTGCATGTGGGGGGTGGATGGGCAGAGTGTCGCACCACCCAGGGAGTCTGTGCCACAGCTTCTCACCACATGGACAGTGTAGTCCCCTTGTAACCTGTCCCACCAATGCCCACTCCTCACAGCAGGAGGGAAGTGTCCAGGGGCAGCACTGAACTCCAAGAGCCAGGCCATCACTGCCAGGCTAGCCCCAGGGGGACTGTCCCTCAGTCAGCAAGGAGGTAACCAAGGTCACTCACAACTTTGAGGGTCCACATGGGGCTATGCCTCACTGGAGCCAGGGGAGCCTGCTGGGGTTGAGCTGGGGCAGACCTAGTTGTTGTGATTAGCTCTTCAGCTGGGACGCAGTGAGTCCAAGGCCTTGATGAATGATGTCACCTGTTCAGAACTAGAGGTGATCCCTCCCTGGCCCTCTCTGCTCTGCCAATGGTGAGTGTCCTCCTTGTGGGCCACCAGATTAGGGTAGGGATCTTGCCTGTCCTGTGCTTCATGAGGGAATCCTCAAGCCTGGGATGCATCCTGCATTCTAGTTGGTGTTCCAAAACAAGACTGGGCAGTTCCATGATAGGCAGACCCAATCACGCCCCCCCCTTTCTGTTGCTAATTGCTGTTTTGGTGGTCTAGCACTGTATGGACACCAGGTGGCTACGGCTGGGCGGCACGTGGAACACGAAATGGATCATATGTACCAGCTCATGCACAATATGGAGCCTCATCTGGCCAGGCTATTGGTGGATGTTGCAGGCCTGCTGCGGGTTGCCATTCCCGTGGGATGTAATGAAATCTGGGTTCATTTGCAGCAGCTTTCGGGGCCCAGGGGCAGCCTCTTGAACATCCTTGGAGAGGTATGGGGGTTATACATGCAGTGTACTGGCAGTGGCTCTGTACTAGGTTGCTATGGCACTGAGATACACCAGCATAGCACCAGTCAACCTCCTGAGCACTTTGGCACCCCCCAGGATTGCATTTCTAGACACAACCTCTTTACTCTTTGTGGTCAGCAGTACTAAAATATCCTTCTAAATGCTATGTTATAGGGATACAGAAAAACATTCCCATTGTTTTTTCCCTTTGAGTTACATTAAAGCTAGAGCTAATACATTTCTATTAATGGAGCCCATTTTATATAGCAAGGTGTGTAGTCATTAGGACTATACAGACCAGGGGTTAGTTGGGTGAGAATTTTGCGCTTGGTATACAATTCATTGCACTGAGCTCATGCAAGCAGTTTTGTTAGAATGTAGTTATTGCTGTGCTCTTTCAAATCTCATCTCACTGTGAAAACAATTTAGTACTATTATAAGAGGAGGAGCCCTGACCTGGGCCGTTTCCACACGTCTTACCTTTTGCCGGCACATCGTGGAAGTCAGCGTCTTCTCGTGCGATTTCGCATGATAACAGCATCTTCCTGGCACAATTTCGTGCGTGAAGACGCTGTCTTCCGCGATGTGCCGGCAAAAGGTAAGATATGTGGAAACGGCCCTGGATAGCTCAGGAGAGACTGATCTTGTCAGATCTCAGAAGCTAAGAAGGGTCGACTTGGCTTTGATTAGTAATTGGATGGGAGACGTTCAACAAAGACCAGGGTTGCAGAGACAGACAATGGCAAACCATCTCTGTTCGTCTCTTGCCATGAAAACCCCACCAGGGGCTGCCATAAGTCAACTATGACTTGAGGGCAGGATTTCATTTCATAAGATGGGAACCTGAAAGGATCTGCAGGTGGGAATTTCATTTCCCGACTCTCCTTTTCACTTTGCCTATTTGCCTCCCCCTGGTAGTGCCTATAGCCTCTCCCCTTTCCTTCTCTCCCACCCACCTACTCAGAACCTTTACCTGTTTCTTCCCCTGGAAGCCTCTGCAGCCCCCCTATCCACCCACCCACATTCAGCTTTCTACCTTTTCCCCATTTTTCATTTTTTTCCAGTCTTCCCTACCTCTGCTGACACTGAGACTTGGAATCCTCAGCAATGTTGGTAGTGGGTTGCTCAGGACCCCCACTCCAATGGCTGCTAAGATCTCATAATGTAGGCTTCTAGAAAAATCCCTGTCTGCTGCTGTCCCATTGTGTGGATCTTTTGATTCACACTCTTTGGCCCAATTCAGATGAGGTAAATGTGTAGTGCTGTTTTCTGCCATAGGTAATTTAGAGTCAAAATAACTGATCATTGTATAATGTTCTTTATGGTTCCAGAAACAATGAGAATAATTTATTTGTTGGTGGAATTTCAAGATATAATGAGGGGTGTTTGGAAATCTTTTAAACCTAAAAGTGCACCATGTATGTGTAATTTTCCATAGCATCTCTCTGTAGCATTCCATAAATCCCCTGATAATGGTTGAAGTTCCAGGGGAGGAGAAAAGAAGTTTATTTAGGCAGAAAGAAATGTTTTTCTTTTTCAAATGGGCAGGTGGGAGTAATGGTGAAAGAAATATTCTCTCTTGGGAGTGGATTAAATCTAAGAAACAACATGGGGACACTAAATCTGTTTATGACTATATTCTTTGAAATATAAGAAGCAGATTAATTATTAACAATAAATATATGTTTCTAGTCTTTTTTAAAATTAAGGATACCAAGAAATGATACATATATTTAGGTATTCTTGTGCTTTAACTTTCTGCAAAAACATTATTTGCAGCCTTGAAAGAAACATAATTAATTCTTTAGGATTAACTCAAAATATACTGAACTCAAACACAAGGTTCTTCTTACGCTTCTCTAATATTACTGTGAAAGAATCTCAAGTAATATCAGCTACGCAAAATACAATATGTCAAAAGGCTGTCTACTAGGTTCAGTAAGTACTCCAATGAATGAATGAGTTCCACAGAAGAAGCAATTGTTTGAAATAACTCAATATGGAAAGCAATAAAAACTATATCAGAAATATGACCAAGACTCTGTTTATTCTAGTAGCATTGCTCAAGTGCAGAATTTGGTTCTAGGCATAAGATAGAGCTTTTGTGTACAAAAAGCATAGTTGTACTTCAGCCAAGAGAAATACCAAATTAATTCATTCCCTGATTTAGTCAGTGTGGTGTAGTGGTTAGAGTGGTGGACTAGGATCTAGAAGACCCCCACGTTGCCATGGAAGCTTGATGAGTGACTTTTGGCTTGCCGGCTGACTACACATTGTCAGCCTAACCTACCTCACAGAGTCGTAGAGAGGATAAAATGGAAGAGAGCAAAGCGCTGTCAGCTGCTTCAGGGCCACACTTGGGAGAAAGGTGGGGTTAAAATGAAGTAAATAAATAAGACTACATGCACTGAAGCAGGTTTCTGCATGTACATCCCAAGCTGGATAGGGAACTATGTGTGCAAATGGGTGCTGATGGTGCTGTTCAACCCTACCACCAGTGAGGGATTCCATTATGTTGTAATTTTGTCCATCAGTTAGTTAGGATGGGGAGAGGGATGGATTCAGTTCAGTGGTTTTTCTGAGGCCCACCCTGAGGCAGTAGGGATCCCTTGCCTCTAGAGTCGCAGATTTTGCTGTTTGCAGGAATGAAACCTACACTAATGGGGTTAAATATAAACAAATGATTAGTTGTTATTATATAATTTGTTATTTTTATTACATAATTTGTAATGTTTTGTTTATTATTTAGTGTTGACAACTCCATATTGGGAAATTCCTGGAGATTTGGAGGTGGAGCCTGGGTAGGGTGGCTTTTGGGAAGGGGAGGTACCTCAGCAGAGTATGACGTAGAAGCCACCCTCCAAAGCAGCCATCCCCCCCCCCCGCCCCCCCAGGAACTGATCTCTGCATCCCAGAGATCAGTTGGAATTCCAGGAGATCTCCAGGCCCCATCTAGAGGCTGGCAAAAGTATTATTCTTTGGCAGCCTCTTTTAAGATACGTTGTAGCAGAAAATGAGACCTTAGAATGCTTAGTACCTACTTAAGCATTACACCATTATACATTTGAGACCAACAAGATTTTCAGAGTGTAAGCTTTCGAGAGTCAGAACTCCCTTCTTCATACACACCCACCCAGTGCTATTCAAAACTGGTGTGGGATCTATGGTCCAAACAATTTGCAGGATTGGGCCTAAATTCATCATGCATATATCTACTGAAAATAGATATGAAGTCCACAGAACTTCAAACAATTATGTCCAAAGTGGCTTTGTCCAAATAGTGAAATGATACAATAAAAAAATGGAAACATTTTAACATTAAGAGAACAAAGTCATTATCTGATTTAAAACATTTTTCTATAATCACTTCTGCCAAAAATAAATACTATTATATTACATACAAATCATGGTTTCAGGTCGTCATGTAATCTATAAAATAAATCAATGTTTTTTGTTTTTAATTCCAAGCTAGTTGTAACGAAAGATGGACCAAGTTATTAGCATCTACTTTTGTAAACTAAGTATAATCTCTTAACTAAGGGCCCCTCCTAGGGAGGTAGTCTGACTACATTCTCTAAAGATTTTCTTTGAGATTTTGTCTCCTTGGCAAGTACTTGGTATGGAAAACCTGAGCACTCCTTTGTTCACAACATGGGGATCTGCTGTAGAGACGGATGATTTATGGTGTGTAGAGTTTGAGGTAATCTACTGGGGCAAAGAGAATGAAATATAACCTTCTGCCAGGAGGTTTTCTCTCTGGGTTCAGAAAAGACAATATGCAAAAATCAACAGAAACTATGGCCCATTTTGCATGGCACACTTTGGCACTGAATTGGCTTGGGCTCCTGGCATTCTGCACTGCACTGTCTGCTAAATTATTCCAGAAGAATTGAGATGTGTTTGTTTGAAGCTGCCTTTTGTGGGGGCTGGAGCTGACATTTTTTTAAAAAAAATTCAGCACACGCATTATAACGTTGCAATGTTAGAGCCCAGTGTGTCCACCATCCCTCCCTTCTCCCTTTCCCTGTATTTGTTGATTGGGCAGTACTGTGCCCAGTGCCCACCAATTTTTTTTTAATTCTGGAAAGGCAATTGGTGGTGGAGTCCAGAGTTCAGAGGGGAATCTACAAAGTACTTTTTGCGTTTGTTTCACTAGCTGCTAGCAGATTGCTCTAGTGTGGTTTGAATTGTCTGCTTGGCACAAAACAGCGCCTTTGTGCCAGAGCAAAATATTTAAATGCTGGTGCCCAAACAAAACAGCATTCTCACTGGCCTCCTCACATCATGTGATTGTGAGATGGGGAAGGAGAGTTCTTGAGACGAGTCCCCCACCCCCATTTCCAAATCATTGTGAACATTTTTGGATGACCATTAAAAGGATCCACTGTAGTGTACTATACTAACAAGTATACAGACAATATCAAAAATATCTTGGAACATTTCTCTGCTGACATTAAGCAGATGTTTATCTGTGAAAACATATTTTTCTCCAAAATCATCATAATCAACACCATTAAAAACCATCCATTAATCTAAGTTTGATTTGCAGTTTCTCTTAAAGTAAGAAGTGTTGTAAGAACTGTCTTAAACGTTTTAAAACCCAACTATTTTAATCCCATTAACAGATGACGAAACAACAAATACATTAGGAATATCTCTGTATATACACTTAAATGTTGTAGGGCTTACTTCTGAGTAAACAAGCAGAAGATTTAGCTGTATATCCCATTTTTGATAGCTCTGTTTGGGTGAAAGAAGTGAACAATTTAATTCACTGCATAATGGAAAGCAAATATATTTGCTCAAAACACTGCACTCTAACTACCGACCCCTATAATCATCTGAAGATTAGGTCTTTTTTCATGACAGCAAATGAAGCCCTTCAACTTTACATGCTTTTCCAGTGAGGAGACCATCAATTCTTCTTGCCACAATTTGTAATAGTGGGCAAACTTGTAAGTGTTCAGGTTAAAAAACTCTTACTTACATTTTGTAACCATTTTTGTTTGTTAGTTAGCAGAAAACACACATCATTTAATAAATTCGAGGAACAGTTAACAATTTCATCATTTGAGGGAATAAGGAAGAAAACTTACCCCATTTTGATATTGTCAAGATTAGTAAAATGCATTGACCAATAGGGTCAAGTTCGAAATAAACATATGATTTAAAGGTTTTAGATCTGTCATGAGTTTATGTTCAGGAAACTGTCCATTTTCATTTTCATTATAGGAACTTTGGATGAATATAGATTGCCATCCCACCACGATATGCATGTAAGTAAAGGGTAAAGAAAGTCATCTGTATCTAGGATCGCTTAGAGAAAAAGAAATGCTATGTCCATTGAATAGAGGCTCAATGGGATGTTAGTTACCAAGTGATGTTATCTACCTTCATGCCATGATAAGCTTCATCTGCCAATTTCTATACCTTTGTTAAAGGGGCATGACTTTTTCCTCAGGCTTGTTGGCAACTCTTTATATATCAATGTCTGCACCTACTGAAAAGCTTGGAGAAGCAGAAGTACAGTAATTTTTTTTCTTGGTATTTAGCAGGATGTTACAGATAACCCTTCATGTAAATATGCCAAATTTGTTACAAGGGAGCAAAGACCAGGGGGGAGGGGGGCTCCCAGCTCTGGCTTTGCAGACAGTGGAGAGGGAGAGACAGTTGCTGTTGGCATTTTGATAGAGAGAATGCATTGGAGCTTGAATTTTCTTTGTGTGTGGAGGGATAGGGATCTACCCCTTCAAGTTCCAGGGCTGCTGCCAGGCTCTGGGCCAAGCTATTATTTATTATTGGTACCTTTCCTGCTGCCTGCTCAGGTCAGGTTTCTGGGAGTGGTGCAGTAGAGATCTTGACCAAACTTGGATGATGGCTGGAGGAGAGCCTGCTGGCCCCCACCGACAGCCAACCACAAACATGTTCATGAACAGGGCCATGTTCATGGTTGTTCGTGAGTCCCTGTTCGTGGATGGCAATGAACAATAAACCCTGTTCGTGGATGGCAACGAACAACAAACATCATGTTCGGGGTTTTTTTTCTGTTTGTGCCCATCTCTACTCTAGACCTGCTCATATATATACATGCTGTAGGAACTAGGGGTGCTTGAACATGTGCAGGGCTGTTTCCCCATGTCTTAAAAATCGCACGACATGGAATGCTGGCAACTTCATGGTGCGATTTCTGACATCATAGTGCCACAAAAATGGAATCCTCACTGCCTAATGTCAGAAACTGCACCATGAAGTCCCCAGGGTTCTGTGAGTGTCGCGTGATTTTTAAGACATGGGGAAACAGCCCTGGTTTGGCTCAGATTCTTTTTACCATGCAAACAGGGAGTAAATTTTTCCCCAGACAGTTTGAATGTTTGTGCACAAAGTAAGCCCATTCATCTGTTTCCTTTTTCATATTCAGGCAGTACAGCACAGAATGGTACAAGGGGCAGTATGTCAGACATGCCCAAATGAGAGCCCTAGTTTGGCCCCTATTGTCACTGCAACCAGTAATACAAATATACCGTGAACAAATTAATTGCTCATCTAGTGATTATAGCTACAAACTATTTTTAAAAGTGTTACCTGTTGATGTTTGTTGAAGTCCACATTATTGAGGAACTTTTGCATGTGCACCTTTTCTCCCAGCCGTATGGAGGTTATACTGCAGAGCCAATGTGGTGTAGTGGTTAGAGTGTCAGATCAGGATTTGGGAAACCCAGATTCAAACCTCAGCTCTCCATGGCTGGTGACCTTGGGCTAGTCTGATTTTCTTGGCATAACTTGTAAATGTAAAATGTAAGAGAGGAAAACTATGTGAGCCACTTTGGGCTCATTGGAGAGAAAGGCAAGGTATAAATGAAGTAAATAAATACCCTCCACACATAATTTAATTTCCTAACTCGCATACTGCACAGATGCAAAAAATGGCTTTCAAAAGGCAGAAGAAAGTGCAACAGAAACACCCCACCTATTTTACAGCTATTGCACAGATGCAAAGCTGTTGGGAAGCTGTTGAATGGCAATGAGCTGAGCAGATCAATGAGCTGATCTGATGCTTGGCTCCCAAATCATACAGCTGTCAGACAGGGTATGTTGGCCTGCCAAGCCTGTTAGCCATGAAGTTTGATGTATCCTTAGTAAGGACAGAAGATCTCTACCTTCACTTTTATTTCCAGTCTTTAGAAGAACAATATAGTACATTCTTAACAACTATCTCTCAAAATGTCATACTGTCTGCCATTGACTACGATGAAGCCAGACTGCAGCTACAGTTTAAAATAAAATTAGCATCTAAAGCATAAAACAGATATAATTGCACAAAATAACTGAAACCAAGGTATTGCAATAAAAAGATAATTGCCTTCTGTCTTCAGTAATGAATCCATTATATGAGTTGCAGAAAAGTGTGGAAACTTTGTTAATTGTTATTTTCAATTTTCTCCAGTAACAAATTTATGTGGTTCTGTGATTCTTAAAACATTGTACAGGTTTCCTTCTCTTTGCGTCTAGCATTTCAAGAAATAAATAACTGGAACATTAGAACTTTAAGCAATTCTGTGCATTGTCATATATGTCTAACATAGCTGTCTTGAGGCTTATTAAGAAGTAGGCAGGAAGTTATTACCATTGTAAATTCACGGCGGACCCTTTGAGGATGTAGAGGAATAGCTCTGACAGCTTTTGTTATTCTGACAAAAGGTACTTTATGTGTTGCTCTTAACCTTTTGCTTCAAGAAACACTTTTTTAAAATTAAAGAGCTGGGTAAGCATGTTTCAGGTGAAATTCTATCAATGGAAGGATAAAAATTAATCTAGCCAGGTTCAAAAAATTTTAACTTGTGGAAATAATTCCTATGTTGATAATCATCATTCCTCAATTAGACCAATAGCCCTACAAAATATATTTTGTTTGATTCCAATTAAGCTCTTCTAATAAAATTGAATAATTAGCATAATGTGTTGGCACCCATGTTATTTACATTACTATCCTACCTTTCCTATAAGAACATGGAGGTAAAGGTTTAAATTTGACCCTGACTCCATTTCTATCCATAAATTCGATCAAATGGTCTTGTTAAGAAAGCTTGATTTAGAGATGGTAATATGATCAACTTTACAAAGAACGGCTGAAACATAAGCTGCATGTTGGAACAATATTTCTTTGAAAGTAAATTGCCTCCCAACCTTGACAAAGAAAATACTTTATATTTCCATCTGTACCTTGCTTTTTACAACAGAGTACTCAAGGGGCCTAAAAATGTGGACTGGCCTTGAATCAGTTTGTACCAATGAATGTAAGATACACACCAGTAGTAGCCAAACAGTTGAATAGTTCAGGTTGGCTTCTTTCCAGGATTTGAAAGGTGAACTGAAAGAGAGTTGCTGTAGCATAGAGGCTAAATGGTCAGACTGCAAATCGGCATTCTGATGGTTTGAATCCCACTCTGTTGGTTCAATACCCATTACTGCCATGAGCTCAGCAAGCAGCCTTGTGTAAGCTGGAGTATCAGCCCCAGCTCCCCAGCTGCATCGGGGGGAATAATTACTTTGGATATTTTACTTACTTTGGATATTTCATGAATTAATAAAACAATTATGTTGATTATCATGCAAGGCATGAGAAGATATGCAAGACATGAGTAGAGAAGTTTTTTTAAAAAAACATATGGTACAAATAATCTTATGCTTATAATTTTGTGATAAGCAATACTTTTGGGGAGAGTTTTTACTGGACATTTTAAGATGAGAAACAAAATAAGTCATCCTGTTGTCTTACTATGTCTGCTAGCATACCTGAGGGACTGCCTTTCCCTGTATATGCCCCGGAGGCTGCTGAGATCATCAGGTAAACACATGTTGGTGGCCCTTGGCCGCAGGGAGGCTTGACTGGCCTCAACCAGGGCCAGGGATTTCTCGGTCCTGGCCCCGACCTAGTGGAACACTCTGTCAGAAGACACTCGGGCCCACCAAGATCTTTCATCTTTTCGGTGGGTCTGCAAGACAGAGATGTTCCGCCAGGCATATGGTTCAGGCCAACATTAAATCCGTCAATGAGCCTCCCTGCCGGTCTCCTACCTGGGGGGAGGGGAGCTATATGGCCATCTGCCCCCCCCCCCCATGCATGAGCAGCCATAAGATATTGATCCAGTCCTCCACCTTTTTTATATATGGTGAGCAGGTGAATTTCTTGAAATGTTTGTGTTTGAAATCTGTTATTTTACTGTATTTCTGTATTTTGACTTCTTATTGTAACCCGCTCTGAGCCCACTCAGGGAGGGTGGGCTATAAGTCAAACAACAACAACAACAACAACAACAACAACAACAACAGGTGCTATTTCTGAGCAAAACCTCTGTAACATAGTTGCGATCACATACTTGGCCAGTAGCAGAGACAAAGTGCTTTTCTGCAAACTCAACGTATTGCTGATTTTCTTAGCAGTCGATCTGCAAGTGTCAGAATTGGTTTGGTCATGGTTCTTCTGCATGTCTGCCCTCTTTTTGCATTTTTACAGTTGTGGAATCAGTTTAATTTGTTCTGCATAAGCCTTAAATCATCAGGATTTTCAAGAGTGAGTGCTGTTGTCATTGGTGGCATCATTGGTGACATCACTACACCTGGCCTTGACTGT
Organism: Eublepharis macularius; assembly: GCF_028583425.1. Lineage (NCBI taxonomy): Eukaryota > Metazoa > Chordata > Lepidosauria > Squamata > Eublepharidae > Eublepharis > Eublepharis macularius. Next base: position 66,147,933 of record NC_072798.1, read on the forward strand.
TTGATTTATTTTTTAAATGCCACAGTTTAGAGCTCATTTTAGACTCAGATTATATACTGGCTAGTAACATTGAATCTGAGGAACGTTTTTTGATTTTGCTCACTATTTTTATTTTCCCAGGAATATCCACTGGTGAGTATCTTACTATATGGAAGGATATTGAGACAAAGATATCCACTATTTTATATGATTATCCTAAAGCATTTCTTTTATTAACTGGCGATATGAATGCTTGCATAGGATGTTGTAATGAGTCAATTCTCTGTCCTCTATTTGGAGCAGATGCTGATGCTTTGTACCTTCCAATTTTGGATAGGTTTACCAAAGACCCAAAATAAATGTTAGGGGAAAGATTTTTTTTCATTCTCTCCTTAAGCTAGGACTTAATATTTTGAATGACATCAAAGGGATTTAGGTGAATTTACACGAATTGGTGAGAAAGAAGGCAGTGTAGCTGATTTTTGTTTGGTTTCCTTAAATCTTTTACTCTATTGTTCTAGGTTTGGGGTGGGGGGTGAACCAATGGGTAGTGGCCACCTACCACTTTGTGTTGAATCAGCATTGCCTTTTGTGAGAAGCTTGCTCAACTACTCAAGATAGATCTCAGTTTTGGTAAAGGTGTGGAAAGAACCTGCTGGGACCCTAATAGATCTAGGGAGGCCTATAACATGTGTTCTTTGAACACATGCCAATCTCTCATGTCCCAAATTCTCTAGGAGACCTTGCCCACTAAGCAGTCAGTAAACTTGGAGAAAATGTTTCAGCTGTTTGCTCACTTGTTGGTCAAAAGAGTGACATAACCAACCTTTGAACACCACACAAGAAACAAATAATGGTTTGATAGAGACTGTTGTTGTATGCTCCAAGAAATCCATGGATTTATAGAGCCTATAGGCACACAAATTTCAACAGTCTAGTGGCTTCTTTGATTGCTTTTTATTCCGCACAAATGTCTTGTGCGGTATAAAAGACAAAGGCAACTAAAGAAAGGTTGGAAAAGATTGATAATAGCTATCAACAATCATGACGCCTCAAATTTTTGGTCCTTAATTAACAAGGGCTTGGAGATAAATCCTAAAGTACGATGTCACATTTCCCTTAGTATTTGGGAAAGTCAGGGCTTTTTTTCCAGCTGGAACACGGTGGAATGGCATTCCGGCACCTCTTGAAAATGGTCACATGGCTGGTGGTCCTGCCCCCTGATCTCCAGACAAAGGGGAGTTTAGATTGCCCTCCGTGCCACTCAGCAGCCCAAAGTGACATTATTGTGCAGTCCTGGGAGTGTGTGGTACCAGGGGCACCACCTCCTGCCAAGAGTTGCCCCCTGTGCTGGCAACCCACTGAGTTCCACCACCTCTCCCCCCACCCCCAAAAGCCCTGGGGAAAGTTATTTTGAAAATGTTTTTGACTCTGATACTTTACCTGCATATACTAGTATATACAATTTAGTGGACAATCTTCCTCCTTGGCCTATAATAACAGTGAAAGAAATAACCAATCTTATTATAAACTTTCAAACCTGCCCTGACTTTATAGATAATGAACTTTTCAAGAGTAATATCCTTGGTTGGAGTAAGATCTTAGCTCCTTTATCACAAACATTTGTAATTCCAGCTGTATACCGCAATCTTACTTGAATTTGATAACTATCCCTATTCACAAAAAAGGTGATTATTCACTTCCTGATAATTACAGACTGATTAGTTTGTTTTCTTGTTTAGGTAAATTATTTTCTTCTTATTTGCTTTTTAAGCAAATCTTCCATGCTAGATTGTGAGGAAAATTAGCAAGGACCTCCATGAACTGCTGGCTTCTATGGCTAATCCATAAATTATACCAAAACAATATGGCACAAATGAGATGTGGAAACAATGTCCAGCTGACTAAAGAGACCAAAATAAATATGGGTGTCTGTCAAGGCTGCCTTTTGGCCCCTTACCTTTTCAATTTCTATATAAATGATATCAGCAATCTTCTTTCTGCTGAAATCTTCCACCCACCTCACCTGTCCCAAAAATCCATCTCAAATTTGTTTTATGCTGATGATGCCATGCTGTTATCTCGGTCATGCATTAGGCTAAGATGCTTAATGAATGTTTTTGCTCTTTATTATTATCAGGAATTCTTAGACATAAATTATCAAAAGACAAAAGTTGTAGACTTCTATAAAGGCACATTCTCATGCCATCAATCTTGTTTTATGAATGGCCATTTGATTGCTCAAATGAATAACTTTTGTTATTTATGAGTCCTATTTTCCTATTATCTATCTTGGACAAGTCAAATTACTTCTGCTAAGAAGTTAGCATCAATACACTCATCATACACTCATTTTTTGAACCTTCGGAGGTGGTTATGTACCAGCTGCCACTTGTGCCTTTCAGGTGAAAATAGTTTCTGTATTACTATATGGTGTGCCAATGTCCACAACTAAGTATGGCAAGTTTGGTGTGTCTGGTCCAGCTATTTGTTTGGAATTTGCTGAGCCCTCTCTTGAGGCTAAAGCTTGGATAGCAACTCTCCTATGTAGATTGAATTTTTTTTATTCTGACAGAGTACTATTTGCATCTCCTAGCTAAGGATGGCTTCCTAACTTCATGACTAAAATTAGTTGATGATAGGCTACAGTGATTGGGCCTCTCCTTTGAACTTTTTAATCAAATGGAATATCCCGCTGCAAATAAATTGACCAAATCCAGCATTCCACACTATGATAAATGGAGCACTGGCTGTAGAACTAGAAGGGTATGTTCCCTATACTATCTGGGTCTCCCAGTCCCAAAGACTTTACCTGTTTATTGCAAGTTTTTAACAGTTTCCAAAATAGAACATTATTTTCTAAGGCAAGAGTGTCCTGCAATTAGAGGAACTAGCAGGTAGGTTTCTAGGACTGCCTTTCTCTGAGCAGCTTTGTGATTGCAAATCTGAGTATGTAGGCACTATCTGACATTTCTTTATTGATTGCAACAAATTTAATTTGGCCCATAACAATATACAAAAATGGAGTTTTGTTGCAAAAAAACAGGTTGTAGCTAAATTATTAGCAGATACTGATCCAAATGAGACTCTTGCAGTTGCAGAATTTCTGTCTATGGCATTTAATGACATTATTTCTTAATGTAAAATTCTGTATTTGTGTTTTCACATTGTCTGTATATTAATATATTATTGTATTTCATCTTGTTTGCTTATGACCTGTTGATCTATGAGTATTAATAAAAGAACTGAAAGTGGAACATCCACCCCTTTTATTTTTTTGTGCGTGCTTCTATCACTGTATTGATACTAGTGTTGAATTTTTTTAAAATTGAAAATGAACACATGGGGAAACCTTTGCATGAGCATGCCTAAGAGGGGAATAGTTCCACCCCCCCCCAATAGTCCAAACTGGAGCATTCCACTTGGGCTGACCCAGATTCCAGAGGTAGAGGCTGGAACTGGTGAGGCAAACCAATCTCTGTTGGAACGGAGTCCAGAGCAGCAGCAGCTACATGGTTTTCAAACCACACTTCTTTTTCTGGTGCCAGAAGTGTCCATCCCCCCTCCCTGGGCCACCAGGGCTTTTGCAATTAACCCCCCCCCATCATTACCATTTCTCTATATCGACCTACCATTGTAATACTAGATGAATCCGATTCTCTGAATTTCCAGCTTTCATCTTTTTTTAAAAAAGTAATTATCTCCTTCCTTTGCAGAGATATAAGGAAACAGGCATACGTCCACAATAGAATGGGCTAGGGACTTTCTTTATTTGTTTTTAAAAAGCTGGGAATTCAGAGAATCTGCTGCATCTTATTACAATGATAGGTTTATATAGTGATATGCAAATGAGGATTTAAAAAAAGATAGAAACGAAAACCAGGTGGAGGCGGGAGGAAAGTGGGAGGAGAAGTGGTCAACAATAGTGAATGTCCAATAATCAAAAGGTGGGTTGGAGGTGGGTGGGAGAGGATGGGGCAAATGAACCTGAAAGAAACATTATGCGCAAGGAAAAGAATCGACTCAAAATCAGCTTCCAGAAAAAGATTGAAGTGGTCTCAAAAGAACTGTAAAAAACTGGGAGGAAACCAAAAAACCTGAAGCAAAAACTAAAGGCAAAATATGTGTGCAGAAATCAGGGGATAAATCGAAGCAATATGGGGCCAGAACTGATGGAACAACCCTGTGCGGAAAACCCCTTAGTCTTTGCATGTACTAAACATTACTTTGCTGATAGGGCTAATCCTTTTTGTCTGTGTAACATCATACACTGAAGCAGTCTGAGGACAGAATTGGACAAAACTGTGCTGAAAACATACATCCCCCAAACAGCAAAAAAAAACAAAAGCCAAAGTAGTATCACCAATAGGCATGCCCACAAGAACACTGGTAACTTTGCTATGCCACCATGCAGCATTTTCAGTGATATCACCACCTCACACTCACACACACACACACACACACACACACACGCACACACACACACACACACATTAGCCACGCAAGGAAGACACCAGTGAATAAGAATAACCCCATGAAGGCATCCAGTCCAGTATGCAGATATACAGTGCATAGCCAGGCAGCCATGAAGAGATGAGATTTGATTTGCAGCTTCTTGATTCATAATTCATACTTTACCAACTCTCTGTTGCGTGTTTGTAAAATTCTATCAATTTCTTCTAAATTAGACAGACAAGCTGTGTGACCTATCCTACTTGGAACTGAGAAGAATCTAAAGTGGCTGGACACCAGTCAGAAACAGCACATTGAAGGATCCCGCTTTGCTGGGTTTTACCTTTCAGTAGATAAGAGTAATTTCAAGGGCACAGGTAATGAAATTGAATTAGAAATTGAAATAAAACCAATTTCACTTAAAGTTCAGAATAGACTTCAGAAGAACAGGTACAGGAAAGGCAACTAGGTCTTCAGAGTATAGCATTATATAACTTGCATCATGAAACAATTTTATAAAAAGGAAGTCCCAAAAGGAGAAAATTGACGCGTTCTGTTCAATACCGATTGCATTTTGCTTTGATTTGGTTTTGAGTATGAGATTGGAGATATATTTTCATGAAAACTTTTTTCCAATAAATTTGATTAAACTCCTAAACTTCTGAGAAATGTATACTTTTACATACTTTGTTTAAACTCTATAATTCTTCAAATCTTCCCTGGTCGAATCCACATTCACCCATTACCCGCATGTTTATTGGATATCTTCCGTTTGCCTCCAATCCGCGATTTTTTCCTCTTCATTCACATTCCTGCTTCCAATCCGTCTTTCTCGCGCGTCCCTCCGGTCACACGGCCGCTCGAAAACCGCTTTTTTGGGCGGGACCTTTTTTTCCGGCCCATTTTTTAAAAATTTTTTTAGCGCACTTTTCCGTTATTTCGATCTTGCCTTATAAAGAAACATCATTGAAGATAATGATGCCTCTCTTTCCCCCACCGACAGCACTGATGGCTCTCTCCCATTTCTTTTTTGGAAATTTGGAAGCATGTGGGGAGCTTTCGTGGGCATTTCCTATGCAGGACAGTTCAGTGCCTGAATTTTACTGAAGTTTCACTTCCTTGGAGTGTCATTATTTCAATATTTCATAATTTTGATATTACAGTAATATAAAATTTAAAAAAACAGTTAAAAAGGAAGTTTCGCGAGTCTGTTCTGAGGATGGATTCACCCTAAAATGATTTTTCAAACTACCAGATTTGATTCAGAAACAGCATAATCAATAAATCCAATGCTATGAAGTCAAAGACAGTCTTTTGCAGGCTACAGAGCACTTGCAAGTTGAATCAGCCAAAAGGAACTCTCAGAATGGCCGGAGAGACAGGAAGGGGGTGGTTTTTAAAAAAAAACGCGTAAATTGCGCATTGGCCCGTTCACGGCCACCGTGAAACTCCCGTTGAAATCCTGTGACCACATATTCGGGAGAAATGCAAATGAAATGCATCTGTTTAATGAGGTAATGTGACCAGCACTCGGGATTGCGTGGGGAATGCGGGGAACATGCGACTTAGAATGAGTAATGTGGATTCGACCCCTGTGGTGAAAATGATGATTCGCCAATTTACACTCCATGCCATTTGTGACATAAGTGTACTGATCATACAGGACAGAAAAAGTTAGGCATAGTATAAATTTGGTCCTTATTAAAGTTGTGATTGGATAATCATGACTGCTTGCAATAGCAATGAACTGCTGAGTGCAGATTGTGGCAACCGTTTTGCCAGCACACTGTCATACACTGGCCATAATTGGGATGTAATATTGTTGAATACAAATTTTTAGGATCACATTATATCCCCTCAGTTTTTATCTTTGTAATTTGCTTAAACTGGAATTATAGATGCTATTCCATTATTTTGGATGGAAGGTGAACTTCTTGGTGAACTAAGGAATGTATCACACAACACTTTCCCTCATTCATATAGTAAAATAAGGTAAGGGATAACAGCATGGTGTAGGATGTTGGATATGATTTGGGAGACCCAGATTAATATCTACACAGGTGACACTGTTAGTCTGACCTATCTCTCGGGAATAAAAACATACTAAATACATTAAAATAATGACATTTTAGAATTGCTTCCTATGTTAAGAAAGTGGTATACGATCTACAACCTTTTTGAATATGTATACAGAGCATGTAAGACCACATGAAAACGCAACTGGTTCTGGAATTTCTATGGTGCACACGTACAGAATGAAGCAATCTTTTGCTATGGAGTACACTACTAGAACATGTAGCATACCTGCTAATTTCATTAACCTCCCATCTTACCTCACCATCGCCAGCCTCCCATCCCATCCACCTGCTACCTTTGCCCCCACTATCACTGCTTGGGAACCAGAAAAATGGATCCTGCTTGCTTCCTTAGTCCCCCAGCCCTTTTTAGAAACAATGTGGCAAGTTCTGTGTGTACTAGAGGGCTCTCATGAGATTTCTTCCTCTTGCAAGAGCTCAGCCATCCTCGTCGAAGCAACTGCAGTAACGGTCAGGGGTGGGGATGCATCTAAAAGTATAAATGCATGTCCTCTTATTAGAAAGAGCAAATCCCCCCAAAATATAAGGGGGGGGGGAGAAATTTTTATCTATCCTGGAAAACAGCAAACCTTGAGAAAGAGGGAAGATGAGAACTTTGGGTGTCATACGATTGTGATCTCTCTAGCAGATGTATTGTGGTGCTCTTTGTGTACTGTTGTGCTGTTGAGCTCACTCTGAAATACATTTGAGCCTTTTCTGCTTTCTGGAGACCTACAGGCCCACCCATCAATAGCCCTTTTGATATTTTGTGATATGCAGTACTCCCCTCGGTGACAGAACTTTATACTCTTTAGCCTACTCATCCTTCTTTTTAGAGTTGGGCAGTTTATTTGTGGGCACTATTTTTGCCTTCTACCTCATCATAAAGCTGTTTGCTTTCTTAATTTGGAGCGCAGAGCATGCTGCCAGTGAAAGGTAAAAAGGAGCTATGTATCATGTGTGAAAGACTGTCATGCTTAGAAGATTTGTTGATCTAACCACTTTAAAGGATCCTTCATACCCACCAATGGCAACAAACACATCACAGCTAAAAAGTGTGCCACAGTAATCACAGCAATTGCCACAAATAGCTGTTCAGCATGTGAATATACATATGGCAATTATGGGGACAATGCAAGGAGAAGAATTTTATTTACATATGATACTTTTAATTCTCTTTCTCTCTAGGGGCTGGAAGCAATCAGATGTTTTAAATATCTCAACCAATTATTTACAACTCCTTGTATTTAACATGTATATTCTTGTTTTTTGACTGAATATGGCCATCAGAAAAAGAGTGGTGACAAGTCTTCGTGTGACTTCAGACATTTATCATAATGATAGCTGCACGGAAGACCATCTATCAACCTAAATCAGTCAACTCAAAATATATTCAATTGCCAATATTGATTGCCAATCTTCAGCCTTTCATTCCTGGACCAGTGCAGCATATTGGCATTCATGTTTCTACCTCTGCCAGTGGCAAAAATAAGAGGAAAACATGCAAAAGGTACTGAAGTTGACATTTTATTTTATTTTTTTTACACAAATGGCCTGAAGTATATCTAGCTTTACCACTTGTTTTCAAAAGCATTTTTTTTTCTTTTGAGATTTTGAGAAACAAGATGTTCTTTTTCATTTTCTGGCTCTGTAGTCAGAAAGTACATGCAGAAAAAAGAGAGAACCTGTTATCTTTAGGAATAATTGTAAAAGACAAATACACGAGAAAATGAGTTTAATAAAATGAGCTTTGACAGCACATTTTGACATTTCTCTCTTATTTTTATGTAGGATGGTACATTCTCTCTTCTTTCTATTCTATTGTTGTGATTGGTGCAGTGCTCCCCCCACCTTTAGGATCTTTCTGCCTCCATATTTTAGTTCCTACTGTTTCTTCTCTATATGCTGCTAACAACAAATTATTGAAACTGTTGGCTAAACAAGTAGAAAAACTTCAGATTCTCATACCTCACTAGCCATTTTTTCAGTCTTCTTGTGTTTCTGAAGTTTATGTTTCCTGGTCATTTAGCTGCATTCTTTAATGTCTTGTGTCTCTCAAAATTCTGATGGGAATCAATATTGACAATATATGCATATGTTTTATACATAGTCGTGATGTGAATCATAATCAGATAGCACACTCCTTTTTCTTGACAGGCCAGATTAGAGGCTCGGCACTCAGCTCCCACATATACAGCCAATTAAGTGAAGCTGGTCTTTCACCATTTCTCAGCAGGCCCCTATCACCTCTCACCCCCCCCCCGCCCCCATGCTGTGCTTGCTGCATTAGAATGAGGTGCTGTTGGCCAATAGAGAAGTGCTTGGGGACTGTAGAGTTAGCCTGTCCTGGACAGCGGGTGCCATCCCCCTGGAGGAGCAGGTTTGTAGCTTGAGGGTGCCTCTGGGATTTGGCCTGCAGTTGCAGGCTCAGGTCTCCTCCATGGCACATAGCACCTTTTTGTCAGCTTTGGATGATATGCCTGCTATGGCATGATTTTGTATCAAGCTGTCAGGCTTCAGCATGGGCGTGGCTTGAAAAGCATGATTTGGCAACAGTGATCCAACTTTGTTCACATCCAAGTTAGATTACTACTTGCAGCTGCCTTTGAGAACTTCAATCGGTCAAAAATGCATCGGCCAAACTATTGTTAAGGATTGATTACAAGGAGGATACTGAAAGATCTGCATTGGTTACCCATTTGATTACAGGCACAATCCAAATAGCTGGTTCTTAACTTTAAGACCCTATATTGCTTGGGTCCAAGGAAGGAGGTTAGGGGGGAGGAGAGAGGGAGGGAGGGAGGATGGAAGGAAGGAGGAAGAGCTAGAGAGATGAAGGAGAGAAGGAAGAGCGAGCAAGGAGGAGGCAAGGAGGGTGGAAGCCTTGGAAGACTGGGAGTAAGAGGAGGCTGCAGGGACTCTGACAGGTTGAGCAGGCCTGTGAGTGGTAGAGAGGAAGCAAGGGTGATGTATACCTCCCCTCCTTCCACAGAGCTGGAACCAGTGCTGTCCCTGTCTGTGCCTAGGAGCTGTGGTTCAGGCCCATTGGCGCTCTGCGCCACTGCGCCCATGCCAAAGCCTAACAGCTCGAGACAAAAACTGACAATAACAGAATGTACAACATGTACAACCTACTGAATTCCTTCAGACTCTAAGTGTTGCTAAATAAACATTGGACAAGCATTTAGGGAATTCCCAGATGTCCAAAAAAAAATCAGCTCTTAAAAGGACAGATTTCTTGTTTTATGGATAATTTTATGTTCTATGGCTTGTTTTTATATTGGAAATTTATTATTTTAATTGTAGCCCACCTTGAGCAGGACTCTGATCAGACAGCACAGAAATCTCTTGAATAAATTAATAGGAAAAAAACCTAGGAGCCAAAAGTTAAATGACCTAGTACTTGTTAATAATAAATAGACATGGGCATGAACCGGAAAAAACAACAACCCATGTGAAATCTCACACCGGGCTCAAAACAATGTTGAAACAAACATTAGCAATTAGACATAACACATTAAACAACACAGAAACAATCCAGTAGGAACATACTTACAGTAACAGAGAGTACACAGTAGTGTATTCTACAGTCCCCATCCCTCATCAAAGCATCTCTTTGAACCATTTCCTTACAGTACAGCTGAGCCCTGTGTGAGATTTCTGCTTGTTTGCAGATTTCTGCAATGTATACCCTATTATATTGTTTGTTGACCGTAATCAATTACACTGTGTAATCCACCTTGAGTCGCAGTGAGAAAGGTGGACTATAAACAACGTAAAGAAATACCCGCAGCCTCTGGGGATATTATGTGGCTACAGCTGTGGTTGCAACGACGAACCAGACCAGTTCAATAACCCCAGTGCCAAGAGGGGGAGTATGAAATGCTGTGACAAGAACCAGATGAATAGGCTGAAGATGATGTGAACTGAGAGAGAATTCAGACCACCCATGGGATAATTTAGACTTAAATTGTGGCAATAGATTTAATTATTGTAAATAAGGTGTGAAATAGATAAAGCTTCAGTTGATGACAATTTGTTATCTTACCTAGGAAAGTAATGAGAACTTCCAGCTGTAACAAACTGCATTTTGGACTCGATGTCAGTTTTAGATAGAGATGAGTACATTCAGCAACCTAAGATGCTAGTGCTATCTTAAAACAAGAGATAACAGAAGAAATTATCATTCTGAACTTTCTCTGGAGTTGACCAAATTAAATGTTTAATCATTGAACATCTCATATGTTTACATAAAAGCATAAGAGTTTATTATATGCATGAGTACATCATGTCTCTGAACAAGTTCAAAGACATTGAACTCATCACTGGACCTTTTTTAAAGTCAGTGTTTGGACTGGAAGTGAACCAGAAAATGAGGAGCTCTTGATGAATCTAATCTGGAAGAGAATCCATGTTGTAATGACTTTACTTATTGTTTTGTCGTTATATTTTTGCACTTTCCACTTTGTTTATTATATTTATAGCATGCCGTATTTTCCCTGAAAGTGACATTGGGCTACTAAAGGAACACAAAACAGCAACCATGCTGGATTTAAATAGGTCTGGATCAGAACAGTACCTGAATGGGAGACTGTCGATGAAGCCCATGTACAATATCTTGTGTTCCATGATGGACGAAAAGCACAATATAAATAAACAATCAGTGTGTTCCACACAACTTGTGGTCCACTTCTCACAAGTTCTAGAGATGCCTGCATAATCCAGAAATCTGTCTTCCTGCACTTCCCTTGGTATATCTTGATTGTTCTATTAACTGGAATGCAGAATTGCTGGAATAGCAGTGTACATGTCCCCTGGGAGTGAATACCACAAAGAACTGAATTTCAGAACATCAAAAAAAATGCAAGATTGTTGCTGACCCCTCTTCTACCCTAACTGTTTTGGAAATTTCAACCCCCAGTTTGTTCTTAATTAATTATAGAAGAGTATAGGTCAACATGCTCACAGTGATTCATATCAGAGAACACAGCTTCCTGAATAGTTGTGGAATATCCCAAGTTTTATCTTGCAAAGTTTGGTAAACAACAGATGACAATAGGAATGGCTTGTTGTGAGTACACTTACAGAGCAATCCTATGGAGAGTTACTCCAGTTTAAGCCCATTGACTTCAATGGGCTTAGACGGGAGTAACTCTCCATAGGATTGCACTGTTAGAGACTGAATAAGGATAAAGTTACTTTAGTCTAGTGGCACTTTAAAGACTAACAAAATTCCTGTTCAGTATTAATAGTGTTACTTCTTGCTTTGATTAAGCAAGAGGAGAGTGTGCTATATTTACACTTCATCATGAGAATTCACTCATGTTCTTAGCGGCAAAGGAGCCTAGATTATTTCTGCTTCTTCAATATTATTGTATATTGAAACCCTCATTCATTCTTATGATTTTTATCAGCACAGCTATTTTTATATGCTTATATTCACTACATGGCAAACCAGTTGTGATTCCCCACCCCTCAACATTTTTTAGCTAGCAACTTTCTGTTTTCCCCTGAATTCATACCCACACTCATACACCAGTACACCAACCAAATAACAATCCTAACAACATTTAATCAATGAGGAGAATGTAAAGAAATAATTGAGTGCTGGGGCCACCATGGGGTGTTTTTTGGGGGGGAGGTATGTGTTTGAAATGAGGGTGATAGAGGTAGTCAGATGAGATTTCATCTCCTGTCTATGATGTAATAGATCCTATCACCACCACCTCAGCTGAATTCCCTATAACATTCCTGAAAAATGTCTCAGTGTAAGAGGATTTTATTTGAAGTATTCTGTGTTTTATTCATATTCCTCTTACAGCCAATGACTTTATACAAATTGTGGGAAATGGATTTAATGAAAGAGATTTTATATACCTTTTCTGTGCCTTTCAGTATTATGAACTTTTACTATTCTCAGGAGCTAATGTAAAACTTGTAATGCAACTTGCAAGAAAATGAAACTTGAAACAAAAGACCAAAGCAGATTGTATGTAAATCTCTGTGAAATGTAAGATCAAAAGCACTGTGAAGCTTGCTATCAGTAGATTACGCTCAATAAACTTAATGAGCACCTGTTTGATTCCTGACACCTGTTACTTACTTGATACAGAAATCTTCCTTGTAGAACTGTCTATGCAAAATGTTGCAATGAAAGCAAGCTAAGATTAGAAACATCTCTCAAGGCTGGGAGAGAGAAATCACAAAAAGGAGATGGGGACTTAATGTAACCACAAGCACATTCCAGCAGCTTTCCACCCACGGAACCCAGCTTGCTTGAAGCCCCCAAGGTTGCAAGAAGCGACACGGGGGCGCCGTTGTTAAAAGTTACATTGACCAAAGGAATGGACATGAATGAAAAAGTCTATGAAAGAGATGTGTGAGAAAGGAAGTAAGATGTACCCTTTTTGAGATATGCCAAGGACATATGAGATAAGAAATTAGTATCGGGTAATATTATAATTAGTGCTATTGACCTAAGTTGCTTCCTCCAATGAGGATACCCCTAGACATCTGTAGGTGGCTACCATCAAGCCAATGATGGCCACTGTATTCTTTGAGCCAATAAGATAACAAATATTATAATTAACCAAAAGGTATTAATTGCTTTGCACTGCTATTGTAGCTCTGATGAGCTTTGGGCACGAGGAGACCTTTTACTCTCTGTGTAACCATCGTTCCTCCATTGTTTAATAAACAATTATAGATTGCTTCACCTACAGGACTCCGTGTGTGTGTGTGTCTTATGACTGGCTAGAGGGACATTTGAGGTTCCAAAATTTGTACTACAAAATCGAGACACTGCTTTTCCAAGTCTATTGGAAGTGAAACCAGGGGAAATGTTTACAATTAAAAAGAACATTCTTCCTTCAATATAGAGCCAAGTTGGCCTGCAGCTTAATCTCCTAAAATGTGGGAGAAGGAATTTGCTTAATAAGGCAAACTTTACCTTCTGTGTAAGAGTAGCTTCAATGATGCTCACGTAGAAAAAAATCCTTTTACACTCAATGCAAACACAACTGGTCTAACTGAGTATCAAGGGCCATATAAATTATTATTATTATTATTGAATTATAATTAGATTATTAATGAAGTAATGTTATTCACTTGGCACTATACAAAATAAAAACTAAAAGAAACCCTTATAATCTGAAATACTGAGATTTACGCAAAACATCTTTTTAGCATTAAGAGAGTTTGTGAAAGTATAGGAGAAAATTCTATATTAAGTTCCAAATTATCCAATGTTTTACATCTTTAGATAGTAACACACATTGCTGCACACTTTCTTCTTCCCCTTTTTTCAGGAGAATAGAAAGAGTTGATTGTGAAATCATAGACACTATCAAAAGAAAGATGATGTGATTTTATTTCATTCTGGTGAGTTCCATAAAAAAACTACTGTAGACTGAAAAAACTGTAAAAAATCTACACAAGAATATGCTTTGCTTTATAGCAGTTGAATACAAAATATTGTCAATCTCTGTGGGAGACCCATAGATTTTGTTATAAAATCTTTTATTTGAGCATTAGTTCAACACAGGAGATGTTCAAGTTTTTTTTAATGGATATTAATCTCGGTTTGTGCTGTTTATTTTGATGACAGATCATCAAATGTTGGATTGAAAATCAACCAGAACTCTAAGGGAGCTAAAAGATGGCAAAGCACCAGAATATTATTAACACAATACCTATCTATTCTGTTCCTTTTTTTCGTTATATTTTATCCGACTTTTATTCTGAAGAGCTCAGGACACACACATGGTTATTTTTAACCTTCACAATCTTTTTAACCTTCACAACAATCTATGAGAGGCAGTGAGTGGCCCAGAAAGCCCAGAGAGCTTTGTGGATTGGCCAGGGGGTCAGTGATACAGCACTTATTTTGCATGCACACAGAAGGTTCTTCGTGCATGAGTGAGAGGGGCGCTTTTATGACAGAGGTGTGTGCACAAGATCCAAGCATTGCCCCTACAATATTAGAAGGTTTATGAATATAATTATGTCATAAGCCCCTTCTCTAAACTGTTTCAAGTACTAAAACTACTGCCCAAGCAGGCAGAAAACATGGAAGCCGGATCCTGGTCGGAAGATGCAACTATGGGGAATGACAGGCAAGGCCAGTTCACCCCCTCCCATGCCCCAGAGGATCCTGATACAATGAGGCCTTCCTGGAGTTCCTGAATTAATCAATGCAACACATCCTATCAATCTCCCCTAAACCACTTTCCTATTCTTAGGCGACTCAGGAAGCTGATCGCCTCACCCATCCACTTCACAGATTGTCAATCATTATCGATAACTTTCGTCCCACCCGGGAAGACCTAATCAAACCTGCCTATTTCATTGTCACACCCTGGAGACTGTTTGCGGTTCATTGTCCCACTTTGGAGACAGTTTGTCAGCTCTTTGTCTCACCCCAGAGCAACTTCTCAATCCTTTGTCCCATCCCAGGAACAACTATTAAGTCTTTGTTTGGGGGGCAGAAGATGCAATCCAGATGTGGGTCTGGGTAGGATGCACAGTGTAATTGGACTGCTCCTCAGCCATAGCTGTGTGCATGTTTTTGGATCCAACATCCACTCTCGAGCCTCCGTTAGAGCTCTTCTGCCTTGATGCATAGGTCGCTCCATGGCATGCTGTCTCTCCCAGTTGCCCTCTTCTGCATGGTAAATATTACCCAATCTCTTAAACTCTATCCAACTTTTACCACTTGTGTGCTATTGATCCTTGTTATTTTCAGTAAAAATGCCCTTTTTGGTTGAAACCTGTTTATTGAAAGAGTTCTCTAACCGGAACAATCCTCGTATACATTGGTGGAGATCCCTAAGTTATCTCCTCTCACTGCCCTCCTTGCATGCTAATTCCCCCAACTCACAAAGAGACCTTCCCATTGGGTAACAAGGTGAGGCACTGCAGAAAAAGCCCCGCCTCTGGTTGCCACCTGCCTCACCTCTGCAAATGGGGGCATAGAGAGCAGAGCTTGTGAGGAGGGTCTCAACTGGTGGGCTGAATAGTACAGAGGAGGTGGTTCTTCAACTTACCTGGTACCAAACTGTTCAAGGCTTTATAGGTAATAAACAGTATTTTTAATTGGGCCTGAAACAGATGGGGAGTGAGTGCAAATTGTCTGCACAGAGATAATAGATATGATCCCTTTATCCAGCCAATAATAGCCTTGCCAGTAGTGCATTTTGGACCATCTGAAGTTTCTGGACAGTTGTCTCAGGCAGCTCCCCACTCCTGAGAGTGCATTACAGTCATTTAGCTGGTATGTGATCAGAACATGGATTACCATGGCCAGATTAGCTGGTTTGTCATCTGAAGCTGACTAAAAGTGCTATGTGACATGGAGGAAAGCTGAGCCTCTACCCACAAGCTAGGATCCAGCAGCATGCCCAAGCTACAAATTTGCTTCTTCAGGGAGAATGAAACCCCCTCCAGCACAGACTGACTCTGTAGTCTTCAAGCAGCTACTCGATTGACTGCTTGTCTGGATTGAGCTTCAGTTCACTGGGGTTTATCCATCCCATGCCCTTCTCCAGGATTTTCACACAACCAACCAAATGAGCCATTAAGTGCTGGACTTCATCTACATGTTGGTGGAACATTACTCCCAAACTCCTGACAGTGTCTCCCAGCAGTTTCATATAGATGTTAATCAGAATGGAAATCTGAGAAGTCCTTAAATGACTGCCTTCGGAAGCAGCCTCCCCAAGGGATTTGTCTATTAGCTGCCACGCAAACCAAATGAACAGAACGTACATCTTCAATGAACGCTGATTGCCAGAGCTGCATTCTTACAAGGTAGCCTATTAGGAAAAGGGATCTCTGTGGCCCTCAACATTCTGTGCTATTAGCATTCTGTCAGCTGTTGCAGAGTTGTGAGCCCTTTCTGCAAATCACTATCTGAAATTATGATTTCATAATTTCAATACTTTGTGGCTATATAACTAAATCTTTACAGCAAGGTCCATTTACAGCATAAAAATTCTTGGCAGTTAAACAGCTAACATTTTTCTTTCTTATTCCCACCCTGCTTAAAGTAAGAACGGTCGCTTCTGTCTTCATTGCAGTCTCAGGCTGTACTTACCACGTTCATTCAGCAAGCTTTGAAAATTAACTGAGAGATTTCACTAGGTCGTTAAAATACAAGTAAATTGAATTTCCCATCCCCAGTTGCTTTATTAGAACTGTAGTTTTACCTTATAACAAACTTATAACCAGCCAACATAACCACTAAGATGACTTTTTCCTGTGTGGAAAAACTACCATACAGCATATTGTTAATACTGATGTCACAACAGAGGATGGAATTTTGTTTTGGGTTGCCATAGGTATCATATTTGAATCTGCTTCTATTTTTGTCTTTATTCAAACATTTGAATCCTCCTGATTTCTTAATTTTTATCTATGGCTTTGGTTTCTTTTAACCCCCACCCCACCCTGCTTTTTTGTGTGTGCAGATTTTTGTTTCCATATGCGTATTTCAGAAAAGTAATTCTTTTCCCAATAAAAGTTGCATTCTCTTTCTTTGACAAAGGATGTTTTGGAATGGAGAGAACAGTCACCTCAGAAAAATTCTTGTTCACTGTTATCTCAGGTGCTGGATTTGCTTGTTTTATTTCCCGGTCGAGTTACGGTGCGTTAACCCTTTTCTGCTAGGAGTTGATCAACCTTTCAATGCTGGCTTGCACTTTAGCTAGTTCAATGATCTAGTGTTTCTGGTGGCCTAACTTCCCTAGCACTAAGCCCTTGTGCTCTCAATCTGCTATGTTGCATTATCTGTTATTTGATATATTGTGGGTGGGATCATGGCTCAGCGGCCTCTGCTTCCTGTATAGAAGGTCCCTGGTTCAATTCCCAGCTTCTGCAGTTGAAAGGAGCAGGTCACTTTATGTAATATAAAAAAACTTTTACCTGAGAGGCTGTGGAGAGCTGCTGCCAGTAAGAGGAGATAGTACTGATCATGATATGCTGAGGCCTAAATGTAATTTTAGTGATACAGGGGACCAACAATGTAAATGTCCACTTGCAGATCAGGGATAAAGCTGCTCATGGATTAGGCACATAATTAGGCACTGAGAGAGCTAGTTTGGTGTAGTGGTTAAAAGTGGCGCAGTGCTGAAATGAGGATCGCTGGCACCTGGGGGCAACACCGGGGCTGTTGCCACCCCTGCGACCACTTGTGCACACACACGAAGTATGTGCGCGCACCCGGACTGTGTGATGACATCACTTCCTGAAAGTGACATCATCACGCAGGGCACGCTGCCCTCAGGAGCTCACTCACGATTCCGTGTGCTCCTGACCAGCAGCTGTGAGCCAGCAGCCCCACTGGTGTGGCAGGCGGCCGGGGCAGCACACAGGTGGCATCCCAGCCCTCCCGCTCAGTTTCCCTGTGCTGCCACCACCAGCACATGCTCCTGGCTGGATGCAGCAGCTGCGGGCCAGGCACAGCCGTCGGTGTGGCAGGCAGCCTTGGCAATGCGTGGGTGGCCTCCCAGCCCTTCTGCTCAGTTGCCCCATGCTGCCACCTCCAGCACGTGCTCCCGGCTGGGCACAGAAGCTGCAGGCCAGGAGCAGCCATCGAGATGGCAGGTGGCAAGGGTGGCACGTGGGCAGCCTCCCAGCCCTCCAGGTCAGCTGTCAGTGCTGCTGCCGCCAGCTCCACAGCGCACACTCCCAGCCAGCAGCTGCACCCTATACCCCCTCTTTGTCGGCACCAGGGGCAAGCAACCCCCCTGCCCCCCTAGATCCGTCCCTGGAGCAGCGGGATTCTAAACTGGAGAACCGAATTTAATTTCCCACTCCTCCACTTGACCTTGAGCTAGGTGACCTTGGGTCAGTCACAGCTTCCCAGAGCTCTCTCAGCCCCACCCACTTCACAGAGTGTTTGTTGTAGGGATAATAATAACATATTTTGTAAACCACTCTGAGTGGGTGTTAAGTTTCCCTGAAGGGCGGTATATAAATTGAATGTTATTATTGTTGTTGTTGTTATAACCCAATCTAAATAGGGTTGTACTCCTCCTGCTTTCATTGCATCTGCTCAAAACCATCTGGTGAAGCTATTCCAAATGGTGATGGGTTTAGTATGCACTGGCTCACAAAAGGAGTTACTGTAGCCAACAGTGATCAACAAGCTGAAACAAGATGGAGGTGCTACTGGTGATGGGAAGTTCTGACCCAGGAAATGGGTTCTCTCTGGTTCTAGATGGCATTGCACTCACTCTAAAGGAGCAGGTTTGTAGCTTGGGGGTGCCTCTAGACTTGGGCTCTTCTTGGATGAAAAGGTAGCAGCAGTTGCCAGGGGTGCCTTTCACCAGCTTCGGCTTTTCCTGGGCAGGAAAATTCTGCCACTGTAGTACATGCCTTGCTAACATCTATACCAGACTACTATAATGCATTCTACATGTGGCTACTGTTGAAGACCGTCTGGAAGCTTCAGGTGGTACAGAATGCTGGCCAGAGTGGGTCATAGGGACCATATCACTCCAATCTTGTTCCATATCACTCCAATCTTGTTCCATCTAAATGGGCTTTCAATTTGCTTTGGGGTCAATTCAAGGTGCTGGTATTGACCTTTAAAGCCCTATATAGCTTGGGTCAGTATATCTTAAGGACCACCTTCTTCCATATGAACCCACCCATTCATTCCAGTTATCTTCAGAGGTTCTGCTTCAGGTATTCCTGCCATATGAGGCAACCTGAGAAAGGCTCTTCTCAGTTGTGGCACCAAAATTTGGAACTCTCTCCCCAAGAGACATAAGGTAGCATAATTTTAAAAAATACCACTACAGTGGCTCTTTCCAATCCTCTACATAATGATGAATTATATATTTTTATTAGATCAAGAATGTCACATCTGATGTTAAATAAATCTTAGTGTATGTCACTTGTTAATTTATGTTGTGAGTTATTCATGGAACTTAATCTTTGTCACCTTCATTTGACCTAATTCTTCATTAGTTTAGGAATGATTATCCAGCTGACATCTGCCACAGTGAAGACTGAGGACTGTTTTCATATGAAGGAGGAATCATCATCCCTCCAGATTAGAGAATCACCAGAATGAAGAGTCCTGGGCACAAGAGTATTTATGAGATGTTAATTTCCTTTATGAGTTCAGTTTAAGAGAAGTTATATAACAGAACTGAGACTAGTTTCTTTTCACAAGACAGCCCAGGCATTTACTGGGTTTAGACATAGTATAATCCCTGTTGATACATATCATTTTTAATGCATTCTTGAGGGAATCTTTTCAAAGCACTTTGTTCCTGAGTTTATCTTTACTGTTTGAAGATTTATAAAGAAAGAGTGAAGCAAGGGAAGGAGGGAACAGTGAGCTGCTCTGGAAGAGGGAAAGACACGAGTGGCATTCAGTGTAAAGTCAGGGAGGAACCACGGTTGCCACCTTTGATTCCAAATTTTCCCAAACTGCGGCCAAAGAAAAAAAAATATTCACAGGATTTTGCCTTTACATCAGAATCCTACATAAAGACATGGGGCACAAAGTTCAGGAAGTAGAAGGGCCTGTGTGTGTGTGTGGGGGGGGCTGTGGCTCAGTGGTAGAGCATCTGCTTTGCATGCTGAAGGTTCAAAGTTCAATTCCGGCATCTCCAATTAAAAGGATCAGGTGGTAGGTGGTGTGAAAGACATCTGCCTGAGACCCTAAAGATCCACTGTACAGAAAGATGGACAGTACTTGTAAGCCCTCGTGTGTGTGTGTGGGGGGGGGCACCTCCTGGCCTTCCACCGTTGTGTCCTACTTCCCCCAAAGGTTCCTCATGGCTTCAGATTGGGAGGGCTGGGCATTGGTTACTTCACTTTTGGCTCAAACCTCTCCCTCAGAGTATGGCTCCTGGCTTGGCTTGGCATGGTTCTTGCTGTGTCTCTTTCCAGCTTGCCATTGCCACCCCTTCGCATTTCCTCCCCAGGCACATTGAGGCCCCTTCCCTTTATACCTCCAGCTACTCTCAGCCCACCTTCCTCTCCCCACCTCCAATGCCTGAGCCAATCCTAAGTCCAGGGGTTACAGTGCACTCAGCAAGAGCTCTCTCCTTGGCCACGCCTTGGTTGGTCCTCAAGTGGGGTCTGATTGGGCATCTGAGCCCTCACTGCACCAGCCAGCCCACTTGGCTTCCTAGATTGTGGAGAAGGAGGCAGGCTCTCTGATGCCCTCAATATCAGGGCTTCCCATGCTGGCAGCAAGCTACACAGGGCTGATGCTTGCCAGTTTCTCTGCCCCCGAGTGATCTCCAATAGCAGGGTTGTGGGCACCATGGGAGTCTGCCCTTTGGCCTTCCCACATTGGTACTGGTTGCTGGCATTGACCCCAGGCCATCCTTCACCACAGAAGGTGCCCTCACAGCCACTGAGGCTGAGGGTGTGTGACTGGCCTCAGGTTCCAAGCAAGTTTCCATGGCAGAATGGGGATTTGAACTTGCGTCTTCTAGATCCTAGTCCAACAACTGTATCATGCTGGCTCTCTGGCATCTAGCATTAGGAATTCTTTTTCTTTCAAGCCTTTCCCCATCACCCATGTGCTTCACCTTCTGTGGGTATGAGAGTTCTGGATCAGACCTCTAATTTTTTACATTTTCTGAATTTTAAAACTGAGACCTACTCCGGTCACCATTTTATAAAATATGTGTTAGTTGTTCCTGACAGTTAGATGCAAGTGTTGAAAACTGTATGTCCTATCTTTTACTATTTAATTTAAAACAATGTTTTTATCATGGTGACAGCATATTGATTTTAAAAGAGCAATTAAATATTTCAAGTACATAGTACAAAATGTTTTAAAACTCTGGAAATTAAAAGGCATCCCTGCCCTATAATGGCCAGAATTATTATAACTAGGCAGGAAAATTTTTATTTTAGAAATCCATGCATTTGAAATGTTCTTGCTTTTCAGAAGTAATGCTTTCAAATACTATTTCAGTATTTTTTTGAGGATATTTTTATACCATCAAGTGACAGATCAGTATAAATGACAGTATAAAATTACCCTAGTTAGAGCTGTGTGAAGAAAAAAATGGTGTGAATTAATGGAAGAAAAATCGTTTTAAAAAATCTAATATTGCAATTTTTGTTAAATTAAACTGTCATCCATATCTAGAAAAATACAACAGGTGAGAAGAGTAAACAAGACTGAAAGCGCAGATGAATAAATAGGCATGAATGACTTTACTATAAATAGGAACGATTTGGGTTGCTGATATTAGCACATAAAATATTCATCCAGATTTTTACTCAATCACTCATATGTATGCAGGCATATATAGTACATTTTTGTCTGGAAGCATACTTAAATAAAATATGCTAGGGATGAAGGGCCAATCCATGCAACCAAAATGAGGGAGAATATGATTTCCTGACCAAGGCCGATTCCAGATGGCCAGAAATTGCGTTTTTTCTGCGGAAATAATCGCTTACCGGCCCCGCGTTCACTTTCGTCTCCATCCGCTTTGTCTCGCAGCGTGCCATGCTGTCCCTCTTCCGGATGTTCGCACGGCCAACTGAGGTACCCGGGATTGGTTGTTTCCTCCCCGTCACAGTTGACGTCGGGGGCCTTCATTGGTTCACATTTTGTTTTTTTAAAAAATTTTTTTACGTGTTTTGCGCAAATGCGCAAATGCGCAGGTATGCGAATACGCAGCGTCGATGTTTGTGCGCTTTTGTGCATTTGTGCATTTGTGCGCATTTGCGCAGTTTGATGTGCGCAAACGTGCGACTGCGCAAATGGCGCCCGGTTTTAAAAAAAAATTAAGGGAATATTGTTGCCAGCCGGACAGCGAAGGAAGGAGGGAAAGGGGAGGGCCTCTCCGCGGCGACGAAGCATCCAGAAGTGTGCAAACCCGCAATACCGCGTTCACACCGTCCACTTATAGAGCGCAACCGAGCGCCATGGACCGCAAGTAAGCCGGGACGGGAAATTGCGGGTTTTTACGAGTGCTGTTGCTGAAAAAGCGAAAGCACTCGCTTTATTTGTGCCCGTCTGGAATCGGCCCATTACTATCAGTTAGTATTAAAACCAAAGTGCATACAATTTGCACCAGCTTTTGCCTACCCTGTAGCCCAGGATGTTGTTTCTCAGATTCTTGATTCATGTGCAGCATTTGCAAGTACTTTGAAATTGCATATGCATACTATGATCTGAATTACAAATTATGAATTACGACTCACGCCACTACAACCCCCCACCCACAGCTGCCCGCTGCAAGGCTGTGCAGGCACCGCCCATTGGTTCAGGGGCAGCCCAGAGAGGTGAGGGGTCACCCGCTGCCTCCTGCTCGCAGGCTTGGGTAAGAGCCTTGGAGGGGCCAGATCCAGCCTGCGAGCTGTATGTTTGACCCCCTTGGTTTAGGCTGTTTACAAATTTTTCCTTATTTTTTAAAATTTTCCCTTATGTAGATTAATGTACACTAGCAGATAAATCTACTGGAAGACATTTAAAGGGCCCTGTGGATCAATAATATTTTTTAAAGGATTATAACCAGTGACTGTTTATTTTAAACCCATGTATGAATGTCCACCAAGTAGTGTGAATGTGATACGAAATAATTGCCCCAAAGGGCAGGGTTCTGCTGAATGGGCTGGAGAGGTTACCCTTTCCAGTGACAGTGGAGCCAGAGAGTGGCAAGTCTTCCCGGTCTTACTGGCAAGGCAACTCTGAAGCAGTAATGATAGCAGGGTTGCTGAAGAAAGAAGGGAGCTTCCCAGGATGGGTAAAACGCAGGTTCTTGACATTATTGTTGAATTAACTATTTATATATGTCTTGCTTTTCTCCCCAATAGGGACCAACAGCTGATTACATCATTGTTCTGCCCTTATCCTTACAATGACAGTCCTGTGAGGTAGGTTAGGCAGAGAGAGTCTGGCTTATCCAAAGTCACCCAACAAGCTTCCATGGGCAGGCTGGGGATTCAAACCTGAATCTCCCATATCCTGGTCAGACACTCCAACTACATAGGGTTTTTTCTTCTTTGTCCCCTTCCAATACATGAGGAAAGAAAAGACAACAATGCCACTGGAACAGAAATGGGATTGCATTGGAAAAAACATCTAGAAATCTTACTGATGAGAATACTAGAAGCACAGCTTTTGAGTTAGACAGAGTGTATAACAGAAGTTGTAAATAAATGTTGATGTTACATGGCATGCTATTATACCTTCATACAGTAAAGCCTTTTTCAAGAGACGTAGGGTTGACCTGGAATATTCAGAACCTAAGACTGGTTCCACTTTTTATTCTCGAGGTACCATGTTTTGTTCATACTCCCTCCACCCTCAATACAGCTAGACAATATCATAGACAACCCATTACTTTCCATGTTTTTTAATATATTGTTTTCCCCTCATTTTTCGGACCTAATTTGTGGTCTTCCCTCACTGCCACTTTAAACACAAGTGCAGGGGTAGCTGTTCAGACTGAAAAAATATTATTCTGGTATGTCAGGAGGACCACAGTTCCTAGAAATCCTCTGGGGTAGATTCTTTCTAATAATGTTTTCAGCTGGTAAAAGACACTTCTGGAAGTGAAAAAGGAAGGATTGTTGACAGTCACTCCTATTCAGAACTCTGCTTCGTTTCCACAGCAGGAGGGGTGGATGGGAAAGTTCATTCAGGTCAGCTCTGCTCAGCTTGTGCTAGGTCCCAGCTCTCTGTTACTGCCTCTTTTTTTTAAAAAAAAGCTTCCAAAATCTAGTTGTTCGTGCACTTGAAGTGTGCCCATAATCTTTGGGGTGGGGGGAGTAGGTTGCCAACTCCAGATTGGGAAATTCCTGGATATTTGATGGTAGAACCTAGGGAGAGTGATGTTTAGGGGAGAGAAGGGACATCAGCAGGGTATAATGCCACAGAGTCCACCCTCCAAAACAGCCATTTTCTCCAGGAAAACTGATCTCTGCAGTCTGGAGATCAGTTGTAATTCTGGGAGATCTCCAGGCCCCACCTAGAGGCTTGCAACCCTTGTAATTAAACTTTTTTCATTGGCAGTAATGTAGTTGTTCATTAATGGTTTAATCTTTTATCCTAATCACAGAAGTATTAAATTGTAAAAAATAAAAATAAAAAATTGAGATTTTTGCTGTCATTAATGATTTTACATAGATGGCATAGGCAAAGCATTAGTCCCTGCTTGTTGAGATAAGTTTGCTAAATCACTTTTATGTGGGAAAAGATATTAGGGGCAATGGCTGCTCCTATCATTCTTAGCTTTCTTTTAATGACTCATGGTCAGATTGATATTTCTTCTTTCCTATGAATCTGCTGTTAAAGACAAATTATTATTACTTTGTACTGTTTTGCACAAAGAAAATCAATTTATCTCTTGCCTTTAAAAATAACCAGGTTTAAGTTGCTCCCAGGGAATGTTACTGCAGAGACTTAAAGTGCAATGTCTCCTAATTAGTTTGTGACCTTATTTTTATCTTAGTAGTATTCTTATTGAGGATGTTTTTGAAGGCATACAGTTGTGATTATATCCATGCTCTCAACAGGAACCTACATTACTGGGCAATATTCTTCTAAAACTGCAAGAATAAAACCAATGTCTTTTATTTAGTAGTAATCTTAAGGGAGTCATTTGGAAAAGAAATACGCCATTCAGTTAATGAATCTAAAACAAAACTCTATGGATACCAGTACACAACCTTCAATATCCACTCATTAAAAAATCCCCCACAGAAACAGAGGTTAGTGATCATATATTACTTTAAAGTAATGACAAGCATTTTGAACAAAAGAAAATTGCACTGTGAGAGCATTAGGCAAGTAAATCTTTATTATCAGAACATGAGTTGTCCATTTTTTATTATTCTTTTAAAATAATGCCCAAATTCTTTTACAATTGCCGAGTCCTTTTACCTTCACAGAAATTCTGTGAGGATGTGTAACAGCTGGTAAATAATCCCAAAGTCAGTTTGGGAGTGGTACAGCCTGCCTTCTTTTCAAAGACAATTTATTTGTGGTTGTCGTAAGTCCTTCTTGTACTCAGCCCCATATGAGTGCAACTGACTGGATCACATGCTTGAAAGTTCTCCTATATAAAAATGCCTGGAAAACAAAACATTTAAAACATCAAGGAGAGTACCTAAAACAAAACTGGCATTTTAGAAGCGTTGTACCTCATGATATATCTTAATTCATAGTTCAGCTTTCAGAGATTTCTTCATGGTATCTGCAACTTTATACTGGCCTATTTACTTGGCTGAAAAAGATACTCTCCCAGTTTGGTGTAGCGGTTAAGAGCGATAGGACTCTAATCTGGAGAACCAGGTTTGATTCCCCACTCCTCCGCTTGAAGCCCGCTGGGTGACCTTGGGTCAGCCACAGCTCTCTTAGAGCTCTCTCAGCAGCATCTACCTCACAAGTGTCTGTTATGGGGATAATAATGACATTGACTTTGTAAACCATATCTGAGTGTGGTGTTGTTGTCCTGAAGAGTGGTATATAAGCACAAGATTGTATTGTCGAAGGCTTTCACGGCTGGAGAACGATGGCTGTTGTGGGTTTTCCGGGCTGTATTGCCGTGACCAAGACCACGGCAATACAGCCCGGAAAACTCACAACAGCCATAAGCACAAGATTATTCATCATCATCATCATCATCATCATCATCCCTTCACCTGCTATTGCTTCTCATCATCCCTTCAGTAATGGTCTTAGAGTTGGGAACCAGGTCCTCTTGGCCAAAAAACAAAACAAAACAAAAAACCACACCTATATCATAGGTTTTTCTTTTTCTTTTTTGGTAATGCCCCAGATGCTCTGACTGGCTACTTCTTCATGGTTGAGTCTCAGATGTTCCCTCATTTACATTACATCTTCCTTGCCCTGGAACATGATTATTTTGGCCACATTATCTTGTACCTGAGTCCAGCAGTAGACTATATGTAAAAATGCCCAGTGCAAACATAAAGGGGCTTGCAGACTTACTGGCGGGTGAAATTGCAGCTGGGAGACGAGGCTGGAGCAGAGGGCAAAGTGCCCTGTCATGGCAAGGAGCACCTGTTGAGAGGGGTGGGGTAGGAGCGTAGGAAGAGTCTGGCTCCTCTCCAGCAGCCCCTTGTGGTCATTGCTGACATTTCTTTGTTGGGTGACAGAGGCAACAGACAGACTCCCTCCCTCCCTTAGTGCCAGCTGCAGCTGGAGTTTGCTTGTTACATCTTTTGGGCAGTTTTGAGGCATTGGGCTAGATCCACTGGAGTGAGTCATGCTGACGCTCCTTTTGGGGGAAAAGCCAAAGGGTAAGCAGCTGAGCTGGTCATTGCAGGCTTCACCCTGGGTGGCAGAGGCGCCCGGACCATGCCTGGATGGGGGTACAACCCCTGCCATCCTGCAGTGCCCAGCAGGTGTTCTGGGAAATGTCCATCAAACAGTGGGGGGACATTTGATGCAGTGGATCCATTGCCCTATCCCTTGCCAATACTCCAGTGGCTGTAATCAATAAAGTTGTGGCCAGTTTTCATCCAAAATTGATGCGTTGTATATTCTTTGCCCAGGGCACTAGCCTCACCTTTGCCTATACAGATGCAATGGCCCAACCAGATGGCCCAACATAAATGTCAAGCGATATCTCCCACCCCGTCAGTATGAGGAAATGCCCTAGGGTTGCCAACTCCAGCTTGGGAAATTCCTGGGGATTTGGGGGGGGGGCTTGGGAGAGGGAAGGGTTTGAGGAAGAAAAAGAGCTCAGCAGGGATGTGGTGCCATAGAGTCTACCCTCCAAAGCCCCTGCTTCAATAGCATCACATATTTTTCCTGAAGTGTTGGAAGAAAGAGCAGTCTTGTCAGAGAGTTTGCTTGAAAGTACATTTAACATGTCTGGAACATGCAATGTATATCTTAGAAAAGTGCCAATCAGTTGTTCAGGATGGCAAGTGATGATGACCTCTGCCTTCCTGCCTAACAATTTGTCAATAGCATCTCATGTTGTCAAAAATGGCTATGAAGTTATTTTCTACACAATGGCTAAAGATATTAATGTTCATCAAATTACAAGCTCCAATCTGCAGTATAATTCTCCAGGCTCAAATGAAAGAAAGTATATTTCCAATGAACAACTGAACTATTACAAACTGTCTGTGCATTAACAGGTGTCCTCTATTATTCTTATTTGGCTATTGTAGAGAAAACAGCCTACTTACTGGGCTCCACCCCCTGTGACCTGAAGTGTGTGAGTGGTTCTTTTAGGAGTAGCTAGTCTCCATCTAATCCCATGCTAGAACTCAGCGGTGGCAGCATTTACTATTTTACTGTTTGTTTAGACAGAGAAGGGGAACCTGGAAGAAGCATGTAGAAAGGGGGGCAGGGTAAGCGAGGGCAGACCCTCAGACCTAAATTTCCAAAGACTAGATCTTGTGGACAGGACTGATTTGTCAAAAAAGGGGAGGGAAGAGAATGGTCTTACTGAGAAGTATGGCTTGTTAGTAACCCTAGATGTGAATGTACTGTTAGTATTTAGGACTGTTTAAGAAGAACCTGCTATTTTTCCACTAGAGTTTTCATTCTTGGGAACTTCTGGATAGCCAGTCTCAACACTGACTTTTTGCACAAATAAAAGTAGCAGGAAAATCACAAGTTGTTCCCTGAAAGAATTAAATGGAGAGGGGAGGGATGTGTGCATTAAATCGATTCTACTGTCAGTCTAATTGCAATCCCAGTACTTCATTGTTGGAAATTACAGTAAAATATGTTTTAAGTAAGGCGTTCTGTGACTCGAAATTGCAGTCCAAAATAGGCCTTTCAAAGTCTGGTTCTGCGCTTAAAGTAAGTTACTCATTTTGCAACTATCCAATGCAATTGGCAGTTGAGAAGTATTTGGAGGTAATCATAGCATAGCACCAAGGGCACAGATTGTATTGAGCCATTCAGTGTGCCTGGTTTTCCATAGAGCAGTATTTCATAACTGATGGTGGCTCTAGGCAATACACTTCTGCACTTGTTTTAAGGGGCTTTGCGCAGTCACATGGCAGCTGAGGGAAACTACTTCTTTTAAAAA
This sequence comes from Eublepharis macularius, assembly GCF_028583425.1. Lineage (NCBI taxonomy): Eukaryota > Metazoa > Chordata > Lepidosauria > Squamata > Eublepharidae > Eublepharis > Eublepharis macularius. The sequence continues at coordinate 66,176,449 of NC_072798.1, forward strand.
GAAGAGCTAAAATGGGCTTGGGGGAGGACAGGCTTCTGCCTACCCCCTAATGCTATTTTCTTGCATAAAATATGGATCCCAGGTGCCCGTGGGCGGTGGGGGATCTCCCAGCAGTTTACCTGCTTGCCCACTGGTTGCTGATGACTGGAGGGAGGTTTCCAGCCACCCAGTAATCACCAATCACCGGCAAGCAACCTGGGAACATGCACAGCGCATGTGCTCCCTGCAGATGCAATGATGTCATTTCTGGAAGTGCCGGCTGCAGGAATGCTCCTGTGCTTCACTTGGGACCAGTTCTCAAAGATTCAGCCCAGTGTGGATTCTCAAAGAATGGGCCGAATGGAGGGGGGAAAGGAGGATGAGTTGAGCATGCTTCCATAGGGTTGGGATAGCCTGCTTGCCATGCTTGTGGTGAGAGCTGTGTTGCATGAGTAGCTGGGCAAATGGATGCTCTGAACTGAGAGACTCCAACTAGGGCTGCCAGTCCCCAGGTGGGAGTGGGAACATTCCCAGCGGGGTGCAAAGATTTTACTTCCAGGAATACTCCCATGCTTCACTTGGGGCCAATTTGGGCCCTAAACAGGCTTAAATGGCCCCATGCAAAGTGTGGGAGCGTTCCCATGGCCAGTGCGATGACGCCACCCCTGGAAGTGACAGCCCTTTTGTTTTGTTTCAATATAAAAATCATATGAATTCATGAGGATCCATCTGGATCTGACTTTTAACAACTCCTTTTGATCTGTTCCCAAAGACCATCATTCCACTGGGGGGGGGGCTTCATTCCAAGCCCAGATAGGGTTGCCAGCTCCAAGTTGGGAAATTCCTGGAGAATTTGGGGATGGAGCCTGAAGAAGGCAGGGTTTGGGGAGGGGAGGAACCTCAGCAGGGTATAATGCCATAGAGATCTCCCTCCAAAGCAGCCGTTTTCTCCAGATGAACTCATCTCTGTAGCCTGGAGATCAGTTCAGGGAGATCTCCAGCCACCACCTGGAGGCTGGCCCAGAGCAGAGCAGTGCATCTAAGTTTGTGCAGAAATAACAGAGAAAGTGCCTCTGCAGGGCACTTTCCATTCTCAGAGGAAGATTCCTTAACTCCATTCAATTTTTTCATTGCAACTTTTTAGTGCTGCAATGTATCTCAATGGAGCCAATGCAAGTCAATTGGCATTTGCAGCTCCTATTATATCAATGGAACTTTTCTGGGGGCAGCCGCTTTGGGTGTCTATAACTTAGACATCTATAATCCAATCTTCACCAAACTTGGAGGGTGGCTGGAGGAGAGCCTGTTGAAGACTTCCTGTGAGGTTGGCATCTCTGAGTGTGAAGGGGGCCATCCGAAGGCCCCTGGAAGGGATGGACCATGGACCACAGACCAACAAACTGGTCTGCGAACCGAGGCAGGTCCATGAAAAGTTCATGGTCCATTGATTCATGGCTTTTCCCCAGTCCATGCCTGCCTCTGCTCTACACCCACTACCCCACCCTATTCAATTACAGCTGCTATTGTCATTCACTGGCTATTATCATTCAGCTTCTGTAATCATTCTACTCTCCAAGACAGAAGGACAGATGGACTCACATTCTAGCTGTATCTGAAGAAGTGAGCTGTGACTCACAAAAGCTCATACCCCACCACAAATTTTATTAGTCTTATAGGTGCTACTGGACTCTTGCTCTTTTCTACTGAAACAAAAAAAAGGGAAGGTGTTCTCAAGATAAAAGCCTGGGTAAAGTAGAGAACACCTGAAGCTCTGTGTGAGTGGAAATAAAAAGAGTGTTGGTTTTGACCAGAGGCCTCCTGAGGTATAAGGTTATGGTAACTTAAAGAGAAGCTGAATTAAAGGTCCAGAAGCAAAGGTTTAAATTTTTTTTAAAAAATCAAAATCATTACCCATACTCTATTGTATTTGTTCATTGAATGTCCTAGATGCTCATCATATTGACTAGCGCTGTGTAACTGTCATGGGTCACAGTGAGAAAGGCAGGCAGGCAGACAGATAGACAATTAGTAGATCCAGAGGAGTTAGCTGTGTTAGTCTGTAGTAGCAAAATCAAAAAGAGTCCAGTAGCACCTTTAAGACTAATCAATTTTATTGTAGCATAAGCTTTCAAGAACCACGTTCTCTTCGTCAGATGCATGGAGGGCAGAAGGAAATGCATCTGACGAAGAGAACATGGTTCTCAAAAGCTTATGCTACAATAAAATTGGTTAGTCTTAAAGGTGCTACTAGACAATTAGTAGGCTATGTAAGGCAGTATAGATGCTAAGCAGAGATCGCTCCCCTCTAAAGAAGTCTGGATAAATATTCAAATGGTACAATTCAAAAAATCTCTGATAAAAGATTTTTTCCTGTTGATCAATACAATAGTGGAAATACCTAACAACGCAATTTTCCTGCTCATTATCCTATCCTTTCCTGCTGTATGTAGATGAAAAATGGGTCCACATGGAACTTGGTTTAGCAGTTATTATTGCACTGTGGGTGGGAAAAAACAAACAAATACTGAGTTCTGATCAAAACTCATGCTAGTTTTGTGCTACTTGGCCCTGCTTTAATTAGACAACAGGGTCTTTCTCTGGCATTGTAAGGTCAGCTTGTATTATCAACTGTGTGTCTTATTTATTCTCCGCAAGAATTCTGGGCTTGATCATTTCCCTTTAAAATGGCCATTCCAGAGCAGTTTTGCTACATCAGGGTAGAGTGAGCATGATGATGATGATAAGTGTGACATGTTGAATCTTTTTTTGGTGCTGTAGGGAAGGATCTCTGGAAGCCAAATCACACAACACTGAGCATTACATGAGCAATCCCTGGGCTCACACACTCTCTCCTCTCCTTTTTGTCCCCTCATTCCTTTCACAAGCTTTGATTCCCTCCTATGTTTCCCAGCTTACAATAAATGTATACAATAAATATATCACATGAAGATTGTATAGTTTGCATAGAAGCCACAAATAAACCATACATGCTTAATCTGTAGTTCAGAGACATGTTGAAAATATGCCATTCGAAAGGTTCTGATCTTGACTCAAGCTTTTGAAGATCTCGGTTAAAAAACTGTCTTCTTAAACGATTCCCCCCTAACAAGTTTCCTTTGTCTTTACCTGAACGAGAAACAGATTCAGTAGGCAAAGCTTTCTTAATGGTTGCATCTTGCTGCCAGAGAGCAGAAGTTTAGAAAGCATTGGTAGTGTATTTAACTTGAGTATTTATGCTGTGAATTTGGTAGACAGGAGAAACTCTTCAGCTAAAGGCAAGAGCTCCAAAACTTTTGCAATTACTGCTATAATATTAGCGACAACTACAGCTTACAATAGAATGCCTTTGAAAATGGCTTTTTTTCTCACTGAGCGTCTTTTGAACAATTCAAGCTATAAGAAGCCATCCATTCATTTAGGGACAATGCATTTTCTGACCCTCAACTGTCATCCATCTGACTTGCCAAATACTATTTCCAGCAGTGACAGCAGTTTTATTGTCTAGAATGTAGAGAAGAAGAATAAAAAAATAAACCCCACCAACCTTCTGAATATTAAATAAGTCACTGCATTGCAGACATCATTTGTCAGAGAATGAATTAATGAGCATTCATGCTATGAAACCGGTGACTATAGAACTAAAATCAGTAGCATTCAGTTTGAATAATAATAGGATATGTTAGATCCTGTTTGCTTGCCAGTTCACAGAGAAGAGACTCTACCCCCACCCCAAAACAGAGTAGAAAATACAAACTAGAATTGTATTGCTTTTGACAGCTAGAGGATGTAGCTGAGGAGGACATCATCCTATGCTATATGGCATATTTTGTAAAGCATAGTGGGTTAGAACAGAATTTTTTCCACTTGTGACATTTTTATCTGGTGCAAGGAAGAGCCTTCTGCTGCTGCAAGAAGCTTTTTCACTGGCGCATGTGTGCCAGTGGTGGTGGTGGTGGTGTGGTGGTGTGGCGCGGAGCCCCCCCTGCAGGCCCTGGAGAGGCGAACACGGAAGGCACGACCCGGCGCGACCACCCTGCAAGCGAAATTTAGGTGCCCGATGATGGCCTGCAGTTCACGGAGCGTGCATGGCTTCTTGCTCCAGAGGAAAATTAGCAGAAATTTCCTGTAGGGGTCATTCAACCCAATGTTATGTGGTCTGAAAAAGGCTGAGAGGGACTGAATGGGAGATGTGATATGGGAGCTTATGAAAGAGGCGTTCAAAACCATAAGTGTTTTTCACACAGTCAAATTACAGCGGTTCAGATTTCATTCTGCTTCTCATCAGATCTCCAAAGTTCTACAAGTGTAAGGCGACATGAGATGCAGAATCGAATTTTTTCCAGATGTTCCTCAAGTTTTTTGCCTGCAGTCACACTGCAACTATTTTTAGCTGCTGTTGAGTTGCTGCTGCAGAACACTTACTCCCATTCTGCTTCTCCCCCACCCCTTTCTTTTTCCCAAGAGCTGATTGGTTCGCTGCTCACTGGTAACCAGTAATGCTGAAATGTTACTGCAGTAATATTCCTTCTAGTGTGGGTTTACTTTTTAGTACTGTCTTAGCAGATCACACCCTGACCTGGATAGCCCAGGTGAGCCTGATCTTGTCACATCTCAGAAGCTAAGCAGGGTTGGCCTTGCTTAGTAACTGGATGGGAGACCTCCAATAAAGACCACCTCTGTTAGTCTCCTGCCATGAAAACCCCAATAGGGGTCGGCATAAGTCAGCTATGACTTGAGGGCACTCTCCACCATCACCAAGCAGACTGCAGTCACAGGAATCCCATTAATACCTTCTGAGCACTGGAAGAAGTCGCCCCCCCCCCCTAATTTTTTTCTTTTTTAACTATTGCAATGTTGAAGTGTTTTTTTAAAGAGTTGCAATGCTACTGTGTTGCGACTGACCCATGTGATAAAAATACATTTGCTTGCAGGTTGCGCAGACCTCACATTCATGCACCTTTAATTTATTTAATTTATTTATTACTTATTCAGTTCAAAGGATTTTCTGGATTCCATTTTGTGAGGGCTAACAAAATGGTGGATGCTGCAATAGTGGAGGGCTGCTCAATAGATCTCCCCTCACAGCCACAATCACGTGACTGGGTACGTCCAATAGCAGAACTTCATCGCTGGGCACCAAAATCCTTTTCTTTCTACTCGTCAGCACCATTTTGTGCTCTAAAGAGGAGTCTCCTGGTTTGAGCAGGAGACACTGGATCTCCTGGAGCTATGGGGGAGGAAACGGAGCAGGAAACTGTATCACACAGAAATACAGACATTTTTTAACAAATAGCAGAGCAAATGGTGGCAAGAGGGCAGAGCCAGACACTCTTGGAGTGTTGCACTAAAACAAAGGCTACGCAACAGGAGTATAAGTGGATCTGAGAAGTTGTTTACACACAGCATGGTAACCTTGAATCTGCAGGACATCAGTTCCTTCACCCCCTACAATACAGTTAAGTGCTTTTCAAAACAAGAAAGACAGAGCATGGTGGGTGGGTGCTGGCAATGAGCTGGGGGATATTGATTTGGGAGGAGACAGGTACATGTTAGGTCTGGGAAAGTTAGGTCTTGGACCTTGCAGTTTTTGCCCATCCATGCTGGATCAGTGCAACAATTCATGCAGAAGTAGCTCCTCTTTATATTTACTATACGGTAGGCTCCAAATAAGATGACCAAAACAGCAATCACTGAAGGTAGGCTGTCAAAATATTTGTGTAGGAAGCCTTAAGAAGACCTTCTGAAAATGTTACTTGTGGCTAGACAAACCATTCATTCCAATAACTCAATCTAACTAGGTAAAACATACTCTGCGGCATTTGGCATTGCCCCAGCTACGGAATAACCTCCTCAAGGATGCCCACTGGGCAACCTCCTTCAATGGTTTCCCCTTGTTCTTTAGCTTTTTGGTGCTTGACTTCTTAACTTTTCCTTGGGGGATTTGGGCACATAGTTACATCTATTTTAATCTGTTTTGTGAAAAGCAATTCCTCAAACTCTTTTATGGGCCTTAAAATAACTCTTTTTTTGTATTAATTCACATAGGTACCCTTTAATTAAGAAATAATCAAGTACTGAAATGCTAGGTTCTAGAATATCTTTAATGTCCGGGGATCACTTGGTTATCAATTATCAGGTTTCTATAATCACTAAATCCTGAAAATTCCTACCTTCTCAAAGGTAGAAATTCTGGACTCCTTTGATCAATCATATCACTAATGACAAATGCTAGGGGAGAGAATCATGGGGACAGTTTATGTTTAACTTGATCCCATACATTAAGGATTGTATTTATGATAGTGTTATCATTATAATGTTTCTTTGTATTTTCTTTCCTTACTCAAGGCCAACTCTTCAAGGGTACCTTTACAAGATTGTTCAATAAAGGCTGGAGTATTTTTTAGCAGCATTTAATAGCCAAGGATAACTAAACTTCTAAAGATTTGTTTTTTACTACCCCTCCCTTAAATTACAGACCATAACTTTAACTATGTACAAGCAGCCCCTTCACCAGAAGTAGAAGGTGCAGAGTGGGTTGGAGCTGCCATCATACAGACAAGATCCCTCCACAAGCGTTTGTTCTCTGCCTCCAGGGTGGTAATTCTTTTCTTTAGCTTCTTGCAGCAGGACTCCAATGTGTTCATCCTGGCATTGGTTTTGCAAACTGTGGGAAAGATATTCTGGTTGTGTGTTAGAAATCGGGCATTCCAAAGCACTCCTTACTCATCAAGGTGTGAGACTCACAGGTGCTGAGGCATCTTCCAATAGTCCCCTGGAAAGTTGCTGAGAGTTGTTTGGTGTTTCCATAGGAGGCAGAGTTGGTTGTGCTGGCTAGAGACCCATGGCAGGGATGTCTGGTCTCTGCTGCTGCCAATGTTTCTTGGAAAGAAAATGCACAAGTTTAGATATTGGGTTGGTAATGGATGTCTCAGTGGGTGGGAAATTGTTACTTGCATGACCTGTTCAGGTTGGGTTATTGGCTGGTCCACAGGCATCTCCACTGCTTCCTCAAGGGGTTCTCGCTCCAATTCTTTCCCATGGGCTGTGTGTCTTCCTTCATCTCCTTTTCTTCCTCCTCTCGCTCCTCTGAGGACCCTTCCTCCACGTCCCTCTGGTACAAGGTCGCTGTCAGTGGCAGAAAAGGAGAAATGTCACTCAGATGTTGGCACCTAACCCTTAACCTAAAATATCATGGAGAGGGGGGTTCCAGTGTGCCATCAGTCTCCCATTGGGAAAAGGGGAGGGGGAAATCTCCTGCCTATATATATAGGATATATATAGGATTTGTATATAGTACCTAAGCATAATGCTGGCATGTCAATTATAGACCAGCAAAAAATGTTGTTCCTCCTTTATTTAATGTTATGCCCATTAAAAAATGCATTAGAAGCCATAAGAGCCAGGAGCAATGAAATGAGCTGGAAGTTATTTATCTACAACCTTCATTACTTGCTTTGCCAACCATAGTTTAAAGACAAATACATAAATCAATTCATGTGATGTCATTAATCAAACCTCAATATACCACCCCAAATAGATTTAGCTGTGTGCATTTTAAAACCATTGTGGTTTCTGCATTGTATTTTATAATGCCCTTGGCTACTCAAGTTGTCTGTGTGTGTCTTTAGAGCTTAGGTAGGAAGGGAAGGATTCCTTGACCAGATGGAGAGACCGGCTGGCTGGAGGGCAGACCGATCCTGAACCAGGGAAGGAGACACTAAGAAAAGGGTGTCCAGGGTAAAAAGACAAAATAGGTTAAAATAGAGAAAGGAAGCAAAATGGAAGAACAAAAATCATACCCTGCCTGTATTGAAGATGTGAGAATCCAGGGTTATAGTGTTGTAATAGTGGATGATGGATGAATGAGACTATCTACAAAGTTTGAGGGGCATGGTGTGTCTTTCTTATGGACTTCATTGGTGAACTTAACATGGACTTCATTGGTGAATGCTAGCCATTGTTCAAATGTGTAAAACTAGTTGTTGCAGTCTCAATGGAATGCCATTTGTGAATTTAGTGCTGTACTCTTATAGATGTTAGTGAGGGTGCAGGGGTCAGGATCGAGGCTGTGGGTGGCTAACTGGGATAACTATGACTATACCTGATTATTTATTAGATGAATACCTAGGGAAGATGTTAAGTTTTAGCTTAGTAACTTGATGATACCCAGTACATGGACAAATGGCCGTTTGGGGTGGATAATTTCTCTGTCTGGAATTGCTTTTGCAAGTGAGATACAAAAGGGGTTTATTTTGTCTTGCAAACCTAGGCCTTTATATGTGCATCAAAAGGTGTGAGGAGCTCAGGGGGCTATCAAAGGAACCTGTGCTGATGTCTGTGTCCGGGGTCCAAGGCTCACCCCTCGGACTTACCAGGAGGAGGGGATGGGAGACAGATGGGAGACAGCTACTTAGCCACCCAGACAGACACCAGGGCCCTGTCCCCAGCAACTGGGGGAGGGAAAGAGGCACCCAAACCACAGTGAACCAAACAGGGCAGATGGAGGCTGGCCAGCCTCATCCTTCAGGGGGAGGCTAGGAGCCCAGGCAAGGAGAGGGAGGGCAACCACGAGGAGGCCCAACCAGGGGAAGAAGGCACAGAAGGCAGGGACAGCCAGCCAGCAACCCTAGGGTCACACCCTGTAAGGCGGCAGAAGCTTTCCTCATCAGTCTAAAAAGATAAAGTGTTTGTGTTGACTCTGAAGAAATATAAAAGCAATTATACATATACAAATGAAGTAGCCTCTCCTCAATCTTCCCTTTTTAAAAAAGTTTTTTTCCTTCATTTTATGATTATGAGATCTGGGCATAATGCCAACCCAGAGATAAGGAAGTGGCTTTCTGCTCTCCCTCTCTCTCTCTCTCTGTGCATGTGTACAGTTCTACCTTTTGTTCCTTTCCCTAAGCATCTCTAAGCTTTATATAGATATATGGTCCATAAATAATATCTATCTATATAACTGTAAAGAGGGGAGAGGCTGGTATTGAAGAGATCTCTAGCATCATATCCTGAAGCAGAGATTTTTATTTTTATTTTCTTCTTCCCCTGCATTTTCCCCTTCACTTCGGTATGAGGTGGGAACTTTTGTAATGGGAAGTTGCTGACTGGTTTATAGAATTATGGTTATACTTTTTTACCATGTGCACTTTTCTTCTGTTTTTGATAAGTATTTTACTTATAATAATGTTTTATGTATTATGTTCAGTGATATTGATAAAGGGAAGTTTCAGTGAGTTCGGTGGGTCTTAAACTTAAGTACATACACAATGGGATGCAACCTTAATTTCCTATTCTTAAATTCTGTACTGTATTGGTAGGTAGAATAGGATCAAAGTTAAGTTGTTTTGCACGATATTCGCAACTACCAATATCTGAGCAGTGGCCTCTTCATTGATGGACTATAGTGTGTCGTAACTAGACATGGGCACGAACCAAAAAAATTTATCGAACCAGCGGATCGTGGTTCGGTGTGGGCCACGATCCCGAATTCCCAAACAGCAACGACCATCTCCCGTCCCCGAACCCGGATCATGGATCGTGGAAAATGCAGCGGGGCGCACCACTGTTCCCAGCGATACAGGAATGGTGGTTGATGCCAGCGGCTGCCAGGTCTGGCAGGCACGGGGAGGAGGCAGGGGGTCTGCCCGCTTGCTGGCGGCACCCCCCATGTGCCCGCCCGCCAGGCCAAAGTGGAGTGCCTTGGTATTCCCAGCGAGGGCAGGAATGTGGTTGAGGCAGGTGAGGGGTCTGGCCGCTCGCCGGCGGCACCCCCCATGTGCCCGCCCGACAGGCCAAAGAGGAGCGCGCTGGTATTCCCGGCGGGGGTGGGACAGGACATGTCATTTGGACGGGGGCCTGATCCCCCAGCAAGCAAGGGTCCTCACTCGAGGTTCCCATTGAGAAACAGTGTGGCAGCAGCCAACAGCACCCACCTTCCTGCCTTGCCGCAAAGGACGGGAGGGAGAGGAGATGTCATTTGGAGGGGAAGTGGGAAGATCCACCAACAGCTGCAAGGCCTTCTCCAAAGCTCCCACTGATCTACTCTGTGGCGGCAGCCGACAGCACCCACCTTCCTGCCTCGCCAGAAAGGATGGGAGGGAGAGGACATGTCATGTGGGGGGGAAGTGGGGAGGTCCCCCTGCAACCGCCCGGACAAAGTGGAGCGCACTGGTATTCCCGGCCGGGGAGGGGGAAGAGGACGCGACATTCGCACGGGGGCAGCCCAATCCCCCAGCTACTGGGTGTCCTCACCTGAGGCTCCAGCTTAGGACATACCCGACAGCAGCCAACAGCACCCACCTTCCTGCCTTGCCAGAAAGGACCAGAGTTGCAGGACACATTCTCACCCAGCTGAAAGAGGTCCCGTCAGTCCCGTTGACAGGGGAGCTGCCACATTGTCAACCGACTGTATCCCTATACAATACAATCGGCTGTGCGAGCGCAACCAAGCTGTGTAACCAAGGAGGGAGCAGTAACAGGATAGTCCCTCATGTTGAAGCAGGGGCAGACCTGATCCACCGTCCTGCCTTTGCAGAATGTAGGTGATGGGCAGGACAGGAGACATTGCTTGGACGGGTCAGAGTGGTTCCTGAGAGGGGGAGACGGAAACATGACAGCAGCAGTAGCAGCAGACATTGGCCACCTTCCTGCCTTTGTGGGATGGAAATGAGTCAGGGGGCCCCTTCCCCCCTGCTCAGAGGGCTCAGCGTTGGCGAAGGATAGGGGGACCGTGCAGCTTAACTATATGTGAAACAGTTCCTGAGCTGCTGCGCAAGCACCCAAAGGAGGCTGCCATCAGCATCACCCACCTTCTTGCCTTGCCGGAAAGGAGGGGAGGGAGAGGACATGTCATTAGGAGGGGGAGGGGGAAGGTCCACCCACAGCCACGAGGCCTCCTCCGAGCATCCCACCGAGGAACTCTTCAGCAGCAGCCAGCATCACCCACCTTCCTGCCTTTGCGGAGAGGATGTGACTGGTCGTGGCGGCATTACCCATTCACCCCTGCCCAGAGGGGACAGCTGCTGCTGTTGGCAGGGGCCACCATGATGTACAATCTTCTGTGCAACAGTAGTTGATCTGTCCCTCATGGCCCAAAGCCAAAGCATCATACAGCACCCACCATCCAGCCTTCACGGAAAGAGTGTGAGGGCGAGGGACCCATTCCCACGGCTCCAAACAGATACATATCAACTCATCAGCAGACACCAAATTGCCGCAAGGTTGTACAGTACAGAATGATGGGACCCCAAGCCGTTTCAGCACCAATCAGCGTGAATACTCAGCTTCACTGGCTTAAAGTGTGCCATGCAGAATGGGCCTTAGAAACTTGTTTCTGTTCTCTGCCCTCACATGGCATGTTGCCAGTACTCCATGGTAACATACCAATTACACAAATTCACACCAATTTTGGATGAAATTAGGCCACAACTTTATCGATTACAGCCATTACAGCATTGGTAAGGCACAGGGCAACAGATCCACAGCATCAAACAGTCCCTTGCCACCCAATTACACTTTCCCACCATGCCTGCTAGGCACCATGATGGGAACATGCCCAGGCAGTTCCTGCCACCCAGGGTGAAGCCTGCATGGCCAGCCCTATCGCATACCCTTCAGCTTCCCCTGGATCACTTAAGGGGACCCTGAAATGGGAAGGGGTGAGCACCCAGTCAGCATGACTCATCCCAGTGGATCCAGCCCAGTGCTTCAAAAACTACCACACAGTTGTGACAAGTGAACTCCCAGCTACAGCTGGCACCCAAAGGGAGGGAGGGAGGGAGGGAGGGAGAGAAACCATCCAATGTCTTCTGCCACCCCTTGCTGACCATGAGGGACTGCTGAACAGGAGTCAAGCCCCACCTGAGGTTCATCTTACACTCCTCTCAGCAGTTCCTCTCAGCCCAGATGTGACGCTTGCCCTCCTGTCCAATCTGTCCTCCCGAGAAAAACACAAACCGGAGAGCAATGAAAATCGTAATATATAGAATTATTTAATTAAAGTGCAAAAAGTGCAAAATTGTGCAAGATTCTACACAGGATTCACTCAGTTATGCAAGGTAATTCACAGGACTAGCTTTGTCTTAATTCCATTTCTGGACACATGGACTGCCTTTCCCCTGATTGTGCACTCTCCATTTTTGATTGTGTATTTATATGAATTTGGTGATTGTTTTCTGTGACAGAATTCTTTGGTCCTGTGAATTACCTTGCATAACTGAGTGAATCCTGTGTAGAATCTTGCACAATTTTGCACTTTTTGCACTTTAATTAAATAATTCTATATATTACGATTTTCATTGCTCTCCGGTTTGTGTTTTTCTCGTGTTGCTCCGGGAGCTTCCCTTTTGTTGTTGCAATCTGTCCTCCCGGCTGTAATGTCACCCACCAGTGAAACTGCGAGCCCCTTTATTCTTGTATCGCCATGCTAAAATTTGCTGTGTAATTCAGCAACCTGCATAACAAATACATTAGTACTTTTTCAGTAACTTAAAATAAACTGCATAGAGATGCTATGAATAATCTGCTATTGGGTTTATTGGTGCTGCACAATAAATTCTGAGCCATGCTTTCAGTTTTAATATTTTCAGATAATTCCATATATATGGCTAGTACACTGTACTAAAAAGAGACTTTAAATCACTGCAGTGGAACAGTTTATTTCACCCAGCTCCCAGCCTTAATTTTCATTTAATTGGAAAATAGTTTCATGGTTTGTTTCTAAGGGACTGTGGAAGCACATTAATGGTTAATGGATCCGGATGGATTCCTGACAGCTGTCGGAAAGTCTCTGACTGATGGATGTGGCTCTCATGCAGAAGTCCAAGTTAAGCTTGGAATGCAGAGATGAGTCCTGCAGTAGATACAATTGCCTGGAGGCATCTATTTACCCTCACACAGCCAATTCATCTTCTTGGTTTACTGAAGGTTTAAGGGTAATAAAATGTGCAACTGGAACTTAAATTGAGAAAAAAATGTCATGAATATGACAAAAAACAGGTTTAGAACACATTTCCTGGCAGTGATGGGGACAAAGCAGCTATGTGTCTCATCACCACCACTATGCCTCTACAGAATCATCCAGCCGAGCCATTCCTAGCATCAAGGGAACTTCCACCACTACTCAAAACTTGTGACTTTTTGCCAGGTATTCTACTGATAAAATCCCTAATATCCACTACAGCCTGATCTCCTCTGTTCCCACAGATCAACCTCAGACTCTCAGTTGCTTGAATGCATTTTAAGTAATGAGATCTATGAATTTGATCCAGCTGCTTGGAGAAGTATAGGCGATGCATCAGTGCTCATCCAAATTTGTCTAGGATCATTACATCTACCTTGTGGCAGCTGGTTGTGAAACTCCTTCAGAAGAAGCTCTACTTGAAGGCGCTGAAGGATCTGAATAACTGTTGCACGGTCTTCTTCTTGCGCTAGAATGTGACATGGCTGAGACACTCCAGGCTTTCTTGGATGGGATTAATTATCTTAATCCATTACAATCCAGATTTTAGTATGGACTGAAACTGAACCTATCTTGGTCTCTCTGACCAATGACCTTCACCATACTGGATGAATGCCCTTTGGTCTTCTGTCAGGTGACAGGATGGGATTTTTGGCTGCTCCAAGGCTTTTTGGCTGCTCAGTATGTCCGTGGTTAGTATTTTAAAAAACATCCAAAGATATGTCCAAGTGCAGCCACCATATTTCTTGTGCTTTAATCACAAGAATTTCAGATGAGGCATGAGTTCGGATGAGTTAAACAGAAAAGAAACAATAACTTACTAACTTTCTTGGACAGAATAAGGTTGTTCAGTAAAGAGGCTTGACGTGTTTGTTGTGTTGTCCCAAGCAGTTGCTCAGATGGCTTTGACAGAGACCGAAGCCAACCATCATGGCTAATTGACAGACTTAAGATCTTTAGTAAATTGCCTACTTTCATTTTAAAGCCACCTAATCAAGTGACAGCAACCCATACCGTGACAGCAGAATATGTAAATTAATTCTGCATAGTATAAAGAAGTATGTCCTTTTATCTTCCCTGGATGCCAATCTATTCATGTAAATGTAGACTTAGAGCAGAACCACAAGTGACAAAAGGCACAGATTGGACACTTGTCAGCTCCCCTCAAGTTTTGATGGGAAATGTAGGCAGCTTGGCAGAATGTTGGACAAGTGACAGTTGAAAAGTCCATTGGACAGCAGTCAGAGAGCCAAGCTTCAAGACTAGGATGCCTACATTTCCCATCAAAACTTGAGGGAAGCTGACAAGTGTCCAATCTGTGCCTTTAGTCACTTGTGGTTCTGCTCTGTGTTGTGCTATAAAAGTTCTTCACAAGGCCAGAATCAGCATCATTGAAACATATGCACTATTGACATTAAAATGTCCTGTTTTGAACTCAGATTCCTAGTCTTTCCACAGATTTACTATTTCTTAGTAGAAGCATCCTTTCCCTTAGAAAATTATATGTTCAAATGTGAAGATGGGAGGGGGAGTCAAGACAGAATGAAGAACCCCTAAAACATTTGAAAAAGATGCCTTTGAATGGAGGGGATCTCCATTCAAAGGCATTCAGTATTGCATTCAGAGATCCATTAAACTGGGAAGCAATAGTTAGTCTACCTCTACACATTCTGGGATACACCACATACTTTCATTCTGTATGGTTTAGAATGATTTATCATTAAATGGAATGTTACAACAGATATGTATCATATCCTTTAGAAGATATCTCTTCTCAGTGTGTAAGTTTTCCTTTATGCCAAAAACGATCTCCTTAAATATGCTATTAGTATTGCAAGATATGAAGAATGCTTACTCTTCATGATCAAAAGGTTTTCTGCTGCCCAGAAAAGTGTAGAAATGATTGAAACTGACAGCTTCAATAATGTCTCCACTTAGGAAACCACTCAACTGTAAGTAATCTTTTTATTATTATGTTCCTATTGCTATACAGGTATGAAAAAAAAAATCTTTGCAGACAAAGTGATCTTGTTTGCTCTATTGTAACTTATTTGCTCTAGTCCCATCTCAAATATGTAGATAAGATACTATAAATAGTTTTGAAGAGGGAGAGGATGAGGTAGCAATATGTTTTCAGAAGCCTTCTTTTGTCGCTACACAATCATACACCTCGCAGCCCTGTATCCTTTTGCTGTAGAAGGCAAGCACACTCAACTGTATACCCAACCCACCTTTCCTTCCCTGATCAAGCTGCTATGCTGCTTTCATTGCATCACTTTAGTCAAAATCCAAAAAGAGCTGAGCATCACAAGGACACCAGAAAGAGAGAGATCTAAGAGCCTTCTATGGTACTACTACTGCCATTGCTTAAAAAAATTAAATAGTGGTGGAAACGTATGAGCTACTGCACTTTATAGAAGAGATGCAGTCTCTTTAGAAGTAACAATGGACACATTAAAAAGTACACTTTCATCTCAAATATGCTTTGGGGTTATTTGCTTTCCTTGAGGGTCGGGTTCTATGGAAAACATCTATGCAATAGGGTGTGTGATTTTCACTGATTCCCCCTTCTATGGCAGCCCACCAAATCCCCCTCATGCGATTCCTGGGTGATTCCTGAGAAGCAGCTTTCAGGGGGCAATTCAGGGTGCAGCAGGAGGCAGAAGAAGGGAATGTCATACTTTCATGCACAGAATCCTTCCCTGCACAGAAATTTTAGATGGGATCCAGTCCTGAGCAACTATCCAAATGGATGATTAGCAGTGCTGTCCTAAGCCGATCTGCTCAAAATACTACTCAGGTTTATTTGATAGGGCTTAGTCCCAGGAAGGATCTTACTGTAAATTTTAAAACCCTGAAACAAAAGGGAGCTTAATAGATTCCATTCATTTCACATGGCATGGAGAATTTTGCAGAATTTTGGGCACTATACTAATTAGTTAAATTCTGCTTAGAGTCATCAGTGCTGATGAAGTTGCCCAGTAATATATTTTAACTCTCTGTCAAATGTTCAGAATGACAAAGAGAGGTTAACATTTTAAGTTTTCTTTTTGTTGCATACTATGTTGCTGCATGATTTTTTACTGAGTTTTTTAAAGTACCCTTCTGTTACTTATAATTTACAAGGCTGGTTACCATTCCCAGTTATGCTTGTATTTTGTTAACATTAGGGCAAATTGCATTAGAACATTTAAAAGTTTAAATCTTAATCTAATTTTTAGAAGCCCTGAAGTCAATGAGATTGACCTTTGCTGGGGCATTAGGCTACCAGACTGTGTGCTATTGTCATTTCCGCTCCATAGGAATATCATGGTCCAGAGCCCAACTGAGAGAAAAAGATTGTTACTAGGACAGAAGCACTATTGCAAATGGAGTTTTTCAGATATTTTCACCATATGGAATCGTTAACCAATAAAGACATTGCAATTTCCCTTGAGCATACAAAAATGTAGTAAGAAGTGAAGGACTGCTACATTGTCCCTCTGCTGAGGTTTCAGAGCCGGACAATCAGAGAGTCAAAGAGATAGAGAGATCAAGGTTATGTCCATCCTTCCTTTCCACTAATCTGGAGCTATCTCTTTGAAAGTTTTCTCAAAGACTTTTTCCCTTCCTTCTTGCAACACTCCTTCCTCACTTTGTCCTTTTTTCTCTAACTTGCCACCATTGGTGCAGGACATGCCGTCCTGCATCTCTTGGCATCCTAGACTAGAAAGCTAAAAAGAATCCTATCTCTACCCTTTCCTGTCTGCAGTGGAGTTCCAGTAACAAATGAACTCATAATTCTTTTCTAAAGTCTAACCAGGCTCCGGGTGTGAGCTTGTTTCTCTCCATGCATGAGGAAGGGAGAGGCCTCAGAATGGCATAATGTCATAGAGTCCACCCTCCAAAGCAGCCATTTTTCCCAGGGAAACTGATCTTTGTAGCCTAGATCAGTTGTAATTTTGGGAGATCTCCAGCCACCACCTGGAGGCTAGCAACCCTAACTATAAATAAGTAAATAAATAAATAAATAAATAAATATTCATTCTTAACCAATTTCACAGAGTAAACATGATTCCAATATCATATATCCAAGTCATGGAGTGTGGACCTTGGACTTGTAGGCCAAAACAGCTCTGAAACCCCTGAACTAGTGTAATGGCAACATATTCATATGGCTATGCCATTTCTGTTGCAGTTTTTTAGGTTCCTGCTATCTTTTTCCCCCACCTCCACCAGGGTGGGGCTGGCTTCCCTACCTCCTTGTGATGCTGTAATTAGCAGCACAAATAGTATGAAGGATATAATAAAGCATTTCAGAAATATAGTGAATACCTAAGACAATAATTCCATTTCTTCAGATATGAAAAGATGATAAACTTAAAGCCCACTGTTACAGTATATCATAAAACAATTATCATTTGTGGCCTTGCTGTCAGACCATCAGTCTATAGTAACTGTACTTTTTTTTTCTTCCACTAGACATAGGCTCACTTTTTCACACCATTTGTACTCAGAGAGAAGAACTGCTTTTGCATATCTTTCTTCCAGAGTTTTAGTGTGCAACATGTCAGTGTCTAATATTACCACTTTGCGTTGCAAAATGGCCACCTTTGGAATATCGTTTGATTGTTCTATGGGCAACATGACAGCTGCTACCTTCTCACTAACATAGATGAATGGTTCATTTTCCATTTAGATAGTGCCTTTGATGGTGAACACATTGTCGTTATAATAAATATACAAATTGCCAAGAGGCACTTAACGCTGCTGTGAGCATATCCTGAACATTTCAGTTGTTTTCCATATCTTGCTGTGTAATTCTCAGCAGAACCCTTCTATGCCCATTGAGTTCAAAGTACTTAGAACAATGTACCTCTGCTTGGGATTGCACTGTCAGGTAGGTCATTTATATCATCATGAACCTGATTACATGTCTGTTCTCTTAGGTCCTTTGGTTCCTTGAAAGCATGTGGGAAAGAAAGAGGATGTTTGTGGGCATACAATTTAATGTAGAAGTACCACAGCCGAACAAAATATTGTGAAGTTATCTTCACATAGCAGAATATTGATACACTGATAGGTCTGATATTCTTTCATAAATCTATAATTTTGTGCCATATGAAAAATCTAATACAGTAGCTTGTTTTCTTTCCAATGTGTATATACTATTGAAAACACCCTTTCTGGGTGGTCATTTGTTTCCTTTGGCCTGTTGGATCTTCCTTGGATTTTCTGAACTTTTTGTTATCTTTCAATGTATTTTACGCTGACTAGCTTTGTCATATACTGCTTGAACCCACATTGTCGGTTCCAGGTCCAGGAATGATATCTGTGGTTTGGCTGGTAAAATTAGGTATGGTGGAAATTTTGTCACAATGAATGTGCTTACTAAACAAAGATACCTTGTTTGAACTCCCTTGATTATGTATGATACAAGCTCCTGATCAGAGCACCCGGATGTTTCCTGGCACAATTTGCCTTGCACATATCACTATGCCAAGCCTTTTTGTGCCTGCATGGTCATTACAGTTTGCAACTGCTTTTGCTTAGTTCAAGAACTAAATAATCTCATTTACTGGAGAAGATGCAGTAACCCCCTCAGGTCATGGCTGTTTGGGTCATTAAATTGACCGATTCATATAAAATACAAATTGCTTGCCATCTGACTCCTCTATGTGCTTGTATAGTTGGATAGATCTTTTTAAAAATCCGTATTGTTTCATTTGCATTGCCTGCTTTTTGCATATGAGTACTCAGTGTTATCTATCTGAGAAGTGATCATCAGAACAGATAACAAGATTAGGCGAGTTCATATGCAGTCACTGAAGGCACACAGAGACACTAAGTAGTAAAATTCAATTCAAAAGCCTTCTTAATTTCAAATCTTTTACTATGTGCCCTTCTAACAACTTGAAGCAGCAGCAGTGATCCCTAAGTTGATTTATCTGCTGACAAGTTGTTATTCCTAATGAAACCCTTAAAAAATGGCAGACCATGATGGAAAGTGCATTATCCACAGTGTGCGGAATCAGCCAGTGTTTGAAATGAAATCTGGCCTAGCAGAAATGGATAAAAGATGGTTGAGGATTCCTAATATTAAAGCCTACCATGATGATGATGTGTCTAGCTAATTGGGTTGGAGCTGGAGCAAGTTGCTCTGAAATGGTAACTGATCAGCATTTTGTGAGAATACCATTGAAAGATCTTTTGAGGATGAATAAATTGGACAGGAAAAGAGTATTTTGTGAATGTTTGGGATGAATACCACAGAATGCAAGCGCCTGGATTCTCCTCATCATCTTCCATTGTTAGGATTTTAAAGAGATACAATGTTTCAGTGAACTTCTTTGTAAAAATGGGAAAAGTATAATTTGGATATGATAAGGTTATTCCATAAGAAGTTTATAGTTGCAGTAACAGTCAAATTTCAATCTTTGAATATTTACAAGTGAGGAGTTGTATTAATTCAAGGTTCTTGAGGGGGTCTAGGGTTGGGAGCTACACAAAGTTTGAAGAGATCTTGACTCAGCCACAGAGACACACTTTGGCTACGCTCTATATAATATTTTACTTAACTACTTACAAAAACTAGTTTTCAGAAAAGATGTAATAAAGATCTGGGATATGAACTAAATGATGAGATCTGGAAGTATGGTTTTTCTTATGGGTCATCTTTTACCCTATTTCTTGCTTTTAGAGAGACCTTGGCCAAAATGATTGATCAACTTTATATTACCTCCAAAAGTACTGCAAAAATTCATAACTAGTGTTTGAGTACTTGTTGGTTCTGTGACAATCTGGCCCCACCTGGCCTGCAGCCAAGGACTTGAGGCCGGGGGCCACATTTGCCACCGCGGAGAAAAGCGGCAGCATTCCCCCAGCCTTGTAGGGCCATGTGAGTAAGGGGGCAGGGCTTGGCGCCTTAATGGCAGAGCCCTGCCCCTGTTCCCGCACTTGCTGCTTTGTGCTCGGCCCACCTGCCCGCCCAGGGACAGTACAGGTTTCTGACCGGTTGCTTCTTGGGGGCCAGGTAGGAATGTTTTCTTCTTTCCCTGATTGGCTGTGGGAACTAAGTTTTTCATCTACCTTGCACTGCTTACTGGAGCTGTGGCTATTGGCTATGGTGGCGCTGTATAGGTTATCACTGGCAGGATTTAGTTGGGGGGATGTTAGCGGGACAGTGAGTACCCTTGGCACATCCCCATTGGGGGCCTGTCAGGATTGGCTGGCAGGCTTTGCGGTGGCCAGTTGAGAGGGCAGGCTGCCTGGTGGGAGCCCCTGGAAAAGTCCTGCCCTCATGCTCCGTGGCGGGGGTGCTTGGAGCTTTAAGGGGGAAACCATCCGCCAGGCTGGCCGGATCCCAGCCATGCAGTGGATGGCTCACATCTGGGGCAGCGGGTCTCGCCCAGACAGGTCAAGGCGGGGTCCAGGGGAGTGACCCCAGGGCTTGACTTGTACTGCTGGTTAGGACCTTGCCAGGTTTCAGTTGTTACAGTTCATGTTGTTGCCATGATTAAAAAGTGGCCCTTTATTTCCCAAGCCTTGTGTCTGCCTCTTTATTTCGACCGGGGGGCGGGCAAATTAGAGGCTGATTTCATTCATATGTGGTGGTGGTGGTGCCCAAGGGCTAAAAATTATTGGGAAAAAATAACTAAATTGTTAACCATTGGATTGGAGAGATTCCATTGTTTCCAGAATTACTTCTAAATTATGCGGTTTCAGTCATGAAAAAGTTTCAATTTATTTTGTTAAACCTGACTTCAGCAGCTAGGATGGGGTATAGATGGTGCTGGAAAATGAACAAAATTAAGGAAAATTAAAGACGTTAAGGAAAATTAAGGATTTTCTCACCACTTCCCCCGGACAATTCAAGAAAATACCAGATCATCTGGGTGAAAACCAGACACCTGGCAACTCTAGTAGTCATTGTGTTACATAATACAAGAAGTTTCATGGAACAGTGATGCATGTACTGGGATCTGGCAGAATGGTTGGTTTCAATGGTTTAAATGTTTGGACCCTAAGGATATTTATGACTGATGGTAAGGGCTTCTGTGACAGACTGCACTTTTTAAAAGCCTAGAAGTGCTGTACAAACAGTTGTTAAGGATTAATTCTTCACAGAACAGAGAGCCTTGAATGACAAGGCTACTCCAAGGAATCTGATTGGGCAGCATGAGCTGAACAGGGAAAGACTTCTGAACTGGATGCTGGGGAAAAGAGAGTCTGATTTCAGCCCTAGCTGAGAGGGGTTGTGTACCAACAGTTTGAAGATTTGGTCCTGACAAAGACCAGTTAACACAGCAACGATTTCTTTGCTCCAGCCAGGAGAATAGACTAGGAAAATAAAGAAGCAAGAAAGAAAAGATATGGCTACAGTCTTTTCCACAGGTGTAAATCTATACTGAAACCAATTAATCTTTAGACTGTGTCTTGACTCTGTCCGCATATTTAATCAAGTAATAATTATATGTTAGGGAATTAGTCATTTCGAAAAAGAAAGCCACCCAAGTAAAATAAATTCACCACAAAGAGTTAAAATAGAATGAAATATGCTTGTTTTAACTTTCTTTTAAAGTGTTTCTTTAAATGAACAGTTTCTGAAAATTGCCTACCTTTTAAATCCCCTACCTTCTTGAGCCTGTGAGCACTTCTAGAATTTTGTGAACAAAGATATGCTTTGGGAAATGGGTGCCATGAAGCACATTAGTGTGTAAAGAATATCTGTGACATTTTCTGCTATGGCTATGCACCATGTTTAGTTTGAATATTTTGTTTTTAAATATTTTGTTTTTAAATAAAAAATATTATGTTTTTAAACTGTTTAAACTGTGAAATGTGATTTTAAACTTTGTAGTAATCTGCCCTGAGCCTGCTGATGTGGGGAGGGTGGAATATAAATAAATAAATAAATATTTCTGACTGGGCCAAAGGAGATTCATGGGCAAATGAAAATATGACCATCTGTATGTGTTACCCACACTGGACTTAAACTTTTTCATGGGAGAATTGGAATGTATTCATTCCATGATCATATATAACATCTTTATGTCCACTTTGTGCATGGCCAGGCACTTTGTATTTAATAGTTATATTTATGGGGTGCATTGCATGAGATTATAGCACTGAAGAAGGCCTTCGATCAAAATACATTTAATTCTATACATATGGTAACAATTGTACAATAATACCTGTATATTTAGAAACTGTTTATTTTAATATACAATGGTGAGGTAATAGTATGTTGAACCACATTGTTACTGTTTATAACCATGCTTATTTATTACTTATTATTTGATTAAACTTTTAGACAGGCTCCTTATTGATTTGTACTACATTTGGTACATTAGTGGATGCCATAGCACCCATGGGTGCCATGTTGGAGATCACTGCCTTAAAAACTATTCTTTTCTGACTGCAGAGTGTTCTTGAATATTTCACATTCACAAAGTTCCTCTATGTTCTAGGCTGTGCTGCTATGTAATGTAACTATCCTCAAAACACTGCCAGCTAGCCACACTTTAGATGTACTTTAGTTTCGCCAAAGTAAATAAACCAAGATTTGGTATGCCATTCTGGCAGAATCTTTATGTTAAAAGGAGACTGCATTAATCAAAGTGATGGAAGAGTGGTGATGGGAATAGGGAAAGTTGCCTCTTAGTTTCCAAACACAGCCAATCAGAAATGGATCATCCTTTGTTTTTTAAGACATGCTGAGAACTTTGTGGCACACAATTATCAAGTAAACATATTGTGCACGACTGCCATATTCTACATGAGTTACATCTTGTATTGTAAAGAGTTCAGTAGCACCTTTAAGACTAACCAACTTTACTGTAGCATAAGCTTTCGAGAACCACAGTTCTCTTTGTTCTCTTCGTCATGCATCTGATGAAGAGAACTGTGGTTCTCGAAAGCTTATGCTACAGTAAAGTTGGTTATTCTTAAAGGTGCTACTGGATTCTTTACTATTTTGCTACTACAGACTAACACAGCTAACTCCTCTGGATCTTGTATTGTTTCGTCCTGTTCTTACTGTTTGCTTCCTGACTCAAACACTAAGCTGGAGCGATATGGCAGATAATCTTTATGATGATGCTTCTATACCTGCACAATTCTTTGGTGTGTTGTTGGCTCGCGTGCAGAAGGTGGTATCTATTGATTGCAAACTTTTGCAGCTATTAATGTTCAACCTTAATATGCAACCTGGGCTGAAAAATAATCAGAGTTGGATGTTAATTAAATGACATGAAACATTGATTTGACTTTTCGCTAACTGAGGCTCTTAAAAAAGAACAGCATATTTCTCTACCCTCCAGAATGCTAATTTATTTACATATTTATTTATTTACTCACTCATTTCATTTATATTCTGCTTTTCTCCCCACAGCAGCTTTCATTATTATCCTTTCTTCCATTTGATCTTCACAACAACCTTGTGAAGTAGGTTAGGTTGATTGTGTGTGACTGACTCAAGGTCACCCAGAGAGCTTCCGTGACAGAGTAAGGATTCACATCCCAGTCTGACACTCCAACCACTACACCACATGGTTTCTCTATGAATTCCTTTAATAACCTTGGTTGTTGGCATGATCAATATGCAAAATACATTCTCCTGTGTTTTTCTCTTAAAAGCCATTGCTGTCATGTTCTTAACTGTATTATTAAGTGCAAAAGATTCCTTTTTGACATTGAGAGAATCCATTCTACCCACTCTTGCCAATTTCCCATCTCTACTGCTGCTAACCAGCATCATAATTTATCTGGGCTACTATGGCTGTAATCCTGTGCTTACTTGGAATGAAGTAAGTTGAAGAAAATACTGGTAGTAAGTACTGAACAAAATAAAGCTTTGTTTCTGAATAAACACATACAGGATCGTGCTGCAGATGTCTCACAGTACATTGTTAAAGCTAGTCTGTTTGCTGGTCAGGACAGTTACAAAGTCCTATGCTGGAATATGGAGGAGAGACATTGGCATATTTGGAATTGCACTCCACCAATACTGAGCGACTGTTAATATTTGTTTGCTTGTTTTGCTTGATTGTTTAGATGAATTCTCAGGATAAAGTTGGAAAAGCCATCATATGACAAATGTGCTGGTACAGTCTGACATGATACTTAAGCCTGATACTTAATCCTTAATCCCTGCCAGGACTTCTGAATGCAGGTCTAAATAGGACCAAATACACCACTGACATGCTGTTAAACTGAAGAACTCCTTTATCATTTATTAAGCAAACCAGGGCTTAGCCTCTAGAACCTGTTTTTAGTACCAGAATCAGCTAACCGTGGGTACTATATTTCCTAGGGTTCCTCAGGTGCAGCATTTCGATGCATCAGAAATTGCATCTGAAGTACCAGAGGAGAGCTCAGAAACAGAAGGGTGAAGAGATATTCATCCTGTTTGCAGCAATCTATATGAATGCAACACAGTAATTGAGATGGAGGCAAAAAATCTGGATGTCTGTTTTATCTCTCCTCACTCTCTCCTGTCCCTGAGTGAACTTCTCTTGAATCCTCTAAAAACCAGCTAGGCACTACAATAATAAGTACTCAGCAACATTAAAGAATATTTTTAAATATTTCTTAATGATGGAAAGAGAATGTAGTTGTTTTTGTTATAATAACAATTACAATGAAGGGACTTTTTCATTTTATGGATTAATTAATTAATAAAGGAAATACCATCTCTAATACAGGTTTGCATCTGCATATTTTTCAATCAGAAGCCATTTTTAAATGTCAGATGAAGATGTGGGTGAGGTTTAACATCAAGGACTGGTATTAGGGAAAGAATAAGTGGTCTCTCTATGCACACACACACACACACACCCCAATCTGGCAGGACAGTAGAGCTGAATACTGTAAAGATGGCTATAGAACTGATTTCTGACTTTTGTCTATTCTCTACTGAAGATATTTCAGCTATGCCATTAAAGTGTTCTAGTCCTTGGAGTAAATACACTATGATTTATCACATAGGTATTTGTTTCTTTCAGCAAATATTTCCAGTAGTCGC
The DNA here is from genome assembly GCF_028583425.1 of Eublepharis macularius. Taxonomy (NCBI): domain Eukaryota; kingdom Metazoa; phylum Chordata; class Lepidosauria; order Squamata; family Eublepharidae; genus Eublepharis; species Eublepharis macularius. Next base: position 66,201,390 of record NC_072798.1, read on the forward strand.
AATGATGCCATAGCACAAAATACCACTGCCATTTTTGGTGATATTAACAGCCAGTGTGGTTTCTATAACTAGGGTAAGAAACAGCACCTTTCTTCTTGGGCCAGACAAGATGATGAGGAATTTGTAAATGGTGAGCATATTCCCTTCGTGAAAAGCCACAGAAACCCCTGATTCAAATCAGGATCAAGGTGTAGAGGGGGAGGAGGTAGTTTAACCCTTTCCTCAGTGCTCTTTCCTCAATGTCAAATAATCCTCAAATTTGGTGTTAGTCATATTGGGGCAAACATACAGGCAGGAACCCAAGGAGGCAGGAACTGCTAAATGCTTCCTCTCTTCACACTGCAACTCTGATCCAAACTGAGATCCCCATGCCTGCTTTTACTAAATATGCTTGGGTTATCCATTTAGCCACCCTGACCTGGATAGCCCAGGCTAGACTGATCTCATCAGATCTCAGAAGCTAAGCAGGATCTGTCTTAGGTAGTAATGGGATGGGAGACCTCCAAAGAAGACCAGGGCTGCAGAGGCAGGCAATGGCAAACCACTTCTGTTAGTCTCTTGCCCTGAAAATCCCAACAGGGGTTGCCATAAGTCAGCTATGACTTGACAGAACTTCCTGCCACCACCATCCAACCAGGGCTGCTGGAAGGACCGTACTGGCTGTGGGCACTCAAGTGCAGGGGATACCCTGGCCACAGCCATGGAGGACAGCTGTTGTTGTTGTTATTTTGTAAGCTGCCTTGGGCAGGAGCCCTGGAAAAGCGGCATGAGAATGTTCATAAAAATAGAAAAACTACAGATATTGTGTAGATTTTGATTTCAGTGGACAGTGAGATGCTCAAATTTTCCCAAAAAGATTTGCAATTGATTAGCCAAATGAAATCAGATTAAAACAGGAACAAAACTAGTTTTATGATAAAAGTTTAGAAATAGTGACTCTTATGGCCATGCCACAGAGTCTGCATTAAATTGTCCCAGGGGGTGATATCTCTGCATTGCAAACCATTTGTGTGCAGAAACCCACCATGTAACTCTGACCATGTTGTCTTCCATGGGCAGCCAAAAAGTCAGCAGTAGCTTCAAGGAAATCATTCAGTCCTTAAAGCGAGTTGCCACATACCAGTGGGAAACACAGCACCATGTAAAGTACAGTGTGTATTTATTTTAAAATAGTGATGAAAGAAGCAGAAGACTCTGGAGCAGGCCACAGTTTGTACTAAGGAATAAACAAGAATTTATTATGGATAAACTTAGAAGTCTTAGGAGCCATTTGTCTCCAAATATATCTGGCTCCTTCATTTTGCAAAAGATTTTGTAAATTTACCCATAGAGTAAGGGAGGAAGTTTTGTGAGGAATCTTCTGAGTTCTACAACCAACAGAATATTTTTAGGATAATAGCACCTAACTCTGCAAATGTCAGAATCGCCTCTCGCATGCTTTTTTCTTTAAAGATCGAAGCAGCTATGATGTGTGTGTGAATCAGGTTAACAGTGCTGGAAGCGTAGATACTCAACCCTTCCATCCCCAACATTTTCCTGATTTAAATTGTCCTTTAAAGGTAGTATTTTTCCCATAGGGAAAAACATTCAGATATCCTTATGTGAAAACATGAGTCAGCAGAATACAGCGCTTAGGAAAGGGGTGTGGCTTACTGACAGAGCATCTGTTTAGCATGCAGAAAGTCCCAGGTTCAATTCCCAGTATCTCTGTTGATAAAGGATCTCATAGTAGGTGATGAGAAAGACTTCTGTGTGAAACCCTAGACAGTCACTGCCGGTGAGAGTGGCTGATATATCAATGATATGACTCACTATAAGGTAGCTTCATGTGTTCAGTGTCTGGTTTATAAAGCCACAGCCAACCCTTTATGGTTTGAGCCCTTGTCAAATTCGTCTTCCTCTTGCTCTCATAGCATCAGTAATGATGAGTTTTCTAGGCCAGCTCTACCAATGTTACTTTAACATTTCTCTCACGCATACAAAACCAGAAAGCGGGAGCCACCTAAGGCTGTATCTGCCCATGTCTTCCAACACTGGCCTGTGACAGACCATGATCATTTGCAGGCAGCAGCCTTATAACCCAAACATGGGCACGTGGACTTAGAAGAAAGTCCCACTCAAATTCAGTTAAGACCTATTCCCCAATAAGAGTGCTTCATATTTGAAAACATAATTTGAGTTGCTTTGCAGTTATGTTTCTAGTATATGGAAAACTATCTGTAGGAAAAGGCTTAACTCGGAAAAACCGTATCTCTAATGGTACAAAGTAGGGGTGTGCAAGGAAAAAACTTTCAGCTTTCTTGTTTCGGCATTAGCCGAAACAAGAATCTCTATCGTTAAAGCCGAAAGCCGAAGCAAGAATCTCTTTCGGCTTTCGGCTTTCTTTCGGCTTTCTTTCGGCTTTCTTTCGGCTTTTTCTATGGGAAAATGCCTCCGTCTTCCAGGACGCCTGGAGGAGGCATTTTCCCACCGAATAAGCCCAAAATTGGTGGGGACCTTCCTCTAACCCTTCTCTAACAACCACCCAAGTTTCAGACAGATTGGACTTTGGGGGCCATGTTATGGCCCCCCAAAGCAGGTCCCCCCATCCTCCCATAAGAAAGCGAAGGAGCAGCATATTGTTAGCATGCTGCTGCTCATCTTCTTCATTATTTCCTATGGGGAAAAAATGAAGAAGCAGGCTTCCTTTGCCAGGGGTGGCATTTTGCATGCAAAATGCCCCCTTACCCTCAGGGGCCCTTCTCCCACCCTTCCTCCCACCCCCCACCAAGGCTCATCCTGCTCCCACTTGGGGGGAGCCATTTCATGGCCTCCCCAAGTAGGTGCTCTCATCTCTACCACTGACAGCTGGGGGAGGCTTGTCTTGCCAGGGGTGGCATTTTGCATGCAAAATGCCCCCCTACCCTCTGGGGCCCTTCTCCCACCTTTCCTCCCACCCCCCACCAAGGCTCAGAGTGCTCCCACTTGGGGGGGGCATTTCATGGCCTCCCCAAGTAGGTGCTCTCAGCCCCCAAAGTCCACCCCTCACAGCCCCACACAAACCCAATTCCCCCCCAGCTGCCACACACAGACCCAAATCCCCCCAGTAGCCCCTCACAGACCCAAATCAACCCCCACCTGCCCCACACCCACCATAACCCCAGGAACAGGCTGGCCTGCCCTCCCCTTTTGGGAACCCCCCACAGCACAACACAACACAATTAACTACACATTAGAGAATCTTAAAAACAATTTTTCTTTTGAAATGGACAAACAGTAAAGTTTTGAACATTTCCACAGGTTACATAGTAAGCGGGCACAACAGGGCATGGAAACAGAAGCCCACACTAGACAAGATGATCATAACTACCAGCCTAATACAACTCTCCCTCCATAACATGACTTAATGGGGGGGAACCACTGCAACAAAATCCCCCCCCAACCCTCTGGGGCCCTTCTCCCACCCTTCCTACCACCCCCCACCACATGCATTCCTTGACAATCAAGAAATCTGGAGTTAACTATAATGTGCATGTCAGTCCCTCAAAGACAGAAGCAATATGGAGTTAATGACCCATTTGATTTCCACAACTTCAGACACAATTAGGGATCCGTTTCCCCTTGGTGGGGGATCCCCCACTCTCACCTATCGCCCCCTGTCACTGCTTACCTGGCTGGAAGGGGGAAAGTCAGGGAATGAGCCTTCAAGGTACGCTCCTGGGGCTGCTGCCGTGATGTCACTGATGTCATCTGGCTGCCCTGAGAGTATTCCTGTGCTTTGCAGTGGGCTGATTTGGGCCCTACAGGCCAAAGCAGGATCACTTGTGGCCCAAATCAGCCTGCTGTGAATTGTGCGTGCTCCCCAGCCTTGTGTGATGATCACATCACTTCCTAGAACAGACATCATCATTCCAGAGCATTGCCATGAAATGATCATGCGTGTGTGAACAGACCCTAAGTATCCTCTAGGCTTCAGTGATGGTATAGTATGTCAGTAATGTTTTCACACACATTATAGAGAGAGAGAGAGACAGAGAAGGGGGGAGGCACTGAACCTAGATTATTTCGTCTATTTTACTGTCCCCTTCCAAAGCCAGGGTGGCATTGGCACAATGCCCCCCTCCCCCCGGCCAGAGCCTTAGTAACAGTATGCATTGACAGGCCCATGCACCATAGTCCTTTTTGAGACCCAGCCAAGTTGTGTGCCTTTTGGAGAAAAATGTTCAAGTTGCTGGTGGGGGTATGAACAATTTTTAGATATCCACTGTAGTGCAATGGCTAGAGTGTTGGTCTAGAATCTGGCAGACTCTGATTCTGTGCCTTGTAGGCTTGATGGATGTTCTTGGCTCAGCCTAAGTAGACAATTGTGTTGTGTTTTCCAGAGGCAGTCTAGGTGATTTTGGGGCCCTGGACAAATGTTCTGGACGGGGCCCCAGAACCAGTGCCGCCCCACCACTGGCTCCTTGCCAAGGCCAAGCAATTTGGTCACCTAGGCCCCAGATAGAGTGGGCTGGAGTGCGTTGTCTCCCTCCACCCCCCTCCACCCCCTCCAACTACTAAGAAGGCCATCGGTGGATGAAGTCACTCCCAATGTGGGGCATGGAGCAGCTGTCTATTGTTAGCCTGGTTGTGATGAGGGTAAAACAAATCAAGGGAGAACAACAATGTGTAAACCACTATAGGTTCCCATGGGGGAGAAAACCAGGGCATAAGATAAACCTTTAATTTGGTGGGGAGGGGGTATATACATTTTATGTGTATGTGTCTGTATGTTTTATGCATTCAAATCACTTATGGTGTACTTTAGAATTATTGAGCTCCAAAATATCCCAAAAACCTTGTCCATGTATTGCAAACCAAAGTCAATCTACCACATCTAGGGTATTCTTCTTTTCCCTACTGCCTTCGATTTTTCCTAGCATTATTGTCTTTTCTAGTGAACCTTGTCTTCTCATGATGTGACATAAGCACTATCATTATATGATATCTTCAAGGGAGAAAGCAGGCCTGATTTGGTCTGGAAGCCACTTACATGTCTTTTTCGGAGTCCATGGTACATGTAAATTAAAACTTTCTTCCTACTTCACAGTATGAATGCATTTTCTTCCTATGAGCTTTGTCTAAATTTTACTGTACTGATACTGCTCGTTTGGCCAAAAGGCCTGCCCTTGAGCAATGCCACATTAAATACCTCATAATAAAAATATGTTTTGAAAACCATTTAAAAGTGTCTTTAAGTGCCATACGCTGATTTAAAAAACATAAGCTAAATGTTTGGGTACACAACCAGATATGTGAATGACTGAAATGCAGCCCAATCCCACTGCCACTTAAAATCCATTTTTGATGGAGGTCTGGATTGACTTACATTGGTGTCATTGAGCTTGGAATCAGGAACCTGGAAGTGTTCCATGGGGGCTACAACTTTCATGCCAAGGCTAAGAGGGTGGAAACGGGATCTCTCTGGGGTGGCAAACTCTGGCCTTGGAAGTTACTGGCAATTTGGGGGTGGGACTTGTGGAAAGGGAAATCTGAGTAGGGATCTCCCCCAGAATCCATGGTCCACATTTGCCCTCTAGAGATTGCCCTTGGAAGCAGCCAGTTTCTCTAGGGAATTACTCTCTCTAACCTGAACTCCAAGCCCAACCAGGAGTTTGGCTGCCCTAGGAAAATTTCTGGAAAAGATGGCAAAGGAGGGCCAGCAACTGATAGAGGCATGGAAGCCCACACCAGGACAGTAGCAGGGGCCTACTTGGGCACAAAGGACTACCGGTGCTCTCATCCCCCATAGTCCACTCCTTACAGCCCCACACAAACCCAGTTCCCCCACCCCAGCTGCCACACACAGACCCAAATCCTCCACTCAGCCCCTCTCAGACCCAAATCAACCCCACCTGCCCCACACCCACCATAACCCCAGGAACAGGCTGGCCTGCCCTCCCCTTTTGGGAACCCCTAAACTCTCTTCCCCAGAGCAATTCCGCACAGACAAGGGGTGCCACAATGGTGGCAGTGCCAAATCGTCCCTGGGAAAGAGCACCTGCCCTGGCACACAGACAACCACCCCCCTGACCCCCCCACCACCTGCAGAGAAGGCTGGCCAGCCTGCCCCATTGTTCCCTATGCTGGGAACCAACCTCCCATCAAAGAAGGGAACACACACACAATGATTAAGTTTAAAAAAACTTTATTTTATAGTTTTCAAATTACAAGTGGTCAACAAATCACAACATATTACACTTATTGTCCCCCACAGCACAACACAACACAATTAACTACACATCAGAGAATCTTAAAAACAATTTTTCTTTTGAAATGGACAAACAGTAAAGTTTTGAACATTTCCACAGGTTGCATAGTAAGCGGGCACAACAGGGCATGGAAACAGAAGCCCACACTAGACAAGATGATCATAACTACCAGCCTAATACAACTCACCCTCCATAAAACGACTTAATGGGGGGGAACCACTGCAACAGGGTCCAGCAGAACCTATGTCATTTCCTGTGGCTATGCTTTCAGTTCAGACACAAAAAGCTGAACTGGGCACTTCCAAGGCACTGGACACTGGTATTTCTGGAGCAGTTCTGCAGAGGTCTCCCCCCACCCCCACACCAGCCTCAGAATTTACCTGGGAACATCTGCGAGAGATCATCATTGGCAAGTGCCCATCCACCACTCTTCCCGCATCCCCCGACCATGCAAACCCAACATTAACATCAACAATTTTTTAATGGATTTTTTCTTTTTTTAAACGTGAACAGTCCATCAACTCAGAAAACACAGAATAACATTTTTTTTGGTTTTTTTTTTAAACATGAACATTCCATCAACTTTGAAAAACCATAATCACAACATTTTTTGGGGTTTTTTCTTTTTTTTACATGAACAGAACATCAACTTTTAAAAAACAGTACAACAATTCTTCTTCATTTTTTTTACAAAGATTTCAGGTGATAAAAACATTTTAAACATTCACTGCAGGATCTGATATTTTCCCATTCCCTAATCCCCACCTAAGCAATCCCTGTCTAACCTGTTCCTCCCTCCAGTAGCAATCCATGTTTCTGGGGCATTATTTTTCAGAATAAGTTTGGTCCCACAGGGTCTGTCTCAGTGATGGGAGATGTTTTGAATACCCTGGGGGGGGGGGGGGGGCTTTCAAATTGCTGGGAGTTTTCCCTTTGCCACTGGTTCCTAACCACCCTCCCTCTACTGGCCGGTTTTAACTGTATATACAGGGTCTTATACAGGGGAGAGCGCGATTCCAAAGGATTGGACTCACAGAGGATGCAGGCCACAAGTTGGGCTCACCTCAGTCACTCTGGAAGTCCAGTCCTGAGAAATCGAAGAGGCGAGAGTTGACCTTCAGGAAGGTCAACTGCTCGACTCTCCATGGGAGAAGGCGAGTGCGATGTGGGCCGACAATGTCGCCCGCATGTGAAAAGACGCGCTCGCTCTCCACGCTCGTCGGAGGGCATGAGAGCAGCCGCTGCGCCTCGAGGGAGAGGTCCGGCCAGACCGACTCCTTCCTGGCCCAGTAGCTGAGCGGATCGGTGGAGAGCGACTCGCAGGGCTCCGCGAGGTAGTCCCTGACCATCGCCTCCGCCGGATCCTCTCTCACGGTCCTCACGACCCCAGAGGGGACGAGGGCCCACCGGAGCATCTCCATCTCCATCGGCACTCCGGTGGTGGCTGCGGGGGGGGGGGGCCTGCGCAGAGGGGGCGTCAGAGGGACCCGCACGGCAGGGCCCCTCTTGCGTCCCCCGTGTCGACAGGCGTCCCCTCTTGGCCTGCCTGTGCCTCACCCAAGAGCAGAGCCCGTCTCTGGCTTGGGTGAGGTTCCCGTCCCGCTCGGCGAAAGTGCCCTTTATGCGCGGGTCACACACGGTCGCCAACATGTATGACTCTTCCTTAGTGAGAGGAGTTAGCCTGGCAGCAATGCCAAGCTGCAGCCTTCTCACTAATGCGCACACCGCTGGAACAAGGTCAGCACGGGGCGCGACCCGGTCTGCAAGGGTGGCCAGATTCCTCTGGAGCGTGTGCACCAGGGGAATGACCAGACCGAGGGTCGCCGTGTCTGACGAGACCGCCACAGTGAAGTCCTTGAAGGGCTTCAGGACCTCCACTGTCTGGGTGATGGTGAGCCAATCCTCCCGGCTGAACTCACCCACCTGACTCGCACCGCGGTTCTCGGAGAGCCACGCGTGGAGTGCGGCCTGCTGCTCCACCAAGCGCTCAAGCATGGCGCAGGTGGAGTTCCAGTGAGTGCTAACGTCAGTGATCAGAGCGTGCTCTGGCACACCTGTCCTGACCTGTGTCTGGCGCAGTTCGTGCGTGGCCTTCACGCTGCGCGAGAAGTGACCCGTGAGCCTCCGACATTTCTGGATAAGTAACTGGAGTTCACGGGTCCGGGTATCCAAGGGTTCCTTCGAGGAGCCCAACCCCAGCGCATCTCTCACCACTAGGTGAAGCTTGTGAGCCGCACAGTAGACGCACTCTCGGCTCACTAGATGCGCCGCTGCCCTCATGTTCTTGCCACCGTCCGTCACCATGCATCCCACGGTGGCGGGTCCCTGGCCTATCCACTCGTCCAACTGTCTCCTCAAGGTGGCAGCGATGTTCTCCGCCATGTGGGACACGTCGAGCACCTCGGCGTGAAGCAAGGCCTTGCAGTAGCCGGCCTGGCGGTCTCCCATCCTTCCCTGTCTAGCTGTGCTAGGCACCTCCCCCCGGCCCCCAACCAGAACCGACTCGGGTTCCCACCAGTGAGCAGTAAGCGAGAGGTACGCTTGCTGCACACTTGGGCAGGTCCAGATGTCCGATGTGAAGTGCACAGTTCTCCCGGCAACCCGGGACAGCTGTGCCTTCACATGATCCCTGGCAGCCCTGTAAAACGAGGGCACCACCGATCTGCTCAACGTCGTGCGAGCAGGGACGGCGTACCAGGGAAAGCAATCTCGGAGCAGCCCTGAGAAGCCGAAGTCTTCAACTACGGAATACGGTTGTCCATCCACTGCTATCATATTGACGATGTGGCGCGTGATGCGCCGGCTCGCCCTCCGGATCCCCTCTCTGGGCTCACTAGCGCCCTGCATACCAAGCATCTCCGGGAGAGAGGCTTGGCGTCCCTTTCCTGCAGGTACCCTTAGGGGGAGAGCACCAGAGGAGCCTGCCTCCTTCTGGCTAGCTGGCGGCCGTGCGGCGCCACTCGAACCCTCCTCCTGAAGAAGCACCGCCTGGTGGTGCCTCTTCATATGGTACCTCAACCCAGACGTGGTAAGATGCCGCACATCTTTGCCACGGCTGATGCGCCGCCTACAATGCAGGCACAGGGCTGCTCGGGGATTCTCCATTGTCTGGAAGTGCTTCCAGATTTCGGAGGAAAAGGGCATCCCACGCTTCCCAGGAGAAGCGCTTTCTGGATCACCCTCAGGCACCTCCTGTGAGGTGCTCTGGCCGGACACACCGTGTCCCACTCTCGGCCGGGCAGGTGGGGATGGACGAGGCTGAAGGGGCAGAGATGTGGGCTCTTCCACCACAGTCTCTGCCTCTTCCTCCCGCATCCTCTCCTCCTGCACAGCCGTGAGAGTCCTGCTGCTGGCCTCAGAGGAAACTGGGGTGGACCGCCCCAGGGGGGTCTCACGGGCAGTTCCTCCAACATCCTCTGGGTTCCTGGGGTGAGCGGGAGCGCAGGGAAAGTCATGTGCTCCGCGCCCATCCCAGGAGACACCACATGCTGCCCCTCCTCCAGCAGCTGGCTCGCAACCACTGGAGGAGGAGGAGCCTCAGCAGCAGGCCCCCGCCCAGTGCCAGCACCTGCCTCATGCCTCTGGGTTGGGGGTGGCCCTCCAGCAGCTGCCTCAGGAAAGAGAGTCTTGCGAACCCTCTTCCTGTCACCAGAAGCCAGGCTGGTGAACGGCAGCAGCGCAGGGGAGGGCCTCCTCCACTCAGATGAGGGGGCTGCTGCAGCAGTCCCCCTCCCCCTCCCCTCCTCCCCTCTAGATTTCTCCCTAGCCTTTCCCCCGGGGCCCCTCTCTGCTTTCCTCTCTGACATACTTTCCCCTCCCGAAATCTACCCTAACTAATCAGAAAAGATTTGGAAAACAAAGGTCAACTTTGTTTTCAAGACCTAACTAACCTGCTTTAAATCTGTGCTTCTAGTGGCTCTGTGACTTGGAGATGAACAATCAAGTGCCTTTTTAAGCAACCCTATTTATGTCAGGGAACCTGAGCCTGCCAATCAGCCAAATTCCTCTGGAATTGAGCTGGCCCTAAACCCCAATAACAGGTGACAAAGCCTTAAACACTCACACACTAGTATGCCCGGGCCGGCCTGGCACCACCACGGGTGCCAGAGATGGGCAGTGGAACCCTAGTTATGGGGGCACTAATGGGAAGCCTATTGACAGCTAGTACAAATTTTTATATATATATATATAGAATTCAAACCTAACACTCACTCACTAATGCTTTCCCTGCTGAGTCCCTATTTAGTTTTTTAAAAAAAACTAGGCTTGGTTTCCCTAATAATTATGTTGAGGGCAATTATCCACTGATCACCTACCAACTGGCCTACCTACCTAAGAGACACTATTTAGCGGGAACAATGTATCTGTGGTATGTCGGTGTGGGGTGTGGATGTGGTGTTCTGAAGATGAGCCTCCCCCCTCCCAAGCTAGCAAGAACCCACCCCCAAGCCCACCCAAATATGAACCCGGACTCGCTCACTAACACCAGTCCTGCAGTCCAGCGATGTTCAGGCGGTCTTGCAGCTGGTCCTCCTCTCCTCCGCGATGCTGTCAAGAAAATTGGAAATGTTAACAGAGTCAATACCACACGCCACACACGCAACCCCCAAAATTCAAGGCCCCGTTGCACAAGCCAAGTCAGCCCCCCCCTGAAAGGCTAGGGCCAACCAGCAGCAAAACAAAACACATCCACCCAGCAGAGCTTCTGGCCTGTGCAGGCCAAAAGCTGGCACACTCATTTTTTAGTCCTGTGAAACATTAGTTCAAGCCCACCCCACACTCAAACTTGACAAATGAAAAATGAAAGAAAGCAGGCACTGCAATCAATGCTGCCCCCCCTAACCCCCAAACAATGTCCTCTTGCCCAACCAGAAAATGCCCCCCCTAGCCCAAGCCATAAAGACCAAGCCAAAGCATATGCTCGCAGGTAGGCACAGCAGCAGACATAAGCTCAAAAAACAAATTTTACAACAACCCTACCAGTCCTCCACTACAGATGTCCAGCAATGTTGATCCTCCACGCAGAGATCTGCAGGCCGATGTCCACCAAGTGCAGTCCAGTCCAGAAGAGGTCCACCAACGATAAACAACCTGATTGTGAAGCAAAACTGTGAGTGCCAGGCCAGCAAACAGGAAGGGTTACCAAAGCCGGAGCAGCAGGCCTGTGTGTGGGCCATAGGCTGGCACAGTTGTTCAGGACGGAGCCTGTTGGGAATCCTTGCAAGCAGGGGGCCAGACACAGGAAAAAAGCCCACACCATTCCAGTTTGTGAAGCAAAACTGTGAGTGCCAGGCCAGCAACCAAAAAGGGTTACCAAAGCCAGAGCAGCAGACCTGTGTGTGGGCCACAGGCTGGCACAGTTGTTCAGGACGGAGCCTGTTGGGAATCCTTGCAAGCAGGGGGCCAGACACAGGAAAAAAGCCCACAACATTCCAGTTTGTGAAGCAAAACTGTGAGTGCCAGGCCAGCAACCAAAAAGGGTTACCAAAGCCAGAGCAGCAGACCTGTGTGTGGGCCACAGGCTGGCACAGTTGTTCAGGACGGAGCCTGTTGGGAATCCTTGCAAGCAGGGGGCCAGACACAGGAAAAAAGCCCACACCATTCCAGTTTGTGAAGCAAAACTGTGAGTGCCAGGCCAGCAACCAAAAAGGGTTACCAAAGCCAGAGCAGCAGACCTGTGTGTGGGCCACAGGCTGGCACAGTTGTTCAGGACGGAGCCTGTTGGGAAGCCTTGCAAGCAGGGGGCCAGACACAGGAAAAAAAGCCCACACCATTCCAGTTTGTGAAGCAAAACTGTGAGTGCCAGGCCAGCAACCAAAAAGGGTTACCAAAGCCAGAGCAGCAGACCTGTGTGTGGGCCACAGGCTGGCACAGTTGTTCAGGACGGAGCCTGTTGGGAAGCCTTGGAAGCAGGGGACCAGACACAGGAAAAAAGCCCACACCATTCCAGTTTGTGAAGCAAAACTGTGAGTGCCAGCCAGAAGAAAGGCACCAAAGACACCCAGCAGAGCTTCTGGCCTGTGTAGGCCCAAAGCTGGCACACTCTTGTTTTAATCTTAAAACAGTAGATCAAGCTTAAAGAAGGCAAGCACAACAACCAATGCTGAACCCCCCCCCCCACCATCAAACATTGTCTGCCCAACCTGTCCCCCAGGCCATGCCAAGAATAAACTGCAACACCTTTTTGCAGAGGCAGGCCACAGCAGCACATTGCCCAGCATCAAAAAAATTTACAAAAATTTTAAAAAGGCCTACCAGGTCTCCTCTCAGGACGTCCAGCACAGATGATCCTCCAGGCAGATGTCCTCCAGATGCAGTCTCTCTCCTCCTCTCTCAGGCAGCAGCAGCAACAGAAGTGTTCCAGACCAGTCTTGCTCCAAATTTAAACCCCCTGCTGCAGCCTCAGCCAAAGATTTAAATCTATTGGCTGGCATGAAAATACAGCAGAGGGATTGGTGACTCCTAAAGTCCCCCCTCCCCTGCCTTTCCCCACCCACACTCCAAGAGTCACCCTCCTCCTACTCCCCCTCCCCTACCTGTTAATTTTGGCGGGAATCTCTGCTGCTTTGCAAATGCAAAGTGCAATGCAATGCTTGCACCTTGCATTTGCAAGGCAAAGCAGGATTCCCTATCCTCCTTTGCAAGAGGGGTGGGGGGTGACAGAAGGAGTGAGTGATTCACTCCTTCTCCCCCCTCCCCTCTTCTAAGAGCCTGCAGGAAGCCTTTGCTTCCAGCAGGATTTTGCTAGCCGCTTGCTAAGGCAAACGGCTAGCAAAAACAAAATGGCGATTCTCAAATGCCGAAAGAAAGCCGAAAGAAGCCGAAATGTTTCGGCTTTTTTTCTTTCGGCTAAGCCGAAACGTTTCGGCTTTCTCCGAAACGTTTCGGCTTATCCGAAAGAAGCCGAAACACTTTTGTTTCGGCTTTCTTTCGGCATTCGGAAAGCCGAAACGCACATCCCTAGTACAAAGTCAGTAATTTCCAGTGATTGACAGGTCTTTGGCACCAGAAGGCAGGTGTAAACTTTTGCTGCATTCTTCTAAGTGTTCTGTCAGCATGAAACTACATTCGTAGGATCAGCTGGTTGTTTTCCTAACTGCCTCTGCTTTTATTCAGCTTTGCTGACAGTCCTATAAGTCATTGAAATGATACAATCTGTTTTACACCTTTTAAAAATGCTGTTTTAGGCTCCTATAGATTACATTGGTAGCCTTCCTTTTAAGCAGATGACTCGTTTTATCCCTTCCTTCAGTATTTTCAAAAGGTAAATAAGTTATAGGTTGGAATTCCATTTCCTTCCCCATGCCAGTTATCCAGTGATGGTACTGATAATTTTCATCCAGAATTGCATCTACTCCAGGCCTTCATTACTAAAGGGGCAGTTCAATTGTTCTGATATTAACTATGGGGTTTACTTCCAGTTTTTTCCTGCTTATTAAAAAGGATGGTGTGCATAGAGCAATCTTGGATCTGTGTAGTGTGAATATGTTCTTAAGAGATATTAAATTTCTTTCTCGTACATTATTATCTGTTACAGATGTTGGAAATAATTATGTAGTTTGTCATTTTGAACCTTCAGGATGCATGGCCATCCATTCCCAGTATCAAAAGTACTTTTAAGTACAGAGGTTCTATTTTCCAATATTCAGTTTTAACCTTTCAGGCTAGCATCAGCCCCTTGAGTATTCAACTAAATTCATGGCAGCAGTTGGGGCTCATTTGTGAGCGAAAGGTTATTCCATTTATTTTTTCATTTGGCTGATTGGCTCGTTACATACAAGAGCGATAGCGGATACATGTCAGCAGCTGGGACTGGTAGTTAATTGAAAGAAATCTAAGTTATGCCCCTCAGAATGGATTCAGTTTGTTGGGGCAGCCTTAGACTCCAATTTAGCTTGTGCTTTTCTGCCCACTGGCTGAACTATTAACTCTCTATTGACACTTGTCTCTTAGAACCGTTTTCAGCCTGCTTTGTCTATTCAGAGACTCTTAGGTCTCATGGTCTCTATCACTGCAGTCATTCCTTTAGTAAGACTGCATATATGCCCCCTTCAAAATTAATTTTTGAGATTTAATTCTTCTGTTCACTTTCAGAATCGTAGAGTCTCCATGTCACATAAGGTAGTTAAGTCACTTTTCTGGTGGTTCAATGATTCCAACCTTTTAAAAAGTTTTCCAGTTCGAACACAACCACCTGAAATCAATGCGACTGCTGATGCTTCTTTAGAGGGATGGGAGTACATATTGTAGAAATGTCTTAGTTTAGAACATCTGGTTGTCTAGTGAGAATTAGTTGCATATTGATGTATTGGAACTCAGAGAATTCTTTATGCCCTTGTTTCCTCCCCAGGAATTTGATTAGCCGGGGGCGGGGGGGTAGGGGAGGGACCTCAGCAGTATATAATGCCATAAAGGCCACTCTCCAAAGCAGCCATTTTCTCCAGGAGATCTGATCTCTTAAGTCTGGAGATCAGTTGTAATGACAAGAAATCTCTAGACACCACCTGGAGATTGGCAAGCCTAATTATGGATACAATTCTGGAAAATACCATTCAAATTGGATGAGAAATAAAGCTGAACTGTAATATTTTATCTCCAAAATATGTTTTCAATGATACCAGCAGAAACAAAAACAAGTATAATAAATGAAAATAAATTTTGAAAACAAGAAAAGGAAAGGGCGGCGGGGGGGGAGCACAGCAAAATTCTTACTGGCAGAAGCTTTTCAGTCCCCAAATCTTGAGATGATTATAGCTGCAGATATCTGAAGTTGAACCTGGCACCTAACCTAATACAATCAAGCACGTACTTTATAACTGAGCTATGGCTTTTCTCCAACATTTGATTCCTCCTCCACGTTTAGAAGGAACATATGGCAAGGAAAAGAGTATTGAATCAATAGTTTTATGTGATTTTGCTCCAATGCAAGACAAGATGATATTTCTGTGATTGATCAAAGGAGAAATTCAGCAGACTTTGCAGTGATTAAGATCCACCCTAGAAAGAAAAAATCCGAAGGAGAAAAGATAGCAAAATGTTAGCCTGAATGACAAATGTTATCCCCCCCCCTTGGCAATCAAGCTTATTTAGGCTCTACACTTTTAAGTGCTTCCTACTGATGCCTGTTTAGTGAACTCTTTGTGTACAGTAAGTGTAGTGACAGGGGGGTATTTTTCTCACCTTTTCAGAGCAGGTTTCAGTATGAAGGACAAGAATGAGAAAGTTGTAGTTACTTAAATAACTTTTGAGTTTTCATTTCTGCAACAGTGAGAACACTGATGTAAAGGCACTGAAGTGAAAAGTTTTGGGTTTTTTTACTACAAAGCCCATGGAAAAGAAAGTGGGATTAGAATATCACTTTCCTTTGAGTCTCTAAGCACTTGTACTGCAGACCCAATGATTCCCAACTGTATTTCTCTATATTTCTTATTCTCCTCATTCTCCTATTCAAAGTTCGTGCACCACTCTTGTGTCTCTCTCTGTCTTGAATCATTTTGTTGTTAGGCTCTTCTTTCATCTTGAAGCTGCCTGTTCTGGTAGGTACCAAACCCAATGTTGCAATGAAAAGTTGACAGAGGACCAGAGAATTAAAGCCCAGTGGAAAAGAAAGAAGCTGCAATTAGAGGTAGTGGTAAATTATCAGACAGGGCTCCAGTCACTGCATAAAACTCGGTGTGAAATTCATTGCATGAAACTCACTGGGAAAGCTTCTTCCGTCAAATTCCTGCTTGAGGTGCTTTTTCCAAACAGAAAGCTGGGCTCATCTGTTAGAGTACAAACAAATTTAACAATAATTTATTTATTTAGTACACTTTTATCCTGCCCTTCCTCCAAGGAGCACAGAGAGGCATATTATCATTCTTCTCTCACTTTATTCTCACAATAACCCTGTGAGGTAGATAAGGCCAAGAGTGAATTGTGGCTGGCCTAAGGTGACATAGCAAGCTTCATAGCAGAGTGAGGATTCAGATTTTGGAGATTATAATTCAACACTCTAACCTTCACACCTATTGGAGTAGATAGATAGATAGATAGATAGATAGATAGATAGATAGATAGATAGATAGATAGATAGATAGATAGATAGATAGATAGATAGATAGATAGATAGATAGATAGATAGTTTATTGTATATGGCCATAGGCCTTCACAATCCAAAGCCTTTCTTTAAAAAGACAAAAAAATACATGAATACAATTACATGCATATAAATGCAATTACAATAAAATGCATTTTACCTAAAATGTAAAAAAATAAACATTAAAACCAAATGGTTTCTACCAGCTTATAAGACAACAAACTGTATCAGGTGTTTACTCTCCTAGTTGCCATATGTGCTATTAGAGTAACACAGTCCCTTCTGAGACATTTATTGTGGCATAAGATTTTTTTGAGCTGAAGCTTAAACCAAATGAGGAGTTGCCTTTTAAGTATGGTTGGTTACAGTACAGACAGATAAAAGATTTATTTGACTCAGACCAAAGGAAAACAGGTTTTAGAATTAAAAACTCAGAATTTGAAGAACTTTTGTTAGGAGATAATACTAAAGCAATTTCAAAAATGTATAAATTGTTATTGGAGTGGTTCACAGAAGATGAAACAGTCAAGGTACAGATCGTAAAGTGGGCAATAAATTGTAATAATGAAATAACGATGGAAGCGTGGGAACAATTGTGGAAAAACACGTTAAAAATATCAACATGTACCAGTATAAAAGAGAATGGCTATAAAATGATATATAGATGGTATTTAACACCGAAAAAATTAGCCATAGCCAATAAACAGCTATCCAATAAGTGTTGGAAATGTAAGGAGCATGAGGGCTCTCTATTTCATATGTGGTGGACTTGCCGAAAGGCTAGAGACTTTTGGAATAAAATTTGTGTTGAGATGTCTTTGATACTCCAGTATAATGTTGTTAAAAACCCAGAAATGTTGTTACTATCTTTGCATTTAGAAGATGTTAATATAAATGATAAGACATTGTTTTATTATATGATAACAGCAGCAAGAATGTTATATGCTCAATACTGGAAGAAAGAAGAAATACCTGAAATTGAAGAATGGACAAGGAAATTGTTGTACATGGCTGAAATGGACAAGTTAACAAGAAATTTGGAAGATCAAGATTCGAAAAGGTTTTTGGAAGATTGGGAAAAACTAAAAAAATATATGCAAACGAGATGGGATGTTAAGGGACAATTATGGTCTTTTGAAGGGTTTTAAAGATAGTAAGATAAGATATAATTAAGATCTTTACCCATAACGAGACAAGAACAACTATAGTATAGAAATAATGTGATAATAATAATGGGGGGTTGGAGTGCTGTTGGAAGTCGACATGGAAAAGGGGGAGGGGAGGGGTGGGGAAATATAGCTTTGGGAAATTAAATGAATTGTACATGTATTTTAATTTGATTGTATTGACCCCTCCAATAAAAATTTTTAACAAAAAAAGAGATTTTTTGACTGGATTCCACTTCACCAGAGACATTAACAGTGCAATCTTATGTAGCTCTACTCAGAATTTTACTCATGCCTGTTCACTGGGGCTTTTTACAGTGGCACTGTAGTAGGATGGTTCTTCAGTTGGCAGTTGTATAACGGGACAGGGTAAAAGCCGGAACGAGACGGAACAGGCAGGAACGGGCACTAAAGAAATGCCAGTGCCACAAAAAAGAGGGGGATGTGTTAGAGACACTCCAGAACAATATTTTAGAAATGAAAACTCTGGACTGCCCCGCTTTTATTAACCCGTTCCATGCCAAAAAGCTCCCGGAACAGCACAAAACAGCCCGGAACGGGCACTAAAGAAAGGCCAGTGCCACAAAAAAGAGGGGGATGTGTTAGAGACGCTCCAGAACAATATTTTAGAAATGAAAACTCTGGACTGGCACCTTTCAATTAACCCTTTCCATGCCAAAAAGCTCCCGGAACAGCACAAAACAGCCCAGAACAGGCATTAAAGAAACGCCAGTGCTACAAAAAACAGTGGGATGTGTTAGAGACACTCCAGAACAATATTTTAGAAATGAAAACTCTGGACTGGCACCCTTCAATTAACCCTTTCTATGCCAATATGCTCACGGAACAGCACAAAACAGGCTGCAGTTTTCTGCAGACTCGGGACTGAAAGCACACCCAGACCATGTTTTTCGCTTCCCTCCACCCCAACAATTATCTGTTGGTAGCCTGGGACTTAGCCTCAGGAGAAGAGGAGTTACCTGGCTGGATGCTCCAAGTAACAATCAAAAAATATGTCCTATTTTTTCAGTTATTTATTTGTTTATTTATTTGAAAAAAAATTAAGAGATGTCCGATTAATATACATAATAAACCAAAAAAAGGAATCCACTTTAAGGATTGCTTCCCATAGACCAATTCAGTTAGAGGGTCAAAATGAAGGTGAGTGCAAAAATGATGCGAAGGGTGTGTGTGTTTGTACAGTGAACAGTGGATTAATGTGAACAAAATCAGTGATGCAAAATTCGTGACAGCTTGGTTGGAAAGCTGCATGAAGTATTGGTATCTGAAGAGGGTTTTGACTAAAGTGTCAGCAGGTGCTTGGAGAGACGGTTCAAGCATACAGGAGGGAACAGCAGAGCTGATTTGAAGAGAAGGAGACTGGGTAAGGTTGCAACCTCCAGATAGAGCCTGGAGTTCTCCTGGAATTACAGCTGATCTCCAGATAAGAGAGATCAACTCCCCTGGAATAGCTGCTTTGGAGGGAGGACTCTATGACATTATATGCCACCGAGGTTCCTTTCCTTCCTAAACCACACCATCCTCTGATATTACCCCTAAATCTGCTGGCACAAGCAGGAGTCAGCAACTGTAAGACTGGGGAGGCTGAGGATGGTGAAGCAGCAAATATCATACTCTAGAATGTAACAGATAAAGGGCTTCTAAGCAAGATCAGGTTTGCCATTATGGCCTCTAGGAGAAAATTTCCTATGGGATGGTGGTCTGGGGTACCACTTGTCTGCACACAACACACACACACACGTCAGTGTCCAGGCAGCCAGGAGGGCCAATAAGGCTGGCTAGGCAAGAATCAGCCAGTGGTCTAGTGGTGCAGAAAAGCCTGGTGCTGCAGCTGCTGCCTATCCTCCTCACTTGGCTTGCCTTTGCCTCAGTTGCCCCATCAGTGATCCCTCTTGATCAGAGACACCAGCCACAGATGACCAATGATGAGGCAAGTGAGGCAAAGACGAGCCGAGGGAGACAGGCAGCAATAGTCCTTGGCTTCACTGTGGTGCTGCCTCCTGCTGCTGGCTTGTACTTGCATATTAGCCCATTATCTGTTGGATCTCCTCCAGATGAGGCAGTGTTGATGGAAGAGGGATGGGACCAATGGTGAAGAACCATTTTCCATGGCTTCTTTGGCAACCCTGTCCACCCTCATTGCCACGTGATAAAGATGATCCATTTCAGTCTGATTGTTGCCCTCATCATGGCAGACTAAGATCATTTGTTGCCCTGATGAATGCCTGTGGGTCCTTAGGTCAGCGGATAGGAAAGCCTACCCTGATCGAAAGGGCACTCTGCTCCCCTTTCCTCGTAAATGCTTAACAAGGCAACGTGCAGTTTCAGCCGTCCAGGTCAGTAACTGGTTAACTGGATGCCAGCACAGATAAACATTATTTCCTTGGTCATCAGTCCTTGTGTATGCATGCTGTGCTTAAATAAAGGAGCCACTGCCTGGCTAGAAAAGACTAGCCTTCGCAGACTGATGCTCAGAATCGCAACCCTGTGTCGTGTCATTCCTACAAGTGGCGCCTGAACAGGGACACCCGCTCACAAACACCTGGCATAGGCCCCTTTGAGTGCACTCCTTCGTCGCTGTCTCAGTGACCCCTTCATTGGTGAGTATGGGAGGACAATTTTCACATGCCCAGCGCAGGCATATTGAGGAACTCCAGTTCCTGGTTCAGAAGTCCGGCGGGTCCGTGACTTCTAGTCAACTTCGCTCCTTGGTTCAGGAGCTTACTAAGCTCTGCCCCTGGTATCCTGAGGAGGGGTCTCTCCGCCTCAAGGACTGGGAGAAAATCGGCCGGGTTCTCCATGCCCCGCCACGAGCTCATGTAGAATTGTTGCATACCTGGTATCAATGCAGGAATGCAGTGGAGAAGTTTACACCCGTTCCAATTGCTCAATTGTCTAAGGAATGTCCACCAGAGTATGCTGAGGTGCAATTGCTCCCTCCAGCACCGCTCAGCTCTCCCTCCCCTCCAAAACCCTCTGCACCTCCCGGTAAGGATTTTAATCCTCCACCTTCTGCGGGAGGGGTCCCAGGGCGGCTGGTGAGGGAGGTACTGGAACGAGAACTCAGGCAGGCGAAATCTGAGGATGTGGCAGAATTAACTGAAATGCTTGCTATCTGCCCAGTTCACGTTACTGACCAGGTTGATGCTCAGGGTCGCCAGATTGTGGAGTATAAGCCTCTCTCTTATCCTGTTCTTACTGAGTTAAGGAAAGCGATTCGAGATATGGGATTGCAGAGCAGTTATGTACAGGGTATGCTTGAGGCTGTCATGCGTAATCATACTCTAGTCCCAGAGGATTGGAAAACCACGATTCACATGCTTTTAACTCCTGCACAATATGTGGTTTGGGAAAGTGAGTTCCGCCAGCAGTGTTTACTAAGAGGCGCCAATTTTGGTGGAGCTTACACTGCTGAGCAACTCTATGGGGCAGGAAATTTTAGTGACACCAATCATCAGATAGTCTTGCCTGCTGCCACTCTGGAGGTTTCTTCTAATTGCGCCTTTCGCGCTTTTCAGCGTGTCCCCTCCTCTGGCAAACCCTCGCAAACCTTTTCCAGCGTTCGCCAAAAAGCCACAGAGCCTTACACAGACTTTGTTAATCGCCTGCAGGAAGCCCTCAGGCGTCAAGTTGATAACGCTGACGCTCAAGAGGAGCTGTTACTTAAGTTAGCTAAAGAAAATGCTACCTCTGAGTGCCGAAGGGTTATCACCGGTCTGGGGGACAACCCGGAGTTGGCAGACATGATTAGAGCTTGCCAAGATATAGGAAGTTCCTCTCATCAAGCCTTTTTGCTGGCTGCCACTCTCCGTCAGGGGGGGAACCTGGGGGAAGGTGTTTTAATTGCGGCAGGTCTGGCAATTTCAAAGCGGAATGCCGGGCTCTGGGGGGTGGAGGCGTAAAACGAAAGCCTACCAGCCCAACTGGGAAAGGGAAGCCTCGAACTAAATGTCCCAAATGTGGCAAGGGATTTCATTGGGCTAGTGAGTGCCGCTCGGGAAACTACCGGACGGGCCCGTCTCTGGCCCCGGTCCAAACAGAGGCAAGTCTGGGCTAGACTCCTTGCCTGCTTCTACTATTTTCAATTCCCCAAGTGCCACTAAAGGCAGTGCAGGGATTGATCTTTTCCTACAAGCTGATCTTACTTTCCAGTTCCCCGGAGAAGTGCAAATCGCACCTTCTCAGCTCTCCGGTCCTTTGCTTCCTGGCCATCTGGGCCTGATCTTACCTCGCTCCTCTAGTGGGAAAAAGGGAATCTTTGTAGTCCCTGGGGTTGTTGACTCTGATTATGAAGGAGTCATACAAATGCAACTGTGGACTAATTTGCCTCAAACTTTGCCTCAGAATTCTGCGCCTGCTCAGTTAATTCTTGTCCCCTATGTCTTGCCCGCAGGGGGAGCCGACCGTGAGTGTGGCACGGGAGGTTTTGGGTCTACCTCTACTGATTCACTGGTAGGACTGACTACCACTATCTCTTCTGCACGCCCTCAGCAGCACATGTTTATTCAGGGTCGTAAGTTTAAAGGTATTATTGATACTGGAGCTGATGTTACCGTTCTCAGCCGCTTGCAGTGGCCCCCTGAGTGGCCTTTAGAGGCCTGTCCCAGTGTTTGGGGCGTGGGGGGTAAACAGGGAGCTCAGCAAAGTGCACATTTTCTTTCTGCTTCTCTTCCTGATTCTGATAGAAGGGTGCAGTTTCGCCCTTATGTTTTAGATATTCATGTTAATCTGTGGGGGCGGGACTTGCTAAGCCAATTTGGCACTGTTGTCACGGTGGGTGAATGAAATGTCTCTCACTGCTCTCCCCCTCAAGTGGCTCACGAATGAGCCTGTGTGGATTGATCAGTGGCCTCTCCCTTGGGACAAGCTTTCTGCTCTGCACTCTTTAGTTTCTGAACAGCTAGCCGCTGGTCACATTGAACCAACGACTAGCCCATGGAACACCACTGTTTTTGTCATCAAAAAGAAAAGTGGCAAATGGCGTCTGTTGCATGACCTCCGTGCTGTCAACGCCTGCATTCAGCCTATGGGTCCCCTGCAGTGTGGGACTCCAAATCCTAATCTTATTCCTCATGATTTCCAATTACTTATTGTGGATCTTAAAGATTGTTTTTTTACAATCCCGCTCTGTAAGGCAGATGGGAAAAATTTGCCTTTACAGTGCCAGTGGTTAATCATCAGGCTCCTACCCAACGTTACCACTGGAAGGTCTTACCCCAGGGTATGTTGAATAGCCCCACTTTGTGCCAACATTTTGTTGACAAGGCATTACGCCCTTTTTGGGAAACGCATCCACAGGCTCTTGTCTACCATTTTATGGATGACATCCTGGTTGCTGCCCCCCAGATTCTACCCGGGTGGTTGGGAGAACTTACTCAGTCTCTCCACCCTTATGGCCTTATTGTGGCCCCTGAAAAGGTGCAAGTTGTGGAGCCTTATACCTATCTTGGTCATCGGATGCTGCACTCCGGTGGTTCCTTGTTTAAAGTTCCCGTCTCCTCTTACTCTCGTTGCTTTGCAGCAACTCCTAGGCGCCCTCGTTGCTTTGCAGCAACTCCTAGGCGCCCTTAATTGGGTGCGACCTTATTTTGCCTTATCTACCAGTCTGTTGAGTCCACTGTTTTCCTTACTTCCTACTGCAAAACATCCCAGCGATCTTATTACTGTTCCCCTGCCGGCCCAGGCAGCTTTGCAAAAGGTAAATGAGATTTTAGCTCAACAGTGTGTAAACAGAGTCCCTGCGGGGCTTGATGGCCTTCGCCTGTTCATCCTCCCCACTCCCCATACTCCCACTGGCGTTCTGGGCATACTTCATCATGGGAAAGTCTTTCTTGTAGAATGGTTGTATCTCTCTCATGGCTCTCATCAAAATATTCTTTCATATCCGCATGCCACGGCTGATCTCTGTGCTATGGCACGAGAGCGCGCTATTGAACGGACTGGTTATGATCTGCTTTCCATAACTATGCCCTTTCCTAAAAATGATTTCAATCACCTCCTGGGTACTTCTCTGCAATTTCAGATTGCTCTTGCAGACTTTGTGGGGGAAATCCTTTTTCATTTACCTAAAGATCCTCGCTTCTCTCTCCTCCAATCAGTACCTATTTTCCTTCACTCTTTACAATCTCCTCAGCCGCTGCGCGCCGCTGCCACGGTTTTCTCTGATGGTGGCCGCTCTCGCGGAGCTATCGTTTTTCAGAGCGAAGGTCGCTGGATTACTAAATATTCTGCCAACCAGGCCTCTCCCCAGCGAGCGGAGCTCGCTGCTGCTATCCTTGCATTTCACACCTTTGCCCAGCAGCCATTTAATCTCATCTCTGACTCCCACTATGTTTGTAAGCTAATCAGCTGTCTTCCTGGTGCTTATCTGGCTCCCCGCATCGATTCTAATCTTATGGCTCTGTTCCTCACTCTAAAATCTCTCCTTGAACAGCGTTCTTGTCCCTTTCATGTTGCCCATATTCAAAGTCATACCTCCTTGCCTGGACCTTTATCAGAAGGCAATGCTCGTGCTGATACTGCTGTCCATTCTCTGTTTTCTGATCCCATCTCCAGTCATCAATTTTTTCACCAGAATGCCAAAGGCCTCGCTCAGTTATTTAATATTCCTCTATCAGAAGCCCAAGCCATTGTATCAGCGTGCCCGCACTGTGCTGGCTTTTCTCACGTCCCTGAAGGGGGGGTCAACCCTCGTGGCCTAGGGCCCAATGCGCTTTGGCAAATGGATGTGACTCATGTTCCTGACCTCTCCCCATGGAAGTTTGTTCATGTATCTATCGATACCTTTTCTGGGGCGCTTTGGGCCACTCCTCAGCGGGGAGAAACTGCTTCTCATGTTATTTCCCATCTCCTCGCTGCCATCACTGTTTTAGGCCGTCCACAGCGGTTAAAAACTGATAATGCCCCTGCTTACTGTTCTTCTACCCTTCAGCAGTTCTGTGATCACTGGAATATTTGTCTTTCTCATGGCATCCCCTATAACTCCACAGGTCAAGCTATTGTTGAACGGGCTAATCGTTCCTTCAAAACCCTGCTGCAAAAACAATTAAAACAGGGGAAATATAGAACCCCCAATTTGGCAAACATTACACAGCAAGTCCATAAGGTTCTTTTTACTTTGAATCAAATTTCTCTCAAACCCCAGGAACCATGCCTTCTTCTCCCTATGATAGGCATTTTCGTGAACGACCACGGCTGCCCCAGCCATTGGTGTTCTATCGAGCCCTGCCTGACCGGACGTGGTTGGGTCCTGTTCCCTTAATAACCTGGGGCCGAGGGTTTGCTTCTGTTCTCACTCCTACAGGTCCTTTGTGGGTTCCAGCGAGGTGTGTCCGGCCGGCACATGGCGTGGCATCAAGTGTCAGCCAACCCAGTGCCCGAGATGGAGAAGGTCAGCCTGGAGCAAGCTCAGCAACCCTTCCACCCCCATCCGAAGGGGCCAAGGGCACCGCGGGCCCCACTGGTGACGTGGGGAGCTGTCAAGCGAACGACCCACAAAGCGCTACAGGTCCTACAGGCCAACAATCAACCGGAGACGCCCGAGAATCTGTGTGCTGCCATCTTTGCGGTTATAACTGCCAATTCACTTCTCATTCTGTGTGTGCTGTTTTGTTTTCTGACCCCTGTCCAGGCAACTTTGTTGCCTGACCCCCTGCAATATAATCTTTGGGAACGTCTCGCAAAGCAGGTTAACGTTTCCTCCTTTTGTCTGAAAGAATCCACTGATATGCACATGCTTTTAGCTTCTTGTTTAATCCCAGTATGTACCCCTTTGTCCTATCTGTTGAATGATACTAACCTTAAGATGCTTATAGACCAAACACAAATTGGGTACCAGCACATGTATGATTGGGGAACTACTTCCTATCAATTACCCTCTGACGCTGTGTCATTGTATACTCCTTTTATAGCTTCTAATAGCACTGCCAACCAGACTACGTGCGCACGCATTGTGAATTGCTCAACCAACCCCAACAAGCCTCACTGTCTGTCAGTTGGCCCGAATGTTATTAATTGTTCCACTGTTGAAAATGTAACTTTTGCCTTTGCTTACACTCGTTTGCCCCCTGGGTGGTTTTTTTCTTGTGGCTCCCGCACCTTTAACTATCTTCCTGCCAATTTGTCTGATACTGTTTGTTGCTTAAGTCGTCTTACTGTTGTACTCCCTGCCAAAGACGATTTGTTAATCCCCACTCGAAGACGCCAGGCAGCCCTGCTAGATTCCAGCTGTGACTCTACAGTGAATCTCCTAAGCGATGCTGAGGCTGTGGCTCTCGCAGCCTCTCTAGTTGGCGTTCCAGCGCTCACCATTGTGAATCATCGAACTCTTAGCAAAATAGCTTGCAGCCTGACAAAGACAATGAATGCAACTTCTATTGCAATTGCTGTCCTGAATGCTGAGCTTATCGAGCTCAGACGTGCTGCTTTAGGTTGTGAATCTGAATATGTGTTGTTTTAATGTGTCTGATAATTCACAAAAAATATCTGTGCAATTGAACAATTTACATAACCTAGCTTCTGGTATTAAGCAAGATCTGTTACCCTCTTGGTGGGCCTCAGTCTGGTCCTGGCTGCCTACTGGGTGGTTCGGTCTTCTTGTCCAATATGGAATTGGATTTATAGTATGTTTAATTCTAATTTGTTGCCTGTTACAGTGTCTCCCTGCTCTTGTATCTATGGGGTCGAGGGTGCTTGAAAAACAACCTCACGTGTATCCGCTAATGGCCTCACAGGCCAAAACTTTAGCCAAACAACTGCATTATTACCAACTGCATGCATCTGATGTTGGATCCAATCTAGAGTCAGATACTGAACAGTCCTTGTAAATTTCCTTGTCCCTGAATTGTCCTTGTAAATTTCCTTGTAAATTTCCTTGTAAATTTACAAGGACAATTCAGGGAAAGTAGGTTTTGCACATTTGATCTCGCAGGATACCTATAAGAGTAGCCGAACTAATTTAATTAACCAGAAACTAAAAATTCTGGATATTGATATAACATCTTTACAGACAAATGAGGCCCTAAGAGTTATAAAAATAAAACTAAAGGATCTCGATTACAGCAGTACTCTCCAGAGAGCCAGACGTACATGTTCGGGCTTATCCCTGGGACTTTCACCTCCAGAGGCTATTCCATCTTATTGCTATTCTTTAAAGATTCCAGCTCAACGCAGAGCCTTCACATTGGCCAGACTTAACTCCTTCCCCTCTAAAGTGCTTTCTGGTCGTTTCTCTGGACTCCCTTATTCTGAACGAGTTTGTGACTGTGGACAAGGAAAGTTAGAGACCTTGGATCATATAATAGTATTTTGCCCTAAGTGGAGTAAGGAAAGAGAGAGATTTATTATTCCTATTATGTTAAAAGAAAAGCTTCCCTTCCTTCCTTGGGCAATCTCAGTGTTATTGTCTGATAACTTTCCTGACAATCAAACCTCTGCTATAGTGGCTTCCTTTTTAGCCACGGTGATAAAGAAACAAAATCTTCATGAGCTTAGATAGTTTAAAGTGATAATGACGAGTTATGCCTGTGTGAATTGGGTATGTTCAAGTGTACAGTTCATATTTTGTTGGTGTTTGTATGGCTTATGGCTTCGGCCGGAAAAGCAATAAACATATTATTATACTGAACAGTACTGCTTATTGTAACTTGATTCCTGCTCCTAATAAATAAAAAGAAAAAGAGTGGAGTGTGGGTCCTTAGGTCAGCGGATAGGAAAGCCTACCCTGATCGAAAGGGCACTCTGCTCCCCTTTCCTCGTAAATGCTTAACAAGGCAACGTGCAGTTTCAGCCGTCCAGGTCAGTAACTGGTTAACTGGATGCCAGCACAGATAAACATTATTTCCTTGGTCATCAGTCCTTGTGTATGCATGCTGTGCTTAAATAAAGGAGCCACTGCCTGGCTAGAAAAGACTAGCCTTCGCAGACTGATGCTCAGAATCGCAACCCTGTGTCGTGTCATTCCTACAAATGCCCTACACTGATCCTCTTATTTGGAAACTGCATCCTTGTTTGTTTTCCTGTACTTCTTAGTGCCTTTTGATATCATTGACAATGCCATCCTGTGACAGCACAGCATTCATATTTGCTAACGCTGTGACCTAGAACCAGGTATTTGGGACACAGGGAAGTTTATATCCCAAACATCTGTCTGCCATGCAGCCACAAAGAGGTAGGTAGATAACATGCACAAATGATGTCTTCTTCACCCACTGGTTTGTAAAGTGTGGGTTGGTGAACCCCAAAAAATGGAGCCAGGGTATCCATTGTAGATGTCAGCACTCAAAAGGCAAGGATTGGTGGGGGGGGTTTACCTCCCCCTGTCACATATGTGGAAGAGAACAGCTTCTCACATATGTGAAGGACAAAGGCTTTACATTCAGTAGACAAATGGCAGCTTTCTCCCTCCCTCCTCGACGGTATCTGAAGACAGCCCTGATCAGGTGAGCAAAGCTGCTGTGGTGGAACATAGAGGAAGAGGTTGTCCTACCGATATGCCAGGCCAAGGCCATGTCACAGTCAAGGCGGGGCGGGGGGCGTCGGGGGGAGCGGCGCGGCCGCGACCCCTGGGGGCCCGGCTGTCTTCGTCTTCGTCTTCGTCTTCGTCTTCGTCTGGGGATGGGGAATTTTATTTTTGGCAACCTCTTCTACATGCAAAACTTTTTTCGTACAAAGTTGTAATGTTATAAAATGGTAAAAATTTCATAAAATTGTAATTTTACTAACAATCCAACTCAAGTAAGTTTATAGATCATTCAAACAGTATTGCTTCTATAATCATATTAGGCATAAATATTAAACATAACTTTTAAACATTAAGTAAAAAGTATTAAATACTCGGTAGAGATGGGTTGATGGTTTTATCTTAAATCCTGAGCAGCTTGAAACCTTCAAGTGAGAACTGAAAACACGTTTCTCGGTTTTAGAGAAACTGCTTTTCAGTACAAAATAAACGGGATGTATGTTTTTGTTGCACTCTCCCAACCAGGAGACAGACTCCTCCTAAGAGTTTAATGGCTTCTTTCATTAACAAACGCTAGTCGTTTTCATTATGTGAGGTATCAAAATATAAATGTTTATTTAAATAAAACATAGAAAAATAGAACAGATGAACACAACAAGAATTAAGTTTCCTAACATTTCTTAATGAAATCTAACTCAGTCAGATTAACGATGAAATGCATTCAAGTTACCGTAGCACATATTACAAGGGTAAGTTTCCTGCCTAGATCTTCATGAGATTTCTTTTGGCCAAAACCCTGATCTGCTATTTGGATTACCATTTTTATATATTATCTTATGCAGAAATCTAAGATCCTTTCATATGATAACAAAGATAAATATCAAACCAATCATAATTTAATTCTTTTTTACTATTTCCAATCATGTGACATTCTACCTAGCCAAAAGTACCACTATGCCCAGCTGCAAGATAAGAGATATGGATAGTAAAAATGACAAGAAAAGTTACATGACCAGATCATCCTTGGTCTCTGCTAACAATAACAGAACATGTATCTGATACTGTTCACTATTTTTAATTGGCTGTCAAAGATAAAGCACCAGTTATACACCATACTAGAAAAAGAACTACAGTGATGTTCATACAGCGTTATTTAGAATGCATATGTTTCACAAAGTATGTGTTCTAAACCATAATCAGCAGTCTACTGGTTTGAATCCCACTACTGACATGAGCTCAGTAGGTGGCCTTGGGTCAGCCACTCCTCTCAGCCCCAGCTCCATTGTGGGGATAAGAATAACACTAACTTGTTCACTGCTCTGGGTGAGGCACTAATATGTGTAGAAGAGCGGTATATAAGCACAGTTATTATTACTATTTATATTTCCATGACACCATCCCTTGACCTGTGAAATTAAGTATTTTGATAAATATGAAAGTGATACAAAATATAAATGCATTGCATAATGTGTGAGTGTACATATACAGACTTTAAAAATCGTATTGGATAATACCGCAAAGCAAGATTACTGAGAAAGCTGCTTTCACTGCTTTCAGTGTGGAGAGCTGCTTGTAGATCAAAACAACCTGACGAGCTGTCTTCATGCAGAGTACACTTGATTCTCTTGGCTTTCAATTCTGCTTTCGTTCAGCATGGGTAAATCAATGTGTCAGCAGTAAACATTTGTATCACTCCTCTCCGAATGACCTTTTAAATGTTACTGCCTATCGTGTCAAAGCAATTAAAATTAACAATACAGTTACTAAGCTGCTAAGATCAATTAATGGCTCTTAGGCTTTATCTATTGATCTAGTGACATCTTCAAAACCCACTGGTAACAGACTATACATACTTCTCTTCTATCCACAATATATACACAAGGATTGATTACATATTCTTATCTTCTAAATTACATATTTAAATGACATATTCTTATCTCCTAAATTAATTAGTCAAACTCTTACGTCAAGGATTGGTGACAAGTTGTGGACAGACTATGCTTGGACAGAATGAACACTGAGAATAAATGACATCAAACAAATTGGAAACTAAATAAATCACTTTTATTTAACAAATAAATTTCTTCTGAAGTCTCTTTAGAAATTAAACAATAGAAACAAACTATGTGGCATTCCTCAAATCCACGTGTAGGATGCTATGGAAGTGGTACTTAGAGGGAAATTAATCTCCGTTGCTTCCTGTCATGAAGAGCAAAAAGAAAACATTAGAAATGAAATGATATCTAGAATAAGAAAACTAGAAGATGAACACAAAAAAGGCCACCCAATCTATAAACTTGCTTGCATGAAAATTAGAGGGAAAAACCTCCTCACATTCTATACAAGCTATTAAAGGCACCCAGGAAAAACTCAAACTAATTCTGTAAAATTAGCCGATGTATTTGCTGAATACTACCAAACCATTTGTACATCAGACAATCCTGACACTAATCATATTTTAAATTATTTATCATCACAGGAAATTTGGAAAAAACCTCACAAGAACATAAACAATATCTGGACCAACCAGTCACAACAGAAGATGTTACAGTCACTATCAAATCCTTGAAAAAAATAACAAAGCTTCAGACAGGGATGGATTCCCTGCCAAATTTTTACAAAAAAATACATTCACCTACTTTCAACTCCACTAACTGCCACATGCAACTCTGTTATGTTAGGAGGTAGCATCCCTCTATCTTGGTCAGAGGCTGAAATAGTAGTTACTCCAAAAAAGGACAACCATATTACAAATACTGAATCTTCTCAACCAATACCCTTACTGAATCAAGACCAAAAGATCTTTACAAGCATATTTGCCAAAACATTGTTTAGATTTAAATAACCAACTACATTCACCTTGACCAGACAATACACGTAACACTTTAACTATAATTAATTTCTGGGAAGCATACAAAACCCCTGCATTACTTCTGGCCTTTGATATAGAGAAGGCATTTGATTAAGTGGAAATACCATATCTAAAACTTTTACTTCAAAAAATGGGTTTTGGCGACCAATTCTAAAATGCCATTAATGCTCTTTATCTTTCTCCAAAAGCTACAGTTAGGACTAACAATGTACATTCGATATATAGCAAGGGGAACTAGACAAGGCTGTCCCCTTTCCCCATTTCTGTTTGCCATAACTATAGACAGGGCCAATGCTACCATTAGACCAACTAGGCAGCCGCCTTGGGCACAGACCTCAAGAGGGGCATAGTTTTAAACAGATTACTTTCTTGAAAAAAATGCAACTGAGAAAACCTATTGAGCACCCCCTAAATGGTCCTGTCCACAGACATCAAGCAGCTCAAAAGCTCACCGTAACTTTTTTAGGCTTTTTAAGCTTCTTTCTCCAAGCTGGCTCATCTCTGCTACTCAGGAGGAGTAGATCAGATCCTGTACTGGCTCTCCTGACATTTCCTCAGCAGGGGGAAGGCCGTGGGCTGCCAGGCATGCGCTCCTGTGCTTGGTCCATGCCTCTGCCCTTACCCTCAGCCTTCGCTGCTCCTGGGGTTCTTTGGGAGACAGTGGCAGTTCTGGCAGCAGGCAGGTCCATGCTAAGGCCACCTGGCTTGATGACACTGTGGTTGTCAACCCTCCTGGAGATCCCCACAAATTACAACTGATCTCCAAATGACAGGTTTTAACATTCTCCGAAACATGGAGGCTTCTTAGGCTGGCCTATGTGGAATCATACCCCACATAGGTACTACCTGACAATTGATGCCAACCCACCTAGAGAACTCCGAGAGTTACAAATTATACCCCACTGAGGACCCTCCATATTATGATTGCCGTACCTGGAGATCTCCTTCCATTTCAGCTGAACTCCATATGTCCTATTTTACCTAAATTGGAGACAATGGTGGTATTGGGTATTGGCAACTGGGTGTCTGAAGCACCTCCTTACAGTAGTTGCCAACTTGGGGTTTCAGGGGGCTTATATTTTCACCACTTCCTTATTCAAAGCCAAGTCTAATATACGGTGCTTGGAGGGAGGCCACATTCGAGGCCTTAGGTCCAGAACCAGAGACTGGATCAGCACCAGCACATGTCCTCTTTTAGGGGACAGTCTCTGGAGTTCAGGGGTGTGTGATTTGGGGTGATCCTAAGATTATGTGGGTTTCAGGGAGCTTATATTTTCACCACTTGCTTATTCAAAGCCATGTCTAATACAGGGTGTTTGGAAACAGGCCACATTCGAGGCCTTAGGTCCAGAACCAGAGACTGGATCAGCACCAGCACATGTCCTCTTGTAGGGGACAGTCTCTGGAGTTCAGGGGTGTGTGATTTGGGGTGATCCAAAGATTGTTTTGGGTTTCAGAGGGCTTATATTTTCACCACTTCCTTATTCAAAGCCATGTCTAATACTGGGTGCTTGGAGACAGGCCACATTGTCTCCCAAAGAACCCCAGGAGCAGCGAAGGCTGAGGGTAAGGGCAGAGGCATGGACCAAGCACAGGAGCGCATGCCTGGCAGCCCACGGCCTTCCCCCTGCTGAGGAAATGTCAGGAGAGCCAGTACAGGATCTGATCTACTCCTGAGTAGCAGAGATGAGCCAGCTTGGAGAAAGAAGCTTAATGAACCCAGCCTCACCTGTAGGAGAAACTCCCTTTATAAGGCCGCAGCTAGCATGGGATTAGCTAGTCACAGTTGTGGTATTCTGGGCTTGGCTGTTGGTGAGTTCTTCGGTTCTGGCTGCCTGAGCCTTGGTGGGTCACAGTCTTTGATTTTGGAATCTGTTACTTGACCATGGAGTTTGACCTGAGAATCTTTGTTGTTGGCCCTGTTGTCGTCAGAACTTGCCTCCAACCTAGTGAGCAGGATACTTTTAATCCTTCTGTTTCTGTTTTGCTCTCCATTATACTCTTAGATTATGTTGCTGCTGTTTCTGTGGGTTTGTCATGAAAATATGGTTTAGAGCAAATTATACTAAGTGATACATGTGTGTTCTAATGAACTTTGTTTTAGAATTTCATTAGGCTGTCTTGGTTTGGGGCATAAATTGAGCCAAATGTGTAAGTTTGGTTTTCTATAGTGCCTTTAATAAATATGAATCTGCCTTTCGGATCTCTTAGCGTATCTTTACGTTGGAAGGGTAAATATTTTTACTTTACCTTTTCAACATAAATTTTAAATTTCAGGCATGGGAGAGACGGAGCTCTTTCAAAGTGCTATCATTCTCTTCAACACCGACACCACACCCTCCGCTTTTCTCCATTTCTCAGCTTCTTCTGGTGGTAGCTAGGATATTTCACCCCATGAGGGAGGTTCAGGTATTTCTGCTGTTCTTAGTGCAGAGGTAGTCAAGTCAAGTTTATTATTACAGTCTGCGACCAGTATATATAAAACCATTTGCAAATCAGTTTAAAAGCCGTTGAGACTGGATACCGGGGAAGAACGATGAATAAATGTAAGAGTAAAAAAATAAGATCATCATAAATTAGTTGTTTAAGCTGCCTTATGTGATTTACGTTGCTTGTAGACCTGGGCACAGAATCTTGCTACTTGACATGGTGTCTGTTGATTCCGATCAGACAAAAGATAATCAAGTTTGATTTTATTTGAACTTCCAGGGAATCTTTCTACTAATGGACTGATGGTTTCTGCTCTAATTTTACTATGACTTGGGCAGTTGAAGAAGATGTGCTCCATTGAGTCAATTTCTCTTAGGGGATAGGAGCAAAGCCTAAGAGAGTAATGGACAGCTTTAAACTTTCCTTCCAGAACAGCAGAGGGTAGAGTTGAACTTCTAGCTAAAGCAAATGCCCTTCTGGAGTTACTGGATTCAAGAAAGTAAAAATAGGCTGCAGGAGCGGCAATATATTTAGTAGTATCTGAAGAAATAAAACCTGGCGCTCTAAGAAAATGTTTGTCTTTCAATGTCTGTCACTCTCTGCTTAATGAGTGATTTTGCTCGGTCTAACCCCATGACTAGCAAACTTTGAGGGGAAAGACCCAATTTTCCCAGGGATTTCAGAGTCGCCTTTTGCCAATTAGATTGTCTTGGAATAACAGAGGGAGCAGACCTTGCGGGTTTAGACGTCCTGACAGCCATTTGAAAATTGAAAGGATGGTGATTCTGGCCTCTACCCTTAACATTCCTGTTTCCAGTCTAACCCATGAGTTAGGCATGCATTTGGGCACTTGTAATAGAGCTCTAAGGAATTTGGAGTGCACTCTCTCAAGTTGAGAGAAAGAGGAGGATGGCAGCCCCAAGAATGATCCGTATACTAATTGGGCCAATGGTTTGGCTTTAAACAAACTGAGTGCAGCCGGTACATACTGCCCCCCTTGTGATCGATAGAATTTCAGTATACCGTGTGCTGTTTTTTCTCCCACATCAGCAATGAAGCTGCTATGTGTTGTTTTGGTATCTGAGGCTTGCAAAACTACACCCAAATATTTGAAGCTGGTAAGTTGTTCTAACTGATGCCCCTGAAGCTCCCATCGTCTGATCTTTGGATTTTTACCAAAAGCCAGGATCTTAGTTTCTTGGTAATTAGTTAGAAGGTGTTCAGTATCACAGAATTGGGAGAATTTTTTTAGGGCTCGTTTCAGCCCTATGGGGGTCCTAGAAAGTAATCCAGCATCATCTGCATAGAGCAGTACGTGAATGTGCCTATTTGCTAATTTGGGAGGGTGCAATCCAGGGTCATTCAAAAGGTTTACCAAATTGTTGATGTAGAAGATAAACAGAAAGGGGGCTAGAAGGCACACCTGCCTGTAAGTTTGAATGGGGTCAGTCAAATGCCCAATTCGGCTGCACCTTACTCAGGGCAGTTTGCTTGTGCATAGCCCCCAAAAGGGACAGCAGTCGCCTATCAATAGAGGAGGCCTGCAGTTTCCTCCAAAGTCTATTTCTAGAGACTGTGTCAAAAGCTGCTTTTAAATCAACAAATGCCCGGTAAAGTGATGCTTGGTCTCCTGTAGCGTATTTCTCTACAAGGTGTTGCATTACTAGGCAGTGATCTATTGTTGACCTGCCAGCTCTAAACCCAGCTTGCTCATCAGCAATTATATCCTCCTGTTCTAGCCAGTCTAAAAATTTCTTCAGCAGATGTTTTGTAGACAACTTGCTTACAATGCTTAGTAAGCTGATTGGTCTATAATTGGATGGATCCTCCTTCTTTCCCTTCTTATGGAAGGGGACTACTATAGCCATTCCCCAATCATTGGGGATGTAGCCGGTTTCATCAATATAAGTAAATAGGGAGGCTAGGAAAGTTTCCCACCAGTCCTTATTTGTTTTTCGTAATTCTGGAGATATTCCATCAAGCCCAGGGGCTTTTGCATTCTTTAACTGGCTACTATAAGCTTTTACCTCTTCGGCATGAACTGGGGGGCATTTGGCCAGATTTTCTATTGTTAGGGCAGGAGGGGGTTGAATAGGATCATCATACATTTTTTGGAAAAAAGAAGTCCATTTATCTGGGGGGATAGAGGAAGGCAAGAGGGAGGCGGCTGTGGAGGCGCGGTTTGACACTAGTTTCCAGAACACCACTGAGTTTTTGCTCGTAGCTGCTTCAGTTATATTGGCCCACAGTTTTCTGGTATGTTCTTTTTTACAGTGGGCAACCAGTGATTTATACTTCTTTTTTAAAAATGAAAGAGAACGATATGTATCTTGTCTGGTCTTTTCATCAGCTCTCAGTGCTAGCTTATAGGCATAGATTAAAGCATTTTTAGCACAAATACAGCTTTGATCAAACCAAGGTTTAGATGACAACTTGGTCTTGACCAGTTTTCCCTCTCGAGCACCTACCAAAAGTGGCCTTAAGGACTGGACGAGGTCATCATAACTCTTTAAAGGATTTTCAGATTTTGAGGAAACTTTAAAAGCTTGGCTATATAGTTGTAGGTTCTAGTGCAGAGGTATTTTTCCCTGCACTTGTTCCTCTGCAGCAAGTATGCTATGCGCATTGCTACAGCAGAATTTCCCTACTTTCCTCCCTTTTATTGCAGCCATGAAGCTGACTTTCTGCCCATTTCTTTCCAGACACAGCAGAATAGCTGTGAAGATTTTAGTGTTTTCCACTCTGCCTCTTCTCTTGGTGTTGCTGGGATACAGTTTGCTCTATGAAGTGGGTTTTTTTCTTAGCTCTGGAGGCAGTTTCCCACCTTTTCCCTTTTGTTTTCCTTGTCACTGCTTGCTTGGCTTCCTCAAGTTGCTGAAAAGTTTCTTTTTGTAGCATTGGAAGCTATTTCCCCACCTTTTTCCTGGCTGGCACAACAGAGTGTCTTCTACTCCCACCCCCTTCTCATGTTTGCTGTGAGACAATGAGAGAGAGAATTGTGTTGTACTTGAAAAGGAGATACTTTTGTCTGCAGTTACTTAATTTGTTTGCTTTCTTATTTTTAGCTGGCTCTCTGGAGAGCTAAAAAGGAGTAGTTTCACTAAGGATTGTTCCTCTCAAGTTGACTGAGACTTCCGAGATAACTTTGAGTAATTGAGAGGGCGGTAGCAGAACAGCTGCAGGTATACCTGGGTGATGCCTCTATCCTGGATCCAGTCCAGCTTCAGGCCTGGCCATGGTACAGAGACGGCTCTGGTTGCCCTCACAGATGATCAGCGGAGACACCTGGACCAGAGTGGGTCGGCACTGCTGATACTTTTAGATCTTACAGCAGCATTTGACATGGTCAATCATAATCTTCTGACCCATTGCCTTGCCGATGTGGGGATTCGTGGAACAGCCCTGCAATGGCTGAACTCCTTCCTTCACAATCTAGGACAGAGGGTGGCACTCAGGGAACAGATGTCTGCTTACCATTCTTTGGTATGTGGCATCCCTCAGGGGGCGATTCTTTCCCCGATGCTATTTAACATCTATATGTGGCCCCTTTCCCTGTTAGCCCGCAGCTTTGGGCTAGGTTGTCACTGGTATGCGGATGACACTCAGCTCTATCTGCTGATGGATGGTGTTATGACCTTTACTTTCTTTAGGGTAGATTTTTCTTTTAATCTATCCCTTAACCCTCTGGGTAGTCTGCTGCCACCCGGAATATTTTATTCCAAGATATTTTATTTAAATTTTCCCTTTGGTAACGTTCCTAAGTGAAAGGCTCCTTCGTGGTTCTATGTGGCCCTGAAGATAGGAATGGGATATAGCAATGACAGCTACACTGTTTTGCTGTAGCAAAACAAAAATAAGCTTTTATTTATTCGAGAAGCGTATCGGTTTCATAAACGTAGTTCTCGGTTCTTAAAGTTACTTCATTTACTCTCATTCACACAGCTGGCCTCTCTTTCCCTGACTGAGTGTCCCTTCACAAACATGCTCAGTTCAGGTTCCACACAGGTTATATTTCTCTCATAAACACTTCAACATATTCAGGCAGCACACAGCTAGCCTGCTTTCTTCTGACTAAAAATTTTCTCTCTACTCTCAGTCTCAAACTGCATTCACTCCACCCACCCTCTCAGTCCTCAACCAATCATATTGTCAGAAACTGTTTTAACCTAAGTAACGCCATATTTAATCGTGTAGTGTTTAGACTTCTTTCCCTCCAGGCAACACCTGCAAGGAGCCGATTCCATGGGAAAGGATCCTGTCTTATCTGCTGTTTCGACCCTGGCCAGATCAGCGCACCTCTGAGAAGTTTTGCTGTATGAACTCGGGGGGGGGAGGCTGGGCTCCGGGAGTGTGAAATGTAACAACCTTTGCTCTATGATTCATTCCTAGCAACGCTTTGCTCAGCCAGGATCTCTAATCCTGGAATATGCACATCTGGGCTTGAATGCTGTCTTTCACAATAAACCTTTTGAAATCAAAAGACCTCGTCTTCTTGCAGAAGGGAGTGAAACAGACTATCAAGTCTGGAATGCCATAGCCTGACACATATCACTCACTCATCCATCTCCTTCACCCCCCACTCTTCACCTATCTCATCAAGCATTTAAAGATACATGCACCCATTTACTTGGAATCATTACAGATGGCCAGTCCGATCTTGCTTTGGATTCCTTGGTCAAGGGTCTTGAGGCTGTGACGGTATGGTTACATCAGAGTCGCCTGAAATTGAATCCCCTGAAGACAGAGGTTCTGTGTCTGGATCATGGGGCAATCGAGCTGGGAACCGTCTCCCAGCTGTTGATGGGGTTCAATTGAAACCTTCCCTGATGGTGAGGAGTCTGGGTGTGACCTTGGATGCTACACTTTCAATGGAGGCCCAGGTCATGACTGTTGCCAGGTCTGCCTTTTTTTCATCTTCGACAGGGCAGGCAACTGGCGCCCTATCTTTCACCACAGGACCTGGCCACAGTAATCCATGCAACGGTCACCTCCAGGCTAGACTACTGCAACTCACTCTATCCTGGACTGCCCTTGGGTCTGACCCGGAAGTTACAGCTGATCCAGGATGCAGCGGCACGCATCCTTACCGGAACGCCCATCCAAGCGCACATTCATCATGTGCTGTGCCAGCTGCACTGGCTTCCAGTGGAGTTCCAGATCTGGTTCAAGGCGTTAACCTTGGTATTTAAAGCCCTTCATGGACTGGGGCCTCCATACCTGCGGGACCGCCTCTTCCATTACGTCCCCTGCAGGGTGTTGCGCTCTGCAGACAAGCAACTCCTGGTGGTCCCTGGCCCAAAGGACATCCATCCGGCCTCAACCAGGGTGAGGGCTTTTTCTGCCCTGGCCCTGGCCTGGTGGAATGCTCTCCCGCTGGAGATCTGGGCCCTGTGGGACCTGTTACAGTTTTGCAGGGCTTGTAAAACGGAGATGTTCTGCTGGGCCTTTGGCTGAGTGCCAGCGAGTGTCCTTCTTCTTCCATCTAAGACCACCATTTCTTCCGGAGCTGC
This sequence comes from Eublepharis macularius, assembly GCF_028583425.1. Classification (NCBI taxonomy): domain Eukaryota; kingdom Metazoa; phylum Chordata; class Lepidosauria; order Squamata; family Eublepharidae; genus Eublepharis; species Eublepharis macularius. The sequence goes on from NC_072798.1 coordinate 66,240,156, forward strand.
CCTCAGCCATCTGCCATTCCTGTATACGGACTCCCAATATTTGTTTAAATAGCCTGCTCCTGGACTATTTTAATTATTTTTAAAAAAATATGATTGGTTTTATGTTTATGTGATTTTAATGTATTTTTTAATGTTGTTAGCCACCCTTAGCCCATCTGTGAGGAGGGCAGGGTATACATCAAATAAATAAATAAATAAATAAATAAATAAATAAATAAATAAATAAAAAAGTTATGGTGAGCTTTTGAGCTGCTTGATGTCTGTGGACAGGACCATTTAGGGGGTACTCAATAGGTTTTCTCAGTTGCATTTTTTTCAAGAAAGTAATCTGTTTAAAACTATGCCCCTCTTGAGGTCTGTGCCCAAGGCGGCTGCCTAGTTGGTCTAATGGTAGCATTGGCCCTGTCTATAGTTATGGCAAACAGAAATGGGGAAAGGGGACAGCCTTGTCTAGTTCCCCTTGCTATATATCGAATGTACATTGTTAGTCCTAACTGTAGCTTTTGGAGAAAGATAAAGAGCATTAATGGCATTTTAGAATTGGTCGCCAAAACCCATTTTTTGAAGTAAAAGTTTTAGATATGGTATTTCCACTTAATCAAATGCCTTCTCTATATCAAAGGCCAGAAGTAATGCAGGGGTTTTGTATGCTTCCCAGAAATTAATTATAGTTAAAGTGTTACGTGTATTGTCTGGTCAAGGTGAATGTAGTTGGTTATTTAAATCTAAACAATGTTTTGGCAAATATGCTTGTAAAGATCTTTTGGTCTTGATTCAGTAAGGGTATTGGTTGAGAAGATTCAGTATTTGTAATATGGTTGTCCTTTTTTGGAGTAACTACTATTTCAGCCTCTGACCAAGATAGAGGGATGCTACCTCCTAACATAACAGAGTTGCATGTGGCAGTTAGTGGAGTTGAAAGTAGGTGAATGTATTTTTTTGTAAAAATTTGGCAGGGAATCCATCCCTGTCTGAAGCTTTGTTATTTTTTTCAAGGATTTGATAGTGACTGTAACATCTTCTGTTGTGACTGGTTGGTCCAGATATTGTTTATGTTCTTGTGAGGTTTTTTCCAAATTTCCTGTGATGATAAATAATTTAAAATATGATTAGTGTCAGGATTGTCTGATGTACAAATGGTTTGGTAGTATTCAGCAAATACATCGGCTAATTTTACAGAATTAGTTTGAGTTTTTCCTGGGTGCCTTTAATAGCTTGTATAGAATGTGAGGAGGTTTTTCCCTCTAATTTTCATGCAAGCAAGTTTATAGATTGGGTGGCCTTTTTTGTGTTCATCTTCTAGTTTTCTTATTCTAGATATCATTTCATTTCTAATGTTTTCTTTTTGCTCTTCATGACAGGAAGCAACGGAGATTAATTTCCCTCTAAGTACCACTTCCATAGCATCCTACACGTGGATTTGAGGAATGCCACATAGTTTGTTTCTATTGTTTAATTTCTAAAGAGACTTCAGAAGAAATTTATTTGTTAAATAAAAGTGATTTATTTAGTTTCCAATTTGTTTGATGTCATTTATTCTCAGTGTTCATTCTGTCCAAGCATAGTCTGTCCACAACTTGTCACCAATCCTTGACGTAAGAGTTTGACTAATTAATTTAGGAGATAAGAATATGTCATTTAAATATGTAATTTAGAAGATAAGAATATGTAATCAATCCTTGTGTATATATTGTGGATAGAAGAGAAGTATGTATAGTCTGTTACCAGTGGGTTTTGAAGATGTCACTAGATCAATAGATAAAGCCTAAGAGCCATTAATTGATCTTAGCAGCTTAGTAACTGTATTGTTAATTTTAATTGCTTTGACACGATAGGCAGTAACATTTAAAAGGTCATTCGGAGAGGAGTGATACAAATGTTTACTGCTGACACATTGATTTACCCATGCTGAACGAAAGCAGAATTGAAAGCCAAGAGAATCAAGTGTACTCTGCATGAAGACAGCTCGTCAGGTTGTTTTGATCTACAAGCAGCTCTCCACACTGAAAGCAGTGAAAGCAGCTTTCTCAGTAATCTTGCTTTGCGGTATTATCCAATACGATTTTTAAAGTCTGTATATGTACACTCACACATTATGCAATGCATTTATATTTTGTATCACTTTCATATTTATCAAAATACTTAATTTCACAGGTCAAGGGATGGTGTCATGGAAATATAAATAGTAATAATAACTGTGCTTATATACCGCTCTTCTACACATATTAGTGCCTCACCCAGAGCAGTGAACAAGTTAGTGTTATTCTTATCCCCACAATGGAGCTGGGGCTGAGAGGAGTGGCTGACCCAAGGCCACCTACTGAGCTCATGTCAGTAGTGGGATTCAAACCAGTAGACTGCTGATTATGGTTTAGAACACATACTTTGTGAAACATATGCATTCTAAATAACGCTGTATGAACATCACTGTAGTTCTTTTTCTAGTATGGTGTATAACTGGTGCTTTATCTTTGACAGCCAATTAAAAATAGTGAACAGTATCAGATACATGTTCTGTTATTGTTAGCAGAGACCAAGGATGATCTGGTCATGTAACTTTTCTTGTCATTTTTACTATCCATATCTCTTATCTTGCAGCTGGGCATAGTGGTACTTTTGGCTAGGTAGAATGTCACATGATTGGAAATAGTAAAAAAGAATTAAATTATGATTGGTTTGATATTTATCTTTGTTATCATATGAAAGGATCTTAGATTTCTGCATAAGATAATATATAAAAATGGTAATCCAAATAGCAGATCAGGGTTTTGGCCAAAAGAAATCTCATGAAGATCTAGGCAGGAAACATACCCTTGTAATATGTGCTACGGTAACTTGAATGCATTTCATCGTTAATCTGACTGAGTTAGATTTCATTAAGAAATGTTAGGAAACTTAATTCTTGTTGTGTTCATCTGTTCTATTTTTCTATGTTTTATTTAAATAAACATTTATATTTTGATACCTCACATAATGAAAACGACTAGCGTTTGTTAATGAAAGAAGCCATTAAACTCTTAGGAGGAGTCTGTCTCCTGGTTGGGAGAGTGCAACAAAAACATACATCCCGTTTATTTTGTACTGAAAAGCAATTTCTCTAAAACCGAGAAACGTGTTTTCAGTTCTCACTTGAAGGTTTCAAGCTGCTCAGAATTTAAGATAAAACCATCAACCCATCTCTACCGAGTATTTAATACTTTTTACTTAATGTTTAAAAGTTATGTTTAATATTTATGCCTAATATGATTATAGAAGCAATACTGTTTGAATGATCTATAAACTTATTGAGTTGGATTGTTAGTAAAATTACAATTTTATGAAATTTTTACCATTTTATAACATTACAACTTTGTACCAAAACTTATTTGAGTTGGATTGTTAGTAAAATTGCAATTTTATGAAATTTTTACCATTTTATAACATTACAACTTTGTACCAAAAAGGTTTTGCATATAGAAGAGGTTGCCAAAAAATAAAACACCCCACCCCACCCCACCCCACCCCACCCCACCCCACCCCACCCCACCCCACCCCACCCCACCCCACCCCACCCCACCCCACCCCACCCCACCCCACCCCACCCCACCCCACCCCACCCCACCCCGACGAAGACGAAGACGAAGACGAAGACGAAGACGAAGACGAAGACGAAGACGAAGACGAAGACGAAGACGAAGACGAAGACGAAGACGAAGACGAAGACGAAGACGAAGACGAAGACGAAGACGAAGACGAAGACGAAGACGAAGACGAAGACGAAGACGAAGACGAAGACGAAGACGAAGACGAAGACGAAGACGAAGACGAAGACGAAGACGAAGACGAAGACGAAGACGAAGACGAAGACGAAGACGAAGACGAAGACGAAGACGAAGACGAAGACGAAGACGAAGACGAAGACGAAGACGAAGACGAAGACGAAGACGAAGACGAAGACGAAGACGAAGACGAAGACGAAGACGAAGACGAAGACGAAGACGAAGACGAAGACGAAGACGAAGACGAAGACGAAGACGAAGACGAAGACGAAGACGAAGACGAAGACGAAGACGAAGACGAAGACGAAGACGAAGACGAAGACGAAGACGAAGAAAGACAAAGACAAAGACAAAGACAAAGACAAAGACAAAGACAAAGACAAAGACAAAGACAAAGACAAAGACAAAGACAAAGACAAAGACAAAGACAAAGACAAAGACAAAGACAAAGACAAAGACAAAGACAAAGACAAAGACAAAGACAAAGACAAAGACAAAGACAAAGACAAAGACAAAGACAAAGACAAAGACAAAGACAAAGACAAAGACAAAGACAAAGACAAAGACAAAGACAAAGACAAAGACAAAGACAAAGACAAAGACAAAGACAAAGACAAAGACAAAGACAAAGACAAAGACAAAGACAAAGACAAAGACAAAGACAAAGACAAAGACAAAGACAAAGACAAAGACAAAGACAAAGACAAAGACAAAGACAAAGACAAAGACAAAGACAAAGACAAAGACAAAGACAAAGACAAAGACAAAGACAAAGACAAAGACAAAGACAAAGACAAAGACAAAGACAAAGACAAAGACAAAGACAAAGACAAAGACAAAGACAAAGACAAAGACAAAGACAAAGACAAAGACAAAGACAAAGACAAAGACAAAGACAAAGACAAAGACAAAGACAAAGACAAAGACAAAGACAAAGACAAAGACAAAGACAAAGACAAAGACAAAGACAAAGACAAAGACAAAGACAAAGACAAAGACAAAGACAAAGACAAAGACAAAGACAAAGACAAAGACAAAGACAAAGACAAAGACAAAGACAAAGACAAAGACAAAGACAAAGACAAAGACAAAGACAAAGACAAAGACAAAGACAAAGACAAAGACAAAGACAAAGACAAAGACAAAGACAAAGACAGCCAGGCCCCCGGGGGTCGCGGCTGCGCCGCTCCCCCCGACGCCCCCCGCCCCGCCTGCGGCGGGCCGGGGGCCCCCGGGGGTCGCGGCTGCGCCGCTCCCCCCGACGCCCCCCGCCCCGCCTGCGGCGGGCCGGGGGCCCCCGGGGGTCGCGGCTGCGCCGCTCCCCCCGACGCCCCCCGCCCCGCCTGCGGCGGGCCGGGGGCCCCCGGGGGTCGCGGCTGCGCCGCTCCCCCCGACGCCCCCCGCCCCGCCTGCGGCGGGCCGGGGGCCCCCGGGGGTCGCGGCTGCGCCGCTCCCCCCGACGCCCCCCGCCCCGCCTGCGGCGGGCCGGGGGCCCCCGGGGGTCGCGGCTGCGCCGCTCCCCCCGACGCCCCCCGCCCCGCCTGCGGCGGGCCGGGGGCCCCCGGGGGTCGCGGCTGCGCCGCTCCCCCCGACGCCCCCCGCCCCGCCTGCGGCGGGCCGGGGGCCCCCGGGGGTCGCGGCTGCGCCGCTCCCCCCGACGCCCCCCGCCCCGCCTGCGGCGGGCCGGGGGCCCCCGGGGGTCGCGGCTGCGCCGCTCCCCCCGACGCCCCCCGCCCCGCCTGCGGCGGGCCGGGGGCCCCCGGGGGTCGCGGCTGCGCCGCTCCCCCCGACGCCCCCCGCCCCGCCTGCGGCGGGCCGGGGGCCCCCGGGGGTCGCGGCTGCGCCGCTCCCCCCGACGCCCCCCGCCCCGCCTGCGGCGGGCCGGGGGCCCCCGGGGGTCGCGGCTGCGCCGCTCCCCCCGACGCCCCCCCGCCCCGCCTGCGGCGGGCCGGGGGCCCCCGGGGGTCGCGGCTGCGCCGCTCCCCCCGACGCCCCCCGCCCCGCCTCCAGCCTAGCCAGCCTTATTGGCCCTCCTGGCTACCTGGGCACTGACGTGTGTGTGTGTTGAGTGCAGACAAGTGGTGCCCCAGACCACCATCCCATAGGAAATTTTCTCCTAGAGGCCATAATGGCAAACCTGATCTTGCTTAGAAGCCCTTTATCTATTACATTCTAGAGTATGATATTTGCTGCTTCACCATCCTCAGCCTCCCCAGTCTTACAGTTGCTGACTCCTGCTTGTGCCAGCAGATTTAGGGGTAATATCAGAGGATGGTGTGGTTTAGGAAGGAAAGGAACCTCGGTGGCATATAATGTCATAGAGTCCTCCCTCCAAAGCAGCTATTCCAGGGGAGTTGATCTCTCTTATCTGGAGATCAGCTGTAATTCCAGGAGAACTCCAGGCTCTATCTGGAGGTTGCAACCTTACCCAGTCTCCTTCTCTTCAAATCAGCTCTGCTGTTCCCTCCTGTATGCTTGAACCGTCTCTCCAAGCACCTGCTGACACTTTAGTCAAAACTCTCTTCAGATACCAATACTTCATGCAGCTTTCCAACCAAGCTGTCACGAATTTTGCATCACTGATTTTGTTCACATTAATCCACTGTTCACTGTACAAACACACACACCCTTCGCATCATTTTTGCACTCACCTTCATTTTGACCCTCTAACTGAATTGGTCTGTGGGAAGCAATCCTTAAAGTGGATTCCTTTTTTTGGTTTATTATGTATATTAATCGGACATCTCTTAATTTTTTTTCAAATAAATAAACAAATAAATAACTGAAAAAATAGGACATATTTTTGATTGTTACTTGGAGCATCCAGCCAGGTAACTCCTCTTCGCCTGAGGCTAAGTCCCAGGCTACCAACAGATAATTGTTGGGGTGGAGGGAAGCGAAAAACATGGTCTGGGTGTGCTTTCAGTCCCGAGTCTGCAGAAAACTGCAGCCTGTTTTGTGCTGTTCCGTGAGCATATTGGCATAGAAAGGGTTAATTGAAGGGTGCCAGTCCAGAGTTTTCATTTCTAAAATATTGTCCTGGACTGTCTCTAACACATCCCACTGTTTTTTGTGGCATTGGCGTTTCTTTAATGCCTGTTCCGGGCTGTTTTGTGCTGTTCTGGGAGCTTTTTGGCATGGAACGGGTTAATAAAAGCGGGGCAGTCCAGAGTTTTCATTTCTAAAATATTGTTCTGGAGTGTCTCTAACACATCCCACTGTTTTTTGTGGCATTGGCGTTTCTTTAATGCCTATTCCGGGCTGTTTTGTGCTGTTCCGGGAGCTTTTTGGCATGGAAAGGGTTAATTGAAGGGTGCCAGTCCAGAGTTTTCATTTCTAAAATATTGTTCTGGAGTGTCTCTAACACATCCCACTGTTTTTTGTGGCACTGGCATTTCTTTAGTGCCCGTTCCGGGCTATTTTGTGCTGTTCCGGAAGCTTTTTGGCATGGAACGGGTTAATAAAAGCGGGGCAGTCCAGAGTTTTCATTTCTAAAATATTGTTCTGGAGTGTCTCTAACACATCCCACTGTTTTTTGTAGCACTGGGGTTTCTTTAGTGCCCGTTCCGGGCTGTTTTGTGCTGTTCCGGGAGCTTTTTGGCATGGAAAGGGTTAATTGAAGGGTGCCAGTCCAGCGTTGTCATTTCTAAAATATTGTTCTGGAGTGTCTCTAACACATCCCCCTCTTTTTTGTGGCACTGGCATTTCTTTAGTGCCCGTTCCGGCCTGTTCCGTCTCGTTCCGGCTTTTACCCTGTCCCTTGTATAACAGAAAAAATGTGAATGGGGCCAAAGGACCATGAAAAACAAAATGCAAGGGAAAGTGTATAGTCTGCATTTGGTGTACTTTGAGTGTTTGAAATATAAATGTGTGCTGTTCCGTGAAAGTTCATGTCAATGTAAGTATTTTGGGTAGACTTTTTCTGCTGCAGAGTTAAAAGTGCTCTTCTACAAATCGTACAGGGAGGGGAAAAGTGAATTCATACATGCACAGTTGCCGGTGGAGCCTAATTGCAATACTGAGTGTAGAAGGTTCTCTGCAGAGGCAATGCATACATTTTCTAAGTAAATAATTCTAAATAAATAGCTAGCCCCTATCAAAACAGTATAGCTCTAGTATCTCCTCAATCACAATGCTTTTCAACTTCAGTTCAATTAAAGAGGCAAATACATCCCATAAAGTTGTATGGGTCTCTCTCTCTCTCTCTCTCTCTGCACGGATATGAACCAGCCCTTCATCTCCAGCCCAGATAGAAGCTGGGTGGCGTCAAGAACCAGCCAGTCACTAAACTGCTTGTCAGGCCGCGGAGATCGCCCGAAGGAAGAAGACTCGCGCGCCATGGGCTGGCAGCCAGAGCGGAGCGAGGACGGCGTCGAAAGAAAGGCGCAGGGCCCAAGAGGAAGGGGGCGAGCGGGGCGGGGCCAGAGCTCAGCGCGGAAAGAAAGGGAGAAGCGCGCAGGACGCCCGGCAAGCGGTTCAGTGCTGGGAATGCTGGGCAGAGAACGGGAAGGCGGGAAAGCCGCGTGAGGCGCGCTGGAGAAAGAGCGACGAGAGGCGCCGCGCTGCTTTGGACTTGCTTCCAAGCAGAAGGCGGGAAGGGCAGCGACCAAAGCTCCCCTCTCCTCCGGCTACTCCTCCTCGAAGTAGACAAAGCAAGAGTCGTGCCTTACACCCTGCAAATCTGGTGGGTCTCGAGGGTACTACTGCGAGGGGCTGCCCGAGGAACGCGCCTTGCCGAGAGTCGTGCAGCGAAAGGGCGTCGCCATGCGCGTCGGGGACAGTCCCGGCGGCTCTCCGTGGCCAGCCCCGTCGCCGACTTGGAACCAGAGCCGGGGGTGCTTCGGGGAGGCGGAAGGCGCCGGCGAAGCCCGCGCGGAGGAGCTGCCGCCGTCCGGCAGCGGCGCCAACGACAGCAGCAACTTCTACGGGCGGGACGAAGAGCTGGCCAAGCTGGAGATTGCCGTGCTGGCCTTGACGTTCGCCTTGGCCGTGCTGGGCAACTGCCTGGTGCTGCTGGCGCTCCACCGGACTCCGCGCAAGAAGGCGTCGCGCATGCACCTCTTCATCCGGCACCTCAGCCTGGCCGACCTGGCGGTGGCCTTCTTCCAGATCCTGCCACAGCTCTGCTGGGACGTGACGTACCGCTTCCACGGGCCAGACGGGCTGTGCCGCGTGGTGAAGCACCTGCAGGTCTTCGGCATGTTCGCCTCGGCGTACATGCTGGTGGTCATGACGGCCGACCGCTACATCGCCGTGTGCCACCCGCTCAAGACGCTCCAGCAGCCGGCCCGGCGCTCGCGCTGCATGATCGCGGCCGCCTGGGCGCTCAGCTTCCTGCTCAGCCTACCGCAGTACTTCATCTTCTCGCTCAGCGAGGTGGAGCGCGGCTCGCAGGTCTACGACTGCTGGGCGCACTTCATCATGCCCTGGGGGGCCCGCGCCTACATCACCTGGATCACCGGCGGCATCTTCGTGGCGCCCGTCGTCATCCTGGCCACCTGCTACGGCTTCATCTGCTTCCACATCTGGAGCAACGTCCGCGACAAGACCCGGAGGCAGAGGCCGGAGGTGGCTGCGCCCCGAGGGGGCGTCCTCCGCAAGGGACTGCACCACACGCCCTGTGTCAGCAGCGTCAAGAACATCTCCCGCGCCAAGATCCGCACCGTCAAGATGACCTTCGTCATCGTTTCGGCTTACATCGTTTGCTGGGCGCCCTTCTTCACTGTTCAGATGTGGTCCGTCTGGGACAGGCACTCCTCCTGGATCGGTAGGTACGCTGTGCTGTTGCCCTCCCGCTCTCTCCCTCTCCCCCACATCTCCTTAGGCTTGCCCCTCGATGTGCATTCAGGAGTGGCTCCCGATTTACCTCAAGACAAAACTCCACTATTAGCTCAAAATGGATCGGGATGCACAGCTCTTCTCTGCAATCTTAGGTTGTCTTTTTCCAGTTTTGCAAAATTAAACATACTTGAAAGAAGTTTGGAATCCTGCTCAAGTTTACATCCCAAGCCTAAAGCCATTTATTTGGCGGCAATATGTAGCCTGGTCCTATGCATCCTTCAGAGAGGTTTATTCCCAACTAAATGTAAGATTACAGCTTTACTTTCAGCAGGATTTGAGTCCACTGACACCTTAGAAACCAACAAGATTTGCAGGGTGTATGCTTTCAAGAGTCAAATCTCCCTTCTTCAGAGACCTGACTATTGCAAGATTATACCCTGAAAATCTCGTTGGGTCTCTAAGGTACTGCTGGACTCAAATCTTGCTCTTCTACTGCAAACCTGCAGGCTACCTACTTGAAACTAGCCTTACTCTCAAGCAGTGCCCTTAGGATCACAAACCCAAAACTTTGGATGAAGTGGTTTCTAAGCTGGTATGTTTGGAATTGCAGCTTTGACACCTAATGAAATAGCTGTAGTTGGACTTACTTAAGAGTAAAATGCCTTTTAGCTTGTGGTGGTAGCATTTCCGATGAAATGTCATTACAAGGAAAGGAAGGCTTCGAAGTCTCTGGAAGAATAGCCCTACATGAATGGAATGCCTTTTGAGTCCCCCCCCCCCCCACTCACACACACACTAAATGGCATTTGGGTGACAAACACATAGTTCTGATGATAGTTTCAGATGAGTAGCCATGTTGGTCCGCAGTAGAACAGGGATAGACTTTTGAAAGTCAAAGCTCCCTTCAGATACAAAAGAAGAGAGCTTTGACTTTTGAAAACATATATCCTGAAAAATGTGTTGGTCTTTAAGGTGTCACTGGACTTTAATTTATAGTTTTGGTGAAAAGCTCATTCTATCTGGTAAATTCTGAGTTTGACTCATGAAAGCTTATGCTGGAATAAATCGTTTCTAAGGTGCCATTGGATTCCTGTTTTGTTTTGTTGTGTATTGACAAGAAATTGAACTTTTAGTTAGTGGAACTAATTAAGCTGAGTAATTTGAGTCTATGGGAATAACTGCCAAGTCATGGTTATAAATTAATAAACAGACATTAATAAACAACAGTTATTGAAACAGTAAGGAGACTCTGCTCCTTTTTCTCTAATTGTGAATAGAATTTGCAGGTAGTTTTGAAAAGGTTGATTGTTTAAGCACTTTTATCTTCTAGTTGTGCGCAGTTGAGCATTTATTCTAAAGATGTTTCTATGATATTTCGCTGATGTCAATAAAAGTGATATTCCACTGAAGTAGAAGAGATGCAGCTCTCCATAGAAGACACCAAAAGCCTCTTTCCTCAAGTCTGCGTCTTCAGACAACAGCTTGGGACCAGTTATAACCCAAAAGAGGTGGTTCAATCAACTAGTTATTATTTTAATAAAGACTCTTCAGACTTTGTTGTGGTTGATTAATGCTTTCTAGTATACAACCCCAGACAGCTAGTAAGTGTTTTAGAGTTTTTTTTTAAACATCAAGTTTTCAAAAGAATCGAAGCAGAGTCAAATTTTTATAAAAAGTAAATTTGATTTTAGGAAGGAAAGCTAAGTTGCCATTTAACTTAAAAACATATAATTGTGTGAGAATATATTATGAAGAATGTTCCTTTGTCATGATTTTTCATTGCCCTCAGTAACGACAACAAATTTTACCCTTTTTTTAAAAAAAGCACTGTTGTAGTTAAAGTTGTGTGATTTGTAATATATTTACAGTACAATCCTATGATGAGTTACTCCAGTCAAGCCCATTGTAGTCAATGGACTTAGACTGGAGTAACTCTCCATAGGATTGCACTGTTAGTGACTGATAACCAAAGGAGAACATAGAAACCAAACCTCGCCCTTAACTCAAAGTGCATCTGAAACTTCAGTTTTTTAAATAAGTGCTTCCTAGCTTTGGAGCCAAGGACTCCTGGGGGGCACAGACTTATTGCAAAGGATCCATAAATCCATATGTGCAGTAAGGATTGTCAGGTTCATATTTTTGTCATGTATTTCTCAGTCAGTGGATACTAATAGAACAGTTAATGTTGTGGGGAGGCACCATTGCTTTAGGATCAAGGAATTATTAAAATGCAGTGCAATATTCTCAAAATGGAGAATAACTGTGAGTGTTTAATGTGACTTATAAAAGCCGCCCTGAGAACTCTAGGGTTTACCATGTATAATTTTTAAAAAACATGTGACTTGCCAATTACCATGTTTGTGTTTGGGAAACAAAGGTTTTTACTAACTTCCTAAATCCTCCTTCAAATGATTTTGTGGTTTATATTTAAAGCATGCACACAATAGTAGTTGATAGGCCATAGCCCACATGGTCACTTACAGTGCAATCCTAGACAGAGTTACACATTGCAATGACCCATTGCACAGAATAGTGCAATCCTAACCAGACTCACACCATTCTGAGTCTTTGGAATGGGCTTAGAACAGCGTAACTCTGTTTGAATAGGACTATTATTATTATTTTCTTTCTGTTCTCTCTAAGTATTTGGATATTCTTTAATGTACGTTATAACACAGCCAAAATATCTATTTTTTGATATCCACCAGAATATTTAAGTGGAAGTAGGTAGAGAACGTTTAGATGCTGATTACTGCAATAAATACAATGCAGGTTTATTATTAGGAAATGAAATGGTTTAGAAATCGCAAACATGAAAGCAGATTGCTCGGTTATAGTGTAGTTATGAATCAGACCTTAAAATAAACTTACCAATTTAGAACTCCTTTATATCAAACTAGTTAAAAATGTTTCAATTTGTTCCTGTTCCAATTTGAACTAACTAAGTAAGGCAAGCAATCTGATCTGAATTCATAAGTATACTCTGTCTTTGGAGAAGTAAATAAGGAAAATATGCTGTAGTCACACATCTTACTATATAATTAAGCGTATTCAAGACGACTCACTGCCTACCCTGGTGCACCGCCAGAGGGCGCTGCCATGGCAGGAAGCCCAGGCCGGGAGCAGGTGGCAATGCCTCCACCCCCTTCAGCCAGCTGGGATCAGGAGCGGAGCAGGTGGCAATGCCCGCCCCCCTCCTTCACTGGCTGGCATCAATGACGGAGGAGGAATTAATGTCCGCCCGCCCTCCCCTTTCTAGAGCCCGTTGTATTTTTCCCCACAACAGGCTTTGTTGCTGGTATCCAATATCCACTGTTCTGAAATGGAGTTTCGCCTTTTTAAAATCACAATAGCTAAGTAAAAACAAACTCAGGACGATAGGGTGCATTTTTATTTATTTGTTTTATCTTTATTTGACAACTGCTATATCTAATTGCAAGCAGCCAGCCTCTGTTTTCAACAAATCTGGGCCACCCACAGAGAGTGTAGAGGTCTCTACCAACTTGGAGGACTCTCTAGGTATACAGAAGGGTACTTTGTATATTTTTTAAAAACCAGCCCTCAGAAACAGCCTGATCAGAACTACATGGGCTACAGAAGGGATTTAATGTTCAGAGCAGTTGAGTATCAGAAACGCAGGAAAGAGGAAAATCATGATCAAGCCTTTGAGAACTTAGAGAACTGTGGAGGAGAAGATTTGGGGAGGAGAAGAGGGAATTTCCAAATTGCCCACCCACAATCCCTCGTGGGCCCAAGCTTGTTTATAGCCTAATTATCTGCCAACATGTTTAAGACGGCATTTGCACAATGACAGTATACAGCAAAATCAAATAAACAAGAAATATCTTCTGGAAAACAAGATGGTATGAAATCCACTCTTAAGACTATAAAATAAAATTGAGATGAAACAACAGAGAATTTAACATATGCCTTAGCTTTAAGAGGCAAAAGGAAGAAGCAATTAAAAACAGGCCATGTAAAAAGAAGATCAAAAACGATGGTGTGGTAGCACTTGACATTTACTGTGTATTGCATGTGGGAGTGAAGCACATCCACCTACTCAGGGAACAACCTGTTAGACTTCAGTCCAGCTTCTGTGAGGCAAGAGAAATATATAAATTTTGTGGGGTTTAAGATCTAAAGGAGTAGTCCGGCAGGGGAAGTCTAAGGACGGCGATGAAGAAGATGGTAGAGAAGCTGCGAAACCAGGTACAGTGTAGCAAAAAAAGCCCCAACCCTTGTCTCACAATAATTTGATGCACTGGGAAAGAAGAACTTGAGGGAAGGAGCAATGAAGGAGGCTTGAAGAAGATAAAGGGAACAGGGAATAGGCAGCCGAGGCAAGAAAGAACTCTGAAGTGACACCATGGAGAGGATGGGCTGTATGCTTTTTTGACAGGAATGCTAGTGGACTAGGAAAGAGTGGAACTGAAACAAAACTTCCCATAAGTCATATGGACAGGAGAGGCTCTTATTACTGATAGGGAGAAAATTAGCAGGTTTAGGAATGAGGGCTAGGAATGTAATGGGTTAATTTGCTAGGTTTTAATCCTGACTGAATTTCTGTTTCTTTAAGATTTGCATAGAAGGGGATTCCACTAGTTCTTGTTGTCATTTTAACATGGCAACTGTAGTTGTAATGTATTGGTCGAACTGTAGCTGATAGAGAACTCAAGGCTTTGCTATCAGTGGCCACTAAGTACGGGTGGCAGCAAATCAGGAGAGCCAGATAAAGACCAATCACTGAGCTGTAAATAAGTTACAATGTATGTGAGTTATGCAAACGAGGGTATTCTAAAGTACGTGTTCTCATTGGCTATAACTCTTTGGGAGGGAAAACTGGTATGTATATATATTGAGGGTTTCTGTCAGTTGTTGTTGTTGTGTGTGGTTATACTGAATAAAGAGCTGTTGGTTTACTTCAAGTCTGAACCCACTATTTAATACTGGCGACGAAGGTGGGATCTCTGATTGGGTATGCAGCCCCAATACCAGAGCGATATCACTAACAAGGTGCTTGGGTAGGCAGCCCCAAGACCTAAGCTGAAATCTTAAGCGTGAGGAATTGTCACCTCCACCATCCGACATACGCTCGCGTCGTCCAGAAGGCAGACATGGCCGCTAAGGGCCACTTCGAACCGTTTGACTCACAGCCGAGGACTGGGAATCCTACATTACCCGCTTCGACTTCTACCTTGAGGCGAACAAGATTGAAGACACAGATCTCGCGAGAGCAACGTTCTTCAGCGTGTGTGGGCGTTCCACGTTTGATATAGCACGGGCACTAGTGGCGCCAGCCCAGCTTCAAACTACACCGTTCGACACAATAAAGAACTGACCTCCTAACAAATATAATCTTTCAGGTGGCTGGGAGTAGTCCGAGTCCGCTGGGACCTTCGTAAGGTCACTTGAGGCGAGGGACAAAGTGCGTCCGACAATTGAGCCGGTGTTTGGGCAGTTGGTAGCCCGTTACTTAGTTCCGCTTGGTTCTCGGGGGTAGTACTTGCCTCTGCAGCCGGTGAGCTGACCGTTGGTGCCTGCTGTGGTATAGCTTCACTGTCCGTTTCTGGAGGGATGGTATCCTGTTCACTGGGCGTTGGTAAGCTCTCGGCTCCCGTTGTCCTGGTCGGCCATCTGCGTCGTAGCTGGTCCACGTGTCTTCGTAGTTTCCTGCCATCCGCAGCGACAACGGCGTATGACACTGGTCCCGTTGTGGTGTCCACGGTCGCAGGCACCCATGGCAGACGGCCTCTGTAGTCGCGGGCATATACGAGATCCCCCGGCTGGAAGGTCCTTACCTCTTGTTGTTGTTGTGTGTGGTTATACTGAATAAAGAGCTGTTGGTTTACTTCAAGTCTGAACCCACTATTTAATAGTAGTGGAACAGCAAGGACCAAGAAGCAGTGTGTATAGGTGCTGATTTTCCTGTTCCAATTTGAACTAACTAGCCTCTCGTAGAACCCAGATAGCCCCAAAGTAATAGTTCCTGAAATATGATTCTCACATTCCGCCGCATGAATAGTCAACATTTGGAATTCTGAAGATTGCTTCTGTTCTAGCACAGATCAACCTATGAGGCATGTAATAAGGAAATTCTACATGTCCATTATCACTTTTTTTTTACATTATATATTGAACTTAAGGACTTTATCTGCTGTGTAGAAACCATAGTACTGTTCATAGGGCTAACTGGTACACTGGATTTGTATGGGAGAGGAATTGCAAAAGTAAATCCCACATCAACTTCTACACAATAATCAGCTTTTCTGCAGAGCCTAGTCATACAACTTGTTGAACAAGGGCTTTGGATGTGTGATGAGGAGCCCTGAAATAAACAGTGTCACCAGTCATGCAGAGAAACTTTGGTTCATACAAATTGTACACATGTCAGCGCTGTGCATATAGAACCAAGAACCCCCATGAAGGCTGAGATCAGACTAGCTGCCATGACCTTTCCCTGCTCCAGTATATCCAACTGGTTGTCAGAATAGGTCCGTATTTTACATTTGACATGCCTAATAATTCTTTCTTTTTTGCCTGTAGTATGCTTATGATAATCTCCTGTTTATCTGTGTACACTTCAGTATTAAACGAGTGCCAATTAAAACAATAGAAGAACTCAAAAGGTTTGCAATTGCGTTGTTTTCTGAGTGTCTGTATGGATGAGCTGTATGGATGTTTTTAACAATGAGCTCAAATGAGGGACTCCACCAAGGAAAAGGCACTGTACCTTGCCATTCTTAACTTGGTGCAGCACAGAAACGGGTCTTCTTTGCAGATCATAATGACTGATGGATGGAAGGTACTTCCTAAATTCACTACAGTATTAGTTCCTGGTGGATCCAGTAGAGAAACGGAATACTATCCTAGTATTGAACTGCAATTAAAGCCATGTCATAAATCAAAGAGTGGCATTGCAGGGAATTAATGTCACAGCATAAACCAAGAAGTGGCATTGCAGAGTAAGAGTGCTGTGCTGTTTGTACAGTCAGCTATACATAAAGCAATCCAAGGATATAAAGCAGTGCAGCATTAGATTGTTTATGGCAGAGTATAATAATGCAGAGGTGAGTTTACAAGTATTAAGCAGGGCAATAGACATTATACCAACTGGATTTTTAAGAGGCATTTTTTTAAAAAATGGAGATTTTGCTCCAGAAATAAGTATTGAGATTGGGGTACAAATGTGTTGGTGTTAATGTAGCATTGCTACCTGTGCGGCAGAACTGGTGCTGAGCATCGCCTGTGAATGTGCTGCTGGTGTAGCTGAGTGACTTACCTTACTACATCAGCCATAATCAACACTATTGAGTTTAATGGCATTTTTATAGCACAGGACTGTATGAGGGAGAGACATGCTGTGATGGGCCTGGCTCACCTTTTATATGCATTTAGGCTGTTCACACTGGCTTTGTTAGTATGACTACATACCTTTTCTGTAATTGCTGAACTGGAGAATAGCATAAGAACATAAGAGTAGTCAATTTTGATCAGGCCAACGGTCCATCTAATCCAGCATCCTGTTTCCAACAGAGGCCAGAAAGGGATGCTACAGGGGAGACCACAAGCAAGACCCACAGGCAACAGTGCTCACCAGCTGACTTCTCCCCAGCATCTGACTCTGAGCTTGGAGGTCCCAGTCAGCTTTCCTAGACCCTCAATAAATGCATCCATCCTGCTTTTAAACCCATCTCAGCCAGTGACCTTCACTGCGTTCTAGCAGTGAGTTGCACAATTCATCTAGCCTTGTGTGAAGTAGTATTACCTTTTGTCTATCTTGAATCTGTTGCCAAATAGTTTCATAGGGTGACTCTGACTTTAAGTACTGCAGGAGAGAGAGAACATTCTATTTATACCATACATAATTTTGTAGACTATCCTGTCACCCCTCAGGGCCAAGCTACAAGTGATAAATGACACTTGAATGGCAAATGAACAGACTCACATGTATTCTTCCCTGTTCACTTGCTTTCCATTTGCGCTCCACTTGATCACATGCAGCTGTGACAAGAAACAGTCTTGCTGAATTACCCCACTTAGCAAATTCCGATATGCCCTCCTTCTGTAATTGAATCCTATCCTAAAATCAAGGACCATCAATCTGCTCTGATAAGTTCCTGATTTCTCCCTGGGAACATGTGATCAAAATCTAAATTCATCAACTTAGCTCCAGGAACATTAATTGGCAAACTGCTTCTTTGTGAAGCACCAGGATACACTATGCATTTTCTTTGTCACACCGCGGTAGCACCAATCAAAAGTAATCAAACCTTTGTCGTTCCCACAAACTGACCTTTACAGTCTTTGTCCTAACTGCTGAGGGGGCTCCCCAGCCTCAGGACACGTTTTGCCCTATAAGAACCAGAGCTTTGCCCCATTCAAATCGTGCATGCTTCTCCAGATCTGAGCGCTGTACCCTTAGGGTCACTTTTCCTAAGACTCTTCTGGTTGAGAACGCTGGCTGTTTGAAGCCCTCTTCCTCCGTGGTCTGCTCTACTCTTCATGAATAGGTAAATATACCCTAAATTCCTCACTCTAGTCCAACCTCTGGCTAATTTCCTAGGACTCTGTGTGCTTGTGCCAAACCCGTTGCCTTATTTTCTAAATAGTTGCCTTATTTTCTAAACTAAACAGCCCAGATGCTTTACTCCTTTAGCTTCCTCTATTAGGGAAAACTCTCTAACTCTATAATTTTGGTTGCTCTTTCCTACATTTTCTGTTCTTCAACATTCTTTTTGAGTTGTGGGGAGAAGAACTGTACATAGTATTCCAAACATGCCTGCACCAGGGACGTGTATAAGAATGTTACTAATGGCAATTTTATTCTCAGTCTTTCCTGATGATATGCATGCAAATCATCCTGTTGTCATTAATACTAAGGTGCTAGGTCCAGTTAGCTTTGCCAGTATTGAACTACGACCAGATGTATGAAGCCATTGTTTATGATTTTTTAAATTAATCTATACAAAGCATAATTCAGTTAAAATAGTTTGCCAGCATGGTCTAAAGATACAAAAATGTTTTAAGGTTTGTTGTTGTTTTTTTGCGAAATACTGTCCAGTGACCGAGAATGAGAATGACAGCAATAAATCTTCATTATCTTTACAGTAGTATACAAATCTCTCTCTATAAAGACAAATGTCCTGACTGACTCATCAACACCCAACCCAGACCCCTGGACCTAGAAACATGACATTTGGGGAGAACATTCCCACTAAGAAGGGATTTTAAGAAATATGCCCCCTGAAGTGGTAAAAAGGGGTAAAATGTATTTTCCCAAAGGGATGCAGCTTCCCTGTGTAGCTGGCAGGTTGCTGCCTGTTTGCGCCTGGCAGGTTGCTGCCCACTGCCAGCTTGGCCACTCTTCCCTGATTGGGCCAGCCATTCAAGGTCATTTGCATATGCGGGCTGATTGGGGCTCACTACATTCCACACCTCATCCCCCCTGTAAGGACCCTGCCAAGATACTTTACAAAAAAACTCCACTGGTTGGTTTAATGAAGATTTTATTATAAAAATCCAGTTCAAGGTATAACGAAGACTTTTTTAGGAATGACACATTATCAACAAACATGTAGTTCAAAGTACTGGCCCCCCTTTCTGTGGGTTTGACATTCAGCCTGTGAGAATCTAGGCACTCAAGGTCGACTTGTCAGTGCTCCCAAAGCTCCAGGCTAAATATCCTATGAAAGGGAAAAGAAACTGCAGCTGTCTCATCCTTCAGGGCGGGGGAGGAGGAAGGTAGATACCAACCTCCTGACAGAGTCCAACCTCACCCCCAGAGTCATTTGGAACACAGAGGTCATTTGTGTACGCGGCCTGATTGGTCCTCACCCCCCACATCTAAACAGTATGCAGTTGCTACTGGGAGTCATTGAATATGTCCTGAGGTAAAATGAACCTCCCAGTCTTCCCCTATAAGTTCACTAGGGATGCCAACTCCCCCCCCCGCCCCCAAATGTTACATACCCATTAGTATTATAACTAGTTTTAAAGAAGTTAAATACTATAGCAAAGCATGGGTATCAAGCTAGTGTTTTAATAAACGATTGTATTCAATTTAAAATTATATTTAGTACATACATTTAGATTTTTTCTAGTCTTTGTTTTTATTTCTAACAAAAAAATACTTTCCTCCAAACTAGGGTGAACATCTCAGGGATTGTGCCCCTCACCCAAGGAATTTTATTCCTTGCCATATTTTAGGTAGATGGGAGACAGCATCCTTGTTTTAGAAGCAATAAACATTTTTGCTTGCCCATCTGCAATGGGGAGGTGTGAATTCTTCTTTTCCAGGATTTAGCAGAGGATGGCAAACAGGCATAACATAGAGCAGGGGAGCTAAACTCTTCATTTCCCTGTGCCTAAGTAGCTAAAGGCCAAACTACGCAATATGCCCCACATGTGCTGGATCACGGGTGTTCAATGTGACATCATGTACATTGGGGGAACTCACCATAAACAGTAATTTGGGTTTCAGAATTTCTGAAGCAGAAAAAAGAGTCAAATAAGCGATTTCTGAAGCAGCAAGCCGCTTCGGAAATCGCTTATTGACTCACTTCAATGTGCGCCATAAAGATTCAGAGCACACCAACAAACTTCTGGCCTTACTGCTTATTTCACCTGATGGGAAGGGCACGAGGGGTTCCCTCCCTCTCCCATCTAGTGAGGTGGAGGGGGAGATTCTCTCCTCCCCCTCCCATTGGGTGAAAGAAATGACGCAGGTAAGTTCTAGCTGCTTGCTTCAGCTGACTGGTGGGGGAGCCTCCTCCTCTGCCAGTCAGCTGAAGCAAGGGCGCAAACTTAAAGTGTCCCCTGCATGGCTTGCAAGTGATGCGGAGGGCACTTTAAAGTTTAACCCCCTGCCCTTGCTCCAGCTGTCTGATGGAGCCTGTCAGTCAGCTGGAGCAAGGGCACAAACTCACTCTCCCCCTGGGCTTGATGGGCAGATGTCCTGGCCAGCCTGCTTCCCTATGCGGCCAGCTGCCATCCCTAGCCCCTCCCAGGTTTCTGAAGCCCCAGAGGAGGGAGGAGCTGGTTGGTGTCCATCCCTCCTACCCGGCCGGGTGCCGCCTGAATGCTCTCCGGGATATCTCTCTCTCTGGTGCCTGTTCGGCCCGGAGACTGGGCGTGCTGCCTCCCTTCGACTCCACCCCTTCCCCTTCCTCTGGCTGGGGTGTGCTGGGCCTGTGTCATTGGCCTGGTTTATGCTGGCTGCTCCCGGCACTGCTGCAGCAGCCACTTGGCGGACCGCACTGCCCTGGTGCTGCTGTGGCAGCTTCTGGCGGCCGTGCTGTTCCTGGCACTGCTGCGGCAGCTCCTGGCAGCTTCTTGCTGGGACAGGCGGCTCCCGTGACCTCCGTTGCCTCCCAGCTGCTGTCAGGTCGGCTCCGGTGGCTCTGGCTCCTTCTGGGGCTTCGGCCTACTCCCCATCCCACCACAAGGGTAAGTCCAGGGGGGCTGGGCCACCCCAGACACTTTCCACTGGGTTGTCACTTTCCTTTTCCAGTATTTCTTGACAATCAGCTGGAGCAAGGGCGCACACTTAAAGCACCCCCACACCGCTTGCAAGCAGCATGGGGGGGACTTTAAACAGGCTCTGCCAGTCAGCTGAAGCAAGGGTGGGGGGTTTAAATGTGCCTGAAGCTTTCCGAAGCAACCTGAATTGGAGCCTGCAATGCTGGGCCTGATTTGGGTCCGATTTGGGTATTTATCCCCCTGGATACCACCATTCAGTATGTCTTTATTGTCATTTGGTTTTTAACTGTGTTCCCATTTATAGTAAGGCACCATGAACATAGCCAGTGGTTTATCTCCATAATCTTCTGTTCCCATTGCGTTTCTCTTCCTGTGACTGGCACTGAAGTGGCCTAACAAAACTAAGTTTAGTAGGTTTTCTTATGTGGTTTAAAGAATTGGAGTTTTTGCAGATTTTTACTGGTCCACTGGATTCTTTGTTTAAGTGCTTTGTTTAAATGGAAATCATGTCATTGAGCCTTTAAAATATTTCATTTTTTCTTTATTCAGATAAAGATTCTCTTTATCTTTATGCATATCCAAATGTAGATATCTGCACTGCACTGGTTTAAATAGAACATATACAGATAGTGCACTACTAAGGGTTAGAACTAGAGATGGGCACGATCCGCATTACGATCGAAAAAAAAACCCACGATAATGGCGATTGCGTGATCGGGACCCGGCGGATCGTGCTCGGGCACAGCCAACGATCCAGCGGTCGGGAGGGGGGCTGGATTGGGGCGATCGTGCTCGGATCGGGAAGCCAGACACTCAGGCGCCAGTAATCTATTCCCCTGGCAATGGAGCCAGGGGAATGCCTGAGCTGTGTTTGCCCTCCTTCTGTTGCCCTGGGAACCCGAATGGAAGCCCAGCTTGCCTTGATCAGCAGGGCTTCCTTCCAATCACGGAGCAGCAAAGCAGTCACCAGCTGGGAGAAGACACCCAAGGGAGGGGGGGAAGGGGGTGTTCTGTAGCCATGGGCACTCCAATCTCATCCCTGCAAACCCTGATAGGCAGCTCTGATGGCCAGACACAGACAACCAAACACAAACACAGATGCCGCCGGCATCAGCCACTGTTCCTGTATCGCTGGGAACAGCGGGGTGCCCCTCCGCTTTTGCCTCCACGATCCACGGATCGGAAATGGGAGATGATCGGTGTGGATCGTTAATTCGAGATCGTCGCCAGTGCCGATCCACGATCAGCTTGATTGGTATTTTTTTTGGGATCGTGCCCACCTCTAGTTAGAACATTCTTTTTTATTTCTATTTTCATTTATACCCCACCTTTCTCCCTAATGGGGACCCAACGTGGCTTACATTGTTCTCATTTTCTCCATTTCATAATCACAACCCTGTGAGGTAGGTTATGTTAAGAGTGTGTGAGTGGCTGAGGAAGTAAGCTTCCTTGGCAATAGGAATTCAGTGGGCTAGGATGGAATAGTATAGCCCTGCTTGGGGTGGCACTGTTAATTATTTGCTTGCAGAAATTAGTTGTGTCTGATACTTTTAAATGCTTTTAAAATACTTTCTTGGTCATATATATTTTCATTTTAAAAAATCAGAATCAGAACTAAACGGTTAATGGTTAATCCCAGATGGTATGTTGTTGCTAAGCAATGCACTGCTTTTTTCTTGACAGAGTCTGAGGACATTGTAGTTACAGTCACTGCCCTTTTAGCCAGCTTGAACAGTTGTTGCAATCCATGGATCTACATGTTCTTTAGTGGGCACCTTCTGCAAGATTTCATTCAGAGCTTTCCGTGCTGTCAGAAACTGAAACAGACACTGAATAAAGAAGATTCTGAGAGCATCAGCAGGCGACAGACTTCTTTCACCAATAACAGAAGCCCAACAAACAGTTTGGACACATGGAGAGAATCTCCAAATTTATCCAAGTCTACAAAGTTCATCCCTATTTCTTCCTGAGCCTTGTATGCAAAACTGATGGTCCTTGAGTGCCAGAACAGCACTTTAGCACTTTAGCTGATTACAGCTACCAGTTACTATATAGTAAATGAATTAACAAGATAAACAGAAAAACGGTTTATTACTTGTGTGTATGATAATTTTGCATTGATGTAAATGAATGCTTTAAATTGGTCTAGGGAAGGTATATTAATTAATGTGTATTTGTTTCAGTGAAAAGGTGATACATGTAATATTTTTCTAAAAAATGACAGTTTATATGTAGTTTCTTGGCTTTCAGCACAACAGTTATGAGACATGCAAGATTAAATGCAGATGCTCTTTAACACAATGAGAATGTTGGTTCAGACATCTCTTGGAATGCAGACGTGTACAATTCCTATAAAATCAGTGAGGGTGACATGCATGCAACTGGACCGGACTCCAATTTTGGCATGGTTACATATAGTCACATGGCCTGTTGTGTTGAATAGTACCTCCTGGGACCATTTTAGGTTAGGAAAATGGCATGGGCAGGGGGGTTGGACTAAATGGTTTGTAAGTTCCCTTCCAGCTCTACGATTTTATGAAGCCCCTTCTCTGTGTGCACCCAGTCACACAAGCTGGATTGGGCACCATGCATGTGGGAACAGGAGAAGCTACTATTCACATCTGACTGTTACACAAGAGACAAAGTGGAACCCTGGAGGCATTAGAAATTTTTGCTTAACAAACATTCTAAATACCCTGGTCGATATAGTGCCACAAAGTTACTTACTTGTAATAAAACATAGGATGGGTTCTTCCAGCTTTTCCATTCCATATAGTCCAATTCTTCTTCTCTCTGCAGCTGCTTATGTATTTGGGAGTTTGGTAAGGTCAAATTCATAGATCTTAAGAATAGCATTGGAAGGATCCAGAAGGACCTCGGCAATTCCTGTGGTCTAGAATTTTCCACATTTCCTGTGACACAGATATTTCAGTCTGGTCAAGCTTATGTGCTTTCTATGCCCCTGCTGAACCATGCCTGATGACTCTGTGTTAATGTGATTTGAACAATGTTAACAGTTTGGCACTTTCCACGGGCCCCTTTCTTATCCCTCAGTGCGGACCATAAATCTTGGAATCAGTCATCTGACTCCAGATGATTGAATCTAAATTCAGATTTATATGGTGCATTTGGAAATAAACATAACATACACAGTGAACTTATTTGTGTTTTATTGGTTCCTAACATGCCTCTGTGTGCTACCTGTAGCAGAAAAAAATAGTACAATCTGCCTTTACAATTAATTTGCATTGTTTGTGTCTGTTTAGGATTCCAAGTCCCTCTCCAAATATAGGCTCTTTTCAGCAATACTACGGTGTATAATTTTCTCACATTCCTTACATTTTATTTTCTTATCTACAGTAGCTCCCTATGTTTGTCTTCCCTGAATGGCTTCTTGCTTGTTCCAAAATATAAAATGTCGCAAGTGACACGATGGTTTGTACAGTTCAAGCAAGAATTATGAATATTTACTTTTTGACATAATGGTGCCATTAATTTAGTTTACTAAAAGAAAATATACCAAAACAATTTGCCAGATAACCATGCAGGTTTAACATTCAACTATGACATTTATGATATTTTCCTATTTTATAACAACCAGAGCCTGCAGCCTGAAACAATGCCATGATGTACGTACACAAGCATTTTCATTTTTCAATTTACTTATCTTTTTCACTCAGAATTGCTCACTGTGAATTTAAATATATATAAGGACCAAGCAACAATCAGCAGTCATTCCCCCTCCCCCTTTAATCTTGGATTGACCTGCTGAACCTTGATTAGCTTTCTATTTGAGAGTTAAAGAGAATATTTGTGTTACGTGTCTCTATTCAGTCTATCAAATTCACATATATACGTAATAAGCCCCCAGGCACAAATTTTACTTATTTGTGCTACACAATAAGCCCAAAGACACTGAAGTTTAATTTATGTATGTTAATACACCTATTATTGTATGGATTTAAATTTAGTTAAGATAAAGGTGTGACTTAGGTAAAACAGTCCAAATACAATATCATTTCTACAATATATATTGCTATTCTAGTATTCTCAAGTTTCTTTAGTAATGTCATGGGAACTGGCTTTGAGAATCCCTGAAGTAAGAATTCTTAAATATTTTAAAATATTTAAATAAGTAACTACTTGTAAAAGAAGAGGAGGTGAGCTAGAAAGAAAATTTATTATTTTAGACTTTGCTTTACAAATGACCTCTCTTCCTTCATGCCCTCCCTTCTAAGTTTTTATGAAGAGTCCAAGTAGAGTGATTCATAGCCATTCCCTTTAAGTTACATTCTTAGTAAGCTTGATTTCAAGCTTCCTGTTGTGAAATACTCATTTAAAAGAAAGCCAACCAACCCCTGCAGCTTAGAGATTCAGCCATCAATAGACTTGCAGAAAAATATAACTATAAAATTATAAAAGATAGATCATTACTGCAACTGTTGTTTCAGTGGCAATTCATAACATAAAGACTGGTCTTACAATCAAGAGAATAATTTACTAAATGAGTTCGCAGGAATAATGCAGATGGGTGACTGGATGACTGGATGTGCCTTCCATCTTAACTGATGGAAGGCACATTCAGTCATCCAACTGAATAACTGTTAACAGAACTTAACTGCTTGAGAAGAGCTAACCCATCACAAGGGTTGACCTCAGTGAGGTGTAATAGTTGGAGCACTGGACTAAGGCTGAGAACAGGGTTCAAATCCCCATTCTCCCATGAAGCTCTCTGGGTGACTTGGGCTAGTCACTCTCATAGCCTAACATATCGCAGGGTAATTGTGAGGGGGAAATGAGAGGGAGACTGACTATGTAGTTAGCCCTGAGCTCCTTGGAGGAAAGACTCTACTATTTTGCAATTACACACTAATGTGGCTAACTCCTCTGAATATGTGAAACTTTACAGAATTCACAGCTCTTTCAAAACAGCTTTTCATTTTCTTAGATGTATTGCTTTTTGCAGCAAAAAAACCCTTTCTTAGTTTAAAAAAACCTGCATTGATATAGAAATAAATGTCCTGCCTATGTTTGGAGTAAATGGAGCCTCATTGCCACTCCAATTGATTGCTCTAATCCATTTCTGCAGATGACAGATCAGAAATTCCCCCATAGAAGCAATGTGGATAAACTATCTTTTATATCCAGTTAATTTTACATCCAGTTAACTTTATCCTATTCTGGGGCAATAAACTTGTAACTTTATGGAAGTTTTAAACAAAACTGAAAATTTATTTGAGGAAGATTACACATTGGAAGTAAAAAATGCCATAATTCGTCTGTAAATACACTGAAATTTTAACATATGGGTTTTTTTAATTAAGAAAATACAACTGCATTATTCCGCAAATCATCTTCCAAAGAAATGTTACTGGTATGGAATAAGCATTTAAATATCCAACTAAGGGTCAAACTAGATGAGACATTTACCATGTGTTCTCCATGGGGAGACTGGCAGACATACACCAGCTGCTGGTCCCCGTGGAGAACTCCCTCAAAAAGTGTGTGTAGCCATCCCAGTTTACCAGGATTATTTTTATATTATTCATTCTTTATTTTTAACCATGATGACTCTCATCAAGGGAACTTGATGACCCCTCACATGGCAGTCTCATGCACCAGCTGCTGCATTTCCATAGCATTTTCTTCTTCACAAAGAAGAAACAGGAAGAAACAGTAACATCAAGGGGAAAGCAGTAAAAGGTAATATCGGAGTCATTCAATAAGTAGAGAGTGGGAAGGAGCTGTATTGTAATAGCTCAGACAACAAAGTAAACTTCAGGAGTCAGAAGAAGGAGATGAAAAGCATGCACACACACTCCCACAAGCAAATGTTGAGATACAATATATAAATTTAGGGCATACTCATACAGAGCTGGGGCATTAGACTTGCACACAGTGTAGAAAATAATACTTATAGGAGGCTTCTTAGAGAATGATGATCAAAAATCGGGTTGGGCCAATGTTGAAACTCTGTGAAACTTTGCAAAATAGTAGAGTCCAGTAGCACCTTTAAGACTAACCAACTTTATTGTAGCATAAGCTCTCGAGAGCCACAGCTCTCTTCGTCAGATGCATCTGAAGTTTATGCTACAATAAAGTTGGTTAGTCTTAAAGGTGCTACTGGACTCTACTATTTTGCAAAGTTTCACAGAGTTTCAACATTGCATATATTTGATTGTCACTTTAAGTATTTTATTTTTGTTACATGGTTTTCGGCTTGTATTTGTAGAAACATTCTTCATGTTGACTGTAAATATCTAAATGAAATGTTTTAAAAGAATAAAAGTGATTGGATAAATCTGCCTATTACAAATTGATTTGACTACTGCAATACAGTTTAAAGAAGTAAAACATAAAGAAATCCATGGGGAATGTTGCAGCATTTAATCCTGATGAAGGTAATAAAATTATACTCAGGAATCTAAGAGTATGGCCTAAGTGCTGTGTAGGTTAGTAAACTGAAGCAAAAAGGTACAACAAACAAATGAAAACAAATGAGTGTGTAATCAGAAAGATAAGTACTAGTGAGAGCAACAGAACAGCAATAAAAATGGACAAGTAAAACAGAATGTATTCCCAGTTTTATTATTTCTATTGTCATTCAATTTAGCACGAAATGTTACTTGGTAAAGTTACCAGAGGCACCATTGCAAAGGGGAAAGGTTTCTAATTTATGCAGCAAACGTCTGTCTGCAGATGTCACACTTGGATGAAATCCTGGCTTTTTATTTAATTAATTAAGAGCTTAGTTGTTGCAAGCCAAATCGTAAAGGACTAGATTTCACAGAAGTTTCATCTACATGCTGATGTGATATCAGTAAATCAGCTGCCCACACCCCAAAGCCAATACAGATTAAGAAGCAGAAAAATCTCAAAGGTGGATCCTGGAATTCTCAAGTGACAGTGGCTCTGAAGAGTGGCAGTTTCAGAGGGTAGACGCCTCCTGAGCTCCCTCCAGGAATTTCCCAAACCAGAGTTTTTAATAATAATAATATTTAGAATGTTTAACAATTAACAGGCTCCACTTGTTTTTGACACTGTTACGGTTATGCCAATAAAAGTTCTGTCTTGTAATAATAATAATAATATTTGATTTATATTGTTACCCCTGACCTGCTATTTCCTGTATAACCTGTATATTTTAGTGTAGTAGCAACTTCATCATACATGAAGACATTCTGTTGCCCAGCAGTTGCCCAGTCTGCCTTTTTTCACCTTCAGCAGCCAGGCAACTTGCCCCTTATCTTTCAACCCATGACCTAACTATGGTGATCCATGCAATGGTCACCTCCAGAGTAGACTACTGTAACTCGCTCTACACAGGGCTTCCCTTGGGTCTGACCCGGAAGTTGCAGTGGGTCCAGAATGCTGCTGCACATGTCCTGGCGGGTTCACCGTATGGGGCACATGTGACTCCAACCTTGTAGTGGCTGCACTGGCTCCCTGTGGAGTTCCGGATCAGGTTCAAGGTCTTGGCCTTAACCTATGAGGCTCTAAACGGATTGGGACCAGCATACCTGAGGGACCGCCTCTCCCCGTATGTATCCCGGAGAGCGCTTAGATCAGCAGGAAAACATCTACTGGTGGTCCCTGGCCCTAGGGAGGCTCGACTGGCTTCGACCAGGGCCAGGGCGTTTTCAGTCCTGGCCCCAACCTGGTGGAACTCTCTGTCGGAGGATACTTGGGCCCACCAGGACCTTGTGTCCTTTCGGCGGGCCTGTAAGACAGAGATGTTCCACCAAGCATTTGGCTGAGGCCAGTATTCAGATCCACTCATTGGCCTCCCTGCCTGTCTCCTATTAGTCGGGGGCTATATGAGTCATCTGCCCCAACTCATGTCTTCACCCCTCTCTTTCCCTTATGGTTGGCAGGGAAAGGTGGAGTGAATCCCATCCTGGGATATTAGGAACATGGAGCAGAGTTTGTTTTTATGCTGCTAAATCTAGCTTTTATTATTATTTGATGTACTGTTTTATTAATGTGTTTTTATCTGTATGTTGTAATCCACCCTGAGCCTATTCGCAGGGAGGGCGGACTATAAATTTAATTAATAATAATAATAATAGTAGTAGTAGTAAATGAAGATAATCTGCATGATTTTTTTGGTCTTCTAGCACTTGAATGGTTTTAATTTAAAATTTGTCTTTAATCTTGCTGGCATACTATACTATCCACCTCACAACTCATGGGGAAATCTAAAGTTGAATTCTGTGTCCTTTCTGTTATTACCTAATGTTCCAGTCCCTATATTTTATGACCACAGAAATGTCTAAGAATCTTTATAATTCTGGTCAATCAACTGATGACTGAAGTCAACATGACTTCAGAACTTGGGTTTATATACTTTTCTTTCAAATCCATCTTAAGAGAATTATATTAATTTATGCCATGCTGCTTTCTAAAAATAATTTTAAAAATTCAAAGCATTTTATAAAGACAAAGGTCAAACCATATTTAATTCCTATTTTCTTGTCCAACGACTCCATTTTTCTGTTTTATACTTTCTGAAACAAACTGCTTTCCACTTCTCTCACAGCAGCTGCATTTTTTGTTGACATTCCTCGACTGACCTTTTCCCCTTAGCTGTTAATAGTGTTTTCAGGAAATACATAGTTTATCTTGAAATAAATTGATATATAATTATGCCATATACCAAAATGAGATATATGCTGTATCATAATCCAAAGGTGTTCTGAAATTATCTCCTGAGAAAATCCCCTCCCCAGCCTTTCTTATAGAGCATTTTTTGCTTTGTTCATTCTCTTCCATATATCAATCAATCAATCAATCAGTCAATCAGTCAGTCAGTCAGTCAGTCAGTCAGTCAATACTTTATTGCTTCAGCACAGCCATAGCAAATAACAAGAAAAGTACAATATTATTAATACAAATTACTACATCATAAAATTTAAACCGAAATTGACAAAACTCGATCAAGATCTTTAAATCCATAAAATCCATAACAGCATGTAATATAATATAATACTACTAAAGGGAACTTTTTAATATCTTCAAGTAAAATAAAACTTACTTCCATAGTCTTAACTGTATTTTGTTTACCGATGTTACAAACTTTGCCACTTGCATTGTAATCCATTTATCCTTATCTGCCAGCAGCACCACCAATTTATCTTGCTCTGACCTCCCTGGCACCCATTGCAGAATATTTCTAAGATATTTCTCCCCAATAGTTACAAATCTTGGGCATCAGAACATAACATGGGGCATATCTTCAATGGATTTATGATCGCAGGAGCACACACAATCAGCAAGTGGGATCTTATTATAAAAGCCTTTCAGTACTGCCAAATGAAGTATATTCATTCGAGCCCTAGTAAACGACGTCCTATATTCTGTGACCATTAGGTCATCAAAATAAGCTGGCCGCGTTATAGGATGGGATATAAGATGTTTATATAGAGTTGCTGAACTCATAATACTTAGCAACCCCTGATCTTGTTGTGCACTTATGTCCAATAATCTTTGTTTAATTAGACATCTAGAAGCTATATAGTCGTAACTCCTTAAATATTCTTTGGATAATCCTAATTTAGCCAATAGGGACAGTACCTGGGATTTCCATGATGTATCTTTCATCTCTTCATATGCCATTGTTACCAAAAGTGATGCTTGGGAGAAAAAAATCTTCAACCAAAAATATATAACAAGTTTATGCACTGTTGTTGTTAGTGGTGGCAAGGCCAACTCTGATCTTACCATAACTGATGATGTGGAATTTGGGACTCCCAACATCATACGTGCAAATTTATTTTGTATTACTTCCAATGAATATAAATTTCCAAATCCCCAGATTGGTGCATCATATAACATTTGGGGGAGTAATTTAGATTTAAATATTTCTAAGGTGGGGGATACTAATGAACAGCCTTTTGTTCTATGAAATCTGTATAAACCAGATAATACTTTATTAAGTTTCTGTCTTGTTAAATCAATGTGAGTTGTCCACAACCCTGTTTGATAAAAATTAATCCCTAAATATTTATAGGTGGTCACCTGATCTAATAAGTTACCATCCATTGTCCATTTATGTCGCTGCATCTGCTTGCTAAAAACCACAATCTTTGTTTTAGCATAGTTGACCTGGAGTAAATTCCTCATACAGTATAGACTAAATTGATTTAACAATCTTCTAAGACCAATTTGTGTCTGAGCAATGGGTAATGTGTCATCTGTATACAAAAGCACAGATATGGCCTTGCTGCCAAGGCTTGCTGGAAAATACTGTGCCCCTGTAAGGGACTCCACCATGTCATTTATATAAAGGTTGAAAAGTAATGGTGCTAGAAGGCAACCTTGACAAACCCCTTTTGACGTTTTTACAGAGTCGGATAGCTGACCATGTAGGCCAAGTCTAACTTTTATTAAAGTATTAGAATAAAGTCCTTTTATTGGTTCCAGCAGTTTATTTTCTATTCCCAGCTTACACAACTTCAACCACAAGTGTTGCCTTGAAATTGAATCAAATGCCGCTTTGAGGTCTATAAAAGCGACATATAATTGTCTAGATTGTTTATGCACATATTTATTTATAAGAGTCTGTAATACAAAACAATGATCTATAGTTGAACATCCCTGCCTAAATCCTATTTGCTCTGGTGCCAATAGGGATTTTTCTGTCACCCATTCCTGTAACTTTAGGTAAAGATGTCTAGCATATAATTTCCCTATAACATCAAGGAGCGAAATTGGTCTATAATTAGATGGGTCTTTTCTTTCTGTTCCATATGCTTCTTAATATTGATTTTTAAATGCTGAAATAGCATATCTAAAGTTCCAAATATATGTTTTTTGGGTGCTGATGACATGAGTACTGAGTACCAGCACATTCTTCAGGGCTCTCCCAAGTCCTGAAGGGGGAATTGGTGGAAATTGGTGCTAGCTTGTGTATGAGTACTCGCACATTTTTTAAAACCAAAAAAGCACTCTGTGTGAGTATATGTGTGTGAATGTATGTACAATTCAGAATATACTGTGTCAAAATGAGATCTCAAGTCAATATACTGACTGCCAGCAAATCACCGACAATCTCAGGTAGCTTTCACAGCATGTACGATCTGACCCTTTTAAATGGAGACACTGGGGACTGAAGCTGGGATACTTGCAAGCAAAACAGATGCTTTACCGCTGAAGCTTGGCCCCTTCTACATATTATTTTTAGTCAATGTTTATATTATTTATTTATTTAATTTAATTTATATTCTGCTCTCCCCACAGAGATTATACTACATATAAATTACACCACACATTCATACTCCTCATGCCTTGTTTGTGTTTAAATCAATATTTACATAAATAACTGGAGCTTATTAAACCATTTGATTCAGTGTATTAAAACTCCCTTCAAGATCTGACAAAGGGAGCTTTGTTGCTTTAAAACTCATACCCTGGAAATCTAGTTGGTCTCTAAGGTGCTGTGGGCTCTAAATCTTGTTCCTCTACTACAGAATGACATGGCTACCCACCCAAAACTAATGAATTATTCTTTTCTTGAGTCTGTGTTTTCCTTAGGCACATGTACTCTACATCCAACTTGTTCTATGAAATCCTTTGAATGTTGGTGAGATATGATGGCTTCTTGAAGGAGTGAGGACAAATTGCATGCATATCCAAGTGTACAATCAACTATTTTATTTATCTGCATTGTGTTGGTTTAAAGAGAATATATTTTTGGATGTGGATTTTTGGCTGTTTTTTGATGTGGATTGGCTATTTTTGGATGTGGATACTGTCTAGCTGCATTGCATTATTTAAGTAAAGTGCTCATTTTGCTACACTTTTGAGTGCACATACAATTAAAACTAATGCAGTACACATAGACCATCCACAGTAGGATGCCATTTGGAAGCGCAGCCAGACGTGTGAACACTATGCAAGTCAACCCAGTTATTTTTCATGCTTTTCTTGGTGAATTATTGTTGGGTTATACTTACTCTGATTTTTCAACCTTGGCAAGTGTATCACAGACAGAAATAGTTCAAGGGGGTCCAAGACCTTGTCTTATAGAGGAAGCTGTCCCCATCATCATTTTCTCTAGAACATCAATGATTTCTAAGTTCAGATATATATTAGTTTACTTGAAGGCTCTAAGAGCTTAACTGATGGTTGCTGATTTAGCATGGACTATTTTTGTACTTGCTTACCAGGTGCTTCTGTTACCCAAATAGGTGGTCTCCTAATTAGTTGAGGGACTTAGCTTTAACGAAAATAAGTGAGAGGAGGTAACTGGGATTTTCCACCTATGTTTACGGAGATTATTCCCTTAGAACGCTCAAATAAATCAGACAGATATTCAACAGGAAAGGAGTTTTTTTAATTAAAAGAGAAATAAGAGCAAATGTACAAAAACCATACACAGTACATATTCAAGGCTAACTAAGAAAATCAGGGAGGAAAGGGGGAGAAAGCAGTTTCAGAAAGGGTGATAGTTAACAGTCTTGAAGATAGAGGTCCACGAAGACAGCAGCAAAATGACCTGCATTTCACAACGAAGAGAAGAAGCCCAAACAGATTTGAGAGTATATGGACGGGTCCCAAGATACACACACAGAGACTGGTGGCTAGGGAGCCCAGTTACAGGGTGAAATGCTCCCTGAGGCAAGCTGACGTCTTTACCCCCAAAACAATGACTTGATGGCTGTCTCCAGAAGTGGACAATGGAGTTGGAAGAGGCTTAATGGCTGTTCTATAGGTGTGAATGGTGTTCCATGACCCCTTGAGTACTGGATAGGAAAGCTACCAGGTTTGCTGATGGGTGAGGGGAAGCAG
This sequence comes from Eublepharis macularius, assembly GCF_028583425.1. NCBI lineage: Eukaryota > Metazoa > Chordata > Lepidosauria > Squamata > Eublepharidae > Eublepharis > Eublepharis macularius. The sequence continues at coordinate 66,273,962 of NC_072798.1, forward strand.
GGTTGGGGGCTGATGCAATGAATCAGGAGTTTCCTGAGAGCTTCATTGTCCTGAGTCATGCAATTATCCAGGGCAAGAAGGGGGGCGCTGGTCAGTCAACTGCTCTGACTCACATTCTGGTAATTTTCCAGGCTCCTGCCTGACTGGCACTCATTTTAGTCTGGGCAGTGCCTTGTGCTTATGGAATATGAGAAAGGGGGTTTATGATATTCCATAAATAAACTCCCTTCTCAGCATGAGGAGGGATCTGACTGCTAACACCTCCTTCCCACACACATATACCTATCAGATGACCAGTAGTGAGATATTTCAGAGCCTCGAAGAAGACTCTCCCTGGCATCCCCTCTTCCTAGTTTGCAATTAGTATAGGAGGTTGTTGGCATTATTTGTCTTTATTAGTTAGAGTTGAGAAAACACCTTCAGTTTCAAGTATTACTTTCTTTTGTTATGCAGAGCATATCGTTGGCACAGCTGAATTGCCTTAGCTTCTTAGGAAAGAAAGTTCACATGGAGCCTCATTCTATCTTTAGTAAAACAATATAAGACCTTTTTGCACAGAACATTCAGAAAAAGTTACAGCAGAGACAGCATTCTAAACTAAATAGCTAAACTAGGATGGATAGAGATGCAAGAGAACACATCTTGCTTTCATAGTTGCAAGATGGAGAAGAGAGAGAAGGTGTCAGCCAGAAGGAAGGAAGATTCCCTGAGAGTAGGAATCTACACATCAAAGGGGCAGCACCAGAGCAGTGGAAAGGAAGGATATACCTGACCTATCTATCTCTCAGTCTCTATAGCCCCGTCTGAAGTCTGAGAATAAGAAACAGTGCAAAACTTTTCACTTCCAACAGATTTCACACTGAAAACTAGATCCAGAGGAGTTAGCCGTGTTAGTCTGTAGTAGCAAAATCAAAAAGAGTCCAGTAGCACCTTTAAGACTAACCGATTTTATTGTAGCATAAGCTTTCGAGAATCACAGTTCTCTTCGTCTCATGCATCTGACGAAGAGAACTGTGATTCTCGAAAGCTTATGCTACAATAAAATTGGTTAGTCTTAAAGGTGACACTGAAAACTGGTATAGAAGGCTGGAACTGAGGCCTCCTTCACACAAGGGTTACGCTTCATACTAGGCCAAGCCTGGCAACCAGTGGGAGGATTAGGGATGAGAACATGGTAGTGGGAAGCATCATGAGCATGACGATGTCACTTCCGGGGAAAACCCAGGAATGATGGTGGTAGCTCTAAGAATTGACAGAAACTCTATGGTAAAAATCAACAGTAAAACCATAGCATTTCTGTCTATTCCTAGAGCTACTGCTCTCACTTCCATGATGTCATCATGCTTGCAATGCTGGTACGTTTTTTTTTAATTTCCTCCTTGCGGCCTCTTGGTGCTAAGGCAGGCAATGAGAGCTCAGGGCATATATCATGATAATAAGTACAATACAAAAAAACATGTTCCAGGGTTTCTATGTCTCGCTGAGCACAAGTGCATAACCTTTTAGTATACGCGTTTTATGGAATTTCCCATAAAGTATCGCAGAAGGTAGCACATTAAACCAAGCTAATGCGATAAAGTGGAGCCATTAAACAGGTAAGATATTCTGCCCTATACCCATGGGTAAAAAAACCCAAACCAGGGGTGAGCATCTGCCTTTTGCAAGACTCCTGAGATTCTGAATCTCGATGTCAAGGAGTCTTTGTCTGATCAGTGCATAAGCTGATTTTTCTGTGAGGAAAAATAAATCTTCAATATTAATCCCTATTGAGTTATTTTTTTCTTCTATGTGGTTGAGCCACTGTTGGGGATGCCTGCTATTTCATTTTTTTTTTAATGACTGAGACTCCATCAGCATGTGAAAGATGAGGCTATCCTCATTATTCTTAAAAAGTAGATGTAACCAAAATTTGATAGTATTAATCCATGCTTTAGTCTCAAGGAGTCTTCAATTGGTTTCAAGGCTGATGGCCACATAAGACACACACATGAGAAGGCCCAATATTTTCTGTAGGAAGGTGGATTGTACTTTTTCCACTTCTTTGTTGAAAGCCATAATCCATATAGGTACACCATAAAACAGTCCTGCACTAATTTTCTGGTTGAATACTCTAATAGCTGAGGGCACAAATTGATTACCCTTGATGAAAAAGAAGTGAGTGAGCACAAGTACGTTGCAGTTCACAGATTTTATCAATTCCCTTCTATGTGGAACCCAGCTAGCTCTATAATTGAAATGGATTCCTAAGTAACAAAAACTTTTGACCTGCTCAATCCTGTTACCTCTTATAGTCCATTTTAAAGGTTTCCATGTTTTTGCAAAAACCACGATTTTCGATTTCTCAGAATTCAGAGTCAGTTTGTTTATTTCACAGTAATCATGAAAGTGTGATAATAGTCTGGAAAAACTCAAAATAAGATTGTACTTAAGATAGTAAAAGTTAGAAATCCCAAATGAGATCAGCACTATCAAATTCCATGTGTGTATGACTGCTATTTCCCCAGGTAGGAGCAGAGTGGCATGTCATTCAAATGTAATGTATTCCAACACTTTATTCTTCCATAGAGTCTCAGCTTCTTCCATCTCTTTGGTCTTGGTTGACCTGCTTAGCAACTAAATGACGAATGGTATGTGAACTATGAGCTACTCATCAACTCTTCCATTGCTGGCAAATGGGTTAACTTGCATTTGAGTAATAGTTGGATGACATGGCCTTTTTGTATGATTCTGGCCAACAAGCTATCTGGATGAAGTCAAAAGAAGTGTGATAGATAACTCTTCCTCTTCAATTTAAGAATCACATCTCTATATCTGGATTTTATGAAGGTGGGTGGGTCGAGACTGATCTATTAGGGCAAATGGGCTAGCTCTCCAGCCTCAATTGCCCATGCTTGATCAAGTATGCAGTGGATGAAAAAGTGTGTGGGTAGGTGGCAAATAACCTCAGAGCCCCATGACACTTTAGGAATTCCCCTATACTCTATGGTTTTATCATAGGGCTTTTGGGGGGCGGGGTTTGCAATTCCTAGAGTTACACTATAGCACTTTTGGGTTTTCCCAGATGTGATGTAATGAATGACATAACTGACATCATGTCCCCCCCCCCATTTTCCCACCCCAACTCTATTATAAAAGATATAAATCATAAATGATAGCTTCAGGAACTCTTTTAAAATTGTTAGACTTTCAGGATGGGTATCAGGATGGGATATACTGCTTCTGACAACTTTGCCTTTGATGTCTTGCTGTCATCGCATCACGCTTATCCAGAATTTGATGGATGAACTCTTTCTAAAGCTTTTACTACACCAGAACAATGCAATTAATCTTGACATTGCACCATTATTGTTAAGGTTCCAGTGCATTTCACACATCTTGCTTAGGCTTGACTGAGTTTCACATAATGATAGATTACTTGTTTAGCTGTCTTTTATGAACCTCCATGTAGTGTCCCTTTTCTTTTAGTTTATCTCAAAAATAAACATGCCACTGTACATTCTTCCCATATAAAGGGGGGGGGGGGGAAGAATCTATATTGTACTCATCTTTGTTCCTTTCTAGGGATTAAAACAGCCCAAGGATGCATTTCTGACTGAGGAGACGATGTAGCAAAAAGAGTAACACAAGCACCCCTTCCTTGGCATTGTGGTTCCCCATTCTCCTTTTTAGATCAATAATATTTTAAAGGTTTGGCCCAAGATCACAGATAAAATCATTTTGTGTGTTCAGTAGCATGATAAAATTCTATTGTTGGTAGAGGTTACATGTAATGAAAAAATGGTGCTGCATGCATATTAGAATAAATGTATTAGTATTAGTGCAGCAACTATTGGACTATCATGTTAATTTCCCATGCAAGCAAAGTGATGCTCAAAATTCTACAGCTAAGACTCTTGCCATATATGGAAGGAAAAATGCCAGATGTTCAAGCATGATTCAAAAAAGGAAGAGACAGAGAGATCACATTGCAAATTTAGAATAGCTAATGGAACATACCAGGGAATTTCACGGGGAAAAAATCAGCCTGTGTTGTATAGATTACAGCAAAGCTTTTGACTGTGTGGATCCTGAAAAGTTATGGAAACTGTTAAAAGAAATGGAGATGCCACAATATCTGATTGTTTTGATGCACCACCTGTACTCTGGACAAGAGGCTACTGTTAGGGCAGAGTATGGGGAAACAAAATGGTTTCCAATTGGCAAAGGTGTCAGACAAGGATGTATATTATCTCCCTACCTCTTCAACCTTTATGCAGAGCATATCATAAGGAAAGCTGGATTAGATTCAGAAGAACATGGAGTGAAAATCAGTAGAAGGAATATTAATCATTTGAGATATGCAGTTGACACCACATTACTGGCAGAAAATAGTGAAGACTTGAAATGCCTACTGATGAAGGTTAAAGGGGAAAGTGCGAAAGAAGGATTACAGCTGAACAGCAAGAAGGCAAAAATAATAATGACTACTGAGGAATTACACCATTTTAAATTTGACAATGAGGAAAATGAAGAGAGTATGTTTCATTGGTGGGAAATTCCAGAAATCATGCTTACTTGTATATTTTGTGTTTCAGGTCATGCAAGGAGTTAAGGTAAAGGGGGCTTTGTGGATATTCGATTTGGGTAAACTTCAGTAAATCCTGGAAATCCTTTGAGTGTCAATAAACTTTTTCATAGAAAATGGCATAGATTTCAGTTCTAAAAATAGCTCACAGCAACAAACAGGGTCTAAAAGGATAGAAATAAAAATGTGGGGAAATACATGGAACGGGAATAAAAGGCCCTAAAAATCATACACAGGAACAAAATGGCATCTGACTGGGATAAGCTTCCCTAAAATAACATGAGACTCTATTTTTTATACATTAGGACACATTTCTACAATATATTTGTTTCGGCCATTTGGCTTATAACAAAAGTTGTTTGGGGGAGCAACTCTGAGGGTGAGCCCTGCACAAGCTCAGTGGAGATTGTCAGTATCAGATACCTTCAGTCTGTTATGTGTAAATGCTATTCAAATTGTGTCAGAAGCCTTTCCATACAGGTTATCTTCCCTCGATTCAGTGCAGTTGGGAGATGGGGTATTATCCCTGCTTCCTAGGATTGCCAGGCCCCTGCTGAGGGTAGCAAATTCTCTGCCTCCAGCTGGTGCTTTCCTCTTCCGTTCACTGGCCTGGGGAAAGAGTGGGAAAATGAGAGGAGGCTGGACAGAGTGTCAACATAGTGGTGTCACTCCCTGTGCATCCAGAAGTGATGTCATCACATTGCCCAGTGAAGCCCTGGTGTTTGGGCAAAAACCGTATAGATGCTTTCACTTCCAGGAGTAACATTCGTGTGTAACCAACAATGTGGTGATATCACCAGTGAGCCCCCCCCCCCCCGCAACAATGCCAAGTAAGTCTCTCCCTGGCCCCCACCAGTTGCCAGGGGATACCTGACAACCCTACCCTTCTGCACAGCATCATGGTGCATTAGTGCACCACCTTGTGTTTCCCTAGCTTTCCTCTAATCTTTCACAAGCCTGTTTTGCTCTGAATTTTTTAAAGAAAGATCACAGTAAAGCCTGGATAGCTGCCATGGGGGTGAAAAGTTCAGATTTTACACACACACACCAGATGGCAGCCATTTTCTCTGATCCTGTCCGCACAGTGGCCATTTCCTTCCATCGCCATGGGGATTTTTTTTATTGGCACTAGAATATTGAAATGTTCAACAGTCTGTTAAATGTTTTATGTTAATCTGGAGCAGTTCCAGTTCAGGTTTCATAGCTGGGTAAACTGGATGGAGAACAGTTATGAAGGACGCTGTTAGGCCTTATGTTCTTTTCTGATGTCTGTTGAATAAAGTTACTCTGTGCTGAATTAAAAGAGATCCTCTGCATATTCCTGAATGACTGCAGAATCTTACAAATATCATAATATTGATATAACATCGTAACAATATGGTTTAACAGGTTCTCTCAATTCCTGGCTTTCATTTTTTTAAAAAAAATTCTTGAGTCTTCCTTTTCTAGAGGATGTATGTTATCCCTTTCTCTGCCTCAAGCTGGTGCAAAAGTGAAGTTTTGACCATGTGTAAACTAAAGGGCTTTTTGTTGTGCCTAGATGCAAAATAAAATGTTTAATGATATGCTTCTTGCATACAAACATAAAGTCTCTTGCTGTGATGGGGTCTTGGAGAGTAAGTGCAAAATAGTGCTTTTTATTAGTTTAACTAGACACTTGCTGTCCAGTTAGTCCAATGAAAGGGTGTTGCCTTAGTTGCTTTCTCATTCTGTGTGTCTAACAGTGCAGTCCTATGCAGACTTACTGTCTTATAAATCCATTGAAGACAACAGGCTTAGAAGAGAGTAAATCTATTTAGGACTGTGTGAAAACACACCTCTTCTGCTCTGAGTTATCCAAGGACAATTAATCTTTAAAGTTTTCTTGACACATGTAAGGCAGTCTGCATTTTCCTTCTACATGAGCTGAATGTCACTCAGAGGTTTGTACTGTTAGTTGAATCCCATCCTAGTACTCATTCAATTGTATCTAATGCCGATAGATCTTGAAGTTCAATATTTTGAATGGAAGACTACAAATGGAAAGAAAATATTTTTAAAAGAAAAATATATACAATATCTAGAAAAGTAAAGATGTATAAGGGCCAGTATGTTGCTATAACAACAACAACAATAATAATGTTGCTGCTATAATAAGTGCTTAGCATTTTGAATATTTAAAATGTTCTGCATGTATTATCTTGCTGTAAGTCTTACTACTAAGTCTGATTAAGGTTTAGAAAGTAAAAATGGATTTATAGCATATGCAATGAAAACTATGTAAACTATGTGATACTTCTATTCATTATAGATACCTAAGCCAGGGAAAGAACTTAGAATATGATGTTTTGTTTTATACCAATAACCATTATAATGCTTTTTGATTCTACTAAATGTTGTCTAAATATAACAATATTTTTGTTGGAGTTAAAAGTTAATGCCTCCTGGCATAAAATATGGGAAGGACTGGAGCCCCAGGATGGTAACTACAGTGCAACTCCAATAATTATGCATGAAGGAGGATGTAAAATTAATTAGCCCAGTAAGTAATCACAGCAGTACACCAAGGAGTTTGTTGTCTTCTCCTTATGCTGGCTTTTAGAGACGAAATCCAATTCCCGTTCTGAAGTTTATAGTAGTTAATGTAATAATGTGGTAAGTAAAACTAGAGTAGAATTAGCAGTGTCTGATTCAATCACCCTTTATTGTAGCCCTAGGAATTATAAAATCAATCAGGAATAGCCAGCTCCCTTTATTACCTGGTCTGAAGCAAAGATACAGTGTTTATACAATATTGTATACGTGAGCATACAGCTTATCATAAAAAGTCTTCTAGATGCTATATTAATAAAGATAAGTCATATGCCACATGGCCGTGTTGTATCATCCCCAGAGATTTCTGCAGGTATGTAAATGAGGTAACTTGATCAATGGATTGGCACTGAAAACAGAATTTTCCTAATTATAGTTGCTAAAATGGCAGTAGTTGCTTATTATAGTTGCTAAATGGCAGTAATTATGCCACTCTCCTTGATAAAGTGCAGATTTTCCAGGATAACTTTAGAAGTCTTGTATCTCATAAACACCCACTTAAACAGTTAGGAAAGGAAAGATTTGGAAAGTTAGAAGACAAGGCTCTTTAAAAAACATCTCAGTAATGAATGTTTGCCTGAATGTTAAGCTAGCCTAAAATTATTTCCTATAAAACGAAAGGGACGTAATGTACATTTGCAAAACTTTGACAAAGGAGAGAAAAAGAAATCAAGTTAACAATACTCATGGGACATGCCTGAACGTGGAAAATATTACTCCATATAAATAAAAGACTTGATTTTGGATAATCTTTTGTGAACATTTTGAAATAATAAGTAGCTACTCGTAAATGTTACCTTAAATAAGCGAAGCCGCATATCAATTCTAGCAGGGTCAATCATTGTAACCTATAAATTTTGGCATTCTTTTATTAGCAACAGGATCTATGTATCTATTACATCTTTATCTGTACTTTCTCCAAGGATCTCAGAACTGAATACATGGTTATCCCGATTTTATCTTCACAGCAACCCTGTGAGGTAGGCTTATTTAATGTGATTAACTATAGGACAGCTTTGATCCAATAGAATATGTGCTATAAGGCCACAGTACATGTTGGCTTTTTAAATACCTCTATCAGCTGTGCATAGTTCTGAATTTCTTCTCAGCAGCAGCAGCAGCACTAAGGGATGGGACATTTAAAGCCCTTTCAACCATGCTGTTTTGCCAGTTTAAATAGCCTTCTCTTCCCACACTCCACCTCCCAAGCTGCAACTGTCTTTACAGCAGAATAATACTGGACTTTTTTTTCTCCAGTGGGGAAATCAGCAGCTGGGGTAAAGATTTAAATCAGGAAAATAGTGTAGGGATGGGTTAACCCTTCCCTTACTAGAGCTACTTCTTCAATCCAGGCCGTTTCCACATGTCCTTAAAGGGACTGACCACTTGCTGAACTCTGGCAGCTTTTCCCCTTCACTCCTGATGTCTGTTTTCAAAACAGTTGCAGGCTGTTTGGCTTCCGTTTTTTCGGTGCCTTTTCTGGGAACACACTTTCCCACAGTCCCTGAAAAGGCACCAAAAACAGAAGCCAAAAAGCCTGCAAATGTTTTGAAAATGGAGATATCTGCTGTGAAAGCCGTCATTGGTCTGTCCTGTTAAAAATGTGTGGAAATGGACCAAGTTTGGAATGCCCTACAGTTGTTTCAAAATTAAACATGGATCTCCTGCATCAGATGAAGTGGGGCTGTGGGGCCCTAAAACTAATCCCACAAAAAGTTAATCTTGTTTTCAAACAGCCAGAGACTAGGGATCCCATTCCCCCAGTGGGGGCAGGGGATCACCCACTCCCACTCTTTGCCCCCCCCCACTTACCTGGCTGTTGGGGGAAAGGCAGGGAATGGGCCTTCTGGGCACACTACTGGAGCTGGTGCAATAACATCACTGACATCATCACACCACCCCAAGAGTACTCTCGCACCTTGCAGCCCTCCAATTTGGGGCCCAAATGGGCCAAATCAGGTTCATTTGGGCCCCGAATTGGCCTGCTGCGAAGCACATGCATGCTCCCCAGTGTTGCATGATGATGTCACTTCCCAGAAGTGATGTCATCATGCCAGTGCGGGGGCACATGCATGCTTTGCGCATGTGTGAGAGTCCCCAAGTGCTGGAATGGTAAGTGCTGGGTCCCCCCCACCTGCCGGGAGGATAAGGGGGTCTGGCAAACTTACCATGTACTGAAATAGATGAAGGACCACTTCTATCCACTATCTGCTGAGATGCTGTTGCACATGCCTACAGTATTTGTTTGGTCCCTTTCCCTTCAGATGTCTGACTAAACCCCCCACCCCCAATTTCAGGTGAATTCAGAACTTGCTCTGATGCTGCTGCTTATTTATTCTTGCTACAGTACTTTAATTGTTAGTTAATGCTGCTGTTTTGTGATGTTAAATCATGTGTTTAATTGATTTTTTTCAATTTTTTGTAAAAATTCATGGCTATTTTTTTATTTGGTGGAAAAGTAGATACAAGTATTCTAAGTTATGGAACAAGGAATTAATAAAGCTATGAATAATTACTTATCGATGTTTATCCCAGCTACTGCTGGTTTACTAGCATACCTAGAACTGATGAACTGAGGGGTAGAGGTGGGCACAGACCAAAAAATGGACTGAAACTTTACACAGACCGGGCCAGTTCGGTGTTTGAGAGCCAGCAGTTTGTGAGACGTGCCTTTTTTTCACGGATGCGATGAACTTTAGCCAGTCCATTGGTCCGTTGGTCCATGAAACCAGACATCCCGGCACTGAGCAATCAATTCCCTAGGCAATGTGGGAGCTGCCTGCAGACCTTCTGCTGCCCTTGAAACACACCCATCTTACCCTTAAAACCTTGATAGGCAACTCTGGCTGTAATGTGCTGCATGTAGAGCTGTTGCTGAAAATCGTTTAGAAATTCAACTTGTACAGAATGCAGCTACCAGGGTTTTAATTTGCACGTACTACAGTGATCATGGGCTCCCAGTTTGTTTCTGGGCCCCAATTAAAAGTGCTGTTGTTCATCTTTAAAGCTCTAAATGGCCATTGGCCAGGATGTTTGAGGAACTGCCTGTACTCATATGGTAAAGGTAATGGTAAAGGTAGTCCCCTGTGCAAGCACTGAGTCATTACTGACCCATGGGGGGACGTTGCATCATGACGTTTTCTTGGCAGACTTTTTGTTATGGAGTGGTTTGCCATTGTCTTCCCCAGTCATCTACACTTTACCTCCAGGAAACTGAGTACTCATTTTACTGACCTCAGAAGGATGGAAGGCTGAGACAATCTTGAGCCAGCTACCTGAACCAGGGCCCTTTGCACATTGCTTACCTGCTGCTGGAACGCCGCAAAATATCGTGCAAAAAATGCGGAAGATAGCGTCTTCTCACGAGAGTTTTGCACGACATCGCGCTATCTTCCACGTTTTTGGTGCAATATTTCGTGACATTCCCGCAGCAGGTAAGCAGTGTGAAAAGGGCCCAGGCTTCTACCAGGATCAAACTCAGGTTGGGCTTGGGCTGCAGTACTGCAGCTTACCACTCTGTGCCACGGAGGAGGCTATGGGGAGGCTCATCATATGAGCCTCCTCATAGTCTAGAGCTCATGGGGCCAGCCTTCTCTACAGGACCTCTTGTATGACATAAGGATGGTAAGAATAGTCCACAAACTTCAGAATACCCTGCCCTCCCAGATCCAATTTGCACAATCACTGGTGGCCTTCTGGAAGACTCTTCTGGAGGCCCTTGGATACAAATGGGGTATAATTATTGTTATGACTTTTACATTTTGGAGAACTATTTAGTTATTGGTTGTTGCTACTTTCTACTGAGTTATTTGCAGCACACACCTAAGAATACTGCCCTGGGAGTGCCATTGTTTACATGCATGGATTCAAAAGGTTGACTTCAGACTACATTTTCCACTAGTAGAAGGCACTTGCATCAGCAGAACAGAACAATTCTGCCTCCCCACCTCATTGAAATGCTGCTTGTGGGGTACAGGGGACCCTCAAAATGGCATAAGGGCAAATCAGAGGTACGCAGCAGGAATGGGAAATTGGCAGAAATTACATTTTCCATTAGTAGAAAATTTACTCTGGATCCAACCTAACATCTTATTGTTTTTTAAAAAAATTTCTTTAATTTGTACTACTATGTACTACCTTGTACAAGGAGGGAATACAACTTAATAAATACGATGCTCCTGAATATTTCATTGATGTTTGTGTGCTGTTCCTTTAACATGGATATGTTTTAAAAATCTTTTTTCAATGTACATCTGCACTGCACAAATTACTTCCAGACTCTTACCTTTTTGTTTCTACAGTATTTTTCTCCATCGCTGGGACTGCATGTAAATCATGAGGTAAGCAAGCTGCTGAAAGTATTACATGATGCGCTTTCACTTTGATAGGATCCCTTTGCAAAATTGGTACTGCCATCCCTGCTGTGAGAAAGCACTTTGTACTTCCAGGCACCAGAAGTCCATGCAAAATGAAACCAGTAGGTTTTGTCTCCAGGAGATTGAAGGATATGAGCCAGAATCTTCAGTCTATTCAGAAAAATCAGCACAGTCCCATATGAAGAAGTTTTTTTCAAAAGTAACATTGTGACCATCAAAATTGGAACCAAGGTGGAAGGAGATTCCAAAGATAACATAAGGAAACTACCAAGGGCGTCAGTAGCCTGAAATTTCTAAATGACAAGTATCTGCCACCTGAGAAATTGCTTTTCCCCCTTCCATTTATTTTGTTTCATTGCTTACAGAACACGAGTTTGGAAACTGTTTCTGTTCATCAGCTTTGGTATGCTCACTAAACATCATAACAAACATGGCTTCTGCACAGCTCCCGTGCCATTGCACGCTCTTGAGGATGCTATTTTTTTTGCCAGGCTTGGTGCCCATTCTGCATTAGGAGGGGAGAAAGCATGGATCTAAGGTATCCAAATATTTGGACCATGTGATTTATTTTATAGAGCAGGAATCTGGACTAAGAGGTCCACAGATTCCCTTTCTACATAAAATATTTCCAGAGTTTACAGCAGAACTCTTAATTTGTCTTGTTCCCATCTACACATAAACTTCTTTTATTCCTCATCTGATACTTCAGCACCAATCTGAATTATGGCCAAAGGCTTCCAAAACAAAAACATGATGTTGTTCATTAAAATGATGTGCTCACATCATCCGTTTGGTCATGCAGAGATCAGGGCACACAACTGTAACAAGGCATCACTACAGGGACACAGTAAATCCAGTGAATGAGCCCATTCAATGCCTTAAGACGGCTATGTGCTAATGCACTCATAATGAAAAGTAGCTGTATTTCAGATAACCCTTTGACAATAACTTAAAGTGTAAGACACTAGCACCACGTTCTGGTTGTTAATATTGTTGCAAAGAAACTCACAATACCTGTGGTTTAGATTTAAGACAGTGTCTCAATTTAAGACAAATGAGACTCCAATCGGAAGAACACTTACTAGGAAGAAAGTCACATTGAAATCAGTCAGATTTACTCCATGTAAATATGCTTAAGAAAAGCATGCTGCTCTCATTGGCTATTCTAAGCATTTTAGAGGGGACGGTTCTATTTCCTTACTAAATAAAGCTGCTGCAAATCATATGAAAAACATCTCCTATAGCTTATAAGAAGACTCTGTGTAGATATTTGTTTTAACTACCAATTGGATTTTAATTTCTCTATAATTTGTGAATACAATTCAGATGACCTCAGTAAATATGCTTGCTATCCTAAAATTAATTTCTTATTCATTTTATGCATTTATATAAAAGTAGGGAAAGATGAGATTATTACTCAGAAATCTACTTTCCACTCCTGGTAAATAAACATGGCGATTTGTAGTTATACATCCTGTAAGACAAATAAATGTTTTCTAGATCAAATCAAGCTTGAATTCTCCCTAGAAGACAAAATTACTAAACTGAGACTATTGAACTGAGGTCATCATGAGTAGTGATAGCCACAGACACAGATGGCTTTAAAAGGGGATTAGACAGATTCATGGAGGAGAGGTTCATCTATGGCTTACTAGCAAGGCTTTTTTTTCAGCTGGAATGCAGTGGAATGAAGTTCCGGAACCTCTTGAAAATGGTCACATGGCTGGTGGCCCCACCCCCTGATCTCCAGACAGAGGGGAGTTTAGATTGCTCTCTGCACCGCTGAGCAGCACAGAGGGCAATCTAAACTCCCCCCTGTCTGGAGATCAGGGGGCGGGGCCACCAGCCATGTGACCATTTTCTCCGAGGACAACCCACTGAGTTCCACCTCCTCTTTTCCCAGAAAAAAAGCCCTGGCTACTAGCCATGGTGACTAAACAGAATCTCCATGACCAGAGAGCAAACCTTTGAATATCAGTGCCAGGAGGCAACATCAGGGGAAGGCCTTGGCCTCTATGTCCTGTTACTGGCCCTCCAGAATAATTGACTTGCCACTGTGTGAGACAGGATGCTGGACTAGATGGACCACTGATCTTACCCTTAGGGCTCTTCTTATGTTCTTAATACGGCTATTAGAAGAATGGCATTAGAATTCTGTCTCCAGTAGTTCTGCTTTCTGTACATAGACTCAGATCCTGCGAGGAAGTATCAGTCATCATGACTGCTTGGCCAGTCATGGCAATAAGTTGGAGTGCCCAATGATTATTATCAAAGATGGTTATTCTTCACATCCCTTTGATGATGTATAATGGGAGTTGACTTGAAATGTATCCAACCAATGCTAGTTCTTAGCCCAATTGATCCCACTGGCTGCTTGGGGCACCACAATGAGGTGAGGGTACTTGCCCTCCACAGGCGCTCATCTTGCTTCCTGCAAGTGGTGATATGCAGGAAGGACAAAGGGCCTGTCTTATGAGCTTTGCTGACTTGTGCTTCCACCAGCTGGGCTAACTTGAGACCCCTCAGCGGCGCAGAGGGCAATCTAAACTCCCCTCTGCCTGGAGATCAGCGGGTGGGGCCACCAGCCATGTGACCATTTTCAAGAGGTTCCGGAACTCCGTTCCACTGCGTTCCAGCTGAAAAAAAGCCCTGCTAGTAGCCATAGATGAACCTCTCCTCCATGAATCCGTCTAATCCCCTTTTAAAGCCATCTGTGTCTGTGGCTATCACTACATCCCCTGGCAGTGAATTCCACACTTTAATCCCAGTTAGAGCAGTTCCTCAGTGGAACAGGCTGCCTTGGGAGGTAGTGGATTCTCCTTCCTTGGAGCGGAGGTATTTAAGAAGAGGCTAGATGGCCACAACAATGATGATTCTGTGGGTCAATATGAATTTCCGCTCAATATGAATCCGCTCTGAGCCCACTTGCGGACAGAGAAGAATAGAAATCAAATAAATAAATAAATAAATTCCCAGAGATCGAGAGAGGGAGGGCATGAAGGGATTAGCCAATGCTAGGCTCTCTTATATGCTTGGGATAATGCTAATTAGTACTTTTTCCCTAGGCCAGATTGGCTGGGGATCCAGGAGGTTTTTTGCCTTCCTCCAGTTATAGAGCAGAGGCAACTGCAGAAGGTGAGGGAGAAGGAAGATGTGCATTTCTGGCACTGTGCAAGGATTTGAACTAGATGACCTTTGGGTTCCCTTCCAACTCTATGTTTCTATGTTTTATCCATCCTGAATATACTGCTAATCAGCTTCACTGCCCCTGAATTCTAGTATTTTTGAGAGAGGGAAGAAGGTTCTCTGTGTCCACTCTCTCTACTGTGTGTATAATTTTATAAACCTCTCTTATGTCCTCCCCTTTGTTGTCTCTTTTCTCGACTGAAAAGTCCCAGATTCTTTGGCTTTTTCTCATAGGAAAGGTGCTCTGAACCCTTTATCATCTTCGTTGCCCTCTTTTGTACTTCTTCCTTCTTTTGTACTTATCCTTCTTTAAATACAGGGACCAGAATTGTACGCAGTATTCCAAATGGGGCGGCATCATATATCTATAAAGGTCAACTCGCAACCAACTCAGGGCAGCCTAAAGTTCCATCTCATTGGGTTTTCAAGGCACGTGACAGGCAGAGGTGGTTTGCCATTGCTTTCTCTACATAGCAGACCCGTTCTTCCTTGGTTTTCTTCCTACCAAGTATTGATCCAGCATAGCTTCTAAGCTCTGATAAGATCAGGCTTATAAATAATTTCAAAAGCTTTTTTAGGAAGGATTTTTCCCTCAGCTGGCTTTGTTCCTCTATATGCCCAGTCATTACAGTTTCTTTGATTATGGCTTCTACTAATTTGCCTGGGCCAGACATGAGTGTAACTCAGGGGATCCAAATGGTCCTGATGGCACCTTCTAACACCCTTCCTGGGGCTGCCAAGTGTTTTTAGGAAGTGGGTGAGGCCATGTGGGACTCTTTGCCCAGCAGATATTCTGATTGGCCAGTGAAGATCTGATTAGCTGTGCAGATTAAAACAATGTTGTTTCAGATGCAGCTGCCACCACAGTATTGGTTGTATTCTTTCTCACTCCTCTTTCCCAGTGGGCTTCCACTGTGTATAGCTCCATCTTGTGGGGCAGCCATTTTGTAGTTGTGCCCACCACCCTGTGTCAGAATTCCAAAGGTGTCCACAGGCTTAAAAGGTTGGAGATACCTGGTCTATAATTTCCTGGTTAATTAATCTCCCTAGTGGGTGAATTCTAAAATACCTGGAGCATCTGGGATAATGCAAATCTGGGCCAGTACATATTAAAAGTATATTCTCAGTCATTCTGTCAACTGGCATAGGACTCATAGGTCCTCTTCTATAGCTGCTACCCATTATATTCATACCTCTACAACCATCTGGGTTATCACACAGGGAAGAATGATCCTCTCTTCTATGCCATTCAACAACAGTGAAGCTTAAGGAAGCAGAAGATGGAAAAGTTACCCTCTTGTGCTAAAAGATCTCTAATATACACCCATGCTGTTAAAATGTCAGTTTCAATGTCTTGTTTATGTCTTTGAACATGACCCTGCTTTTGGTCTATTAAATATTTATTTTAAAAAGTAGAAACAGCGTGTAAATCAGAACATGTTACACAGTAAAATAAGAAGCGATGCACATTTCTGACAGTTTGCCCAGACAAAATCTATAACTAATTTAGATTTCACTCCATTTATTTTATATGTGAAAACATTCCAAATATGCACATAGATCCAATTCTATATAATGCAAGTTATTTATAGGACTGTGTGTGTATTATAAGCTGTTTGGTCTGAACTGGTCAGGTCTGCTGGTCCTGCCCTACTCCATCCCTACTAGTCTGCAAAACTTTTAAAAGTGCCTATGAGGATCCAAGAGGCCATGAACATCTACAGAGGCTGTGCATGCACGATCAGACACGTGTTCCCTAATTTCAAACAGAGTCTACATGCATATGTACTGTGTGTGCCTGTACAAAAGCTTCCTTGTTGTGATGTTTTTCTCCTCCCTTCTGTCAGACCTCCAGTGGTTTCATATCCAATGAGCCATTGCTAACTCCGTAAAGAAAAGTGATAGAAACCAATACTTTAGAGGAAATCCATAAACACAGAGAGGGCTAGACAGCCTCCTTTCCTTTGGACAACTCCATCTTAGGAAATTCCTGGAGATTTGGGGAAGGCAGAGTTTGAGGAAGAGAGGAAGCTCAGTGAGGATGCAGTGGCATAGAGTCTGCCCTCTAAGAGTCTCTCTACGCAAGACATCTTAGAGCCTCTCTAAATGAGACAAATTTCATGAGGATGCTCAAGTGAAGAGAGGTACAATGTTAACCAGGAAGATGAGTTGTAAAAGACAGATCGGAAGGCTTTGTCAATTTCCCCTCTCTACAGAGCTTGCAAATATCTCTGCTCAGGGGGTTTGTTTATTTCCTCTCCCCAAAGGCTCTGTCAGTTTCACCTTCCGTTCTGGGAGCCAAAGTGGAAATAAATCCCCTAAGTAGAGATATTTGCAAGCTCTGTAGAGAGGGGAAATTGACAAAGCCTTCTGATCTGTCTTTTACAACTCGTCTTCCTGGTTAACATCGCACCTCTCTTCACTTGAGCGTCCTCGTGAAATTCGTCTCATTTAAAGAGACCCTTATGAGTAGGATCAAGTGAAAGATCTTACACTTGTTCTCCTAGTGTGGGTACACATGCACTGCTAGGGGGACAGAGTACACTTGTGTATAAGACCACAGAGAAAGTAAGTCACTTGAGCATCCCCATGTAAGATGTTTTGAGTGGAGATGCTGAAGCTCTGGTTTCTTCCAGGGAATTGATCTCTGTAGTCTGGAGATCAATTGTAATGCTAGAAGAACTGAGGCTCCACCTAGAGGTAAGTTACTCTACTCTGGAATTACAACACAATGCCTGGGCAGATAAAAAGTCCTCACCATGAACATAATGCAAATGTCACAGGTGAAAGTGATCATGTCAAACCATTATGGGATTTGTGAGCTGGATTCCTGAAGTGGAAAGCTAACAACTCAACAAGGCAATTGCTTGTGGTAATCCTTACAACTGAACAAATATGCCACATGAAAATAGAAAACTCCTGTGGTGCATGCATCATTTAGACCAGGCCTGGCTAACCTTGAACTGGATGTCACAACAGATGCCAGAAGAATCTTACACTCTTCTGAGGAAAAAGTGGTGAAAATTGGCAATAAAAGGCTGCAACATATGATATCTTGGGAAAACTAGTAAAATACTGAACTTCTTAAAAGCATTTGTTCCAGCAAATATTCACACTTAGCACAATACGATTCTGGATCAAAATATAAAAATAAATATTTATCTTGACAAAACCATTGCTGGATTATTTATCAGGCTATTGTGAAAACATACAGAATTGGGACCATTTAGTTATGGGTCTGTGGCTGCTGTCTCTAGTAAAAGAAGTCTGCGACACGGTGTCTTCATGTTCAGTCTTTCCCTATCCATGCTTCATTTCACCGGCTGCCCCTTGCAAAAGGCAGGGAACTACTGCGTGTGAAGCTGTCAAATCATTTTATTTGGTTCAGCAAGGAGATTCAGACAGGTTTCCAGTAGCATCCAGTTAAACCACTGAGTTCTTTCATTCAACAAGCAAAGCATAATTTTTAAAAAAAAATCAAATTCTTTTATTTCCACTAGAGGTCAGTACTTCCCAGTTTGTGTACTTCTTTCAGCAATGTATATTTGTTAAAGTAAGTACGGGGCTGTTTTGGCACCCAGACAAATTTCATAAACAAAAGTTGTATAATGCCTTTTAGCGAAAACACATCATGAAATAACGTGAAAGCTTTTGAGTTCTCTAGAACTCTTCCTCAGGCTAGATATTCAGGTCAAAGACAAAGAGAGGGGGAAGAGAGAGTGTATTGCTCCACCCCAAGATCCCTTAATGGGACCTCCAAAATTGGGGAGAGATGGCACACAGGCATTGTATCCCCCCAAATGGATCTGGCCCAGTGCTCTAAATCACCAAATGAGAAGCCTCCTGGCATCTTACAAGCTCCAGTGTCTGCCGCCAATGTTGGAGCCCTCCCCCATTACATCTCAGGGAGCCAAACAGTCCCCCCCCCCCGCTAAACCTGAACACATCACCCTCTCAGCCCCATAGGTAGGGTCCTCAGGCCTAAAGGCAGGATCACACTGAAGTCCGGATGTTAGATCACACTGTAACCCACCACCTGACGTGAACAAATCAGGCTTGGCTCCAGGGCAATGCAAAAGTTGCAGCTGTCCCCCTCGCACAGTGGTGGACATTAAAAAACCTGCATTTTCCCTTTGTGAAGGTAGAAGGCAGCACTTAATCCAGTGTTTCTCCAGTATAAAATGAGGCAGACACACATGGCCTTTTTAAGGTAGAGAAAAACACAGAAGTTCTTATATTAATTAAGTTACAGATTAAGGTGCTGAGTTAAGTAAAGAGACAATGGAAGTCAATTGGGTAATATAAACTAGTGGACATAAGGAAAGCAATCCTCCCCATTAGCAAAGTCTCATCTGAAGAGCAATCTTCCTCCAGCTGTAGCAAGCTTTTAAAATAATTGCATCTAGCATTTCCCCAAATAAAGAAACTTGGGGGGGGGGGTTAGATTTTTACAGGATCTCTATGAATGCTTGATTCCCCATCATTTGGGGAGGAAAACTCACACTTAAGAAATATACCTCAGTATTTTTAAAATGTTTATTTATACCTTGCCTTTCTCTCTACTGGGGGCCCAAAGTGGCTTACATCATTCTGCTCTCCTCCATTCCCACCCCCACCCCCAAATTACAACCCTATGAGGTGAGCTAAGCTAAGAGTGTGAGTCCAAGGTCACCTAGCAAGCTGCTATGGCAGAGCGTGGAATTGAACCTGGGTCAGCCAGATCCTAGTCCACTCTAGCCACTGCACTACACTGTCTCTCAGTAATATATATATACCACATATAATTGTAAATCAAATGTTGCCATTTCTAAACTTGATTGAGGTAGCAGACCTTATTCACATAACTAGAATTCCTTCCAGGTGAGACATCATGGCAGTCTGGAGTCCTGCAGCTTTCATTTTAGAAGTTAAAAATTTGCTATGATACAAAGAAAATTTCTCCAAGAGTGCTGCGTCTATCCATTCAGCACTGAATTTTTGCACAGATTACAAACCCTCTCTGAATTTATTTTTTTTCTTAGAAAATGGATTCTGAATACCTCTTCTTAGAGCAGAACCACAAGTGACAAAAGGCACAGATTGGACACTTGTCAGCTTCCCTCAAGTTTTGATGGGAAATGTAGGCATCCTGGTCTCGCAGCTTCGCTCTCTGACTGCTGTCCAATGGACTTTTCAACTGTCACTTGTCCAACATTCCGCCAAGCTGCCTACATTTCCCATCAAAACTTGAGGGAAGCTGACAAGTGTCCAATCTGTGCCTTTTGTCCCTTGTGGTTCTGCTCTTAGCTACTCCTTCTGCAGAAGCCATTTTGGATTTGGCACCTCCGCCAGGGGAAGCCATTTTTTGTGGCATTTGCCACCCCCTCAAAATTCCAAATGTGCCATAGTCTCAAAAAGGTTGGGCACCCCTGGTGTAACCCTTTCCTGTTCTATTTTTTTGTCCAATCAAAATTGCTCCTTGGACTGTGGGGCTTCTTATCTTCACCCCTACCTCTTGGTAGAGAAATAACAGGAAGCATAAGGGTTAAGCAGTTCCCTCCCACTGCTCTCACTGTAGCTTCCAAGGCTGTTTTGAAATTGAAAAACAAATTGGGGTGGGTGGGGATTAACACACAATTGAGTGCCATGTGTATTTTGAGTCTGAAGTCATTGGGCAAGCTATGCTTCTGGAGGATAATTGAACCCTTTCATTTAATCAATGTGTAATATGATCCAGGATTTCTGTAATCTACATACTAAATGATTTATATTAATTAGAGATGCACAAATTCACTTAAACTTCTAGAGTTTATAAGCAGCAATGTTCATTCATTGCCGGTTCTGTATTCTGTGCCAAAAATATTAAGAGAAGAAAAAAAATTAAGGAAAGAATACGCAGAATGAAAGACAATTTGCCTTCCAAATAAAATGCTTATCTAAGTCTGATTTTTTTTCCATTTATACCCTGCCTTTCTTTCCAACCGGAATCAAAACCAGCTACCTCGTTCTCCTCTCCTCCATTTTATCATCATAACTCTGTGAGGTAGGTTAGACTGAATGTGTGTATCTGGCCCAAGGTATTTCAGCAAACTTCCATGACAGTGTCGACATTCGAACCCGGGTCTCCCAGATCCTAGTCCAACACTCTAACTGCTACTCCACACTGTAGTACTGACTTGGATAGATTTGTGCCCCAGAAAATACTTTAAAAACAACACAATGCAACAGCATGAATATTTTTATTTCATTTATGAATTGTTGACTGTATTTATCATACAGAAAAATAATTTCATTATCTGCACCCTAGATTGTCAGCTTTAGATTTAAAAGGTGATGTTAATAAATTTAAAAAAATAAAATTAGTAAAAACAAATAAATCTCTGGAAAAATACAGATGTCTATGGAAAATCTTACAGTATATGTTATATTGTATGGGGATTTTGCAAGGTAGATATGTGTAAGCACTAAGCAGTATAGGAAAACTGCCACTGAGGAAGGATTATTATGATGGGGTTTATTGTAACCAGGGCTTTTTTTCTGGGAAGAGGTGGTGGAACTCCATGGTGGAACTCAGGACCGCACAATGATGTCACTTTGGGTCAGCTGGAACAAGGGGGGAGGTTTAAAGTTTAAATCACCCTTGGCGAAAATGGTCACATGGCCGGTGGCCCCGCCCCCTGGTCTCCAGACAGAGGAGTTTAGATTGCCCTCCATGCCACTGTGGCACAGAGGGCAATCTAAACTACCCTTTGTCTGGAGATCAGGGGGCGGGGCCACCAGCCATGTGACCATTTTTAAGAGGTGCTGGAACTCCATTCCACCATGTTCCCGCTGAAAAAAAGCCCTGACTGTAACTATAAGAACCCCTATTTGTCTAGCAAAACTTAAAAAGTATAGCAGAAGTTAATCTAGTTTCCATACTCTGCAATCTGACAGCGGTTCAAAGCATTTGAGTTACCTCTTGAACTGTAACAGAAGGAAAAGAAAGAACATCAAAGTCAGGCACTCCTCCTGGCTTCCTCTGGCCTACCTAAATGCAACTAATATTGCAACGCTCACAGTTTTGGATTGAGAACAGAAATGTCCACTAATAGCTAGGATCTGTCTGGAATAGATCCCAAACTGGAGCAGCAGGTACATTTTTCTTGACTCTGTCTGTACTATGGGACTTGGATACCAGTGGTAACTGCCACAGTTCAGTGTGGTAGACACGGTTGTGAATCTCTTGTCCTGAGAACCTTCTGGGATATTAAAGCAGAATCTAACCCTTATGCTTAGGTAAGTAGTTCTGAAAGTGGCGCTTACCCTTAGAAATGTCAAGGGACACATAGTAATAAAATTAAACCAGGAAAGGGGACTTCTCTACTTCTTTAATACACTCTTTTCAGAATCTATTCTCCATCCAGTTTTCCCCACCTTATATTATCAATTGGTTTTGTAGCAGATACAGATGTTTGCTGTTTTTGAGATTTCATAGACAGCCCTTCGAAATTCACAAACATTTTTAGATACTCCAGCTACTCCAGACTTCACCAAGTGGGCCTGCCAAGATCCCATGTGAAGAATATGCCCATTCCATCGATTTTTCAGAGCTTCAAGATTAATGATATCACCACTGTACAGAGTCTTATATATCATTTGAGAATTATTGCAGCCCTCAGATCCTTTAATCTCACATTCAAATGCTGTATCTACATTCAGGCTGTTGCTTAGAAACCAGGCGCTCATTTTTCTGCTAATATGGGAAGCACTGATGATTTGGCTCTTGGCAGAGAACAGATTCCACATCTGTTTACTAATACTGTTCATCTAAGCTTTTGTAATTTCCATGATACTTATTACACATTATATACTGATGATGATGTTACACTTGCTGACTTGCAGAGACCGCAAAAGTAAGCCAATTCAAGGTATCCACAAACAGCCAGGCTCCGTGAAATGTCCCCTCTATGAGGCAAACAATAACTAACACTGAATAAGCCAAAGGGGTTCTAAGAGTTCTCAGCAAAAAAGTGCTTTTGCCTTGAAATCTAGAGCTTTAACCTTACACTATCTTCCCTCCACACACACAGGGAATATTTTGTATCAGTGCTTTTTTCTAAAAAAAAAGAAAGAAAAAAAAGAGGTACCACTTCTCATGATGTTCTCCCTTCTCAGCCCAAGATCCAAAAGCCCAAGAAGTGCCAGTACTCCATACCTGTGCATACCCCTGAAAAAAAGCCCTGCTTGTATAAACTAACATAGTTTTTTTCCCTGGAGAGCTGGGCAATCCTTATTAGAACCACAAACTTGTGTTTTATTATATTTAAACCAGATTCCTCTCATTGAGCCCAAAATGTTATGCTGTGAGGAGCAAGGAGCCTTCAAAATAGGAAGATACACACATAAATAGCTTTATACCAAGTCAGGCCATCTAGACCAGTACACACCATCTGTTACTGGCAGTGACCCTTCAAGACTTTAGGCAAAGAGCTTTTAAGGACTTCTACTCAAGGTCCTTTCAGGAACTGCTACATGGAGCTAGTATGATCTACCAATGAACTTTCCATTCTCCTTTATTTTTAAAATCACACTTGTGCCTCATCCTTCTGCCAAGGATTTCACAGTGGAGTGCATGGTGTTTTTTCATATTATCTGCTCAACAACCCTGTGAGGCAGCTTAGGCTAAAGATAAGCACTGTCCTCAAATCTCCTAATGAGCTTCATGACTGAGCAAGGATTTGAATCCCAGTCCCCCCAATTTAGCTGATATGCCAAAAAGAGAGAAACTCATCCACAAACTGGGGACCAAATAACCCCCAATCTCAAATTATTTGCTGCCAATGTCCATCATCCAAGTGCAGGCAGGCACATCAAGTTCAACTTATTGAACAGACTATTTGTATCATGCCCAGTGGCACTTTTCCTCACAGTGACCAACCATCCAAGTGCCCGAAGATGCACATTCCCTGCCCCCAATGGAGTTAAACAAATGTTTCCAAAGCCAATAGACAAGGATGGGTCTCCCCTTGTAAGGACCCGATTGTCAGGGAGACAATGCCATTGCCTAGGGTATTCCCCCCCCCCAAAGATGCACTCATATACATTGTACATATTCCCATTTCCTGACAATGGGGTCAATTAGGTGGTGCAACTGCCCAGGTAGCACTTGGAAAAAAAGATACACTCGTGTGCATTCCTGCCAATGAAGTTAATTAGGTGATACAACATAGCACAAAGGCTCTCCCCCCTTGGGATCTGATTGATGTATGCCTTTAAGGAACACAAGATGCTGCCATGTCAGCACAGTGCCTGCTTGTCTGCTGCTGCCATTGCACAGTAAGAACCAAAATGAAACACAAACTTTTTGGTGGGAGGGTGTCATTGTAGCTTGGTTTCTCATATTTGGGTCACTGTTCTGGAAGCCATGTTAACAAAACAAACCAGCAATTTCTGTGTGCATTTCCTAGTCGTATGTTTCATTTTGTACAACCCAAATTATTAGAAAATGACTTGTACAGCTGCTCTACTTGAGAAAGAGAAACTACATCTTGTCTGGTTTTCATGGAGGGTGGCTTTATTTTAAATTCTTCTAACTTATACACATCACCATTTTATAGGGTAAGTCAATGCAGACAGCATCCACAGATTACATGGGTTCACCAACCCAGGTTTAGTGTGCAACGAATCTCACATATATCTGTCTGCAGTATAAATAGTTTTATCCTTTGAAACAATGTTTCAAAATATAAAAAAGTTAAAGTTGATCAGTATGTAGTTTCTTTAAACTCTCACAAAGATTATGAAACCATAATGAGGATTACTTTTTATTCTCTTGATTTGGTGTTGTTATGTATGATACAGCAGCAGCTTTCTCAAAGAAATTCTTCTATTACCTTAAGTGGGTGATTTATTTTATTTATGGTTACAGTTGTAGCCATAAATGTTAAGAAGAATTAGAGTGAAAGTTAATGGAAGTAAAGGCAGATTTGGAATAGGACTATGTAGGACTGAAACTTAAATGTTTGGAAGATAAGTGATATAAATCTTAGAACATGTTAACCAGTATATGCCTATATATATGGGTGATTAATATATTACAACTTTCCAATCAACAAGTAATTCTGGTGCCTGGTACTCACAAAAAATTTATTGTGCAAATTTGGAATGCAGATTTCTTTCCCATAATATGCATAGCACCAGTCTGAGTAAGGAAATCACTCACTGGAGACATTCCCAGACAGAAAGGTTTATTACATGCACTGAATCCAAGTATCAAGGATGAAATATATAACATGATTTAAGTGTCATGGATTTGTTCATAAAATTGTTCCTAAAAATTGAGAAAGAAAAGGAAACATTTCTGTGTAGTGGTTAAGAGCACAGGACTCTAATCTGGAGAACTGAGTTTGATTCCCCACTCCTCCACCTGAAGCCAGCTGGGTGATCTTGGGTCAGTCACAGCTTCTAGCTCTCTCAGCTCCACCCACCTCACAGGGTGTTTTGTTGTGGGGATAATAATAACACACTTTGTAAACCACTCTGAGTGGGTGTTAAGTCATCCTGAAGGGCAGTATTGTAGGTCAATGGATAGGCACACCTGCCTTGACCAAAGGGCACTCTGCTCCACTAATACTCATAAATGCTTAACAATGCAAAGTTTCTTTCCGCTACGTGCAGTGCAGAAGAGAGAAGAAAATAATAAGTAAAATAAAGGAGGATGGAAAAGAGTTATATGATCAAGGCTCAATAGAGAGAGCATTTTATAAATATTATTCGAAATTATATCAGAAAAAATTAGTGGATTACAAATCATTAAAAGAGTATTTTGACAAGTTGAATATGCCAGCAGTGCCTATAAAATTGAAGGAGAGACTAAATGCTGAAATTACAACAATGGAAATTCTGGAAGCGATACAGACTACAAAGGTGAGAAAGGGGCCAGGACCAGATGGACTTACAGCTAAATTTTATAAAGTAATGGTTGAGGATTTAAAACAATTGATGCAGAAAGTAATGAATGCAATATTGGAAGGACAAGAGATACCAGAAACATGGAATGAAGCAAATATTACATTGATACCAAAAGAAACTTTAGATTTAAGTAATGTGAAAAATTATAGACCGATATCATTAACAAATAATGACTATAAGATTTTTGCAAAGATATTAGCGGAAAGACTTAAAGGGTGGTTGATAGAATTTATAGTGGACGAACAAGCCAGCTTTCTGCCTGATAGGCAAATAAAAGACAATATAAGAATAGTACTGAATGCCATTGAATATTATGATAAGAATCCAAGTAAACAGGTTGGCATTTTCTTTGTGGATGCTGAAAAAGCATTTGATAATTTGAATTGGGATTTTATGTTTGCCACGATGGAAAGAATGCAGATGGGAGAGAAATTTATGCAAGCAATTAAAGCAATATATAAAAATCAATTTGCAACGATAGTTGTTAACTCTGAGACAACGGAAAAATTGGAAATAAGAAAAGGAACGAGTCAGGGATGTCCACTCTCCCCACTACTATTTGTAATGGTATTGGAAGTTCTACTTAGACAAATACGAGAAGATGATATGATAAAAGAATTGAAGACGGGAGGATTTTCATACAAAGTGAGAGCTTTTGCAGATGATGTGATGGTAATAATAGAAGATCCAACTCAGAATATGTTAAAATTAATGGAAAAAATGAAAGAATTTGGAGATCTAGCAGGATTTTATATAAATAAAGATAAATTCAAAATAATTTGTAAAAATATGACTAAACAACAACAGCAAGAATTGATGGAGAAAACAAAGTGTGAAGTGATCCACAAAGTCAAATATTTAGGTATTGAACTGACAGCTAAAAATATTGATATATTTAAGAATAATTATGAAAAATTATGGCAACAAATAGATAGAGACATGGTGAAGTGGAATAAGTTGAATCTTTCATGGTTAGGGCGTATCGCTGTTATTAAGATGAATGTACTCCCAAGGATAATGTTTTTACTACAAACAATACCAATCGTTAAAGATAATAAGCAATTTGAAAAATGGCAAAGAAAGATTTTGAACTTTGTGTGGGCTGGGAAAAAACCTAGAGTGAAAATGAAGGTATTATATGATGCCAAAGAAAGAGGTGGATTACAATTACCAAATTTAAAATAATATCATGAAGCTATATGTTTGGTCTGACTGAAGGAATGGATGGTGCTGAAAAACTATAAGCTTTTGGCTCTAGAAGGATATAACAAGTGTTTTGGATGGCATGCTTATTTATGGTATGAAAAGGTGAAAGTAGATGCTATGTTTTTGCATTATTTTGTAAGACGAAGTCTATTTATGGTATGGACAAAATACAAGAAATACCTGGAAGAGCAAACACCAATGTGGATTATACCTGCAGAAGCTGTAAATCCAAAGATGGAATGTGCTGGGGAGGAGTGGCTGATGTATAAAGAAATTCTAGAAGTTAACCAGAATGTATATACTCTTAAAAATAATGAAGAATTGCCATTTCAGTATGGTTGGTTTAAATATAGACAAATAAAAGATTTATATGATGTAGACCGTAGAAAAGTAGGTTTTAGGATGGTAAATTCGGAAATAGAAGAATGTTTACTCCGGGGGGGGGGGGAATGATATCTAAAGTATATAAGATTTTGTTGAAATGGTTTACAGAAGAGGAAGTTGTTAAAGTTCAAATGGTAAAATGGGCAATAAATTGTAATAAAGATATACCAATGGAAGCTTGGGAGAAGTTGTGGAAAAATACAGTTAAAATTTCAGCATGTATCACTGTAAGAGAGAATGTTTATAAAATGATGTATAGATCGTATTTGACACCAAAGAAGTTAGCCAACGGTAATAGCCAAATGTCAGATAAATTTTGGAAATGTAAGAAACACAAAGGTTCATTTTATCATATGTGGTGGACATGTGAGAAAGCTAAACAGTTCTGGGGAGAAATAATAGAAGTTATGTCAGATGTTTTACAGAAAATTGTGAATAAATCCCCAGAATTGATGTTATTGTGTATGAACCTAGAAAAATTTGATAAAATGGACAGAATAATGGTGTTTTATATGATTACTGCGGCTAGAATGTGTTATGCACAACTATGGAAGAATCAAGAAATACCATCAGTGGAAGATTGGATTTTGAAAGTAATGAATATGGCTGAAATGGACAAGTTAACAAGAAAGTTAAAAGAACAAGACACTTTGGACTATGTTATGAACTGGGAGAAATTTAAGAATTATATGGAAAAAAAGTGGGGCATGAAAGGAAAAATGTGGTCTTTGGATAATGGTTAGAAGGGGAGAATAGATCTTTATTTGTTTGTAATTAGTGATGAAAATATGATAGTATATGTTAAGAAGAATACAGTAATATTGAAATAAATATTAGAGATATTTGGAATATGATAGAGATGAGTATATTATGGTTATACTGTACTAAAGGTTAGCTTATGTTATATTATATAGTATATATTATAACATAGAAATATTTAAGGTTATATAGTAGGAGATAGTGATTTAGTATAAATGAAGGGAATGGAAAGCTATTGGAAGTCAACTGAAAAGGGGGGGAAAGGGTGGGAATAATATAATGTGATGGTTGTTACAAAGTGTGTATGGTGATTTATGTATATATTGACCCATCCAATAAAAATTCTTTTTTTAAAAAAAGGAACTCCCTCACATCAAGCCTCTCTGCTTGCTGCCGCTCTCCGCCAGGGTGTAAAGCCTGGGGGGAAAGGTTTTAACTGCGGAAAGCCTGGTCATTTTAAAGCAGAATGTCAGGCTCCTGGGGGTGGAGGTGTAAAACCAAAACCTACCAGCCCAACTGGGAAAGGAAAGCCTCAAACCAAATGTCCCAAATGCGGCAAGGGATTTCATTGGGCTAGTGAGTGCCGCTTGGGAAACTCCCAGATGGGGCCGTCTCTGGCCCCGGTCCAAACAGAGGCAAGTCTGGGCTAGAATCCTTGCCTAATTCTACTATTTTCAATTCCCCAAGTGCCACTAAAGACAGTGCAGGGATTGATCTTTTCCTACAAACGGATCTTACTTTCCAGTTCCCCGGAAAAGTGCAAGTCATACCTTCTCAGCTCTCTGGTCCTTTGCTTCCTGGCCATCTGGGCCTGATCTTACCTCGCTCCTCTAGTGGAAAAAAGGGAATCTTTGTAGTCCCTGGGGTTGTTGACTCTGATTATGAAGGAGTCATACAAATACAACTGTGGACTAATTTGCCTCAAATCTTGCCTCAAAATTCTGCAGCCGCTCAGTTAATTCTTGTCCCCTATGTCTTGCCCGCAGGGGGAGCCGACCATGAGCGTGGCACGGGAGGTTTTGGGTCTACCTCCACTGATTCTCTGGTAGGACTGACTACCACTATCTCTTCTGCACGCCCCCAGCAACATATTTTTATCCAAGGCCATAAGTTTAAAGGAATTCTCGATACTGGCGCTGATGTCTCTGTTCTCAGCCGCTTGCAGTGGCCCTCTAAGTGGCCTTTAGAGGCCTGTCCCAGTGTTTGGGGCATAGGGGGCAAACAGGGAGCTCAACAAAGTGTACATTTTCTTTCTGCTTCTCTTCCTGATTCTGATAAAAGGGTGCAGTTTCGCCCTTATGATCTCGATATTCATGTTAATCTGTGGGGATGAGACTTGTTGAGCCAATTTGGCACTGTTGTCACAGTGGATGAATGAAATGTCTCTCACTGCTCTCCCCCTCAAGTGGCTTGCAAATGAGCCTGTGTGGATTGATCAGTGGCCTCTCCCGTTGGACAAACTTTCTGCTTTACACTCTTTAGTTTCTGAACAGCTAGCTGCTGGTCACATTGAACCAACGACTAGCCCATGGAACACCCCTGTTTTTGTCATCAAAAAGTGGCAAATGGCGTATGTTGCATGACCTTCGTGCTGTCAATGCCTGCATTCAACCTATGGGTCCCCTGCAGTGTGGGACTCCAAATCCTAATCTTATTCCTCATGATTTTCAATTGCTTATTGTGGATCTTAAAGGTTGTTTTTTTACAATCCCACTCTGTAAGGCAGATGGGGAGAAATTTGCCTTTACAGTGCCGGTGGTTAATCATCAGGCTCCCACCCAAAGTTACCACTGGAAGGTCTTACCCCAGGGTATGTTGAATAGCCCCACTTTGTGCCAACATTTTGTTGATCGGGCATTACGCCCTTTTCGGGAAAAGCATCCACAGGCTCTTGTCTACCATTTTATCGATGACATCCTGGTGGCTGCGCCCCAGGTTCCACCAGAGTGGTTGGGAGACCTTACTCAGTCTCTCCAACCTTCTGGCCTTATTGTGGCCCCTGAAAAGGTGCAAGTTGTGGAGCCTTATACCTATCTAGGGCATCGGATGCTTCACTCCTTTGCTGCTCCCGTGGTTCCTTGTTTAAAGTTTCGATCTCCGCTTACCCTCGTTGCTTTGCAGCAACTCCTAGGCACCCTTAATTGGGCGCGACCTTGTTTTTCTTTACCTACCAGTCTTTTGAGCCCATTGTTTTCCTTACTTACTACTGCGAAACATCCCAGTATCTTATTACTGTTCCCCTGCAAGCCCAGGTAGCTTTGCAAAAGGTACATGAGATTTTAGCTCAACAGTGTGTAAACAGAATCCCTGTGGGGCTTGATGGCCTCCGCCTCTTCATCCTTCCCACTCCCCAAACGCCCACTGGAGTTTTGGGCAAGTCTTTCTTGTAGTACTACAAGAATACTACATCTTGGGCAAGTCTTTCTTGTAGAATGGTTGTATCTCTCTCATGGCTCTCACCAAAATGTCCTTCCGTATCCTCATGCCATGGCTGATCTCTGTGCTATGGCACAAGAGCGTGCTATTGAGTGCACTGGTCATGATTTGCTGTCTATCTTTATGCCTTTTCCTAAACATGATTTCAATCACCTCCTGCGTACTTCTCTGCAGTTTCAAATTGCTCTTGCTGACTTTGTGGGAGAAATCTTCTTTCATTTACCTAAATATCACCGCTTTTCTCTCCTTCAGTCAGCACCTATTTTCCTTCGATCTCTTCAGTCTCCTCAGCCTGTGCGCGCAACAGTCACAGTTTTTTCTGATGGTGGCCGCTCCCGAGAAGCCATTGTTTACCAGAGCGAGGGTCGCTGGATTACTAAATATTCAGCGAACCAGGCCTCTCCCCAGCAAGCTGAGCTTGCTGCGGCTATTCTCACATTTCATACCTCTGCCCATCAACCTTTCAGTCTTATCTCTGATTCACACTATGTTTGCAAGCTAATCAGCTGCCTTCCCGGTGCTTACCTAGCGCCTCGTATCGATTCTAATCTTATGGCTCTGTTTCTTACTTTGAAATCTCTCCTTGAACTGTGTTCTCATCCCTTTCATGTTGCCCATATCCGCAGTCATACGTCATTGCCTGGACCTTTATCGGAAGGCAATGCCCGTGCTGACAAAGCGGTCCATTCTCTGTTTTCTGATCCCATCTCCAGTCATCATTTTTTTCACCAAAATGCCAAGAGCCTCACTCAGTTATTTAATATTCCTCTGTCAGAAGCCCAAGCCATTGTGTCTGCTTGCTCTCACTGTGCAGGGTTTTCGCATGTCCCTGAAGGGGGGGGGGTCAATCCTCGTGGCCTAGGGCCCAATGAGCTTTGGCAAATGGATGTGACTCATGTTCCTGACCTCTCCCCATGGAAGTTTGTTCATGTTTCTATCGATACCTTTTCTGGAGCACTTTGGGCCACTCCTCAGCGGGGAGAAACTGCTTCTCATGTTATTTCCCATCTCCTCGCTGCCATCACTGCTTTAGGCCATCCACAGCGGTTAAAAACTGATAATGCCCCTGCTTACTGTTCTTCTACCTTTCAACAATTTTGTGATCAATGGAATATTTGTCTTTCTCATGGCATTCCCTACAACTCCACTGGCCAAGCTATTGTTGAAAGGGCTAATCGTTCCTTCAAAACCCTGTTGCAAAAACAATTAAAACGGGAAATATAGAACCCCCAATTTAGCAAACATTACACAGCAAGTCCATAAAGTTCTATCTACTTTAAATCAATTAAATTTCTCTCAAACCCCAGGAACCATGCCTTCTTCTCCCTATGACAGGCATTTTCGGGAACGACCACAGCTGCCCCAGCCGTTGGTGTTCTATAGAGCCCTGCCTGACCAGACGTGGTTGGGTCCTGTTCCCTTAATAACCTGGGGCCAAGGTTTTGCTTCTGTTCTTACTCCTACAGGTCCTTTGTGGGTTCCAGCAAAGTGTGTCCGGCCTGCACATGGTGTGGCATCAAGTGACAGCCAACCCGGTGCCTGAGATGGAAAAGGTCAGCCTGGAGCAAGCTCAGCGACCCTTCCACCCCCTTCCGAAGGGGCCAAGGGCACTGCGAGCCCTATTGGTGACATGGGGAGCTGTCAAGCGGATGACTAGCAAAGCGCAACACGTCCTGCAGGCCAACAATCAGCTGGAGACACCCGAGAATCTGTGCTGCCATCTTTGCGGTTATAACTGCCAATTCACTTCTCATTCTGTGTGTGCTGTTTTCTGACCCCTGTCTAGACGAATTCCTTGCCTGACTGCCTGCAATATAATCTTTGGGAACGTCTCGCAAAGCAGGTTAATGTTTCCTCCTTTTGTCTGAAAGAATCCACTGATATGCACATGCTTTTAGCTTCTTGTTTAATCCCAGTATGTACCCCCTTGTCCTATCTGTTGAATGATACTAACCTTAAGATGTTTATAGACCAAACACAAATTGGGTACCAGCAAATGTATGATTGGGGAACTACTTCTTATCAATTACCCTCTGACGCTGTGTCATTGTATACCCCTTTTATAGCTTCTAATGTCTCTGCCAACCAGACTACGTGCGCACGCATTGTGAATTGCTCAACCAACCCCAAAAAGCCTAACTGTCTGTCAGTTGGCCCAAATGTTATTAATTGATCCACTGTTGAAAATGTACCTTTTGCCTTTGCTTATACTATTTTGCCCCCTGGATGGTTTTTCTCTTGCGGTTCCCGAACCTTCAACTATATTCCTGCCAATTTGTCTGATACTGTTTGTTGCTTAAGTCGTCTTACTGCTGTACTCCCCACCAAAGAAGATTTGTTAACCCCCACTCGAAGATGCCAAGCTGCTACGCTAGATTCCAGCTGTGACTCTACAGTGAATCTCCTAAGCGATGCAGAGGCCGTGGCCCTTGCAGCCTCTCTTGTCGGCGTTCCAGCGCAGACCATTGTGAACCATCAAACTCTTAGCAAAATAGCTTGCAGCCTGGCAAAGACAATAAACGCAACTTCTATTGCAATTGCCGCCCTGAATGCTGAGCTCATAGAGCTCCGCCGTGCTCTTTTGGACAATTGCGCTGCCGTTGATTATTTGCTGTTGTTGCACCATCAAAGTTGTTAATCTGTTAAGAATATGTGTTGTTTTAATATATCTGATAATTCACAAAAAATATCTGTTCAGTTGAACAATTTACATAACCTAGCTTCTGATATTAAGCAAGATCTGCTGCCTTCCTGGTGGGCCTCATTATGGTCCTGGCTGCCTACCAGATGGCTCGGTCTCTTTGTCCAATACAGAATTGGGTTTTTAGCATGTTTAATTCTAATTTTTTGCCTGTTACAGTGTCTCCCTGCTCTTGTAACTATGGGGTTGAGCATGATTGCTAAACAACCTCACGTGTGGTTGTTGTGGGTTTTCCGGGCTGTATTGCCGTGGTCTTGGCATTGTAGTTCCTGACATTTCGCCAGCAGCTGTGGCTGGCATCTTCAGAGGTGTAGCACCAAAAGACAGAGATCTCTCAGTGTCACAGCTGCCACAGCTGCTGGCGAAACGTCAGAAACTACAATGCCAAGACCACGGCAATACAGCCCGGAAAACCCACAACAACCATCGTTCTCCGGCCGTGAAAGCCTTCGACAATACAACCTCACATGTATCCATTAATGGCCTCTCAGGCCAAAGCTTTAGCCAAACTGCATACTTCTGATGTTGAATCTGGCTTAGAGTCAGATACTGAATAGAAATGCTTGCTTTAAAGAAAAGAAAAAAGAGTGGAATGTAGGTCAATGGATAGGCACATCTGCCTTGACCAAAGGACACTCTGCTCCACTAATACTCATAAATGCTTAACAATGCAAAGTTTCTTTCTGCTACGTGCAGTTTCCCTGTTTCTGCTGGTAACTGATTAGTAGGGGATCAGCACAGACAAACATCTTTTTCCTTGGTCATTGTTCCTTGCACATGCATGCGATGTTTAAATAAAGACCCACTGCCTGGCTGGGCAGACCGGCTCTCAGAACTTCACTCTGTTTCGTGTGATTCCTACACGGTATATAAATCAAATACTATTGTTATTATTTGTTATGTACATGTATCTTGCTTTTTAAAAAAATAACATTGCTATCCCTTCTTAACTGTTGAACTAAGCAAAGTAAATATTCATATCCAGTGAATATATTTTCAGTTTGTATGAAAAATCCATACACCATCTAGATGTATTAAGTTTAAGGAGGCACAGGTCCACCCCAGTAGAGAAGGATCACGCCGATCCAGTGACAATGCAACTTGACGCAGAATCATGAATGGATACATCCTTTAAGCAACAGAAATACTATAGTCCCAGAATTAGTCACAGTTTAGAGATTTGGTTCATGGGTTTTAGCTGTAAGGTAAGCAGGGCAATATGTGATGATCTGGGTTAGATTTGGCTAGCTTGACTAGGTTTCATTTAATAAAGGGCTTTTAGGGAACCAGCAAAGCATGCAACATAGCAAGCTCTACTGGAATGTGTGAAAATATTATTTGTGTACATCTTTGCATTACACATTTCCTTTCTAAGTTTTTCTGTATTGTCTATCACCTATCACTGGGTACGTTTCAGAGGGAAATTTATCTTCCCTGGAATCCCCAACTGAAATCTTATATATTAATAACCAAGTGCCCCCTTGGATACTTAAATCTGTGGATCAGGGCCACTGAGACACAAGGGAGATTTCTCTCCAAACTTGGGGGACCACCCAGTCTTGCAGAAAAAAATCTGAAAGCAGAAAAAGTGGGGTGGGGTTAAAAAACTCTAAACTGAGAACAATTCACTGTGCAAGTGCAGGGAACTGTTCTCAGCAGGAGCAGGGTTGGGGGGCAGGGTAAGGAAGAAATGTCTCCACAGAACTTAACACAAATGTAACCATCTGGGCCATTAGCTATCACCTTTCCCTGGCCCAAGCATCTCAGCTGCAAGCTGCACTGAGGCCAAGAGAGCCCAGGGCCACTGCAGTGTGCAACTCTGAGGCCACGCACAACTGAAGCAAACAGCTCCGAGGCTGAGAAGACACTGCAGTAAGGAGCCATGCGGTAAGGAGCCACGGGGGGGGGGGGGGTAAACAGGAAGAGACTTGGGGAATTGGGGGGAATGGAAGTTCCAAACACCTTTTCCCTTTGCCACCTCCTTCCCAAACACCTTTCACCTTTTTCCATTTTCTCCCCCCGCCCACTTTTCTCCCTTCTCCACGCTGTCTACCAGAGAAAGAAAAGTATGAATCACCCTGAACTGGACTAGGAAAAAAAAGGGCGACCTGCAGTATGGTGGGTGGTGGTGGTGATGGTCTCATCCCCTGGTGCTGTGGTGCCTGCTTCTTTTTCTTCTCTCTCTTGCAAAGCTGGCAAAGTGATTACAGTACCTTCAGAAGGGAAAGAGGGAGGAGAAGGAGGAGGAAGAAAGCCCCCCCCTACTATCTGCCAAGTTGCATCTTTAAAATAACAAAAAAAAGAAGCTCCATTTGCCCCGTGAAGTGTGAGTGTGGAGCAACTCCAAACAGCAAGGGAGGGAAAGGTGAGGGAGAGCAGCCGGTCAGCCCCCAGAGAGAATCCTTCCCCTGGCAATTCTACCCAGTGGAGAATTGCAAAAAGTGGCTGTTCTTTGTCAGACGGCACTTCCCAGGGAAACTAATGGGAACGAGACACATGAGGGATATGTGCTGGACGTCTCATGTAGTTTAGCTCTCAGCCTCTTTGTAGTAAAAAGAACAGCAAATACTACCTGTTTATTGAGTGCTGCCTTCACTGTGCCCCTAGTGGCTGCAGTGCAGAACTTCATTGCAAATAAAATAAATTGAAATGCATTCACTGAATTCAACATGTCTCTGGTTTCACAGGCCCTTGAGCTGACTTGGGGCTAGGGATGCCAGACCTCCAGTGGGGGTGGGGATTCCCCCCTGCCCCCACACCCTGCCCTCACTTACCTGGCCAGCGGGGCACACAAACCTTCCATGCGCACTCCCCTGCGGCGCTGAGCACTCCCATGCACAGCAGCCACCTAGATCAGGCCCATTTTGGCCCAGATCAGCTTCTGCCGAGTGCAGGAGTGCTCCTGCGCTCCACAGTGGCCCCAAATGGGCCTGTTTTGGCCCAAATTGGGCTCGTTTGGGGCCACTGCGGAGTGCAGGAGCGCTCCCGTGCTCCGCAGTGACCCCAATCCGGGCCAAAACGGGCTCGATCTGTACCAAAATGGGCCCAAAACAAGCCCCATTTGGGCTGAAATGGGCCCGTTTTGGGGCGCTGCGAAGCACAGGAGTGCTCCCGCACTCCGCAGCGGCCCCAATCCAAGCCTTTGTGGAGCATGGGAGTGCTCCCAGTGGGCTGCGTGATGATGTCACTTCCCGGAAGTGACATCATTGTGCTTGTGGGAGTGCACGTTTTGCACACTCACACCCTCCACCCCAAGAGGTAAGTGCAGGGAGCCAGTTCTCTGCCAGGAGATTAAGAGAGACTGGCAATCCTACTTGGGGCCCCTGAATTTTATACCTCCAGCCCCTCCTTCAGTGGCCCTAGTAGGCTGTCTAAAAGTTAACCTGCAGGGCATTCAAGGTATCTTCATGGCACTCTGCTACAAATTTTGAAATAGCTACATGAAACTCAATTAATTTCTTTTTGTTATAGGATATTTTTATGGACTCACATGCAATGATATCGATTGATCTACAGTATAGTTTTATTCCATTATTAAGCTGAAATGATGTAAGAGTTACCAGAATGGCTGTATAACAATAAATGCAACTGCAAAGAAGGTAGAGAAGAATCTTGTCACTAAACTTTTTCCTAGGCACCATAATGAACCATGAGATATTCAGAAGGTCACTCGTTTTATATTGCTGCAATATTCCTTGTGTTATCATAATAAAAGTCAAGGCAATGTCCATTTAATATTTAATTTGATCATTGAGAAGACACATCCTGTCACAATCACCTTTTAAAATTATTGTCCTGTATTAGTAACACCATAATTATTATGGCAGCCCGGATGTTTAAGATGCCTAAAATTGCTCCAAGTGTGAATCTATCATGCAATTCCCCAAAGAACTTGCTGTCATACTTAATTCAGTTTCCCATTAACAGTCAATGCTTCTCCCACTATCCTCCCAGATCTGCAAATTTTATTATTTTTATGGGCACGCTTTGAGGCTGGAATGGATTAAATCAAGAAATGATCAAATGAGTCACACCTCTGGGGGAGCCATTTCAGTCACATTTTATATCCTGCAGGTGAAAGATAATTTTAATTGTAAACAGTCTGCTGTCTGAAACACCTCATTTTCAAAGGGCTTGAATGTACCTCACATCATACTCAATCTCTCTTCTAAATCATGTATGATTTTGAATCCAAGATGAGCAGAGAAGGCTGAATAAATATCTGTTACTACTAGTTAGTAACATGATGTCATACCTGTTTGTACCTGGCCTCTGAAACTAGAGGAGATAAAGTGGTCAAGTTGCTAGAGCTCAGTAAGGAGTCCCCCTCTTTCCAGCCCTTATCCCACTCAGTTCCTTTTCTCCTTTCTCACAGCTGCCACCAATTGGCCTTTAAGAAAATGGCAACAATTTGGAAGCTAGCAATTACTCTTTAAAAGTACCAGAATTCCTAACACTTTTCATCAGCAAATGCTGAGGTAGAAGGAAAGTCTTGAAACCTTGCTGGTTAGATAAGTATTCCACTAACTAGGTGTTAAATAGTGGATTCAGACACCACGTAATTCAACAGCTCTTTATTCAGCAGGAACAACAGACAGCTTTTAGGCGGCAACAGACACATATGTATACACAACAATCTCAAGCCACTCCCCAATAACTCAACACCCAATAGAAATGCACAGAACTGGAACCCTTCATTTGCATCAACTATGTACATTATAACTTATTTACAGCTCAGTGATTGGTCTTTATCTTGCCATCCTGATTGGCTGCTATCCACAATTAGCAGCCAATGATAGTGTATGCCTCAGTTCCCTTGCTTAAGCTAGAGTTTGACCAATACATTACACTCCTCCCCACTAAGTCAGAACTGACCCTCTAGCAAATATAGTCTTTCAGGTGGCGGGGAGGAGCCTGAACCTGCTGGGAACGGCGCACGGCTATAGGAGGTGAAGAACAATTTGAGCCCGGCAATGGGGGCGGTGTTGGCGCCGTGGTTTGCCCGCTATTCAATTCTGCTCGGTTCTGAGGGGTGGTACTTGCCTCTGCACCCTGTGGGCTTAGCGTCTGTGAACCCCACAGCATGGTTGCACTGTCCGTTCCTTGTGTTGAGGCGTCTTCCAGAACACTTGGCGCAGGCATGCTCTCGGGCCCCATTGTCCTTGCTGGCCATCTGCGTCGGAGCTGGTCCATGTGTCATTGTAGCCTCCTGCCATCAGCTGCGACAACGGCGAATGATACTGGTCCCGTTGCTGTGTCTACAGACACTGGTACCCACGGTAGACTTCCACTGTAGTCGCAGGCATAAATGAGGTCTCCTGGCTGGAAGGTTCTCACCTCTCCTTCTGGCATGAGCCTGTCCTCGGGTGATAGGTCGGGGTGCAATCTGTCAAGAGTTATGGTGAGTTTCCTATTCATCAGGAGCTCAGCGGGGCTACAGCCTGTCATGGAATGCAGCATGACGTGCTGCTGTAACAGGAACACAGCCAATCGCGACTGCCAGTCCCCTTGATTGAGTCACAGGAGGCTGTCCTTGGTTGTCCGCACCATCCAAGCTGCCTGCCCATTGGTGGAAGGGTGGAAAGGGGCGGACGTGACTTGCCTGATGCCATTGTTAGCCAGGAACTGCCGGAATTCAGCTGCTGTGAATTGTGCCCCGTTATCCGATACTATAGTGTCGGGCAATCTGTGTGTTGCAAACAGCCGATGTAGGGCCCTAATGACTACAGCGGTAGTCATCATACAGACAGGGACAACCTCTAGCCACTTTGAGTATGAGTCCACTGTGGGCCAGTGCCTTCATGTGCACTATAC
The DNA here is from genome assembly GCF_028583425.1 of Eublepharis macularius. Classification (NCBI taxonomy): domain Eukaryota; kingdom Metazoa; phylum Chordata; class Lepidosauria; order Squamata; family Eublepharidae; genus Eublepharis; species Eublepharis macularius. The sequence continues at coordinate 66,312,891 of NC_072798.1, forward strand.
CTGGGTGTCCACTGTGTAGCACCTCAAGCACTTGTTGCAGCTTGCTTGGAACTACCACTCGATTTCCCTACAGCAGACAGCCTTTTTGTACCAAGAGTTCATGCTGTCTGATGGAGAACGGCTGGAACTCTTTGGCCAGATGACCAGTTGGCCACCCCTTCCACACCCAGTTAAGTACGTGGGCGAGGGGGCGGTCTTTAGCAGAGTGTGCCACGACATCAGAGGCTCTGAGTGGTGGACTCGGCAAGCCCTCCAGCAGCATGATGTGATGAACCAGAGATTGGTCAGTCCCCAGGTCGGGTAGTGGCAGGCAGCTCAGGGCATCGGCATGTCCCATCGCTTTATCTGGTCGGTCCTGTAAGTCGTAGGAGTAGGCAGACATGAACATTGTCCACCGCAGCATCCTGGGTGAAAGGATTTGGGGTGTTTGCTTGTCCAGAGCGAGCAACCCCAGGAGTGGTTTGTGGCCGGTAGCGATGAGGAATTTCTGGCCGTAGAGGTAATCATGAAACTTTTTTACGCCGGCTACAATCGCCAGAGCTTCCTTGTCTATTTGGGCGTAGTTCCGCTCTCTAGCCGACAAGGTTCTTGAGAAGTAGGCTATGGGCGCTTCTTGCCCAGTGGGCAGATTGTGGCTTAGGACAGCTCCAATGCCATATGGGGAGGCGTCGCAGGGGAGTACAAGTGGTTTTTTCTCATCAAAGTGTGTCATCACGCTCTTGGATGACAGTAGTGCTTTTACCGCTTCGAATGCAGCTGCTTCTCTTCTGCCCAACCCCCATGGGGCAGAGGAATCAAGGGGGCAGGGCAGGGGCTCTGCGACTGATGCCTTATGTGGCAATAAGGTGTGATAGAAATTTAGGAGGCCCAGGAAGGATTGTAGTTCCTTCTTTGATCCCGAGGGGTTGAAACCAGTTGAGGCTGAGTAAGCTTGGTTGGTGGCCTTGAACTACCACTAATCGCAGTGGGCCAGCAAAGCCCTCGTACTTTATTTGGAATATGCCGATAACCATTACCAGCACTCGGTGGCCCTGGAAGTCTTTCGGCACAATGTCCGCAGATTCAAGATGAGGTTTGGATGTCTTGGGGCATATCCTCTGGAGCGTGCGAGAAGAGATGATGGATAACGCTGACTCCGAGTCGACTTCCATCTCACAGGGCACGTTTTGGATCATCACTGTCACCTTTATTTTTTCGCAAGTTGGAGGTTGTAAGGCTTGCACGGACGACTCCCTGGTCTGTGCTACATCAGTGTGGCGTAGGGTGAGCGTGTGGAAGTCATTCTTGCGGGTAGATGCCTATTTGTAGACCGGTGACGCCTTGCAGCTCGACTTGGGCGATCTGTCTCGGTTCTTGGCAGAGCGGCAGGCACAAGCGATGTGCCCCGATTTTCCGCAGTTCTGGCATGGTGCGTCCTGGAACCGGCATGATTTCCTCCAGTGGGATCCTCCACAGCTTGCACAAGGGATGCCCTGAAATGTTGGGGTTCCCCCTCGTTTCTTGTCCTGGAACTTAGTTTGCAGTACTTCCTCCTCTTCATCCTCTGATGAAGGTAGGTCCTCAACGCAACCATGATGTACTAGTTCGGACTTGCGAGATGGCGGTGGAGTGCGCAACTGCCAGACCTCTGTGGATTGTTCTGCAGCTTCAGCAGCGATGGCCTCATCATATGCTGTCTTGAAGGTTAGGTCTTTTCTCGCAAATAGCTGCCTTTGGAGTTTTTCATCCTGAAGACCGTACACCAACCTGTAACGAAGTGCCATCTCAAGGTCAGGGAAGTTGCATTGTCTAGCTGCCTGTCGGAGGGCTGTGACAAATGCCGTTATCAATTCACCTTGTGCCTGATCTCGCTTATAGAACACATGTCTGCAGGCTATCTCGGATGGCTGTGGTGAGAAGTATTCCTTGAGTTTGTTTTTTATTGTGTCAAATGCTGTAGTTTGCAGCGGGGCTGGCGCCACTAGTGCCTGTGCTATGTCAAACGTGGCACGCCCACACATGCTGAAGAACATCGCTCTCGTGAGATCTGTGTCGTCAATCTTGTTCACTTTGAGGTAGAATTCGAACCAGGTAATGTATGATTCCCAGTCCTCGGCTGTTGAGTCGAACGGCTCCAAGTGGCCCTTAGTGGCCACGTCTGCCCTCTGGACAAAGTGAGCATATGCCATGGGTGAGGCGACACCGGCAAGTGATTTGCTCTGTTTCTTGGGGCTGCCTACCCAAGCTTAATATTTCAGCTCATGTTTCGGGGCTGCATACCCAAGCGCCCTGTTAGTGATTTCGCTCTGATATTGGGGCTGCATACCCAATCAGAGATCCCATCCTCGTTGCCAGTGTTAAATAGTGGGTTCAGACACCACGTAGTTCAACAGCTCTTTATTCAGCAGGAACAACAGACAGCTTTTAGGCAGCAACACACACATATATATACACAACTCCAATCTCAAACCACTCCCCAATAACTCAACAACCAACAGAATTGCACAGAACATGAACCCTTCATTTGCATCAACTATGGACATTATAACTTATTTACAGCTCAGTGATTGGTCTTTATCTTGCCATCCTGATTGGCTGCTGTCTGCAATTAGCAGCCAATGATAGTGTAGGCCTCAGTTCCCTTGCTTAAGCTAGAGTTTGACCAATACATTACACTAGGCATTTTCTCCTTATCCCTGATACAAAGGATACAAATTACAAGGATTCTCAACCTTTTTGAGCCTGTGGGTATCTTTGCAATTTTGAGTGGATGCCACCACAAAATGGCTGTCACTAGAGGCAAAGCCAAGCCCACATTCATGCATGTATATGTGCACACACACACACACACACACACAAAAGAAGCCCAAGGTGGGGGGGAATAACACATAATAGAAGTACATGGCCAATGGAGGGAAAGGGAGGATAAAACAACCAGGCAGAAAAGACCACTAAAGGGGGGAGGGATATCCGATGCTCTGATGCTTCCTAACCCCCAACACCTTAGAGTCCATCTGCAGGTCCTGTTTATAGGATTCTGAATTCTTCTCAATTGTAAAGTGGGAAGGATCTGTTAAATAGTGGGTCCAGACACAAGGTAATTCAACAGCTCTTTATTTAGCAGGAACACAACACACATTGACTGACTGAACAGAAGCCCTCAATATATATACAGCAGCTCCACCCCCAGAATAACTGATAGCCATTAAGAATACATACTTTACAATACCATCATTTGCATAAACTATATACAATGTTTGAAGTAGGCAGGCCACTGATTGGTCGTTATTATAGAGGACCGATTGGTTGCTGCCTTGAGAAATTAACCTGTGATATTGCAGGGATTAAGGACCAATGAGAATGCAGGCATTGGGAGCCTTGACTGAACCTTAAGCTCAACACAGTATAGTGCATTGCAATCAATACAGTAAATACTTTAGAGGCCTTGCTCAGTCCAGTACACAACAGGATCCAAGTCAAAAACCCTTTTATTTGAATAAAGGCAGCTGTTCTGTGGTTCTGCCTTCACAATGGCCTTGTCAACTTTTTTGAACCACATGGCAGGCATCTGAGGAAGTGCCTGTGGGTACCATGGCACCCATGGCCAACATGGTGGGGAATCCTGGTTAGGATTAGATAATACAACATTCGTACATAGGAAAAGTAAATATGACTAAATGCATACTTTCGCTTTCCTGGAATCCCTATAACGTAAAAGAGACAAATAAATCTGATTTAATGGTTCCATGTTTGTTGTTCAGATTAAGATCATCCCAGTTACCGTTTCCATCTAACTAGACATTTCTGTTGTGTTGATCTGTGACCACTTTCTTGTTTCTGAACTCCTCCAAAGTATGGCTGTCAATTGTGCAGTGGATCAAACAATAAAATCCAGTTTTCCTAAACTTGAAGGGGTTTTTTTTTTTGGAATAGTAACAGTAAATGTAGGACAGGTACATTTATCTTTTCGAAGAAAAGATATAAGAATACTGAACAAAGGCTGTTTCTTGTCCACTAGGCCCAGAGCTGTCCTGGTCTGGTTCTGAAGAGTTTTTTGGTAGGCCCTTCTAGCAGAGGAAGTGAAACTGTGTCCCTTCTACACTCCTGCTTGCACTGACACCTACTTAAATGGGCATTACACAACACTGCCACCCTCTTATAAGGAGAGAGCTTCTTGTTCTCAGAACTCCCATGTCAAACTATATTACAACAGGAAAAAGGCAAAGACTTTCTATTGCTTACATGACCAATCTAGAGGCCATTTTCTTGGGTTGCCTACAAATTGTTTTATTACTCCCTTTCTGCTGACTGAATAGAAAAGGGGGATAAGGAAGCCTAACTCTCTCTTTTGTCCAAGCTACATGTACTTGCAGTTTGAGCTTAACCATTGCAGTTTGAGCTTAACCGTTAACATAGCAAAGAGTCACCCTATGCCCTTTTGAATATTTCTTTTTTTCCAATATCAATATAAACTAAGCTCCTGCGTATATTCATTTCCTTTCATTCTTATTTTTCAACAAGGAAAGCACTTCAAAATTAGACAAGAGACTGTTTCTTACCCCAAGCCGCGTAATTACTTCTTCTGTGTCGCAGGTTCCAGACTGTAGTTAGAAATTCAGTGAGAAAAGTTGATAGATATAAGATCGGGAAGCTGTCATCCTTCACTCCAGCGCTGCTTACAGCGATATTCCTGGTCTTCTGGCTCTTTGACATTCAGACACTGCCCCAACATAGCCCAGGCAGAAAATCCTTTCATTGAACTGAGCAAATGAGACACAAATGGGTAATTTTTGGATCACCCTCTAACAAGAATGATAAATGGCTGGAATTTGACTCTCCAGCCAAAGAACAGCTGCTTTGTCTCTCCTACGGACATGAGAGCTTCAGGAAGCCATTGCATCCCAAAGAAAGGAAACAGAACTTACAAGGTTTATACCAGATTTGCAACCCAAAATCAACTAGCAAGAGAAGTTATAATTCATGTTGTGAAGAAGGTTATTATAAAAATGGAGGGTTTTTTTAATCCTTTGAAAGAGTGGAAGAAATAAAGGAATATCTTAGACCGGAAGGGGAAAAAGAACAAGAACAGAACAGTTATGAGGACTTGAGCAAAGAACTTTGGGCATAAATAAATAAATGGATGAACAGAAAATATGTGGCCCCCAAATTTATTCTGTGTTAAATTCCTAAGGAGAACTCCCTATAAAATTATTGATAGTATGTGTTTTTTAGATAAAATAGTAAAAATGACTAAAGGTATATTAATTAAAGATTGGAAAGAGGAACAATAGGAAGGATAATTTTATTAATTTGGTGGAGTGGTAACAAAATGAAAAAAAATCTGCCTATAATTATATATGTCAACGAGAATGTTAAAAATCAATTCATTCTTTATACTAGAGTTTTATATGTTGGGAAATATGGATAGAAAATTTGGAAAAATAGTATAGTTTTTTAATGTAACATGTGGTAATAGCAAAATGGTTTATGTAAGCTTACAAATGGAGGTGCAAAGATCTACTGTTAGTGGAAAACTGGATTGGATTGGAAAGATGAGGGTTTTTGTTGAAACTGCTAAACTGATTGTTGTAAAGTGAGATAAAATAATTATTTACGCACATGGCAAATTGGAAACCCTTTATGACTATCTGTGAATGAAGAAGAAAAATGAACTAATGATTGGTGCAATTAAGAATAAGGAGCTATAAGGATTAGAGGTGGACATGAATAAAAATATGGACCAAAGTTTGCTCCCAAGTCCTCCTGGTGCGCACTTCTAACCCCCCTCCCCAGTTTCAAGCTCTGGGGTCCTGGCATCTCTAAACCAAGTAAGAAACCCAGCATTCACAAAGAAAAATTGAAAATTCTTATGTAAAAGTTGGGTGAAGTGTCATATCACCCATACTCAGAGACCTTCTTCTCCTGAATGTGTTTGCTACTTTAAAGTGGGGGGGAAGCCTATTCAGTGATTTTTCTTGAGGAACGTGAATAGCAGTAAAAATGTTCACCTCCTTCAAAGTAAGATCCTTCCTGATGGCAAATGTCTAAGGAATGGGGGATTTAAGTAGCACCTTGCTTCTTTTCAAGAGGCAGGGTCTGTTAAAGGAGGCATTCCACAGTGTGATACCCAGTCATGAGAGGGATAAAGACTCAGAACCTGCGCTACAGCTTTAAAATAATCCGCAGCTAGATAGTCACACCAATCCCTTGATCAGAATGTAATCAGAATGCAATCTCTCTCTTTTGGTGCACTGTATTCTGGGCTGCAACCTTTCTCAATGCTGTCATAAGACTGTTATTTCTGGCTGCAGGAGTCTAACAGCCACTCAAAAAAATGGCCAGAACTTTTTTACTACCCAACAGATTTTCATTAAGCAAGCAAGGACAGAACCCGTGGGAAAATAATGCATTTTGATAGAACAGCAAAAAGGAAATGTTAAAAATGTGTCCTCTAAAGATCAAGACAAATTATTCATACTTTGGGAACACTACTGTTTTATAACTCTTTTTAAAATTTGGCCAGATGTGCCAAAACTCAGAAAAATGAAACAAAATGCATATATTTGGGAAGGGATAAAATTTTCATGCCTTGAAATGGTAGAATGCTGGTTGACTAATGTGACTTAATAATACAGGCACTCCCATACCTTTCTAACAAATTACTATTGGAAGCTTGGACTATTAGGACAGACTGTTACCTGAAATATAGTGCCAAGCAGTTCTTCAAAGAGTGCCACCTTTTTGTCTTTCCTCAAGCAAGTGCTTGTGCTTGAAGGTCACATTTTCCAAACATTCAGACAACATTCTGCTGTTGCTGGTAAAATGCTGTTCTTCACCACCCCATCCTCCAAAGTCACTGTTACTCGTTTTGTATGTTATTGATGAGCGTCCCACGCACCTATTGAAACCTACTGACATTCTGCCCCAGGTCTGAAGTGTCAGTCAGTTGACCAGTTAAATAATGGATAAAATGTTATTTTATTAGAAACATATCCCTTGGCCTTCCTTCATGCTCTTGGCAATGTTTGTTGGATTTGGTAGCTAGCAACCATTCTTCAACTATTTATTCTTTTTAAAATCCACCTTGACTTTCTTTTCCTTTTCAGATTTTCTGTCAGTCCCTGGCAGTTCAGTCCCTCAAGCCCTCCACAGTTAACATGCAGGTGTTCCAGCTGAAGCAGCTTTATTGAGATCCATACAGTACAGGTATTCACCAGAAGGTGTCAATTGGCAGAAGTGACAATTCAAACAAAATCAAAAAGAGTCCAGTAGCACCTTTAAGACTAACCAATTTTATTTTATTGTAGCATAAGCTTTCGAGAATCAAGTTCTCTTCATCAGATGCCTGATCCGAACTGGTCAAATACAGAAGAGGAGGGGAGGGGAAAGAACAGGACATATATCACAAGAAGACAGGATGCAATTAGTGTGAAGGCAATCAAAACATTCCTTTGCTTGTAAATGTAAACATCTCCTTTTGGTGTGGAGTCAGTTTGCCGCAGTGAAGGTGTACAATTCCTATGTAGTATAAGCCCTCGATAACCACAGCTCTCCCTGCCAGCTGCATCTGACAAAGAGAACTGTGGTCCCCGAAAGCCCACACGCACTCAGGCTGAGATAATTGACAAACAAAGTCCACACCAGGCGTCTCTGGGCTCCCCCAGACCACGCCTCTGTAAAGGAAATCTGTTACCTGTGATAATGTGATAACCATTCATAGTCTCTATTCAGTCCCAGCTTGACAGAGTCAAATTTGCATATGAATTCCAATTCAGCAGCCTCCCGTTGGATTTTGTTTATTTTTGTTTGTTTTGTATATATACCGGAAACCAACAGACCGATACTCATATCTACATGCCTCCAGCTTCCAGCCTAAACATACCACTCGGTCTATTGTCTACAGCCAAGCCTTACGTTACAACCGTATCTGCTCCGATGCTCTCGACCGAGACTCACACTTAAGAGATTTACAACAAGCATTTTTGAGACTACAGTATCCACCAAATGAAGTGAAGAAACAAATCAACAGGGCCAGACTAGTACCCAGAAACAGTCTGCTCCAGGACATACCTAAAGGAACTAACAACAGAACACCACTGGTTATCACCTATAGCTCCCAGCTCAAACCCATCCAACTTATCATCAGGGAGCTACAACCCATCCTGGAAAATGATACCTCTCTCTCAGAAGTCCTGGGTGGAAGACCTTTCCTTGCCTACAGACAGCCCCCCAATCTTAAACGACTTCTCACTTACAATCATGAATCGGCCAGCAGGGTCACCAGCACAGGTACCAGGCCCTGCAACAGACCCAGATGCCAGCTCTGCCCCTATATCTACCCAGGGAATACAATTACAGGACCCAATGGCATCAACTACACTGTCTCTGGCTCTTACAGCTGCTCATCCTCCAATCTGATATATGCCCTCATGTGCCAACAATGTCCTTCTGCTCTGTACATTGGACAAACCAGCCAACCTCTACGCAAAAGAATAAATGGACACAAATCTGACATTAGAAATGGAAACGTCCAAAAACCAGTGGGAGAACACTTCAATCTACCAGGACATTCCACCAAAGACTTAAAAGTCGCTGTGGTTCAACAGAAACCCTTCAAAAACAAAATCCAACGGGAGGCTGCTGAATTGGAATTCATATGCAAATTTGACTCTGTCAAGCTGGGACTGAATAGAGACTATGAATGGTTATCACATTATCACAGGTAACAGATTTCCTTTACAGAGGCGTGGTCTGGGGGAGCCCAGAGACGCCTGGTGTGGACTTTGTCAATTATCTCAGCCTGAGTGCGTGTGGGCTTTCGGGGACCACAGTTCTCTTTGTCAGATGCAGCTGGCAGGGAGAGCTGTGGTTATCGAGGGCTTATACTACATAGGAATTGTATACCTTCACTGCGGCAAACTGACTCCACACCAAAAGGAGATGTTTACATTTACAAGCAAAGGAATGTTTTGATTGCCTTCACACTAATTGCATCCTGTCTTCTTGTGATATATGTCCTGTTCTTTCCCCTCCCCTCCTCTTCTGTATTTGACCAGTTCGGATCAGGCATCTGATGAAGAGAACTTGATTCTCGAAAGCTTATGCTACAATAAAATAAAATTGGTTAGTCTTAAAGGTGCTACTGGACTCTTTTTGATTTTGCTACTACAGACTAACACGGCTAACTCCTCTGGATCTAATTCAAACAAAGGCATTGTAGTAGTAAAACTTCTCGCCCTCCTGGGTCCGTTGACGTTCTGACGTGAAACCCCAAAGAGGCTGCATGGGAACAGATTAGTTTAGACTACATGAAGTACAAAGGAAAATATCCCAGTCTCTGGGAAAGTTACATTGTTCCCCCAGTCGGAATAAGAGGCAGACACAATGCAGAATACAATCATGGAAAGCATGCTGGCATAGGTGACATTTTCCTACAATTCTGGGAGTTCCCCTAGGTTTGCAGAAATATTCTCACATCTCCGGGTGCCCCTTCCTGTGGTTTTCTTGATTTTCACAGGGAGAGGCATGTACAGCATTAGATATATGATGCAATTCAATTCAGAACAATTGCAACTTATGAAAATATAAATGTATATTTCAGATTAAAAATTGACAAAGCAGAAATATCTGTTACTATTTTAATAAGTTAATGTAATTAATATTTTATCACATTAATTCAATTAATGCTGATGTAATAAAATATTGATCACATTAACTTATTCATTACTATTAGTTGATCCGAAGGGATGGTTGGCAGGTGCTTGATGCAGCAAGCTTGTTGAAGTGAAACAAATATGACTTAGATTAGTGCTTGAAAGGGATACCTCCTGGGAGCACTGTGAATTCCACCTTTACTTCTGTAACAGAAAAAGAGTGAGCTAAAAATGCAATAAATATCTGACCAGTCAACTAGTCAATAATAGTCCAACAGGATCCCACCCATGCTATTTTGTGGACTTTTAGATCCTAACTATCCCAGAGTCTATGGAGACAACAACCAGACACTATTTTACACTGCCAAAGTCTTACAATGCAATCCTAAACAGAGCCATGCCCTTCAGATCTCATTGATGTCAATGGATTTAGAAGGATGTAGCTCTGTTAGTATAGTGCCCTTTTTCTATTATGCGAATAGCCCTTTTTTCCAGTGTCAAGCAACAAACAAATAAAAAGTGTCTTAGAAAACTTTCTATGATGCCAACAATTTTTTCACCTAAATAAAATATCACTCTAGGTAGGTCAGACTGATTTTGCCCCTTTAATTTTATATGGGTAAGGTTATAGTTATCTAGAATCTTAAACAAATATACTCTCACACTAAAGAGAAAATGTACATTTTAAGCCCTAAACACCTTACGGCCATAGATGTTGAGGGACTGCCTCCTCCAAAATGAAACTGCCTCTTCATGGGGATCATCTAGTGCCGCTTTGCTTTGTGTGCCACCTTCTAGTGGGTGACAAGAAGAGGCATTTTAGGGGTGGCACTGAGATTATGTCTTTTCTGAGATGTCTGCCTGGTATCTTCTAGTTCTGACAGTTTTTAGAAAATTGTTAGAACATTTATTTTTCCTAGCCTTCTGCTTGCTTTAAGATTTGTCAACTGGCTCCGTGTAATGTTCATCTGCTGTCAGTTATATCATTTTATTGTTATAGTGTTTTGAACTGATGTTTTTATATATTGTGAGTTGCTTTGGGGGGTACAACTGTGCTGAGATAATAATACATAAACTACAGAGCTATCTTGCCTATTTTTGTGCAAGTACACATCAAAGCCCTGCAATAGTCCTTGTTAGCAGTTGGTACCATTACTTTGGTGGATATGGGATTATGTTCATGACCAAAGGTCATAACATTGCCAATAAACACATCACATGAAACACAAAACCACTTATTATATCTCTAGTACTAACTCCTGCCATTGAGGGCACTCATCCACCAGTACCAATTAACCCAGTAGATGGTAGTTGTCTATTTTGTTCTAGATATTATGTAATTTATTTCCTCATCACTATGTGTACAAACTCTTCAGCTTGCTGCCCAGCGTATGAATGAGCTATTAAGTACACTAAAATCACCATTGCTATTATACTGCTATTGTACTGATCTACACAGGACAACAAAGAAAGTACAACCTATTATCAAATTACTGTCAGGTTCAAGATTTTGTTTCCTAAGCAATTACCTAAATGTTCAGACTGAGAATCACTCTCAAAGAGATCTTCCCCATAAGCATAGTTTCTGCAGTTAGAATTACAGTACCACGAAGAAAGAATAGGATGCTTAATGATTTGTGCAACTGAAAACATCTTAAGCAAAGTAATCAGAACATTTATCAACCCTTCCAAGCAAATAAGCAAGCTTGTTTTCTAAGTTTGGCACACATATTAATTGCTTCTCTGAGACCAAAATATGCAAAATTCAAACAAAGATGTGGAAAATAATGAAATTAAAATGAGTGAAGGACTGCAAAGTATTGGCTCTCCTAAAATGTCAAAGTAGCATTTGTGAGGTGGAATCATAAAACAGTGTAATATAAAACTCCACCTCATAAATTAAATCAGAAATAGTGTGAATGAAATAAGTTCAGCATCCATGAGGGAAACAGAAACAGAAAAATAAGCTTTATTTACTCCCACAGACAGGGAAATAAGGTGGTTTAAAAGAGAGGATAAAAACTATTTACAGGTGTAACACAGACTTGCTGAGCTCATTCTGTTATAAGGTTACAGCTGATAATCTAGGATTAGAACAGTTATGGTTGTAATAGGTGACTCAGCATGGCAAATTTGTATTCTTTTTTTTTTTTATAATATTTTTTATTTTTCAATATCTAACATACAAAACTACTACATACATACATACCCTACAAAACAGTAACTACAAAAGACTACAATAGCACAAGGGATGGGAAGGAAAGGAGAAAAAAAAGAAAAGGAAGGGGTGGGTGGGGAAAAAGGGGAAGGTAATCTACAAACACTAAACACTACGTTTCATGTTTTCCCTTCATACTGCCGTTATTCAAAAGTTAAAGCTTTATATTATATTGATGGAGTGGTTGACCTTACTAAATGCAAATTACAATTTAAATTCAAATTAAATTTTTCTTCCCCTCCTGGGTCCCGGACGCAATTCTCTCTGAGCAGCTGCAGCCGCAGTGCTCATTTCCTCCCCCTCCCCCTCAGACTTCTCCTTTTCGTCTTGCTTGGTGCACTGAAATTCCGGATTTTTATCCTCAAAATCCCTTAGTTGATCTTCTGATAATAACTTGAAAGCTTGATCTTTGTGACTGAACCAGATTCCTTCCGGAAATAACCATTTGTACTTTATTCCACGTTCTCTCAGAAGAGCTGCGAACTTTTTATACTTAAAACATCTTTTCCGAACTAGAAATGGGACGTCTTTCAATATCTTAACTTTATTACCCAAAAAGTCCAAATCCGCATTGTATGAATTATATAGGATAGTGTCCCGGATCCTCTTAGATGAAAAATCAATGATGATCTCGCGAGGCAACTGACGCTTCATTGCATATTTTGAAGTAGCCCGATGGACTTCCAAAATGGCGCTTTTTACTTCTTCTTTAGTTGCCCTCGCGGGTGTCGCCAATAGTTCCGAGACCAGACCCCGTAAATCCTCATTTTCCTCCTCTTTCACATTCTGGAGACGCAAAATTGTCTGTGTTCGTTCCACTTGTAGCCCGATCAGCTGATTCTCCACCAGTTTGAGCTCTTTATTCGTAGCCTTCACGAGTGACGCACTTTCCCGAGCAGACTTCTCTGCCCCCCCCCCACTGCTTCCTTAATGGTTTTCACTTCGCTCTCAATTAAGCCCACCCTTTGATCTGTTTCATTCAGCTTGTCAACAAAGGGTTTTATAGCTTCACCAACCGCCCTCCGCACTACCTCCTCCAACGACTCTCCCTTTAGGGCAGCCGAAACTGACTTGCCCAGGGCAGGACTTTGTTTTTTTGTTGCCATTTTAGGGGGGGGGGACCGCCAGCCGGATTCTGAAACTCAGCAAAGGGGAAGACCAAGCCTTCTTAGCTTCAGATCCCACCACTCCTTCACGTACGCTTGTAGTATCAGAAGGGATTCGCTTACTTGCAGGCTCTCGCCTAATTCTGCTCTTTGCCGTTTTCCATGGCCCGGCAGCACTCGAGGCGCCGCGCACGTCCGCCGGCCTCCGTAGGGACAAACGGGCAATTAACCCCCCGCATTGATTCCGGGGGGCTCTTCCCGCAGCGTCCCGGACCCAGCCTCCCTCACTGGGAGTTTTGGGGGCTAATCTTCGCAGATCAGCCGCCCGGACAGGGTGCTCGGGCGCTTCCTCTCGAGCCCGCGAAGAGGAGCGTCCGACATGGCTGAGAAAACGAAACCGAATCCGGCAAATTTGTATTCTTGAGGTGAATATTGGCCTTCCCTCAACCACAGGATTCTCACAGCCTCTTAGAAAAAACAAATATTTCTCTAGATTCCCTCAGAAATTGGGACTTCAAGACAGCTACAGTCTCTTCTTCAGGATGTGGTGGTAGAAAGTGCTGACAAGATGCAGCCCATTTATGGCAACCTGTACCAGGGTTTTCAAGGCAAAAGATGTTCAGAAATGGCTTGGCATTGCCTGCCTCTGCATAGTCACCCTGCTGTCCCATCCACGTACTAACCAGGGCTGACTATACTTAGCTTCTGAGATCTGATGAGATCATGATAGCTTGGGCCATCCGTATCAGAGCTATGCTTGCTCATATTGACATCATTGGCTAAACTTCATTTCAGAACAGAAAGCAAAGCAATTTGCTAGAAGAAAAGTAAGCACAAAATTTAAAACTATATAGTGCAATGTTTCTTGAACACACAGGAAACTGCTTTATACTGGCCTGTCTAGTTCATACTGTCTACCCTGAGTGGCAGAAGCTGTACAGGGTCTCAGGTAGAGGTTTTCACATCGCCTACTAACAGGAGATGTTTGGGATTGAACATGGGGCTCTTTGCATGTAAAGCAAGATGTTCTACCAGTGAGCCATGGCCCCTCCTGTAAATATAATTTCTTAATCAGGGCCAGCTCATGCCGTGATTATAACTACAGTTTGCCTCAGTTAATTTAGAGTCATGTTTTCCCTTATACTGAGGGACCCCCCCCACACACACACAAAATACACAAATGTGCCTACTTTTTCTATGAGCCTGATTTGGCTATTTTCATGATTGGCATGGGTGCCGCTCTCTTTTCTATTACATGATCACAAATAAAAAGGTCTATACTGATCCCCATGTTAATCCATACTTATGGTAAAATGTAGACCGATAGGATCCATTGGGGTATGACAGTGAATCTGATACAAACATTTCATACTACTGGTTATTACTTTTGTATGGATGGCACCAACTGTTCCTGCTAATACCATATCCCCCCCTGCCCCCTGGTCAACTTCTGGTTTGGCACAACAGGTTAGTGGTTCAGGTAACCAAGCCATGAAAGAAGCTACCTTCGGAACAATTCCTTAGCTTGCCTCCCAGAGTTAAGAGAGCTTGAATGTGTTACATTCAAATTATGAAGTCCTTTCAATGGTTTTTGATGCCTTGTGAGATTGAGGCACAGCTACTAAGAATTAATCAAACCAGCAAGAAAAAATTTAAAAGATATATGAAAATAAAACTAATCCATGTTTGTATTTGAAATGTGCTTTGATTTTCTTCAAAGCTCCTCTTCAAGGACTTATTTGGGATCACTTTGAAATCATCATGAACTGATAGGTTAGAACAAGTAGGAGAGAAAACAAATATGACTTATGGCATTAGCTAATGCTGGAAAGAAAGAAATAAACATGAGATAAATATAAATTCTTTACAGTTCTCTTGCTTCAGTATCTGCCTCATCAGTGGAAATGTTGAAAAAAGCCATTCTGCAAATAATGTTTGATGTTCACATTAAATTATATGAAGGATAACTTTTCAATATTAAGGACCAAATAATTACAGTTGTAAGTCACCAGAATAATGATGTGATCTGTTAATCTATGGATAAGGGCTGAATATTTTTCTCTGTTGTGTCATATGTGGATTTTTTATTGCTCTCTCAAATTCAATTAATTATGAAAGAAAATGGTGTTTAATGATATTCTGATAAGACATGAATTTTCCTGTGAATTTAAGTACAATTCTTTCAGTTTTTAAATTCAGTTAAAGAAAAATAACAACATGGGCTGAAAAATCCTAAGGCCCATCTTCCCACTGGCACCTGCATGCCTGCATATCTGTGGAGCCACTCGTCCTGTCCCTAAGGACTTTTGTGGGAGAGCTACTCTGGTGGCTGAGCCCAGAGAAGGAGTAAAATAAAGCAAGAAAGAGTTTTTTAGTTACCAATCTAAAGGTCAAAACAGTGGTCCAATACCAGTCAATAAGTCTAACAGTGTAATCCTAAACAAAATTATATCCTGTCCATTGAATTTAGGCTTGGGAAAAGGAAAGGGAATAGAGTTGGGGGCTAGGGAAATATTCCATCAAAGGTAAACTTGGGGGAAACAGAACCTTCATTGCTTCCCACATGGGAATAAGGAAGTTACTCGGCCCTCCTAGGTTTTTTTGTCCAGCTCGATCCTCTCCCTCTGCCCCTGTTATTTCACTCTCTCTCTTGGTAACTTTTGCCACCACCAGCTAGTCAATTATTAGGGAACTTTCCTCCTTAGGATCTTTGAAATAATCTCAATCCTTTGAGGAACCTCAAATTAGGAGTATTCAGATCTAAGTATCAGCAAGTGTATAATCAGTATCCCCCTATATTTGGGTCCTTTCATACTGGTTTGGTATTCAGATCCAGTGGTTTGGGGGGGGCAGGGGGCAGGGGGGTTCCAAAATTAACTGGGTTTATTATTCCCTGTGGAGGAATCTTTTGGGAGGTCTGGAGTGGCTGTTTTTGATGCAAATGATACCAAAATGGCAGCATAGTGAAGGCTGCACGTTCACTAAAGAGGTCCGAAGTTTCAAAAATATTGGGTTAAGGAGTCCAGGACTACAGCCCCTTGAACGAGGTGTCCCCAGCTTTTCTGATGGAGGGAAAGCCAATGGCACAGAAGCTTTATCCAAACACATTAGAGCAACCATTGACCAAAAGCCTTCCAATGCAAAAAGAACCAACAAAGCCCAACAGAACCAATGCCAAACCAAAGAATCCCAGCAGAACCAATCTTGCAGCAAGCTGTATAAGTGAAGTACAGACACAGAAGCACACCAAAAATCTTTCACTGAAGCTGCCTGCAGCCAGGCCATTTCTGTGAACTATGAAAGAACAGCCATGATTGGACAGACATTTGAACTCTTCCTAATGTGCAATGCCATTCACTCGTGAGACTTGCCTCCTCTCCCCCACTTTTTTTGCCTAGGAAACCTTCCAAAGCAAGAAAAATAAGTTGCTGCAATCTTTAAAATGCCGGTTCTTGTTATTTCTGAATATTTTTTGGAAATAATCAGGCGTGGAATATCTAAGAATCTCAGAGACAGATCTGATATAAACCATAAATCTTTAAACCGGAAATACTGAATTGCACATTCCTACCTTGCATGCTCCACTGGAAGATAGTTCCATATTATGAGATATAAACAGGTGATATATCTATAGTAGAGATGGGCGTGTACCGAAATAAGAACCAAAGCTCATCACGAACCAAGCCAGTTCATGGTTTGTGAACAAGCAGTTCATCAGAGCACATTTCTGATGAACAGTGACAAAATGCTATGATTTTTTAGGGTGGTTTGATTGGCTCTTTTTTCAGTTTGTTACTGGAGACAGCCTGGAGCCGATCAATCTATTCCCTAGGCAATGGCGGGGAGTGGGGGGGAAATGGACTTCTGCAGACCTTCTGCAGCCCTGGGAACACCAATGTCAGCCTTCCAAAGCTTGATAGGCAGCTCTGGCTGCCAACCAGAGAGCTCCCATCCTGCTATATGAAAGCAAGAGTATAACTCCCACATGAGACACACAGGCATGTTATGGATCCTACAAGGATCCCTGGGAAATTTAGTCTTTAAAAAAACCAGCCGCTCAATATGATTCTCAGGGAGAATCGCAACTGGGGGGACTTTCTCTCTCACAATCTTTCTCTCTCTTTCAAAAATCCTCTCAGAGTTTAGGATGGGGATGGGGGGTGGGGAACGATGTAACAAGAGGAAGGAAAAAAACGAGGTGTTTTGCGAGACAGAGAGAAACCCAGTCCCTTCCATTCTTCTTCTCACAGCAGGGAATTGCAGCATGGATTCTGCCCCCTCCCTGCCCCGTCTCTGAGCTCCTGAAGGAAAACTGAAGCAAGTGGATTTTTGAAAGAGAGAATCTCTCTAGTTGGGTGGCTGTTCTTTGTAAGAAAATTCACTTGGCTCAGTTTTCCTCTAGGAGTTTGTAGGGGGCGGAGGGTAAAACTAGCACTCTCAGGTTGGGAAATTCTTAGAAATGTGCAGGGGGATCCTGGAGAGGGTGGGGTTGAGGAGAGGGACTTCAGCAAGGTATAATGCCATCCCCCCAGGACTGACCTACCTTCATGGATCTCCTCTGTTCTTTCCTGTACAAAAATATTCCTGTCTCCCCAAAGAACATCTACTCCCTCCCCCCAAGATTAACCTCCTCTCATGGATTGTCTCTGTCCTCCTGTCCTTTAAAAGAATATTCCTGTCTCCCCAAGAACATCTCCTTGACTATCTCCTCAAAGACTACTTCTGTCCCATTCCAGCCCCAGAGCAGTTTTTCTGCTCCCAGGGTCCGTCATTCCACTCTGGGGGCCATCATTCTGTTCTCAGAGGAAGATTCTCTAACTTCATCCCATGTTTTCACTGCAACTTTTTGGTGCTGCAAAGTATTTCAATGGAGCCAATGCAAGTCAATTGGCATTCATGGCTCCCATTATATCTAATGGAACTTTCCTGGAGGCACCCGCTTTGGGGAGTCTATAACTCAAACATCCGATCTTCACCAAACTTGGAGCATGGCTGGAAGAGAGCATGCCAAAGACTCCCTGTGATTTTGGTATCTTTGACTGTCAAGAAGGCCATTGTACAGCCTTCAGTGATGAACCAGAAACCAAATGAACTGGTTTATGGACTGGGGCAGGTTTGTGAAAGTTCGTGGTTCGTAATCCATGCACTGTGACAAACCATGAACTGCAACGAACCGCCATTTTCCCGGTTCATGCCCATCTCTAATCTATAGTAATCTTAGCACAGCAAACACTTTTTGACTACTTGAAATAAAGTGGTTTTATATTTTAAAATTACTCCTTTGCTAGTTTGAGAAGCTTTCTAGAATTGTTCTTATTTATATTTAAATGTACAATGCCTGATTCTTTCTGATTGTAAGCTCTACTGTTTTTATCTTTGCAAGTCAATCAGCAGGAAGTATCTTAGCATTCAGTACAATTTTTCATTAAGGAGACAAATGCAAAATTTTGTTTCTCTTATAAAGCCAACTTTGCAGCTAATCATTACCAGAGACAATGAGGTGTGATAAATAATAACTGTTTTGCTTGCATTTAATAATGATGGTGTAAAGTATTACAAAACGAAGATTAGAATGAGTAAAAGCTGACATTCTTCAGGATTATTTAAAATAAATTGCAGCTATCCTAAAATGTATGATATGTAAGAGCTATACTGTGGTGGCTGCCTCTTGATTCTTAATTATTTATGATGAAACTACTTATATTGTAATTGTTTGGGGTTTTTTATGTATTTACTGATCATATAATATTGTTATGACAATGTTTTAAATAATGTAATCCACCCTGAGCCCATTCGCGGAAAGGGTGGAATAGAAATATAATAAAATAAATAAATAAGATAAAAGTAGAGTTTATTAGAAAGAATTTTATTCTGAGCTACAAGATCACATATATGCAGCGTATAGAAGGCACACTTGGCCACCGACCGCCGTGCCAACTCACTTTTCAAACAGCAGATTCTATGACTGTCCTCAATGCCAATTTTACTCTGTCCAAAACAAATGCATCATCTCTGTCTTGTCTGAGCTCAGCTTTAGCTAGTTCTCCCAGAGAAGCCCATGAGCAAGGCCCCCACACAACAGCGCTTAGTAGCTGACTGCTCCACAGCATCTGCCACTCAGTGGCACTTCACTTCTGAACCTGGAAGGCAAGCAAGATAAGATGTTCTGAGCTTGAATTCTGAAAACTGGACATTGAATGCTCTCAGGAAACTGCTTATTATTGACTGAGGAATAAAAACATTAAAAATATAAATAAATCCAATTAGTGTGCAGCTGGCTTGAAGCCACTCGGCAGCAGGAAGGAAAGGCTCAGCTTATCCTTTAAAATGACAACTGGAACGAGGCACAATATATGCATCTCTTCCAGAATCCAATAAAAAAGTTGGCTTTCATAACTTGGTGGCAAGCAAAGTAAATCATATAGCTGAACGTTTACATCCATTCAAATTAGCTAATGAAAATGAAACATTTATTATATTTATTATTATTACTATTATGATTATTATTTTCCAATTTCCTGTGTGAGCAGCTTACTAGAAAAATATAAACACCAGAGTTAACTGAAACAGAGGGTATCAAATGGCCATATATATATATTCTTATTAGGCACATAAAAGCAGTGATAGCCAGAGGTTGTTTATATTATGCCTGCACATTTATTATTATAAAAAGGCCAATAGAACGGCTTAAAGAGCTGGATTTTAAGGGATGTATTATCAACACAGTTCAGTTTATTTCTGCCAAACTGGTTTTACATTAGAGGACGAAGCTCAGTTCCAAACAAACCCAACCCCATTTTAAAGGTGCCCTTGTGTGATTTGGGAAAAATAACAAGGGGAGAACAGAAAATTGCTTCTAGATTTAGACATTTTATCTCCAAGCTTTATGGCATATGAATGGCACAACTGAGTGAAATGTGACATTTTATTTTGTAAAGCTGTTTAGAAAGCGGCTGGGATGATTAAGATAATGTTACTCTAGCTGGCTTATCTGCTGGTGCTCCAGTTTCTGACTTAGGGTCTGATAGCTGTTCAGTGGCAGTCTCTGCCCATTTTGCTAAATTAACTGCTTTGGTTGTGTTGTGTTTCCCCCCTTTCTAATTTAGAACAATGTATTTGTATGTGCCCTTCCTCCTGGCAAAACAGGTTATCATTCCCCTCCTAATTGGTGCTGGAGTGTTTTGCCTCGCTAGTAGTTTTTTGATGGTTCACCTTTCCCTGAAGAACCCCAAACTTTGTTTTTCTTGATTCTTTGGAATAGATATCCTCCCATGTCCCCTTCAATCTCATCCAGTAAGGTGGCAGCTTCCTCGACTGTTTTAAGCTTTTTGTCCCTCAGGAACCATCTTTTGAGGGAACATGTTGGTAGAACTGTCAATTGCTTCAGTTCTTGGAAAGTTGTCACTTTGCTTCCAGCAGCCCATCTATTCAAGGCTCTGTCAGCGTCATCCGAATTGTGAATAGGTTTCTTCTGGCTTTCTCTTTATCTCTCTGAAAGCATTTATATTTTGTTCTGCCATCAGACCAAAATGAATTCCGACCCTCTCTTTAAATAGCTGATAGTCTGAGGTTTCTTCATTCCTCATTTCTACATAGATTTCACTAAGACCTCCACATATTTGTGGGTGCAAATAAAGCATTCTAGCTTCATCAAGAATCTGCAGTTCTTTACATGTTCTCTCAAAACTAAATAGAAAAGCCTCTTCTTCATCTCCCTTTATTCTCTTTTCTTTAAAGTATACATGGTTCTGACTGGCCAGTCAGAGAAAGGAGGGAGCAGCCCGTCAATGAAGCTCTCATTCCAGGAAATTGTTTACTCCTTCCCTTCCAGCTCTCTGAGTGCTGCATTTAAGAAGCCTTTTAAAAAGTGCTTTCTGTCACTAGGTCACATGACCCAGTGGGCTGAGATATTGGGGTCTCAGGAGGCTTCAGGTGACATCAGGGGCAGGACTATAAAAAGGGCATTTCTGCATGAAGAAGATTTGGGCTCATGAGGGTGTGTTAACCCTAGCTGCTAGCTTTAGGGTAAATTATATAATTGGGCTCCAATTCTGGTCCTTTGGTAAAGGAAGCAAAGTTTTCAAATGATGTGATCTCTGGCTCAATGGTGGGGAGCCACTTTAAAAAGTATTTCAAGAATATATTTTCAAATGATATTTGTTGCTATGATCTGTGTTTTAAAATATAGAAAACCTAGCTATGCCATCATACTTACTGGTTAAATATTCATGATATGTAGGTAGTATACTTTTAAAAGGGCCCTTTGAAATATCAGTTCAATCTTGTTTTGATTCTTAGAAATACTATGATTTCCCCCTTGTATGTGGTGAGTATAGAATATTTTCCTGCTGCATTCTTTTTGACTGACATGTACGTATGGCTGAATTATCATAGCAATGCTAGCAACTCCTAGCAAAAGCTGATGCAATTATCTTGTAGTTGGATTCTATGAACCTCAAGAACAATAGTATTCACAGACACTGATTGTTCCCTACTCCCAGCTGCCCCTTTAGATCTTTGAAAAGCTGGTGTATGTGTATGTGTATGAGTGAGTGATAGGAGCCTTGTGGACAAAATGCCATGGGAAGAGCTAAGTTGTGGAGGAGAAATTGGTCAGAATTGCTATTCCTTGCTTTCACACTGGTGAAACCTCTAGGGGTGGTGATTTTCCCCAGTTCTCCCTCCTTACTGCAAACACACCCAGTACTTCATGGCATTTTGTCCATAAAGATCTCTAAATCCCAGAACTATTTTTTTTTCTGTGGGGAACAGGAGAGACAAGAAGCATCTGCATTAGAGATTAGCACGAACCGGGAAAATGGCGGTTTGTTGTGGTTTGGTGGTTCATTGCATTTCATGAATCACGAACCACAAACCACCATGAGCTTGCCCGGTTCGCGAACTGGTTCGTTTGGATCATACATACGCCACTTCCGGGGCTGCAGAAGGTCTTCAGAAAGCCCACCTCCCTGTTGCCTAGGTAACAGATTGATTGGTACCAGGCTGTCTGCAGTGACAAACCAAAAAACCTCTCTAAAAATCATAGTGGTTTGTTGTGGTTCATCAGAAATGAGCTCTGAGAAACAGCTGGTTCACAAACCAAAAAGTGGCCCTGTTCGTGATGAACTTTGGTTTGTATTTCGGTTCATGTCCATATCTAATCTGCATTCAAAATTGCCTTCTACTCATGGTTTGTAAGGCACATTCTTAGTAAGATGTTGTGGCTGGTGGGAGTTCAAGTGCTTGCTTGCTTACACAACTAACAGCACAGTCCTATGCAGAATTATTCCAGGCTAAGCCCATTAAAATCAATGGAATTAGCCTGGACTAACTCTCCATAGAATTGCACTGTGAAAGTATGATTAGAAATCATAGATGTCATTTTTGTCAAAAGCAAACTAATGAATGAGCCTATTCATTAGTAGTAGGAAAATTCCTGGTACCAACTCCAGGTAGGAAAATTCCTGGGAACTTGGGAGTGGAGCATAGGAAGAGTAGTTTGGGGCAAGACTGGGGTATGACACCAAAGAGTTCACCCTTCAAAGCAGCCATTTTCTCCAGGGGAACTGATCCCTGTAGTCCAGAGATCAGCTATAATTCTAGAAGCTGCAGGCCCCACCTGGATGTTAGCAGTCCTAATAATAGTGACTCAGATATACTAATGGGGATGTGTGAGGGTGCATGGCAACTATTTTAAACTACTAAATCTGGAAATGGAGGAGAAGAAGGGTGAGGTTTTGCAGAATTTAGCATTCCCCATTCATCAGAATACCGGTTGTGCTCTTAGAGCACACAGGGTACAAAAACAAACATATAAACCCAGTGCTTTCTTTTATCCTAGGAGAGAAGCTCACTGCAGTGTGACAGTTTAGATTTGTATAATTGCAAGCAGCATGCCCCAACACCATTTCTATACGAACAGTTTTAAAAGCATCATATTATTAAAGACAACAACTGCCAACTCTGAGCTATTTGGTACCATTTAAATGTGCGTTTTGTTGCATGTTGTTTTTTCACGGTGTGGCTGATCTTGTCTGTAGAGCACAAGCACTTGAATAATTTTTAGTGTACCATTCTTTGTTTCATGAAGTACAGAAAAGTCAAATCCCAGTAATGGAAGTGAAAAAGAGACACACAAATGTTCACCTACTCATCATGATGGAAAATAAATTTCATACTGGCAAACAGATGGATTTGGCAACAAAATGAAATAAGCCCTAATATTTACAAATTTCATATATCTTGAAATTTACATAAATGTTTGATGTGTTTGTTTCAAAAACACATTTTGAATTATTTTTTATGGCTGCAAATGTTGCTTATGTTTCCTATAAATATACAATCTGCAGAAGACAAATAAAACATTTCAAAGCATGCTGGTGCAATTATTTTGCTACTATGAAACACAGAGTATAAAATGCTTTCCCAGCAATAACACCTAGAGTCTTAAACTTTCAGGGTTTCCCCCCACCCCAATCTAGTCACAACATACTCAACCAATATTCAATCTTGCCTCTATTCTAAAGAGCACTTTCTCTATTTATTTAATTAAATGCATTCAGTACATCCCTTACTTACCTGATTTTATAAGCAATCAGAGCCTGATTATATTTCTAGACACTTACCTATTTCTTTCTTACCTAGTTGTCTTTTATGGTCATAGGCTAGCAGGTTAGGGTTGCCAGTCCCCTGCAGGGGGTGGGAGATTTCCCACTCCCACCCTCCATGCCCCCACTTACCTGACCAGTAGGGGAAAAGGCAGAGGAATGTGCCTCCTGGGGCATCCTCTTGGGTGGTGCAGTGCATTCCTGCGTGCTGCAGTGGGCCCACTTGGGGCCTAAATTGGCCTGCTGTGAAGTGCAGGAGCTCGCCAGGGCTCTCCCAGCAGTGCTCATGCGTTCCACAGTGGGCAGAATTGGAACTGTTTGGGGCCAAAATTGGCTTGCTGTGAAGTGCAGGAGCGCTCCAGGGCCCTTTGCACTGCCTGGCAGCATTCCTGCACTCCTCAGGGGGCCAATTTGGCTCCAAACAGGCAGAAATCAGCCCATTGTGGAGCGCTCCCAGGGGTGGCACGAGGCCTGTGCGATGATGTCACTTCCCGGAAGTGGCATCATCACGCAGCCTGCTTTATGCGCATGTGAAAACATCAGAAAAGGTGAGTGCCGGGTCCCCTGCCTTCCACCCAGAGGATAAGGAAACTTGGCAACCCTATAACAGGCATTGCTTCCAAACTGGGTCTACTTGTGCTTGAAGAAGCAACCATTTGTCTTGAAGAGCATGCTATTGCTGGTGTCTTTTTGCTTTGGTCTCTTGGATTCTGGACTTGTCATCTTGAAGCCTTGCTGAAATTTGTTGGCAAATGAGGACTCAGTTCCCAGTTTTGGATTTTTGCTTCTGTCACCACTGGAAACTAGGGTAGCCCTCTTATGGGATCCTAGACTCGGCAGCCATCCTTTCCCTACACTCCTCTTAAGCTTGATAGTGAAAGCAGTCTTCTCCATGTGACTTTTTGTATGATGGCATTTTCCTTTTTCTTGCTAAGACATATGATCGTCATGGTGCCCTAACAGAAACTCTAATACAGAGACGGTTGTGTGTATCTTAAGGGAGCAGCCTCTGAATAAACCTTTTCAACAGAACTGCTCTCTACTTTAAAGAGCAGACGTTCAGAAATGCCACTTCAATGGCTTCTGCATGTTTGCGTTTGTTGACATTCATTAATGATGACCTGCACAAACTTTTCATGAAGAAAGCCAGCTAAGCAAACACTTGTTTGTGGAAATTTAGGTGAAGGAAGAGAAAAATAAATGCCGTTTTCATTTATTTATTTATTTTTGCTAGGAATGGATTTTATCTAACTGAACCACCTAAAAGTCTGAATTCTTGACAAGCATACACCACTAATTTGAGTGAGGTAACTCAAAATCCAGGGCTATATATTTTGACCCACCAAGTTACATGCAACCCATGTGGCATGCCAGGTGTCTGATACACTCTTCCCTACATTCTACAGTCTCAAATATGTAGGTAGCAAAAGCATCATCTGTAGGCATGCGAGGCCTCTTTCTCTAGTGCCTACTAGTGATTGGTGGGAGGAGGCAAGTCACCCTGAGATTGTCCACATCAACAGGTCACCCTGACAAATGGCCATGCATGCGATTCTGTGCCGCACGTGACGCTATCACTTCCATTACAACAGAAGCAACAATGTCATGCAAGGGCCAATTCCCTAAGAATCAACTCCAAACACAGTGTTTTAACTGTGTTTCATGCTGATTCTTTAGGAACTGATCCTTACATATTTTTAATGTGTTTTGGGCTGATTCTTAAGGAATCCATCCTCGTGCAACGCTGTTACTTTCGGTTTAACTGGGTGCAATCTTATTGTGCAGGGCATGGGGGCATGCATGTGTCAATGAACATGTGCAAAGAAAGTGTAAATACCTACACCCCCAAACTCTTGACAGTTGCCAGGAAGGACCTGGCAATCCTAATAGTCCAAGAAGTCCAACAGCATTCATGGCTGGTTATGTTGAGTTAGTTGCGCCACAAGTTGTGATGGCCTACTGGATATAGGGATACCATTATGTTGCCAAATCTGGGTTGGGAAATTCCTGCAGATTTGGAAGTGCAGCCTAGGGGGGGGCGGGGGGCGCAGAGTGCTCAGCAGTGATGTGATGTCATAGATTCTACCCTCCAGAGCTGCCATTTTCTCCAGTGGAACTGATCTCTGTAGTCTTGAGAGCCATTGTAATTCCTTGAGAACTCCAGACACTTACCTGGATATTGGCAATCCTAGAAGCCATCCCAGAACAGCGGCAAAGGGGAAAAGTCAGAAGTAATGATGGCTTTACCATAGCGTTTCCAGCAATTCCTAGAACTACCTGCCATCAATTTCGGGTTTTTCATAGAAGTGATGTCATCACACCTCCACCATATCTCTGTTCCTAATCCTCCTACTGGTTGCCAGGATATCTGAATATTCAGTCTTAGAGAGCGGTCAGGAACTTGGCTGGCAAGATGCATTGAAACTGTGTAATTGTTTCACTCTTTAGTTTAAGTATTGCTCAGTACCTGAGCTATTAATGGAATAAACCAAATTTTTAAAAAATGGGTTACTACTTGGAGACAAAAGGAGCCCTGTGGCACAGAGTGGTAAGCTGCAGTACTGCAGCCCAACCTCTGCTCATGACCTGAGTTCGATTCTGGCAGAAACTGGGTTCAGGTAGCCAGCTCAAGATTGACTCAGCCTTCTATTCTTCCAAGGTCGGTAAAACGAGTACCCAGTTTCCTGGAGGGATAAAGTGTAGATGACTGGGGAAGGCAATGGCAAACCACCCCGTAAAAAGTCTGCCAAGAAAACGTTGTGATGCGACATCCCCCATGGGTCAGTAATGACACAGTGCTTGCACAGGGGACTACCTTTACCTACCTACTTGGAGACAAAGCCTTGTAAAATTACAGTGCTGCACAATATAGTATAGCATCTGGCTGATACAAGTTGCCAAAGCAAAGCTTGGTAGTATTTAGAAATCTTGAAACACAAATATCCAAAAATACCTGGAGACATTGAGATAAAATCTTGCTCTGGTTAAAATGGATGTCTGCTGCCTACAAAATGATTTGCAATCAAGAAACAGCAGAATCCAGTGTTTGTGGAACTCCAGCATGAAGACAAAATCCAATGTTTGACTATTAAAAGGGAATACTGTAAGTTTCTAATGACAGAATTCAGTGGGACTCTGAATACAGTCTGAGTTGATTGAAATAAGTATTTAAGAGAGAGACCTGAGTTACAGACCCTCTCCATATTTCAAGAAATTATTTTACTAGTCCTGGAATGTTAAATAATTAAATGCTTCTGGGAAATTTGGCTGGTAAATATTATTTTGCATAACTTGCCATTGGGTAAACACCATCACAAGGAGATTAATTCAATCTATGTTCTGTTTGCTTAGCCAGTCTCCAAACATTCCGGCTGTCATGCTGGAATTATGGACAGCTGGCAACTGGTGATTTATCTCCTTCCCTCAAACTGGCTTTGATAAACCTTGATGGGTTCAGTTCTAAAGTAGTATGTAAATTTGAAAAAGTGTATAAATGCCAACAGCTAGAAAGATCACTAAAAATAATAAAAGAAAATCACTATGAACTGCAATTCTGTTGATTTAATTAACATATTATAGTAGATGTCGGACAGAGTAGGTAATATAACTTTGTGGAAAAATGGTATCTAAGTAACTGATTTCTATGTAAAATCTTATATTTTTTGTGATAGGAAGCCAATTTTGAAAAAAATTAAAAGTCCAGCACAGTTTAAGTACATCCCTAGTGTCAAGATTTATGTTCTTAAAAAGAGTACTATCCTAGCTAGTGTTCCGTTAGGTAAATAAAAAGAGCATTTAGTTGGTGAGATTCATCTGTGGATCCAGCAAAACCACTAGTCGTTGCCCTCAGTTCCATGAAAAAACTGTGCTCTCCACCTAGGTTTTCCAGGTCCCCCCTATACCCTCCTGCCTGGTGGGGGGGCGGGGGGGGGCTGGCACTTATCTTGTGCCGAACACAAGGACCCAAATCCTCCGTGGATTACCAACCAGTAGAATTTGAATTGTATATATAATTTTAATATAATTTTATAATTTATAAAGTGCAAAGTGCTCAAAAGTGAATAATATGCAACACATATTATAAATGAAATACAATAAATATCCATTCAATATTAGATGTTCCAGGTAATAAATAAGTTAGCAATAAATATACAATATCATACGAATAAATATACTCTATACAATACTCTGAGACCAAAAAGTTCACAAAAGTGCTTGACTTCCAGCACTCTTAAAGATATACAGATATCTTTGTGGACTGCTTAGTGCATTGCTAATACTGTGCCTGCGGTCAAAAAGTTAAGTCTGGTAGTATCCTGATCGTGATTTGAGGTTAGTAAATCAATAACAAATAAAAGTTCATGAGTTCCTCTTTCTTAACTTCTCATGTCTCTGTTGGTTACAGGTACAATACAATGGATCCTGGAAGATGATCAGCGGCCACTTGGCTGCCTAACCTTTCTGGAATGCTAGCATCACCAGGGACAGAAGCCCCTTGCTGGAGTTTATATCTTAACGATTATTCATCCAACAGACTGCTAGCTTCTTAATCCTGTTTCATCCACCTTTTTCTTTTTCTTTTTTTTAAACTTTTTTTCTTTTATTTAAATATGCTTTATAAACAGTTACAAAGTCAAGAAAAATAGTCAGTGGTACAAAATAAGTTTTCAACTACATACATTTAGAATAACTTAGATATTGCTAACTCAAAAAATATTTTATATACAAATATATCTTCATTGATTATAAGTAAAGTACTATAATTTGGCGTCTCTAAGACAGGTAATAACTTATATCTTAACATTATTCCTAACTACTATCTAACCTACTATCTATTCATAAATGCTTATAATTCTACTTCTTTTCTTTTTTTCAGTGGTAATATTTAGAATATTAGTGAGAGAAAAAAAATTAAATATGCTTTTAACATGTTAATGATATCCAAGAACATTACAGTGGATAGTCTTTATAAATTGCTTTAGCCAAGAATAGTAAAGTAAAAAATATAAACAAAAACTTGTAACTGTTAATATTGTCCTTACAAAACATGTCAACATAACCCGTTACCCTCCTCCTCCCATTCCCTCCCCTGCCCAACCCCATTACCCAACCCCGCCCCCCATATCACCCAAAGTAATAGTTCTTCCACTAAAAATAACTTCAACATTCAAACAATATTGTACTCTGGTTGTTGTGGGTTTTCCGGGCTGTATTGCCGTGGTCTTGGCATTGTAGTTCCTACAATGCCAAGACCACGGCAATACAGCCCGGAAAACCCACAACAACCATCGTTCTCCGGCTGTGAAAGCCTTCGACAATACATCAATATTGTACTCTGTAACCATATGGACATTTGCCATCGGTTATTGGAAAAAAACCAAACTTGAGTACAATAAACTAAACAGTGGGAGCAAGTGCAGGATGCATCTGACTCCCCCCCTCCCCCAACATGTTACATTATTAATTTCTATTATTGCAACCCCAATAATTGTTATCCACCTCTTTCAAAGACATCATGGATTCAGATCTGGAACATCTAATACTGAATGTATGTTTATTGTATTTTGTTTGTAATATAATGTGTTGCATATTATTCACTTTTGAGCACTTTGCACTTTATAAATGATAAAAATTAATATATTATATATATATACAATTCACATTCCACTGGCGGGTCAGCGGGCAAGGTGGCAAACCCCTGGAAGTTTGCCTGCTGCTAGCGGGCACCTGGGAGCCCTATCTCCACCCCAATGTCAAAAATTGTCAACCCTAGTGTAATATTTTGCATCTAAATAGCTAGGATTTTATTTCTGGTTATTAATGTGGGTTTAAAAAATATTTGTTACTGTAGGTTTAAATGTAGTCTTCTGAGGAAAGAAGAGGGGGCTGGATGGGTGAATGGAGTCTGCTGCGATTGGACGGTAGCTGTACTTCTGAGGGGGTGAACCGCAGTTTTTAGCCAGAGAGCCAGGGAAGAGGTTTTCAGTCAGTCTTTGGGTGTCTCAGAGGAAGGATGCTGGCTAAATTAGGCTAACTGGAAGCCTGATTCTGTCAGACAAACTGTGTGCGCCTGGGTCAGTCTGTGTACATCTGTAAAGTTTATTCTTATCTAGGTCAGGCAAGGTGTGTAGAAAGTGAATCTGTCTGTGTGGATGAGATGAAAGTTTATTCTGTTAGTTAAGAGCTGTGTGGACAATTAGTCAGTGTGACTGAGTCTGTGAATATACCTGTCTGTTAAGTCAAACTGCCATCTATAACAAGCCTACAAATTACCAGCCAAACTGCTCGGACTTTTATCGCAGCTAGCTGTGATCTGAAGGAGGCACATTCTTCTTATTTGTAAATGAATAGGAGTCTAATCCCCTTCCTGGGGGTGGGGGTGGGGCAGGTTTGCTGGATTTTTAGGACTGTTTTGTTTATTATTTTCAATTGCATTTTTAGTGTTTGTGACTGCCTTGGGCTCTTTGGGGGAAACCAGCTACAGATACTTTAAACAAATGAGGGAAGAGACAAAGGCTGCTTCCACACAGATTTTTGTCCACATGGAGTGTAGGAAGCCCCAGCATTTAAGGGGAATGTGCCTTGTGGTATTCCTGGGGTTTTCTGCAGTCATGATGGGGAAAGGGGGATGGGTGGGGGCAGCAGCACCAATGGCGAGCAGAGCAGGAACACTGGAGGAGGGGGTGGACACCGTTCCTGCCACCCGTTGCTACTGCCATCATGGCAAGAGAAGCATGCTTTTGCATCCTCATGAAAGCAAGGCACAAGAACATGCTCCTGCACCCCCCTCCCAAAAAAAACTGTTAGCACTCTGGACTATAGAGTTCCCTTGCTTGGAAATCCTACTAGTCAATAATGCTGGCAAGGAGCCATCCCCCTCCCCCACAGCCCTAGATTGTGTATACCTCCTACACATATTTGAAGCACGTCATATCAGGCTTAGCAAGCTGCTCTTTTTTGCAGAGAAAACAGCTACAGAAGGTTATCTGATTGCTTTTCTCTGCCTCTCAGCAGCCAAAGAATGTACTAATCTTTTGTTCTACCCTATAATTAGCAAAAAATAAAAATGCTGGCATGAAATACAGAACAAATGGAGAGAAAAGTTTTAAAAAACACTAGAGGAAAGATCAATACGGCATTGTTTGCAGAAGCATAAAACCCAAGACTGGTCATGCTACCATTATTCCTCACTGCAGAGAACCTAATAGCAGTTAAGTGGGATAGCTTTGGATTTGGACTTTAAAATAAAAAAATGGAAAGCTCAACAGGACTCAAATGCACCTGACAATCCACATGCCTCATAATATGATCGTCCAGATTAAAGTGCTGATGTTTTTCAGACACTTGGTACAGACTGTAATGATTTTTTTAAAACTCTGAACTATTTTTAGAATTGATGTTTTATTTGTTGTGTTCTATTATTTTACTACATTATACATTGCTTTACATGCCAAGTTTTATAAGGCAGAGAATGCATTATAAAATAAATAGTGTGAAACTTGCAGAAAGATAGGTGAAGTGACTGACGGGGTGCAGAATATATTTTGTACAAGTGAATGATGTGCCACAAGCATGCACCCAGGGAACCAGCTTCTCCTGGTGACCTTGGGCCAATCACACACTTTCTGCCTACCTCACATGGTTGTTGTGAAGATAAAATGGTGGAAAGGAGAATGGTGTACGCTGCTTTTGGTCCCTGCTGAGGAGAAAGGTGGAGAAAGACGGGTATAAATGAAATAAAACAATTTTTAAAAAATCTATAAAGCTGTTTTCCCATGCTTGAATTTCACCATAGGCCTTGAACTATGAAATCAAATCCCATCTATGCAGCTTACCTGAGAAGAATTATTTTTTTTAAGTTTATTGCATTGAGTCCAAATCGGGCATTTCCAGTAGGATGTGTCCATAAAGTTTGAATCATGGGAATGACAAGCGTTGCTTTTAACCTTCAGTCCTCAGCTACAAACTCTTTGGCTCCCAGCAGGAACAAGACTGGCTACCATTGCAAGGATGCAGGAGCAGTTTTAGTGATTCTGTGGTCCTAGGCAAAGGTCTAGGACGGGGGCTCAGAATCACTGCTTCCTCTACCCCCACTGGGGCCAAGCTACGGTTGCCAGCCTCCAGGTGGTGGCTGGAGATCTCCCAGAATTACAACTGATCTCCAGGTTACAGAGATCAGTTCCCCTGGAGAAAATGGCCGCTTTGGAGTGGACTCTATGGTATTATACCATTCTGAGGCCCCTCCCCTCCCCAAATCTCACTCTATCCAGGCTCCAACCCCAAAATCTCCAGTAATTTCCCAACCTGGAACTGGCAACCCTAGGCCAAGCATAGATTGGCCCTCACCCTGTGGAAGGTGGGCAGGAACTGCTGTTTGGCCCCAAATGGGGCAGTTACAAATGATGACATGAGCCTGCTCTTCTTCTTTCACCCCCTTCTTTGAGGAAGCAGGGCTTTGGGCAGTGGGCCTTGCCCAAGTATGGAGCCTTGGGCAGCACAATGACTCCGACTGCCTTTGCAAAGTTGTGCTGAGGAAAATTCTTCCTACTTTTAGACAGGCCGCGGTGCCCAACCAGCAACACTAGGGTATGACTTCAGAGGGAATGCCTGGCTCTGTTTATGTCAAGAGCAGGAAGGAAAAATTCATACAGTCTAAAAACAATGCTGCTTTGCAGCAGCATTCAATAATAAAAATCAATCAGATTGTGTTGCTGTTTTGAATATGGATGATGACAGAATCACAACGGTCATGCTGCTGATGTGACTCTGCACCTGATGACCATGATGAGTGGCACATAAGTAACTTAGGCCTGGCCCCCTTTTTCCCTTTCACAGAGTTGCTTTTATTTATAGAAGAGAACTGACAACATGCCCTCAAGCTGCAACTGTACCAAATAGCACAAACCAATTGTGATAGGCCAGCAATAATGATTTCATGCAGGCACAGATTTCATAAGGAGCCATTCTTGCTTTTCCTCACGACTCACTGTACTGTGAAGGGTACTGGGTCAATGGACTTCTTTCTTTTGTGCATGAGACTCTGTGCAGCAAAGACCTGGTGACACTTCTGAAACCCTGAGGGCTACTTTAGAACAACTTTAACCTACTAAAAAGGACAGCTGAATGATCATAATAGGAGCTTTAAAAAAAAAAAGATACCAAGAGAAGACAGGAATGGAATAGATCGATAGACAAAAGGATCATTCAGATGATGCTCCTTGTATAAAATCCACAACTGCTGCTCTGGAGCTTCTTTGAATATTACATTTATGAAAGCCTCCCTCCCCCAAGACCTTCGCTAATTATGTTAACCAATGGACAGCTACTCTTACCAGTGCAAACAAATAAATTCAGAGATACTCTGCGACTAATAGAGCCTAGGCCGGGACATTAAAGTCATCAGAGCGATGGCATCACAAACAGCCTCCCAGAGATGAGAGACCCTGTCTTGGCTGTAACCTTCAGGAACACTTGCCACTTCTTCTTCCGCCATCCCAATGGAAATGCCCATACTTTCTCCAGCTGCCTGGCAAGCCAGGCCATAATGACAATTTAGTCTTAATAGGCAGGAGAGGAGGCAGGGAGGGGAACTGTTGTTGGGGAACATCTAGCCAGCTGCTGTGTATCTTCATCTCCTTCCTGTGTTCAGGTATGAGGGCCAGGTGTATAACAGGTGTGAGCCAAAGGGCAAGAGCCAATGGCATTTTTGACTTCAGTTCTTAGCTGGAGGC
Organism: Eublepharis macularius; assembly: GCF_028583425.1. Taxonomy (NCBI): domain Eukaryota; kingdom Metazoa; phylum Chordata; class Lepidosauria; order Squamata; family Eublepharidae; genus Eublepharis; species Eublepharis macularius. Next base: position 66,346,185 of record NC_072798.1, read on the forward strand.
TTGCAATCTATGCCTTCAAATGAGCAAGCAACAGTACTCAGGACTGTTTTACATTTCTTGTGCAAGAAAAGTAGGATATAAACTGTTTAAATAAATGAACAAATGAATAAATAAATGATGTTCTATTTCTTACAGCCAAGGAGGTAGAGAGACGTGTAGGAAATGGTATGACAACTGAGTGCTCATGGTGATCACTTCTGAGGTGAGTTCTCACTTTCAGGGGGAAGGGGTACACATGATAACTGTTCATACAATTATGTACAGTGTGGAGAAACTGGATGAAGACCTTTCTTGTCCTCTCCTGTTGGGTAGAAAGTTTAGATCAGACAAAGAGAGCAGTGTGGTGTAGTGGTTAGAATGTCAGACCAAGATCCTTACACTGCCATGGAAGCTTGCTAGGTGACTTTGGACCAGTCACACACAGTCAGCCTAAATGTAGCACAGTGGTTAAGTGGCTCAGCTGCAAATCAGCACTCTACTGGCTTGAATCCCACTCCTGCCATGAGCTCAGTAGGTAAGTAACAAAAGGCAAGACACAGCTCAAGCTACAAACGACCAAAAGAGGAAAAAACCCCGGCTAAGTCAAAAGCGTATCCGAAATTTACTCAAACGAATTAAAGTGGCAAGTGCTCAATTTCTCATGTGCATATAACAATACATAGCGAATACATATAAGTAATTCATTCCACAGGTAATGACTCCAAGGTACAAGGTAAGTTCAAAGAATAGTCTTTTAGTTTATAAGTTCTTCTTTCTTCTTCCAGTTTGCAATAAGACCAACGGATAGGTGGTAAATGAATCCAGACGCCCAAAACCGGGGCCGACTCTCACGCAGATTTTCGTCCCCACGGACTTCCTCAGGGGCGTGTCAGTATTGCACCGTGTCTTTTACAATTCATTCATGGTACCTGGAGAGCGACGCTGGTAGCGGTAGTGTGTGACTTGAGAAAGATGAATTCAGTTCTATACCCTGTGCTGTCTGTGCTGTGCTGTCTTTAGCAATTCTATCATTGGTTACAGATGGGAATAGAAGCCCTTCTCTGCTGCTAGGGCTGAGCTGGCCAAACTTGATGTTCACAAGCATAATGTGTTGGAGTGAGAACTGAACCTTGCATGCTTCTCTGCTGTGATTAAAACTAGTATTTCTCTGTGTAACAAGGTTTCAGAGTGTGAAATGTAAATATGCGAGAGTCTTACAGGCTGCATAAGTACAACATAGACTTGGCTCATTATCTCAGCGCTTTGCAGACATAATTTGTTTAGCATGTACACGGAGCCAAAACACTAAAACTTTTCTGCACATATACAAGGGGAGGAGTGGAGGAGGGGGCTGGGCCTCCATTTCTGATTGTGGTGGATGCTGCTTCAAAGGAGACCCTGATTTCATGAATGGCTTTTCTAACAGCAAATGGGGGGGGGGGCTGCTGAGCTACAATAGAGAGGAGCTAATTATAGCAGCCCCAGCCTATGCACTCAAGATACATTCATAATAAGCTGCTGTAATGGGCATGCGGAATAGAAGAAAATATATTTCTATCCTGTTCAGTAACTATGCTCAAATCTGGGGAGCCATCATATATGACAGATGGCAATAAATGATGCTTTTACTTACCTCAGCAGCCCATTTCAATCCTCATGGTTTGATGCTCCTAGTTCACAGACTGAGAAAGCACACAACGCATAATAGTTCCAATGTGTGATTAGGTAGGACACATTTCAGCTTTAGGTCGCATGAACACATACTCTCAAAACTCTGGGTTTCTGATCATGTGTACCAAAGCTGGAAAATATGTGTGCTGCCCTAATCAAAATGGTGACTGCACATATCAAGAGGATTACACACTGTGAGCTCCCCCGGTACGCAAGGTGAAATTGTCCAAAGCATAATGACTGAAAAGGTCTAGTAAGCAAAACATTACGTCATTAATAGTTTTGTTGATTCTGATTTTCTTTACTTAAACATGCCCTTAAGGAGATACATGTTCTTGTCTCAAATATCCTTGATCACTGAGAGGCAGAAAAGGAAATATATCAGAACGTTTTTGATGGGTGGAGTGAGCCATCTTCCTCTAAGAATATATCAACATGATTCTGGGATACACGACTTATTTAGTGCTGTAGCACAGTCTATGTTTATGCGCTCTCATGTTTCAGAGATACAGTAGGCATAAATATATCAACCATCCCTGAAACTGGATGTTTATTTGGTTTCCTAAAAATGCATATGTGCGGGCAGTATGGGTCTTGGAGCCACTAAAGAGCTGACCCCCCAATTAAAATACGCAGAATGTACGTATTTTATTATACTTATATCTTACTTTTCTCCCATCATGGAACTGATGGCATATACATAGGTCCCCCATGCCCAAAAGTCTCCTATCCAGAAACTAATCAACCGCAGACCTGCTTAGCAAGGCTGCTACTTCACAAGTGCTCAAGTCAGGCCTTTAGGGAGGCTCCTGAATTAGGCAATATCTCAGAGCACTATTAAGTCTGTTTTGTTATTGGGGGGGGGGGGGGTAGTTGCTTATTTAAAGGAGTTTTGTATAAGTGAAGCCCAGTGTTAAACAAAACCAACAACTCTGATCAGACTGACACATGACAGTCTGACTGACATGATTCGTATACTAATTGATTTCAAAATTATTTCCAAAGGAATGTCAGGATGACTTACATCTACTCTAGAACTTACACACCTCCCTATGTCCTTGAGGAAGACCACCTAATGCTGAAAAGTATCACTTTAAAATATGTATCTTGGTAAGCTGAAAACATCTATGTAATAAAACATTAATATATTCAATTCTTGTTCTTTTACAAGGTGTCCTTATAAGCTGTTTGATTTATAGACCTTTTTACTGACTTTTTAGCTGAAGGTTCCTACCATTTATTTTTATAGACCTACTTTTGCTCTTATAAAATTACACAAAAATAACAGTTAACTAGTTTATTTGAGCATTTCAGAGTAAAGAGAAAAACTGAGAGGAAAATGGTAACAGAAGAGCAAAGTAAACCACAGGAATGTTATATTTTCTTGAAAACCAAACCCTTTATGAAGGGGGCCCATTAGAATTACCAGCCACATGCTGGGGACAGGGGATTCCCCAGCCATAGCCCTTCCACCACTCACCTGCCTGGTGAGAGGGAAAGGTGTGGGAGACGGGCCTGTCCACATGCACTTCACCCAAGAGGCATGAGGCTGAATTGGGTGCATGCACACTCCTGCATTGCCCCCCCAAATGACATCATTTCTGGCACGATGCAGAAGTGATGGGTCCTGTCAAGGCTCAGTCTCTGAAACTCAGCCCCAAACACAGTGAAAATGTGTGGAGGTGAGCACATGGGTGGAGTACCTGCTGCCCTCCATCACCTCCCCAACTCCTGGTTTGCCTTTGGGTACCTGGCATCCTTGGGACCCATTTGGACCCTGCAACACACATGGTTCTGGAACCCTACTGGAAGGTACTCTGGTAAGACCCAGTGTGGTTAAGATACAGTTGTGAAGATGGGTTTCAAATCTCCATTTGTGCCATGAAGCTCACTGCTGATCATGGGCCAGTATCTGTCTAACCTACCTCACAGGATTGTTGTGTGGATAAAAAAGGGGAGAATATGTGTCCTTTGCTGACCTGTTTGGAGAATGAAGGGGATTAAAAACTGAACAAGTAGGAGTGCAATCTTAAATCAGGCTACTCCGAATTCTACTCAGGTCTATTCAATGAAGCTTAGTATAAGGAAAGTACTCTTAGGATTGTATCCAAAAAGTTCTCTGTCCAATTTTTAGATTTGTTAATATAGATTATAATATCACTAATAAAAGGCTGTGTATCTTCTATTTCTGATACAGTGCAATCCAGTGCAATTTGTTCTAGTCTTAAGCCTATACAAACCAACGTGCTTAAAGAGAAGTAGAACAAAGAAAAGTCTACTGGATCAGACCAGTGGCCAATCTAGTCTAGCATCACTGTTTCACACAGCAGCCAAACAAACAGGGCATACAGGCTAAGCTCTTGCCCTGCTGCTGCCTCCTGGGACTGGGATTCAGAGATTTGCTGCCTCTGTCAGTGGAGACACCCTTCAGTCAACATGGCTTGCAGCCAGTGATGCACCTCTCCTCCATGAGTCTTTCTAGTATGTGCCTATTTGCCATCAAGTCACAACCAATTTATGGCAACCCCGGCAAGGGGCTTTTAGGAAAGAGAATAGCAAAGGTGGTTTGCCATTGCCTTCCTCTGCAAAGTTTTCTTTGGTGGCTCCCCACCCCAGTACCTGCTTAGCTTTTGAGATCTGAAAAGATCAGGCTATACCATATCACCTTCCCTCTGAATCTTTGTAACCCCCTTTCAGAGTTAATTATGGCATGCACAATAAGCATTATTCTGATTATTTCAAAGTTATCTAATGCTCATGGCCATCCCTACCTCTGGCAGTGAATTCTACAGTTTGATTACTCACTGAGTAAATAAGTATTTCATTTTGTCTGTCTTGAATCTCTTTCCAAACAATTTCATTGGTTCTCCCGCGTTCTAGCGTTAAGGGAGATGGAGAAGAAGCTCCCTCTGTCCAATTTTTCCAGCCCATGCATCATTTTATAAACCTCTATCATGTCTCCCCTTAGCTGTCTTTATTATGAACGGAAAGGACTCTCTCTCCAGCCTTTCCTCAAAGCAAAGGTGCCCCAACTCCCCGATCATCTTGATGGCCCTCCTTTGTACATTCTAGACTGGCAACATTCTGTTTGAGAGACAGTGATGGCATACAGGATTGCAAATGAGGTCACACCATAAATCTATAGAGACATTCTAATACTGACCATTTTATTTTTAGTCCCTTTCCTAACAATTCCTAGCATGGAGTTTGCCTTTTTCGTTGCTGCCACATACTAGGTTGATATTTTTATTGAGCTTTCCATAAAAACCCCAAGATCTCTTTCAATCACAGTCGCAGTCAGTTCAGACTCCACCAGCATATGTTTAAAGTTAGAATTTACTGTTCAAATATGTATCACCTTACACTTTACCCACAAAGAAATTCATTTCCCACCCAACTGGAGTGATCCTCCGATAGCTTTTCACAATATACTTTTTACTTTTTTATTATCGTGAATAATTTGATATCATCTGCAAACTTGGCAGCCACATGGTTCACCTCCAATTCCAAATCATTTATGAACAAATTAAATAGCATTGATCTCAATACTGATCCTTGTAGAACTCCACTGCTCACTTCCCTCCATTGAAAGAAGTGTCTATTTTTTCTACTCTTGGCTTCCTACCCTTTAACCAACTGCCATTTAACCAACATTTAATCCATAAGAGGACCTGTCCTCCCGTCTATTTATCCCATGACTGCTATGCTTACTCAGGCATCTTTAGAGAGGTATTTTGTCAACAGCCTTTTGGAAGTTCAAGTATATGATGCTTAGCTCCTGGGTTTTTTACCTTAGGGGGACCCCAAATTTTGATCCCCATCTTGTCTCAGCATGGGTCTAGCAATGAAAGATGGAGTCTGCAATAAAGCCAATATCAAATGACAGTAAATCACGCCAGGGCATAATGGAATGCAGAGCAGATCATGAATCAATCATGCAAAAGTCTATCCCAAGAAAAATTAAACCAGAGGGCCATCTTCCCAAGGACTCCGAAAGCAGTTTGGCCCTAATCTCCAAAAAATAAGCAACACACAGATCCTAGTCAGCTTACTCTTGCCCTTCCCTGTTCCTATCAATCACTCAGCCATGGCTCTATCTTCCCTAGCCTCCTCAAGGGAGCATATTTTCACTCCTTCTTGCTTGTACTTATTGCAATAAGCAAACTAGGAAAAACTCCCTTTTACATTATTAACATAACTTCATCACTTAAACTGGCCCATCTACCTAGGCTCTTGTATCAGCCTTGCCCCTACTTTAAATTTGGGTGATTGTCCAGAATTAGGTCTCCTGATAACTTTAATGCACGGCAGGATCTAGCAGGCGCTCAGCCTTATCATAAATCCATCATCCTCTCAGAGACAGCCATCTGTCACTCCCAATCTTTTGTTTGCTTATCACTGCTTCACCATATGACCTGCACATTCCAGATCACAAACATCTGTACTAGTCAACAACCCCATCCTGGACATTCTCCTGCCTGACAGTTAACTTTAAACCACCCACTAGAATTCAAACTTCTAAGCTCCAACCCAATCCTGAGCAAGGAGCAACCTGATTTACAGTGAAATCCTAAGCAGAGTTACTCCAGTAACTCTAGAGTAACTACTTAGGATTTCACTGTTTAGCACTTCCAGCATTTTTATGGTATAAATATAGCCCCCAAATCCCCAATATTTTGCACCAGTTTTTTTTCCCGACTGTCCAGCTACTGTGTGACTTGACACAAACTCCTTGGTGACATGAGCTTGTCTCTGTCTCTAAACTCCTCTCTTCCACTCTTCTCATTGAGTCATAACAGAAATCCCTGCAGGATTTCCATACTCCACAGGACATGCCGTAGGCTCTCATCCCCCCACCCCCATTTTCCCTTATAGAGAGGTAGCTGTTATGGGAACATTTTTTGATTTGCTGTTTTAAAAATCTCTCCCCCCACCACCCCCATTTTCATAACAGGTGTTTAATTTGGCTTGTGTTGATTCAATGATAACTTTAAGAATGCTTATTCCTCCTCATTCTTTCAGGTGCTGTGCTGAAATTGGACCTTGGTACACAGGTTAAAGATCCCAAAATATTTTCTTAAATACCCCACCATACAAGTGTTAGTTCTGTACTGGTGAGGGGACATCTTTGCTTGTTACAGGGCCTCCGTGTGTGTAGTGATTTGGGAGCCTACTGGGATGCCTTTATACATATGGTTGTCAACCTGATCAAAGACTTCCATGAGGTTGGAGAGGCAGGACTTTCATTTGCAGAAGCCATGCTGATATTCCTTAGCTGACTTTGTTCCTCAATAAGCTTAATACTTTTTTCTTTAATAACAGTTTCTATTAATTTATTGTGAACAGATGTTAGACTAACTGACTTGTAATTTCCTGTCTTCCCTCTGGACCCCTTTTTAAAAAGGGTGACTTTTACTATCTTCCAGTGATCCAGCATGGAGGCTGATTTTAGAGACAAGTTAATATACCTGCTAGTAGATCAACAGTTTCACATTTGAGTAACACCCTCAGGTGTATGCCATCTGGGTCAGTAGACTTAGTACTTTTCAATTTGCCTGGTAGTCCTAGAACTTCATCTCTCATCACCTCAGTTTGATTCAGTTCTTCAGAAACACTTCCTAAAAACAGTGACCACAGTATGGGTATGAAAACAGGTGCAAAAAATTCATTCAGTGTCTCTGCCATCTCCCATCTTCCTTAAGCTATTCTTTTATTCCTTTGTCATCCAAAGGCCCAACCGCATCCCTGGCCAGTTTCCTGTTCCTGATATATTTAAAGAAAGGCTTGTTTATCTTAATGTTTTTGGCTTACTTGAAGAATAATTCTGCAACAAGAGGATTGCACTGTTAGTATGCCTGGTGCTACAAGTGTCGTAAGAGGCTCAATATCCCTAACCAGAGGCCTCACAATCTTAATCAGTTTTCCTTCTTTCTTTACTAGACATATCTTAAAAGCTAACAGGGATAAGAGTTTCCATGTGGGTGAGGCCTTGTATAAATAATACTCAATTCCTCTTACTTCTTGGAATAGCACTGAAAACAACTCATGTCAAGCTCAGAAAACAACTAGCATTGAAACTCTGGCTAGGAGGCAAAACCGCAACACTTAAGACATGTAAAACTCATACAAAAAAGGTAGAATTGGCAGGATTTGGCAACTACTTAGTTGGAGGGAAAAGAGAGACTGAAAAGTCAAGTGTGACCTTGGAGCTGTGAAAAAGTCAATCTCAAATCCTGCTTTAAATACACCGTGCCTGCTTACTAGAACCCTAAGCATATTAAACTGCTTGTCTTTAGCACTTTTCAAGGAACGGCTGTAGCTAGTGTGCCTGACAAAGCTGATGAAAAGAGCCATCAGCTGCAGAAGAGACCCGAGTCCTCAACCACACCAAAATCCAGCACCATCCTTAAGCCAGCCAGTTTTGAGTACTTTTGTCATTGAGCAAAAGTGCCTCTATCAGGATTGAGCTTCAGTTTATTGGCCCTCACCCCTGCCCAGGGTTGCCAGCCTTCTGGTGGGGGCTGGAGATCTGGAATTATAACTGACCTCCAGCCAACAGATCAGTTTCCCTGGAGGAAGTCTTTTGGAGGACTGCATTATACCCTGCTGATATCCCAACCCAACCTCTAGATGCTACACCCCCAAATCTCCAGATATATCCCAAGCATGGGTTGGCAACCCTACACTCCAATTATTTTCTCCAGGCAAGCTGCTTAGGGGAGGAATAAACACCCAGTTTTGGAAGAGCAGTTACAGTAAACAAGGCAGGAGGGATACAACTACCTTCATACCGGCCCTCTGAGATTTCCCATGATCATTCTACCTCCCTATCTATCCATTCATTCATTCCTTTCCCATCCTCCTTCGGTCTAAGCTCGCACCTGTGCTATCGAGAGGCAAGGAAAGGAGGAGCATTTGGGCGGCCTGCCTCTGCGGGGCTGCTCCTTCCCCTCCTTCGCCTGAACCGCGTCCCGCCCCTCGATGGCTTCCTTTCGAGACGCCGCCTCAACGCCGCTCCCCCGCGGGGACGGCGAAAGGTGAGCGGCTGCCGCAAGATCCTCGGGGCGGAATCCCACTGGCTGCAGGCCGGGCGCTTCCTATGCCGCCGCAGGAAGTTCTGGGGCAGACGGAGAGCGAAGCCTGACGAGGGTCACATGATTCAGCGGCCACGGCAGTCGCCGCCGCGCAAGCCGCTCTGCCTGGGTCGAAGCCGGCAGTCCGCGCCGACTGGAGAGAGGGGGCCGGCCGGCCCGTCGCTGCCGCAGCGGGCGCAATGAGCGCGCCACGGTGGCGGCAGCAGCTCCAGCTCCCGGCGGCGGCGCTCGGCGGCGGCTCCCGCTGGTGAACGGGCCGGCCGCGGCTGGCTCCATTGCGGAAGCGCGCCTGCTCCGGGCAGCCTGCCTCCGCTCCGACCGCGCCGTCGCCCTGCGCGCCTGCCTGCCCTCCCGCCGCGCTCTGGATGGTGCCTCGCCCGGCCCGCTGGCTGGTGGTGCCGCCGGCGGCAGCGGCGCGAGCTCTAATATGCTCACGCGGGTGAAGTCCGCCGTGGCCAATTTCATGGGCGGCATCATGGCTGGCGGGCCGGGCGCGGAGCACGGCGGCGGCGGCGCCTCCGACCTGCCCCTCCGCTTCCCCTACGGCAGACCCGAGTTCCTGGGGCTGTCTGCGGACGAGGTCGAGTGCTCCGCCGACCACATCGCCCGGCCCATCCTCATCCTCAACAAGGAGACCCGGCGCCTGCCCTGGACCACGGGATACGCCGAGTGAGTAGCCGGCCCCGGCGCGCAGCGGTTGGAGCGGTTGGGGGTGTGTGCGCGCGCGGAGAGGGCCCGGCCTTGCGGGCGGCCGGCTGGGGCAGGAGGCGCGCCCGTCCCGGAGAGGGCGGCGGTGACGCTGCAGCAGGAGAAGAGCGGCGAGGGCCGGTCACCTGGGGAAGCTGCAGGGAGCCGAGGGGGGAGAAGGGAGGGCGGCCAGCAGGCGCGCTGAGAAGCGATCGGGCTGCTTGGCAGAGGGTCCCCCCTGCCCGGGAGGGGGGCAAGAACGACAAGGGCAAGCAGGGCAGAGGGATGGAGCTTGACCCCAGGCGGTAAGGTATCTGAGCATGCACAGAGAGCATCCTTGTGCTCGAAAGGAAGAGCTCCTGGTTGCTTCACTTAAGTGGACTCTCTGCCAACCCAGTAAGCTTTTTCCTAGAAAAGTGCTTGCCCACTTTGGGTTGCAAGGAGGCTCTCTGTACATGCCCCAGATGCTATGCTGGTAAGTTCTGGGGTTAAGCCCTGGCTCACATTGACCCTTATGTGTTTCCCAAGTGAATGGGACTGTCTGCTCCTCTTATAGCCCTCTTGCATCTTCAGGTCCCTTCTAGAGCAGATTATATATGTCAGACGGGTGCAATCCTGTCAAAAGTTGAGCTGATTTATACTGGAGAATGATAAACCCATGCTTAACTTTTCCATTTCAGTTGGTGGGACTTACCCCCTGATGTGTTCTTATTTCTTTAGAAAGTAGAGTGCCCGTACTCCCCAGTAAGTGTATGTAGCATTTCAGTTTTGTAGCCTGATTCTATGCATGTTTATTTGAAAGTAAGCTGCACCAAGTTCAGTGAAGCACACTCCAATACATATGTATGATACTATAGCTATAAAGCATGTGACTCAGCCAAATCTGTTTTGTAACTCTGTATGTGCCAAGCTGGGTAAATACTCTGATTCAGTTCTAGAAATATTAATGAGGTTCAGAAAATGAAGGGTGGTTTGTATCATGGAAATGGGGCTCCTCAAATGAAGGGCCTTTTCCCCCTTGAATCCGCCTCCCTGTTTATCACCCAGCATTTCTTCCAGATGAATTTCCAATTCTTTCTGCTGTTCCTCCCTCCAATTGATGTGCAGGGGGAAAGGTTGGAGAAGTATTATGAACCTGTTAGTAAAACTTAGGGAAATTATTTTTGATGCACAAATCTCCTCAAGTTATGGTTTACATGTAAGGGTGATCCTCCTCTCAGTATTTTGTTAATGGGTAGCTGGGCTTTAGAACACCCCCCCTTTTCCAGGCCTTATGCTGCAAACCTAGCGGCTGGAGCGCTCACCACGGCTCATTCCCATCTCCAAATTTTTCTGTCTTCCCTGCCCACTTGCTTGCTGTGGAAGGTGGAATGAAGGAGACTACAGCATTTCTCTGATGACTTTCCCTGCATTGCTGGCTTCCTTTTAATACTCTCTTTATTGCTTTTGCTACAAGTTGAATACTTGCCTGAACTGAATGTTTCTAATGATGAAGTGCTTCACTAGATTAAATCTCTGTAATTATCACTGGCGTGAATGTCTAATGAAGCAGGAGTGATGAGCAGCTTTAGAAATGGTAGCAAATGCTCTTCGGCTTGCGGGGGGGGGGGGAGCGTGTTAGATAGATTCAGTTTACTGCAGTTCTGAAAGGAAACTGCACTAATCCTAAATGGTTCCTGATATCTGTAGCTTGAGGTTTTGTAAAGCAAAGACAATAAGGAGGCGTCTCTGGCCAGCTTTCCTTCAGCTCTAGTTACACCATGCTGCATTTAACTGAATCAACCTGGTACATGCGTGTATATTATTTTTATATTCATATGAGAGATTTAAGGCTTTTGAATGGAAAACTAGCAGAAAGTGGAATATGCCATCAAGATCTGTTCAGCAGCTTTAAGAGGAGTGCAGTATCTAGTGAAGTTTGTAGTCAGTGTCTGCCTGAATGTAATCATGCAGGCTAAGGAGCACTCAACAGTTTTCTGGCATCTTGGAGACTGCTGGAAGCTAATTACACTGTGCCGTGTCACTGCTGTTTACTTGGAAGTATTTAATTGTGCAGACTGGCCCAAAGCTGCTACCAGCGGAATTTAAGGTTACACATCTGTTTAAGCCTCATTTCGTTAACATATCTAATTTAGTTCTGAAGGTTTAGTTTTCAGTTTTATTTAGAATTGCAGATTTAAATGCCAAAAGAGCAGTGATTGCTCAGAAGTAAATTCCTTAGAGGAACTGGGTAGAGCTGCACTGGAAGTGTTTGTGTGTGTGTGTGTGTGTGTTAATGTTGGGAAAGCCTTTGTCCATTTCCCTTCTGTCTGCACTGTGAGTGTCATCTTGTCATCCCAGTGACATGCCAATGCTTAAAGGTACTTAAGATGGAAGTCCTGCACCTTGTTTAGTGATTTGTGGGTGTGTCTCTCACTCTTCTTTGTGTGAATTTGATAGTACAGGGAACCAATGAGCATTCTTCTTTAGTTTAGGATACGCATAGTCATACCATTGGTCTATGAAGATCAGTATAAACAGCACTCGGGTTTACTCTGAGTAGCAGTGGCTGAATCTCCATGGTCTTGGATGGAGGTCTTTCACATCCTTTGCTGTCAGATCTTTTTAACCGGAAATAAAGCTTTAGAATTTTTATTTTATTTATTTATTTAAAACATTTATTTATTTAAAACACTTTTCACCCAACTTGTGGTCCCCAAAGCACTGAATAAAATACATATAACATTTACACACACACACAAACACATTGAGAAAGGAGGGTCAATGAGGAAATGCCAAACAACAGAGAAGTCTTCACCTATTGATGGAAGGCAATGATAAGTGGGGACAGATGAATCTTGGGGAGGAAATTCCATATTTTTCAAACCAAGTAGATGCTTTACTACTAAACCACAGTTTCTCCTGAAGTTAGCTCCTGTTGCTTTGGCTTCTTAAGAGTGTGGGAAAGGTACTAAACACTCACCCAAACTTTCCATTATAGGAAGGGACTGTTTGTTTTTATTAGAAATGAATAAATACTTTGCATGTTAGCTCTAAAGTAAGCTTTAATTACTTCAATGGTAAACCTAGAGTCAGTGTAGTGTAGAGATTAGGCCACAATGAGGAGATTCTTGTTCACATTCCTGTTGGGTAACCTTGTGCTAGTCACTTTCTCAGGCTACTCTATCTCACAGGGTTTCTGTGAGGAATGAATGTGGGAAGAGACCATGTATGTCACCTTGAATTCCTTGGAAGAAAGACAGGATAAAAATCTAATAATTAAATCTAATTACACTGATGAGCTCATTTTTCATTCTAAAAAATAAAATTGAAGATGCTCTGTAACTTTTGCATAACTTGGCTTTTAATTATTTTCACATGCCAGTAATGGAGTTTTTTTGTTGACATTGGTTGTAAACAGTTATACTCCCATTTAGAATTGTTTCATGTACTTTTCTGATATATTCTATACAGAATTTTCCATCTCCTTGTTCTGTAATACTGACCACTGTGGGGAAATCACACACTGTGCTGGATCTTAACAGTTTTTCTGTTATCACTGGGAGGGAAGAACTTTTTCTGATTCTCATCCATATCACAGCCCTATTCATCAAGGCACTTTATCCGTACTGATCTCACAATAACCAGTACAGCCTTTTTCAGGGCATTAGAAGGGGCCCCTACTCCTTCTTGGCACTGCTGGAAAACCTTGGATGGTCTAACCTTAGAAGATGTCACAGCACAAGGTTTTTCTAGGGACAGGAGCAGGACTCAGTATAGGGCTGCAATTTTCATTTTTTAAAATTTTACCTCATTTATACCTTGCCTTTGTTTCTACTGGGGGCCCAAAGTGGTTTACATAATTCTCCTCTCCTCCATTTTCCCCTCACAACAATCCTGTGAGGTAGGTCAGGCTGGGGCTGTTTGATGGGCCCAAAGTCACCCCGTGAGCTTCCATGGCATAATGGAAAATTGAAATCGGGTCACCTGGATTCTGCTCCACCATTCCCGCCACTTTACCATACTGGCTAGCAATCACATCAACCATATGTTACCCACTATGAGCAGGGCTCATTTTGAGGGAGAACGTGCAGGAACATAGTTCTGGCAGTTCCCCAAAGAGGTCACATGTCAGGTGGCCCCACCCACCTGACTCTCGGCCATTTTGGACCCGTTTCTGCCTTTATTGGGGCCGAAACTGCCCGGATCAGGCCTCTGATGGGTGGTGGATCGCTCTCCCACTCAGCAGTGGCCCGATCCTGACCATTTTGGGCCCTTTTTTGGTCATTTTCAGCCATTTTGGGCCCAATTTCAGCCCTGAATGGCCAGGATTGGGTCCAAAACAGCCAGGATAGGTGATGTCAAGGGGTGTGGCATATGCAAATCAGTTATGCTAATGACACTTCTGGTGATGGCAAGGGGTGTGGCATGTGCTAATTAGTTATGCTAATGTTATGCTAATGAGTTCTTCCAGCTCTTTTCCTGCGAAATGACCGCTGACTATGAGTATATTTCTATCCTTTAGGATGAGTTCATTTCTAGCATGGGGATGTCTTCTATAACTGCTTTATGTTTTCAGGTTTCCATTCTTTTATGTATTGTGGCGCAATTGGTTTTCATAATATATTTTGTTCTGATAGGTGTGCAAATATTGTTTGAGCTGATTCCTTTGAACAGATCTTCTATTCCTCTTTGTGCTTTCTAAGCAAGTTCCTTGAGAAATGGGGAAAATACAATTATTTAGCTTGTATAATTGATTTTTGTGGATTGAGTGCCAAGATTTTTAGTTCTATGAATGTTATCCTGTGTACATGAATATTTTGAGGTCTGCTAGCTGGGTACCATCCTACATACACAAGTGAAAACCGCCGTCTCCTGTCCAAAATCAGGCTACTAACTTTTAACAAGAAGCTGTTCTCTTCCATTATGAATTAGAAATCTGTAGGCGAGTCACAGGTTTCTACTGTACTTGTTACTTCATTACACTCTGAAGATTTTTGCCTTAGAGACCAACCTCTGTTCTACTTGTTACGTCAGCCAGATGAATTGAGGTCTGTTGAGCTCTGACAAGCTGTCCGCCCCTTTCTGTATAGTCACACAAAGCAAGGGTTATTACTTGCTGCCAGACACTGTTTTATTCAAAAAATAACTTAAAATGTTCACCCAGTTTTGTATGCCAAAAATGGAAAAAGTTTTATTCCGAATCTTTTGTTTTTTTCTTGCAAAGGTGTCCATTAATACATTACATCTATATTTTGAAGGATTCATTTTAAGAGTAAATATCTTCCTGTTGAGCGTCCAGAGATTATATTCTTATCTTTCTTGTTACATGGATATATTTTTGACCCGGGTCTTAAGAGAACGCTACTGCTTATGGTTTGTATTTTAAGACTCTTAGGCCTCAGTCTGAAGCATGCTTACTGATCAGTAAATCCAATTAAAATCAATGGGACTTGCTTTAGAGAGAGAATGCTTTTAGGATTATAGTAGTTTTAGAATAAAGACCTGACCTTGATGAACCAGATGTAAGTTTTGCTGCTTACTTCAATGGACAAAAGGTTTGGCCTTATTTTTCTATAGGTATGGTTGTGATACATTTATTTACTTTATAGAGCACCTTTCTTACTGAGACTCAGGATTGATTACAAAATTTAAAACAATACAATAGGAACATTATAAGACATAATAAATAGTGTAACAAGACTGGATTACAAACTTTAAAAAGAATGCAATAAAAACAATATAGACTGTAGCGAATTAAAAATGCAAAAACTGGACTTTAGCAATCGTAAAACAAGCAGTAAAAACATGTTAATACATGCAATAAGCTGCACCCCTTTTCCCCCTGTAAAAATGTCCTCCTGAACAATTTCTTTTTATTACAGCCGTATTGTATTTATTAAAAAAAATCTGTTCTGGATTGTTTTATAAAAATTGCCCAGTAAAGCTTTTGTTGATCTTAATTCTGCCTACAATAGAAATCCCCAGCACATTGTATGCTCCGTTTATGGATCATTGGTATCCATGATGGATATGGAGATCCATCATGAGATCTGTGAAGGGCGGCACTTGGACTTTGGACCCTGGTTACTTAAATCATGTAAGGATCACATCAGTAGGTCTTTGATGTCCATCATAAATTAGTCACTGACACAGAATACCTTTCCTTGGTCTCTAAACAGATGGTTATAACAGGTGGTTAACCATGTCCTACATTTTAAAAAGTCACTAGAGAACAGTGATGTGGCCAAATACACCTGGTCTCTATTTTACCCTTTTTAGGCACAATGAGAGAGTGGTAATGGTACAACTCTACGTCTTCCTGGATAACTCTGCTGCTCTAGACTTCTTTCAGTCTGATTTCAGAGCAGCCTTTGATGCTGTGGAATGTGCCATCTTCTTGATGCATTTGGAGGTAGAAGTAGGGATTAAAGGATATGCTTTGGATTGGTTTAAATAATTCCTTATGGGCAGAATTTGCCCTGACCTGGATAGCCTGGATAAGCCTGACCTCGTAAGATCTCAGAAGCTAAGCAGGGTCGGCCTTGGTTAGTAATTGAATGGGAGACCTCCAACGAAGACCAGGGTTGCAGAGGCAGGCAATGGCAAACGACCTCTGATAGTCTCTTGCCCTGAAAATCCCAGAAGGAGTTGCCATAACCCATCTATGACTTAACAGTTCTTTCCACCGCCACCACTAGGGGCAGGATTCAGAGGATTGCTGTTGGAGACCAATTATCATTGGTGTGGGACTTACCATGTGGAGTTCTACAGGGCTCAGCCTTATTCATCATGCTATTTAATCTCAACCATGCTATTCAGCCTCAAAGCCTTTAGGAAAAATAATTTCTGGTTTTGGAGTAGGCCATCATAAATATGCTGATAACACTGATTCCTTATTGCTGTGGTTAAATGGCTACAAGTGAACAAACTGAAACTGAAATCATGACAAGATGGAGATAATGTTGGATGGGGAGACCAAGGTCTTGAAGGACATTGTCTGGCCCATTTTTATTGGAGTACAGCTCATTCTTGCTGACTCAGTGAAGAGCATAGCGGTTATACTGGACTTTGCTGAAGAAACAGCTTAATGCAGCTGCAAAGAATGCATTCTTCAAATTTCATTCGCCTGGAAGATGACCCTTACCTTGACTTGGCTGATCTGGCCATATGCATCCATGCTGTAGTAATGCAGTCTACATGGATCTGTACTTACATGCAACTTGAAAACAACAGTTGATACTAAATGCCAGAGGGAGACTATTCTTGGGTGCTAGGTAGAACATGCATGGCACACCCATTCAGCAGACAGCCCAACAGTTACCAATCAGTTATCAGATTCATTTCCAGGTTCTGATTTTCACCTACTGAGCCCTTAATGGCCTTGGACCCACACACATACCCACAGGACTTCTCCTGGTATTTAATTTAATTTTTAAAATATTTTTAATATATTTTATATATTTGATACAAATATATAGACATATTTAACACTAAAATCCAGAAGGAAGACCAATAACAGTTACTGGGGGTACGCCAAACAGAACAAAGTCTTCACCTGCTAGTGGAAGACAATTGCGGGAGACACACAGATCTCCCTCGGGAGGGAATTCCAAAGGTTTGGTGCTGTGACCAAGGCCTTTTCATGGGTTGCCACCTGTCTATCCCCAAAACAGAGCCTCCAAAGATAACCAGACTGGATGGGTAGGTTCATATGGGAGAAGGTGGTCTTTAAGGTATGCTGGTCCTTAACTGTATAGGACTTTTAAGGATCAATACAAGCACCTTCAATTGTGCCCCCAAACAAATTGGGAGCTGGTGTACACAGGAAAGTGTACATGGGACAAGACTGGAGTGATATGGCCCCTATGATCCACTCCAGTCAACTTGCTGGCTGCAGCATTCTGTACGAACCGTAATTTCCACATGGTCTTCAGGGGCAGCCCAATTGAGAGTGCATTGGAGCAATCTAAATGATATATTATCAGGGATAAATACATCATTAAAACTAGGGCTTGAAGTACGCATACAAAAATATAAAAACAACTATTAAAGTATTGGGCAGGAAGGAGGGATCATTGAAACGAAAAAATCATGATCAAGAAAGTGCTCTCTTGGGTTTTGAGTCCAGTGACACCTTAGAGTCCAACAAGATTTTCAGAATATAACTTTTGAGAGCCAGAGCTCCCTCCTTCAGAAGAAGGAAACTGACCCTTGAAAGCCAATACTCTGGAAATCTTTCTTCTCTAAGGTGCCATTGGATTCAAATCCTGCTGTTCTACTACAAGACTAACATGGCTACCTACCTAAAACTCTCCCATAGGTTATCACCTGCCTAACCTAAGAAGGTAGAGGGCACCCAAACAGGGCTTTGGAAGATGACTCTGCAGTCCACTCCTTTCTGTCTGCAGTATTCTGCTCCAACTGTAGCTTCTGGACAGCCTGCGAGGTTAGCCCCACATAGAACACATTGCAGTAGTCTAAACTAGATATAATCAGGGCATCCACTACATAGCCAGATCTTTTCTGCCCAGGAAAGGCAGCAGCTGGTGAACCAACTGAAGCTGGTAAAAAGCACCCTTGGCTAGGCTGCCATCTGCTTATCCAGCAGTAAGCCTGGGCCCAGGAGCACTCCAGACTACAAAAATATTCTTTCAATGGGAGTGCAACTCTATCCAGAATGGGTGATAACCTTAAATCCGGGTCAGACCACCTGCTCACCAGATGCGCTTCTGACATTGGAATTAAGCTTCAGTTTATTAGCCTGCAAACGCTGCATCCACTTCAAAACTGCTTCTGGGCACCAGTTCAGGGTTTCTGCAACCTTCCTGTGATCAGCTGTAAGCTCAAGATCAGGATGGATTAAAAAATCTGAAACCTATCCTCCAGGTAGGACGGGAACCACCACAAAACAGTGCTTCCCAATCCCAGCCTGAAAAGGCAGTCCAGAAGGATACCATGATTGATGGTATTGAAAGCTGCTCAGAGGTCGGGAAGAATAAACAGAATTGTACTTCCTCTGTCCATCTCTTGGCACAGGTCATCCACGAGAGTGACCATGGTTGTTTCATTCCCATAACCAGGCCTGAAATCAGACTGAAAAGGATCCAGATGTTTGGATTGTACTACCTTGTGATGTTACAATGCCCTTTTGCTTTATTACTCTCATCTCTTAGCCTCCTGTTACTTGCAAGACAAACTGATGCTATGTCAGCTAAAAGTGTAGAAAATATATAACCTGATGGGAATTGGTATGCGAAAATGGTAGCAAATGACTTTGGACAAGAGATCTAACTTTTAATGGAATGTAGATAATACTTGCTTTGATGGACCAATGGTGTGATTCAATATAAGGCAGCGTCATGTGTGTTCATGAGCACAAAATGTTAAGCACCCCTTCCCTCCTCTTCTAACTTTTCCTTGCATTTCCTGTATGTTGGTGAACACGAGGCTAGGTTGTTTCATGTCAGAGTAGAACCAGACGTTCTAAGACGCTACTTGCCCATGTGAAATTTATGAAACCAAGCCGAAGAACAGGACCACGTACAAAAGAGTTTAATTTTCTTGCTATCAAAACTCAAATATAAGGCACAACGAAAAGCCAAAATCAATTTTCTTGCTTTCAGAACACAATTGTAAGGCACATAATAAGCCAAAATCAACCGAGGAGTTATGAAGAATTCCCAAACTCCCGGCTGGAGGTGGCAACGGGTTTGCCGGCTTGGAAATTAGGCCCCGTTTTGCACAATGTGCTTTGTCATAAGCCACATGTAAATCTAAAATGAACAAGAGAATACATCATTTGAAACAGCCAGTGTGCCAAACAGTCTTACATAGTTACAAGGTTACAAGGTCTCTCACTTACAAAGAGAGAGAAACTCACCAATTATAGTCTGCTATTGCTACTTTTCTCTTTTACATAGAATTATAGTCTGCTACTGCTACTTTTCTCTTAGAAGCTTCTGTTCCCGAATGATTTTACTTCATGGGGTGGGGTAGTGCTGACTACATCCACTATTTAAAGTTATATTCATTATTAAAGATAAAAACCCAGTGCCTTCAATTTAAAGGGGCCAGGCTGTGATGTTATAAAAAGTATAGCTGTGGAATGCCAATTGGTGTATATTAACCCAAAAATGGAGAAAAATCCACCTCAAGATTCAGCCCATGTGGTGCAAGGCTATTTAGTCGGACAATCCACTGCGCTTCCAACTGTAGCAACGTTCTGTGCGTGTTAACAGATTGTTTAGGGTCCACTGTCTGGAGCACAGAAAAAACAAATTCTCACTCATGGGTATGGAATTGATCAAAATGCTGGCTTAGGGGTGCTTCCAGAGATTTGGTTCTGATTCAGGACATGTGTTCTTGGATTCGCAGTTTGAGCTGTCTAGTGGTACTCCCTACGTAAAGTAACCCACATAAGCAACGTATAATATAAACGGGACCTAATTTCCAAGCCGGCAAACCCGTTGCCACCTCCAGCCGGGAGTTTGGGAATTCTTCATAACTCCTCGGTTGATTTTGGCTTATTATGTGCCTTACAATTGTGTTCTGAAAGCAAGAAAATTGATTTTGGCTTTTCGTTGTGCCTTATATTTGAGTTTTGATAGCAAGAAAATTAAACTCTTTTGTACGTGGTCCTGTTCTTCGGCTTGGTTTCATTTTGTTTGGGACCACCCCCTCCTGGATTTACTCATGTGAAATTTATGACTCACTGGAAATGTAAAGCTAATCTTCAATCCCAATGCATCATATTGCTTCTATTCACTACTCCTTTACGAAGGATTAGAAATATTACCAATTTCAACTGGAAAAACTATTGCCAGTAATAAAAAAGAAATAAGTGACAATAAAAAAGTTAAACGAATTGCTTTCTGATTGATATTTTCATTGGTTACAGAAGTGAGAATTATTACAGCTATATATTATATGAGAGAGAAATTATATATTAGGATTTAACCTTTCTTTTTTCTCGCACTGAAATTCTTAATTATCCCTCAATCAATCTGAAGTCTGTGTTTCTGGCTAAAAAAAAATGAACTAAGGAACATTCATCATTAAAACCAGCTATACCAAGAATGTTTTAAAAAAAATGAACTAAGGAACATTCATCATTAAAACCAGCTATACCAAGAATGTTTAAAATAAGTATATCAGGAAAAAGCTAGAATCAGGAAGGTCTGTCTCATAAGTGGCTTTCCCTTTGACTATTTGCACAAGCCTTACAATTAAATTACTAGGCTGGTTAAATTCTTCCTGGAAAAGCATATCTTTGAAGAAAGAGGGACATACGCTCCTTACATGAACAGTAGAACACAGAAATTGTGCTTTTTACAATGAGCATTAATTGCTGGCTGAGAAGTGGAGATGCAGTTAAGAATTGCAGCCTACAGAAGAAGGGAAGTCAAAGTTTTGCAGCCCTTACAGTGGGTTCCATGCCCTGATCTGGATAGTCAAGGTGCACCAGATCTTAGAAGCTAAGCAGGGTCGGCCTTGGTTAGTAATTGGATGGGAGACCTCCAACAAAGGCCAGAGTTGCAGAGGCAGGCAATGGCAAACCACTTCTGATAGTCTCTTGTCTACCCCACTGGGGTCCCCATAGGTCAACTATGACTTGAAGGCACTCTCTACCACACAGTGGGTTCCATATGAAATTAGTTTTATTTTTTAAGGAGCTGATGTTCCACAGGCAAATTTATGTCAAGCTGCTTAACATGCAGGTTAAACAGGTTTCACAGAGAACTGTGTATCTTTAGCATCTTTATAAGGAAATGAGCCCTGTAAAATGCTGCCACACTGGTACCATTTAGGGAAGTGGTGAGCCCCATTAGTGTAATATTAGGAAAGTTTCCTGTGATAAATGATGATTTTTTCTCCTGGTAGGTTTCTTTCTATATACTGCATATGTTTTATCAAGAAGAAAGGAAATTCTGACCTTCCTTTAACCTAATTCATGTCACATTTTGTACATAATATGAACAAGTTGAACAAGACGCGTGATTCTGTCTTAGGAAATTCAAAAGCCAGATTATAATCCAGCTCTTTAAAAAATATACAGTCCAGTATTTTAGCACAGATTCATCCAGATTACTAAATCAATATATCCTCTTTCTTAAAGATGGTGGGATTGTATCCAGCACAACATTTGGCTAGGTGAAGGGACTTCTGTCTACAAAGTGCACCTTTTGTAGTTTTCCCTCTCCTGCACAGCCTCAGATGGCTCCTAAATCCTGTGGGAACCCCCCAGAAACACAATTTCAGGTTACCACGGCAGCAAGGCCGGTGCGCCCATTGAGGCCAGGTTAGTGGTTGCCTCAGGGTGCGGGGTGCCAGAGGAGGCGCTGGGGGCGGGAGCACGCGCCACGAAGCTGCAACCTCCCAGCCCTCCCGCCCCATGTTGCTACCGCCGCCAGCACATGCCCCTGGCCAGGCACAGCAGCAGGCAGGCGTCCGGGGCGGCGCAGGGCAACTGAGCAGGAGAGCTGGGAGGCCACCTACGCACCGTCCCAGCCGCCCGCTGCAGCAATTGTGCTGGCTCGCATGCGTGCCCACGATGACATCACACGTGACGTTATCATGCAGGCTGGTGTGTGTGTGCGCGGCCGGCCCTGGCGCCGCTCCTGCATGGCAGGGGGAGATTTGGAAAGTCATACTTTAAGAGCAGAAATCCTTGCACCTGCAGAAATGCTGTGTCGGAACTAACCCACTATAATTATTGTTCATATAGCTGAGGGGCAACAGTTTTGAAGAAGGCTAATGCAGCCTTGCAGATGTTCTCAGTATTTACAATCTTATAGTGTGCACATGCATTTGTCTATATTAAACCAGAATATTTGCCTGTATGTGCCTAATATTATTAATTTTGAGTTCAATGATGGCATGATGGTGAGAATCATCAAGTGTTCTAGTTTTTGAAAGCTGCCCTTCCTGGTCATCTGAAGGTAATTCTACTTAACATTAGCAATCACATCATTGAAACTGCCTTGAGTATTATTTGTGATCAAAAGATTAGGGGATCAATCTAAACAAATAAGTTAGTGCGGTGGCTGGCAACCTTTTTGGCCTGTACAACTTGTGTGAATGTTGGTGTACTAGTAAACAAAATGGTGGGGAGGTGATAGTTATTCTTGGCAAGATACACTGGGAACAAGTTAACCCTCAGTGGTTTTGTCAGTGCCTCAGGTGTTCAGCTCAGTCTTTTGGGAAGAGATCTGGCCTTGTGTGCCAAGCAGAATAGTGTAGTACACCATCACTGTTTGGCCACACGTGCAGGCATTACATACCCTTGGGTTAGCAGCTTTTTACAAGCCTGATATAAAGGCCCAGTGTTCATGTATGGCTCGTGGACTCTTCCTCTCCTCTCCTCTCCTGTCTTGGTTTTTATTTTTAATAAAGCCTTGTTTGGACTGACTGTAATAAGACTCTCTTGTTATATTTCCATACATTTATACAAACACGTATCTTCATGGAAGTGATATTCTAGCAAAAAAAAAAAATCTTGCTTTGCACTGTTGGTTTTTGCGTGGTATATATAGCTTCAAGATGTTAAAAATATGCCACAGATTTGCAGCAATACTGCTTCTTTTGAAATGGCCACTTCAGTGACGCTTTAAGGAGGGAAGCAGTATCTTGCCAACAACCCTGCTGAGTCATTCACTCTCTCTTCACTATAGTGTATGTTACTTACAGAAGGATAGCTCCTCCATCTTTCAAATAGAAGAGATTATGTAAGGGTGGCTGCTGAATTTGGTCCACTTAGAAACATCTTCCACTTTGCAAAGTGTGTAGAAGACCAATTTGATGCCACATCGTTAAGGAGAGAACAAAGTAATCAATATAACCTGGAGAAAGCTAGATATAGCCTACTTCTAAGTACTTGCGTAAAGGATTAGGTTGCAAGAATTTTTAGGCACATAATAAATATTAATATGATCATTTATGAAGGACCACAGTTTGCCAAGACAGTGTTTAACAGAACAGCTTGATGTTTAGTAAGATTTCTCTCTGGTTTTGCCAACTTTGGCTTTGAGAAACATACAGCCCATCTAAGCTATAGGCAACTCAGGAGAAAACTTGACAAAGTAACTGATACTTGAAACTTCATTATTGTGGAGGGAAAAAATGGATTCACGGGAAAATATTCTTACACGAACCAACTGTCCTGTATTGTACTTCCAGTTGAAATCTAGCATTTGAAATATTTTCTTGCAGCCTAAACATTGGAAGAGTGGAATATAAAATTACAGTTACTCATGTGGGATCTTTTATGTTTTTACTGTAGAAGGTCTGTAGGGGAATTCAGGAATTTACAAACCTGAGAAACAAAGAGCTCAATTAGATGTGATGGTGTCCCTGAGTCCATCATTTTAGGGATGAAATTTTCTTCATTTATGACCATCTCAGGGGCCTGATCCTTTCCTTATTGGAAGTGTGGCATGCGGGATAAGGTGCCTGACCCTCTTGCACTGTTTTCAAAGGCTTAAACACGAAGGGTTTAGTATCTTGAAAACAGTATGGATCAAACCTCCATAGCATTTCGAAACAAAGGCAATTTCATCAATTGGATGGTGGAAACATTCCTATGGTGGACTTGAGGCTGCTGTTGTGCTAGTTCAGCCCTGACAGTGCCACCCTAAACAGGGTTTCTCCTTTCTAAGTCAGTTGAAATCAGCAGACCCTGCTTAGCATGACATTGTAATTTCTGTTCCAGAAAAACAGTAGAAAATATTAATAAAACCATGGTGAGGAGCCATCTGCAAAAGGAAATCTTGCTTGTCTTAATTTTTAAGAATGTCATTAAATATATTAGATAGGTTCAATGACCATTCTATAGTTAAGGAATCCAGATGACACCCAGCCTGAGTGGCATGTGAAGATCAATAGGATCTCTTAAAGCTACCCAAAAAATGACAGTAGAGTGACAATCAATATTCCATACAGGTTACAGTAAAGTGATGTATATTGGCTCAAAGAACATTGTAACTTTGTATATGTATTGTACTAGTTACCTGTGAGAGAAATCTTGGCATCATGGATAGCTTCGTGAAAACATCAATTCATTAGGAAAGGGGAAGAAAAAGCCATAATATCTACGTAGGACAGCCACCTTTAGAATAGGGGTATGCATCCCCAAAAAATTCAGGTTTCCCACTTTGGGTTTACTCGAACCGGGAAAATTATTTGTAATAACCCGAAACCTGAAGCGGCAAGCTGCTTCAGATTTGCGTATTTAAATCACTTTGGTAAGTTCCGTAAAGATTTGGAGCATACTGAAATGAGAGGGGAAGCTGTCTCCCAGCCACCCCAACCCACTTAGCCCCCCGTCCCTCATTCCACCCCCATTCCTACTTACCTGTCTGTGGAAGGCCGCAGCTGCCACCTCTGTTGCCACAGTGGCCAGCTAGGCAGCAGGGAAGGCCAGAACCAGTGCCTCTGCTGCCAGCGCCGCTGCCACAGTGGCCAGCTAGGCAGCGGGGAAGGCCACCCCTGCCTCCCGCACCATCACTTCCACTGCTGCAGTGGCCAGCTGGGCAGTGGGGAAGGCCGGAGGTGGTACCTCTGCCACTCATGCTGCTGCTTCTGCTGCTGCAGCGGCCAGCTGGGCGGCAGGGAAGTCCGGAGCTGCTGCCTCTGCCACCCGCGCTGCTGCCTCTGCTGCCACAGCGGCCAGTTGGGCAGCGGGGAAGGCCAGAACAGGTGCCTCCGCCACTCATGCTGCTGCCACAGTGGCCAGCTGGGTGGCAGGGAAGGCTGCAGCTGCAGCTGCCCCTATGCCTCCGCCTCCAGGAAGGCCCAGGTAAATGGGGTGGTGGGGGAGAGCCCATTAAAATCACTTCAGGAAGCTTTGATTTGGGGTTTCCGAATCGAGAAACCTGAATCTTTACGATGTCCAATTTGGACATTTTTCCTGAATCGGAAACCCGAAGTGCACACTCCTACTTTAGAATACTGTGCAAGTTCTGTAGGGTGAAATCATCTAACAGGGACATGACAAATTTAATGACAATCTAATGCAATTTTGAAATAAATGAAGATAGAGAAGTTTTTTCCTACTGAATGCTGGAAATTGGGGCCTCTAGTTACTGTGCACATTCATGGAGGCCAGGGATATCAGTGGATATTAAACATAACTGAGTGACAGTTTTATGTCCAGAGGCTTCATTAATACAACTCCTTTGGGACAAACAGTAAAGGACATCTTCCTTCATGTTTATTTTTCTAGACCACCTGTATCGCTACAGTTGAAAAACAATGCTTAACTGGATGGACACCCCTAATGTAATTGAGCTATCTTCATAGGATTTGATAGGAATCAAATGGTCATTGGCTATAATGATATTTAGCAGTGGCCTGTAACCAGCCATGCCATTAGGAAAGGGTAGTGACTTTCAGCACTTTTACTGCAGCATGCAGACCCCCCCTCCCATTTTTTTTGACAGTCAGTGTATGGGCCTGCAACAGAAGAAGGAGATCTGCAAAGATCAACACCTTCTCTTAAGAAAACAATTTTTCTTAAGTCTTCAAAATGTGGTAGAGGCCAGTATCTTTCAAACCATGCCTATTATTGTCAGGCTCTGGATGACAGAATACAGCAGACAGATCCCTGGTTCATTATAGCAAGACACAGGTCCTTAGTTAAATGATTTTTATTCAGAAATCAGATCTTTTCCATATTCAGGTCCAAAGGTCTACTTAGGAGTAAGGTAAGCAGCTAAGTAGTTCTAGGAGAAGTTTGACAAGAATGGCAACATGGGAAAAACACATCCCTTTTCTACCTGACTTTCCTTCCCCCTCCCAATGCCCAAACAATCCATTGTTGCTTTTTCTGTGTGAGAACATTGTGCATATTTGTGCTATCACGCCACGACGAGAGAAGACATATCATAGTCCGGAAGAGAGGTTCAAAGTTGTAAACAGACAGCCACCTGGGAACGTTTGAGACTCCACTAGAACACTAGCAACAGGAAATGGAGTTACACCAGGCACCTAAGCATATACATAGCAAAATTAATATTGTCATGGATGAATGGGCACAGAGAAAGATGACAATTATTTAGAGGTAAGATGAAGCAGTCTAATATTGATTTTATTATGCTTATATAAGTGGGGATGGAAGGCAGGTGTGATACTTTGATTAATCATATGAATTTTTAAAAATCAAATATTAAAATTCATTTACAATCTTTACCTTGTTAAAATCTGCATAAAACTATGAATTCCCATTGCTTGGCTAGGCTTCACAGCTTGGCTTGCAGGGTAAATGCCTAAGACTTTTTATACTATACTGGGAGAGAAATCCTAAGCAGATCTACTCAGAAATAAGTCCTATTATATTCAGTGAGGCTTTCTTCCAGGAAAGTGTTCTTAGGATTGCAGCCTAGGTTTGTAATGAAGCCTTCTAAATGCCGTGTAGTATTCTTAGAAGTTCTGTCAAACTGTTGAAGCCACAGTGGCAGAATAATAGTCTGGCCCATTTAGATAAATTTTATTGTTGAAGGCCTGTGTATGTATGTGGTTGTAATATTTAAGGAAGTGTCAAAATTGTCTTTTGCTTCCAGTTTGCCTCATGGTCCCATGTGATATGTTGGCAGAGATATTAAATATGGCTAAAATATAGTGTATTAAGAGGTAATTAGTCTTCAGTGTTTGAGCGCTGTGACATTCCTATGGCTTTCACACAAGATCTTTCTGTTACTTAGTATTTCAGAATAGTATTTCAGAAAGAATTCTCCACCAGGGCTACTTCCTCACCAAGGATTTGTGCAAAGTTATTTCACACACTCCACTATGTGCTTTAACATCAATTGTGGACGTTCTCTGAGTGTATAGATTCTACATTTTGTTTGCCCAGTATATGTTTTCTCAGTCTTTTCTTGGCTAACACTTAGAAACTTCTGCCTGCACAATAAATCTCTATGTTTGCTTGCTCTTTTCAGATGATAGGATTTACCTGTGCTTTGTGCTGGGAAAGCTGCTTCTGGAGTACAGAATGTAGTTTGAAGTAGCCCTTAGGCAAATGTGCTGTGCCTCATTTCACCTTCTGTACAATCTTTCCAAGCAGACTACCTGTCTTCCAACCTCAATGTAATTCTATCCTTTACCTCAAGATTCTGATGACTACATTATCTTGGCCAAAGAGGGAATAGTAGGAAAGGGGGTCCTTGTTTTTCCTTTGAAGAGTAGCCAGAAAAGCTGGCATTCTCCCTCTTGCCAATGCTTTCCCTCTATTACTGTGTACTTTACAAACTTCCTTTTGCATCTTTTGCATCTTTCCAGTGAAAGCAAATGATACTGCCCAGTTGTCAATATAGATCTATGTTTAGCTATCATTGCTGCTTCACTGTGTGGGTTTTGCCCCCTTCCTAATGACCGTTGTGTAAAGTTAATTTGTCAGTACAAGTAGAACTACAGCCAAAAATGAGATGTTATCCTCCGAGAATGGCAGCAGCTAGAAAGGAAGAAGTATGTAAAAATCTCTCTGTTAGTGCTTTGATTTGAAATAGCAGCAGGCAGTATTATGGAAGACAGTTGCATTCAATTAGAGGCCTGTGCTAGTGTATGTAGGCAGTTGTTGATTATTGCTTTTCACACAGCTGTGGAATTGTTAGCCAGCCAGCAGTATATCAGTAAATGTACTAATGGAATAGGATGGCTATATTTAAACCCAGGTCTTTGTACAGCATGGTTGTTGGGACTTAAAACACTGAAACACTTACTTTAATAATAGCTACTGAAATGTTCTGTATGTTCAGTTTTCTTTTTTTAAAATCACTCTAAATGGGGCTGCAATTAAGTATGAAGCTCACTTGATTGAAACAAGTGGAAGAAAAATGCCTTTTTCTTAAAGAATAAGGCTACATAACCTTGGTGACAGCCGTTTTTACAACCTGTACTGACATCCCTTGTTGAGGTGTTGATTGCGATGCTCGGAGCTATCTTTTCCTGACTTGTGAAGACAAATCTTTTGAGCGGCATTATTCTTCCCTTTACAGATGTAAAAACTAGAACATCGTCCTATGTTTCTCTTAGGAATACATAGGTGATTAGAGGTCTAGGGCTGCAATCTGCTTCTCGAGGCATCTTTTTGGGGCCCTTGGACACCTCAGATGCTTTCTTCCCTCCCTGTGAGCTGAAGTCTTCTTTATTTGAGATGTTAGCCATAAGCTTAAAAATGTAAAAATGTGATAGCAACAAACACGTTTGGTCACGTTCTTAGGGTTCCCATTCCCCTGATGGCGGCTGGCGATTTTCTGCTCCCAGCCTCCCCCTCCCACTTTCCTGGCCGGGGGAGGATGGGGAATGGGCCTTGGAGCTCTAGAGCACACTCTTATATGTCATTCCAAGATCCTATACGAGTCTACTCAAAATCATGCTGGAAAACATTGGAAATGTTTTGGAAATGAAATTGGAAATCACATAACTCACCAACAACAGATAAGTGGTTTGTAAAAACCTGGGACTATTTTATACTAGAAAAAATAAATGATAAAATATATCAGGCTGAACATTTTCCAAACAACAAGGTTTTTTGAAGAAATGGTTCCCCTACTTTGAGTTCATAACAATAATATTCAACCCCTTACAAGATCCTTCAAAACAATCATGAGTTTGTAAGGTTATCATGCAAAGTCCTTTTGCAACAGAATAAAACTTATAATTTGAACTAATTTCACAATACCGCTTGAATTTATGTAAGGAAATATTGTAACTTTACTTTAAGGTATCCCTTTTCTTTAGTATTATCGTAAACAAAAATGGTTACACAAAGAAGATAACAAGAACAGAATTGATGTAAATAGTTTAATGATGTTTAGTGTTTATTGGTTGTTACATTTTTTATAACAAAAGATAAAAAATGTAACAATATTTGTATATCACATTTTATAAATAAAAATTTTTCTGAAAAAAAAAATCATGCTTAAGTCATTCTTGGTAGTAGTGGAGAGTGCCCTCAAGTCATAGCAGACATATGGTGGCCCCTGGTGGAGTTTTCATGGCAAGAGGTGGTTTGCTATTGCCTGCCTCTGCAAACCTGGTCTTCATTGGAGGTCTCCCATCCAATTGCTAACCAAGGCCAACTCTGCTTAGTGTCTGAGATCTGACGAGATCAGGCTCACCTGGGGTATCCAGGTCCAC
Organism: Eublepharis macularius; assembly: GCF_028583425.1. Classification (NCBI taxonomy): domain Eukaryota; kingdom Metazoa; phylum Chordata; class Lepidosauria; order Squamata; family Eublepharidae; genus Eublepharis; species Eublepharis macularius. The sequence goes on from NC_072798.1 coordinate 66,375,731, forward strand.
CCAGGAAAAATAGTCTTAGGTTTACATTGTGAGATAATGTAAGAGAAGAACTCTGCCAGAGTCCTAGGAAATCTTCCAAATTAGAGGGTGTTCGTATTTACTCCAGCATGCATTGTTACTGGCCTGAATAGTTAAGTTTTTAAACATAAAAGTACAAATTGTGTCTCTTGCTTTTACACATTTCTCAGAAATACAGAACATATGTTCTGCTGCATCAGTGTTTGCACAAATGTTTTAGCTGTTTGCCTTGAGTAATAAGCTCTTTTTGCTATTACAAGTGAAGAAAAAGGCAGCTCACATACTTGTAGGGAATAACAGCTCGTGTATCTTGTGTTGGCATTGGAATGCTTGGTTTAGTTCTTAGTTTAACCGCAATCTCATGGGACTTCTGGGCAAAATTTCCTGGATGCCCCCCCAGTCCAGTATTTAAAATGATGGTAATATCTCATTATGCAAGAAGACGACGATGGAATAAATGTAGTTAATTAAGCATAACATTGGAGAACATGGCTCCAAACCTGTACACACAGTTTGACTGCAAAAATCCTATTGATTTCCATTGTAGGCTTTATCCATAGCTGTGTTTCAAGCCCACATTGTTTACTCCAGTGATAATCTCACTTCCATATTGTCCACAATTCCAAAACATTCTCCACTGAAGTTTTTTTACTGGAGTACATTATTGTTTGGGAGTGGAGGTAATCAGGGCTATTTTTCAGGGGGAACGCGGTGGAATGGAGTTCTGGAACCTCTTGAAAATACTTGGTAATAGTGCTTGAAAATAATATTATTTCAAAGAATCCCATGTATTTCTTCCTCATTTCCGTCTTGGGAGTTCCGCCACCTATTTTTCCAGGAAAAAACCCCTGGAGGTAATGCAATTTGAGCTCTCCCCCATACCCCCAGAGCCTAAAGAAGTAGAAGAATGGGTAAAATCCACTCATTGCCCGTTAGACCTCTTTCTACTGTATGCATCTGAATATTTGTCTGCATGGCCATTGGCCAGAAGGCGAGCAAACTGACAGACATCGCAACCATGCAAAGTCACATTTGCACGTTAAAGTTTTGTGGCTAGTGGGTCATTTTTATATTATTTTGTAACTGTGTGGTGGGAAACTTCACAATGGTTTTGGTAGGGTAGGCCCAAATTGCTGATCTACAGTATATCATCAAGATAAACTTTTTAAAAACTTCTTATCCCTCTACTCGATCTCTTCTGCTGTATTGGGAACGATAATATTTTTAGTAGGACTAAGCCATTGGGGTGCAGTGGTTAGATTCTGGGAGACCCAGGTTAAAATCCATACTCTGCAACTGGAGCTTGTTAGCTAACCTTGGATCTGGTCACGCTTTCTCAGTCTTGCTGGAAGGTTGTGAGAATAAAATGGAGAAAGGGGGAAACTTATGTATGCTCTCCTGAGCTCCTTGGAATGATGGCAGGATAAAAAATATACCAAATAATGTAAACTTAATAGGAGTCGGACGTTCCTATGTTCTGTATATAATGCTCTTGCCCTTTGCACTTAAATTAACATTCGGTGAAGGTTTTTTTTAAAAATTAATCCGAATTTTAGAAATGATTACTCTCTCTCAAAAGCAGAGATGTCTATGCCTCCCTGCTTGACTCTCATTGCATTACTGCCTGGCTATAAATCTGAATTTGTCCCCCATTTGTATCAGTTCTGGAGGATTAGATGCAGATTTTGTAAATCATAAATGTGAGCAGGAAGGAAACTGAATTCCATCCTGGAAAGCTGTCTATAGATTACGTTAACAAACAAAGGTCCCTCTGTCCCGATACTGCTTTTGTGTTTTTAGTGTTACAAAGGTTCATGTAATAGGGGATTCTGCTTATGATGGCAACATATTGCATAGGTGCCAGAGTGAGAATTTAAGTCCTGCCAACTACTGAGGGTGCAGAAGGTGAGGCACCCCATTTCACTTTCTGGCCAGTATCCTGAAAGGTGAGGGTGAAATCTTTCTAAACTATTTGTTTAACTATTTAGATCATGGTAATTAATTTATTTTTGAGCTTGAATTGCAAACATATGTACTAAGAACTTAGGTGTGGAAAAAAGCATAGAGCAGTCGCTTGATTAACAGCAAACTTAAGGAGAATGCTGTTATGCCTTTTTGACAGTGAACAGTATTTCTGGATGCATTTGTTAGCCCAAAATAAGGGCTCAAATTGCTTCTTAGTTTTTCTATTCGAAACTGGGCTTCTCTTTTGTGACTAGGATCTGTAAGGCGAAAGGGAAGGGCATATATTTTCTCCCTTAAAATGCTAGCAGCAGAGGGGAGGGAGACAGCTTCAAATAACCAAGATGAGTGGAAGCTGTTAAACAGAGTTTCCCTTTCCTGTGCCACCAGAAGCAAATTGCTACCAATATGTGAGTGACACTCAGCTCTATCTTGTGCTTCCAGCAGAGTCCAAAGCAGCTGTAGAAACTGCAAATAGGTGCCTGGAGGCAGTTATGGAATGGATGAGGGCTAACAAACTGAAACTGAATTTCATCAAAATGGAGGTACTTCTGGTGGTGGCGGCGAGAGGTCTGACCCAGGAACTGGGGTATCTCCTGTTCTGAGGTTGCACTCTTCTATAGGAGCATCTTGGTATATCGCTGACCCTTGTCCTCCTGTTGTAAAAACAGGTGGCAGCAGTGGCCAGGGCTACCTTTCACCAGCTTTGGCTAGTGAGCCACCTGAAGCCCTTCCTGTTTTAGCAGTCAAGCCCTCCATCTCACTGAAATGGCAGTTTATGAATATGGAAATATAAACACTTTTTCCTCATGTGCCTTGCAAATAAGACACACTGCCTAGCTAGGCAGAACAGTTGGAAAAAGGAATTGGAAAATGACTGGAACGTGAGATATGAGGGTAAGACTGACTAGCTGCCCCACACCCTGGAGATGTGCAGAGACATAAGACCGAAGAGTCCAAGACAATGCCTGGCCCAGAGCAGATGCCAGCTGGGCAGGAGCTTGGAAAAGTACTAGAACATGAGTCAGAGATGGTTGATTGACGACCCCTCCATGCCCTGGAGAGACGCAAAGATAATGAGGTTTCCTAAGAAAACCCGCATCTAATTCCATCAATACTTGAGACTTGAAAGACTTCCAGTTTGGGATTCATGGAGGTCTAACGCAGCTCCATTTGCGGAGCTGA